>NC_052526.2:5851250-6506562 GCF_016746365.2 Drosophila yakuba | reverse complement strand
AAGGTTGAACGCAGGCGAGGATCCGCTTTACATCGCGTCCGCGGAACGCCACACATGCGGCTCGGAACAGCACAGCACGGCACGGCACGGGACGGCACACACAGACACAGTCGCTGCGACACACACGGCGGATGGCTAGGAAACGTGGCTGCCTCCAATCCCGAGCTGCGTCCAACTGGCGTCCGTATTTGACGCAAGCTCGGCGCTGTCTGCCCCATTCCACCCACTCGCCCCTCGATTTCCGACCCTCACCAGCACGAGGGTTGCCAAGTGAGCGCCAAGTGCCGAGCACCGAGCATGCGCCAACTTTTTCGCGAGGGTGGGAAGTTTGACGGAATTCCCATTCAGCGGGCACCACATTTGAATTACGCGCCGTTTGATCGTAAAACAGTACGCACGTAGTTTCTACCGTAATGTAACCGGCTTTACCGATTCAGCCTTCAAACGGCGAGCGGTAAAACATTCAAGTTGGGCATACCTTATTGATACCGTCGTTAAACAGTAGAGACCGAATTATATTGGAATGTTCTTGTTTAAGGAAAATTTCCACCACATTCTGGGTAAAAATGAAGACCACATATATTCCGGATATGACCACACATATATATTTCTTATATTCATATTCGCTGGAGGTCTTACAATATATATTTTGTACAGTGGAACGGCTGCCGACGTCATTCGGTCGGTCCTCTCTCTCTTTCTCTGTCTCTAAAACGTGTCTTCTCGCTCACTTTCAAGCGTGTAGTCGGACCGACTGGATCTGGGATCCGGTATCCGTCTTGCTGGCGCCATTCCCAAACGAAGTCAGTTAGTATATACACGGACCGATGCAACTTATGTACATGGAACAGATTTCACAAAAACAAGCTAAAAGCATTCTTAAATTACGGGTTTCTTCCACCCCAGCAATGCAAGCGTATCAAATAGCCAGGAGTTTCACTCCGAGTGCTGATGGCTGTGCGTCTGCATTTGCTGGGGATTGGTCACGTTTTGATTAATGTGTTACTATCTGGGGCTAAATCTGGCCGGGATCTTGCTGAAGCTGTTGCTGCTGTTCCTCGCCCTCCTCTCCGTAGCAGCGCCGCTTGAAGTCGCCAAAGAGATCTGCACGCGGTTGCAGACCTTGCTGTAGATGATCCACACTCACCGTCTGCGTAGTGTTCCTGGAAGAGCAACAACTTACTTATTTTTCTTTTACGAATTCAAGTCTCTTTAGCCTTACCTGGTTTTGGTGAGCACCGTGCATCCCTGCTCCACCACCATGGTAAGCGAATAGAGCGTGGCCAGGTTAGACATGCTATCGGTCTCATATAGCTCTATATCCGGCAAACGGATCTGTGTCTGTTGCGGATCCTGCAAAAATCGGGCAATGCGCTCATTCACGCTCGTCTTGATGCTAAATCCCGGTCGCTCGCCATTGATGCGGCGACACCCTGCGCGGATCTCGCGTACTTCCTGTCCCTGGGCGTGTCCAAGCGGCGACGAGGAAAGAAACGGATTGGAAGTTTCGCCGGACATCTCACTCTCGATTTGGCGGGAAGCCGGCATGGTGCCATCTGCGTTCGTTTCCATCTCCGAGCAGGCGTTCTGGATCTCGATGGGCTCGGAGACGCCGGCCGGTTGGAAGCGGGATGAATCCTGCAGAGATTCAGCTAGCTGGGCTGGAGACTTTGGAGGCGGTTCCATTCCTACCGCTCCCGCTTCGGTGCCAGACATTAGAGTGTCATCTTCTCCAATTGTGTCATCCGAGCGTATTTGAGGCAGTAGTGATTTTTTTGTAAGCTTCCTTTTCGGATCGTACCGGGCTCCGGGTCCAAACTCGTTTCCCGGCCAGTCGGTCAGTTCATCGTCGCCCTCGCGATCGGTGTCGTGTCGGCGATGACCACCTACTTCCGCCTCGCTATCCGTTGACGAGCTCAGGGAACTAGAGCTCAAGAAGTCGTAAAGTTCGCTGCAGTCCATTGACTGAGCTTGGAGCTGCAGCTGAGGCTGTGGAAACGTTTGGAAGCGACGTCGTCGGTGTGTCTTGGATGAGCCACTGCTACTGTGTCCCGGCGCCTGCCCCTGCGCCTTTTTGCGCAGCAGCGGAGCAGCTGGTGGCGTACTCAATAACAAGGCATCAATATCGGTCACAGGCACAATGGTGTCCATGCTGAAGGAGTTTAAGTTGGCGGTCGTGACATCAGCACTTGGCAATGGAAGCTTCTTCACCGCGTCCTTTTGATCGGGCAGCTCCTCCATCTCCTGGCTTACTCCTCCGGGCTCTTCAGAACGGTGGCATTTCAAGTCCTTGTCCTTCGTCTCAGTCTTTTGGGTGTGCTTAGTCTGTTGTCCTTGGGCAGCCATGCGATTGATCTTCGACAGCAGTCCCTTGTTCAGTGGCAGCAGACGGTCGCTGAGTGGCTTCGATGTGGAGGAGTAGCTGCGGGGGCGCATCCTCTGCTGGTGGTGCTGTGGTTGCTGTAGGTGCTGGTCATCTACTTGTGAGTGTGGCGAGGCGTACAGCTTCACCGAATCTTGCTCGTGGTAGCGATCGCGGTTTGAGCGCTTGCGTTTGCCGCAGAAGAACAAATGCGAGCGATGTCCAGTGGCGTCAATTTTCAGCAACCGTTTGCGTATGGTTCCGGTAGCAGAGCCGCTGCCACTTAGCAGGCTGGGCTGCAGCGGCGATTCGGTGAAGGTGTGTGGCGTATCCTTGCTGAACTCGAACTCCATGGACATCCGCTTGATTTTGCGTTTCCTTCGCGAGTTGGGCTTGTAGAATCTGTGGGTTTGCCAGCGATAAGGTTGGGGACCATTGCGTGGAATATTAACCACTTTACCTGGCTGGACTGAAGGTGGTCTCGTTAAGCGAGTCCGACTCCAGGGCACCCATGCGCCCAGGCAAGGTCAGTGGCAGACGCAGAGGCAGCATCGCCTCCGCCTTTTCGTCAGAGTCGCTAGCTGGCAACATGAGGTTGTGTGTGTCCAGTCCGTCCACGTTGGCACTTGGGTGGTGGTGATGGTGATGGTGGTGGTGGCCATGATGCCCATGATGGTGCCCCTGGTTCAGCGCGTCCGTGGGACTGCTGGAAGAGTCCTCCGTGGGCTGAGGGGCGCAGGCTAAGCAGAGGGGGGTTACCGCGAGCAGGAGTCGGCGTGCGATGGCTACTTACGCAGATTGCCCGTGGAACGTGTCCTGCGGCGGGAGCCCCACCTACCGACGCCGCCACTAGCCCTGTCCATCAGCGTCAGGTCCAGAGCCAACGTCAGATCGTGCGAGAATTGATCCATGGCCGCCCGCTATCAGCTGTCCTCCGGTCCGCTCGCATCGACTCAGTCTCGGCGCATTTAGTTGCGTTCTGCACGTGCACAAACAAGAAACAAAAATGCAGCAGAAATCACTTCGGTATGCGATTTGCGATAGTGTCTTCGAAAACCATCGGATGAAACAGTTCAAACGATAGGTAACTTCGAAAGTTATCGCAGCAGGAGATAAGGCGATAGGTTGGCTTCGAAAACAATCGCTAAAGCTTTACGATATTAGGCACTGAAAAAAAAAATAATCGCCAAAGTTGCTAGCAATTGGACATCTAATAAAACAGTTTTAAAACTACATTCCCATATGTGTTCTATAAAAATTAATCTTAAAACCAGCCAAAGAAAACTGTTTGGTTATTTATGGTGATATACAAACGTTTAAAGTAATGAAATGTTCGACCCGATAAGTCGATTGATGTCGATAACCCTGCTGTGCTCGATAACCAGTGTTAAAAATACTAAATTAAAGACCAGGACAAAGCGAGACATGTCAAAAGCCCGCCACAAAGAGATTGAGTGCATCCATTGTGGTCTCTGCCTTGAAGACAGGACGGGCCACGCGGGACACCATCGACAGGCAGTCCAAACAGTTCCATAGAAAGCAAAGACCGCGCCAGAAGCGCATCAGGATCGTGGGCACCTGGTGTTCCAGCGCCTGTTGCAGCATCTGTACTTCGTGGCAGAGCAGCCGACGACGCTGGATGCGTCGCAGATTCAGCTCCAGGATGCGTCTGTGGAACAACAGACTAAACGATAAACGGACTAGACGATTGCGGTCAGGACAATACCTTCGTAGTTGCGTACAGGCGTTCTCCAAGTCGTTAATCCTCATCCTGGTCACGATCAGCTCCTGACTGATGTCGAAGGCTCGGGAGCACAGCATCACTGTTCGCGACTCAAAGAGGTCCGATTTATCTAGCGCCTGAGGTGGAATTGCTATTACCAATAACAGTAGCCGGACGAATCTTTACGAACCAGATCCTTGAGCTGGCGGTTCCGGTCCTCCAACAATTGGGTGCGTTTCTGGGCATCCGCCAGTCGCTGGGACATTCTGGTTGGTGCGGTATTCTGATGATGGAGCTCCACACCCTGCAGCGCAGACACACTGAAATCCTTCAACGGGAGCTTTTCGCCGAGAAGTGGTAAGTTAGTACCCCCAATTGACCATATCCCAAGATCTTACCATGTGCTGGGTCCTACCCAGCTTTGTGGTAAACAATTTGAGGCCCGCGTTGAGCAGGGAACGCTGGGAACTTCGACTAGGCGAGGCCATCTATCGTTCCTAATTTTGAATTTCGATCTAAATGCGATTAAATCAGTTAGGTTGTGTAAAAAGAAGCAAGTTTGGAAAATACGAAAAGGCTTATGGATTAAACAAACAGCTTGTAAGTGAACAGGTGAAGCGAGGCTGACATAGCCAGTTTAAATTTCATCAATCGGAAAAACTCAATGAAAAGCGAAGAGAGGAAATTTATAGAACTTAGCTTGTTACTTCTGAAATAGAAAACATGGGCTTTAAATATGAATCGTTAAAATACTTTATTCAGCAAGAGTAAACCAATATGACTCAAAAAAATACATTTTGTGGCAAGTGAATGGAACGCTTACATCTTTGATCGTGGGCCAAAAGTGGCAACTGCGGCGGGAACTCAAGGAAGTTCCCGCAACTACAATTATAATTATACACAGATAAAGTTACACGTTTATAGAGTTTTGCGTACGAGTACCCATATAATAAATACTCAACGATTGCATGAAAATATAACAACAAATCTCAGCGGTAATACACATTAAGTTGATTATTTAGCGAACTTGGGGCAACGGCTCGCCGAGCTTCTTAGTCCAGTCCTCACGGGTGGCCGGGTCTTCGATCTGGCCACGACCGAGGCACTTGCCCTGCGAGATGAGCTCGGCAAACTGGGCCACAATCGGATCCCGGCCGCACGAAGCCACGGCTGTCACCGTATCCGCCTCGTTGATGAAGTAGGCAACGAACTTAAAGTCCTCCATGCTACCGTCGATGATCACATCCTTGTACGATCCATGGCCGGCATACCGGATGCCCTTGCCGAAGATGAGGGTGAAAAAGAAGGGCACGGCCTCCAGCTTCTTAACGCCGCCGCACATGTTGATGGCCGCCACTCGTCCGTGATATTGGGCCAACTGGTAATGCCCGATATTAACGCGATCGTGGGCCAGTCCGTGGATGTGGGCGTTGGCTATGTCACCGCCCACATAGACATCGGGCACGTTGGACTCCAGGAAATCTGTGACGTCCACGGATCCGTTACGATTTACCTTTACGCCCGACTTGGCCAGGAATTGGGTGTTCAGCTTGGAGCCAGTGCCTAGGATTAGTAAATCGCAAGGCAGACGCGTCTCATCCACCAGCACCACCTCTGATACCTTGCCGTCTTCGTTGCCAACAATCTCGGCGATGCCGCTCTCCATGCGCATGATCACCTTGTTGTCCTCGAACAGCTGGAGCACCCTCTGACCAATCTCCGCCCCGAAAGCGGCCTTTAGTGGAACATTTTCACGGCCCACAACCGTGACGCTTTGCACTTTGGAGACCAATCCAGCGGCTGCCTCCAGAGCGATGAAGCTGGATCCCAGACAGACGACACGGGACTCCGGGGTGATCGATGCCAATATTGCCTTCGTATCCGCCAACTCACGTACAGTGCGGACGTTCTCCAAATTAACACCCGGAATAGGCGGCCGGAAGGCGGAGCAGCCGGTGGCCAGGTAGATTTTGTCGTACTTCACCACATAGCCATTGCTGCAGTGCAGCTCCTTTTGAGCTGTATCCAGTTTCTCGGCGGCGACTCCTTGCCACAGTTCGATATCGTACTCCTTGTAGAACTCCTCGTCGCGGAACCGCAGCTGCTCGATCTCAAGGTTCATGGCCTTGGAGATCTTAACGCGATCGTAGGGCAGATAGTCCTCGCGGCACACGAAGATCAGGCGCCCGGTAAAACCCTCCTGTCGAATGGTTTCCACGGCCACGGCGCCCGAGGGACCACCGCCAACCACGATGAACACTCGCTGATCGTCGGGCTTGCGGCGGACCATGTTCTTGAGTCGCTTGTTGTTGACCAGATCCGAACGCTTGGCACGGAGCAACACCTGTCCCTCGTTACCCACCTCCACGCGATAACAGGGCAGGGAATCGAGACCGGGGAAATCCTCAATGTCTCCGTTTTCCAGGTTGAAGCAGGCGCCGTGCCACGGACAGCGAACACGACCCAAACCCAAGGCTCCAGTCTGAAGCGGAGCTCCGTAGTGGGTGCACTTGGCACCCACGGCCAGCAGACGATCATTCTGCTTCACAAGCAGCACGCGGGTGTCCTCATCGAAGTCCACTTGCTTCATCTCGTTCTCCTTCAGATCCGTAACTCTGCAGTCCACGAGCACCGCACTGGTGTACTCCGAATCCGGTGAAGACTCTTCCGCCGACATGGTTGTACTGGGACTCTGGTTACTGCACTT
The DNA here is from genome assembly GCF_016746365.2 of Drosophila yakuba. Lineage (NCBI taxonomy): Eukaryota > Metazoa > Arthropoda > Insecta > Diptera > Drosophilidae > Drosophila > Drosophila yakuba. The sequence continues at coordinate 6,499,770 of NC_052526.2, read as the reverse complement.
GGACTGGTAGGAACCCACGGTACCACCTGTCGAAGCCATCATGTAAAGAGACAAGCAAAGAGAAAGGGCGATACAAATACAGAAACAAAAGAGTGTGTAGGTGAATGGTCACATAAAAATTTTCCAGTTTTTCCCAAGGGTCCAAGGGAAATTCTGGCACCGCTTGCTGCTCAGGTAGAAACAACAATCGAATATCAGTCACAAAAATGCTTCGCACGCGTTCAGAAGTCTTTGTGGGATTGCTTATGATACTGGGACCAGTAATGGCCCGCTCGAATCTCGGGAACCCTCAGGAACTGGAGCTAAGTGCACTACGCACCCACAAACAGCTTTTGCAGGAGGAGATTGCACGTCTTTTTTTGGAGCAACCGCCTCGAGCGGAAACTCAACTGCTATTGAACGATCTTCAGTTAAGAGATCATCAAATAGGCATTCAAATAGAAAAGCTCGAGGAAATCTCCACGGGCGAGACCACACAGAGGCTGGCCATAAATCTTACTGCTGACTTTGAACACTTGCAGCATAAGCTAGATGATTTAAAACGCCAACTTGAGTTGCTCGACGGACGGTTTGCCTCCCAAGGGAAGCAACTGGAAGGACACTCCGTGGAAGGCGCAACACCGGCTGCTCCCGGATTGGGTTCCTTTCTGTGGGGACCCTTGCTGACCATGCCAGAGTTCCCACAGGGCAGTGTGGCCAGCGACCAGCAACATAACCACAACCTCCACCAGCAGGAGCATACCCAGGACTCGCAGCAGGAATCCAGTCCCTCCATCATCAAAAGAGTGCTGGACATGCTGAGGCCATCCATGGGAGTAGCAGGTCTGCGGAGCCGTTGGACTGAATCGGCCAAATCAGCTGGAACAGGATTGGCAACACCTAAGCCCGCTCATCCGCTTAGCGCAGAGGAGCTCCTACCGCAACTGCAGGAGCAGCGCAGGTTTCTGGACGATGCTATTACGCGACTGGAGCTCTTGGCCGTCAAGAAGGGCTCAAACAAAAACTAAAACATATGGAAAATCCATGAAAATCAATCATCCATCCAGAAGTACAAACAGCTATCTGATTGAACTGAAATATCATATTAAACAAAAACTTATCTTGCCAGAGATGAATCATTGCCAGCTTCGTAAAGTCACTCTCATAAATTAAGGGAAAATGATAGCATACCAACTAAGTCGAGTACGTTTAATAATAATTTGTGACCATTTAAAGTAGTTTCCGAAAGCAATTGGTCTAGAAAGAGATTGATAAGAGTTCACTTCGAGCAATCACCTCAGTGAAAAGTCTAAAGCAATAAACAATATTAGCTATCCTTTCAAACCCCGATATGTAATTGTAAACCTGTGTTTCAGAGCAATTATTTTGAAGAACACCGAGGAAGGGGTCGCAGCTGTCTAATTGCCATCGATGGTTACTTGACCACAACAAAGCGGATCCTAGCGACAAGTCCGGATCGATGACCCATCCGTCGACCTACTGCAATGTCACGACAACTCGGCCTAACTCAGAACATAGCAGTGCTACGTCATCAAGAAAAGCCAGGCGGCGAGGGAAACATCTACAGAGCGTAACCGTAACACCTGTAAATGTGTGTTCCCCTCTGTTCTAGTCGATTCGGTTCTGATATGGCGATAGTGTCTACACGCCCCTATCTCAAGTGGCTGGCTTTATGATGTGTGGTAATATGGTTTCGCTTGTGTATCGCTGGTATATCGCTGATATGCCCATGATAGAGCTGCGATGATTCGGCTTTTTACGGACAGACACAGGCTGATCGGAATCTAAACAGCACCAAACATGAAGAACAGCAAGTCAGCTCAAATTCACGTACAGTTAGAGAAAATTTCGCTTCTAATTGTGAAGATAGGTAAGAAAGGTCTCTGACTTACTTTCAAAATACGTACTATATGGATATATTTAGCGAAATATTTATGTAGTTTGGTTGAGACTGCAAAATGAATTGGACAGCGAACTTTTCTATCTAGACAGTAAACATCGACCCTGCCTGCACTGTGCATTCGCTAACCTCTTTCGGTTCTCTCGTCTAATTAGCAATGATTCGCCATGTTAATGACACAGCTGGGTTTCCCACACACACACACTGGCACACACACGCGAGCAAACCGGTTGGCCTTGTCCAACTCAAGTGAGTCAAAAGCCGCCAGGCCAAATAATAATAATAACAATTGCACGAGAACAAGTTTCACCAAAATATATAACTCACGAAATCAGGTATCACAGCAAAGGACGGGGCTCGCCGCAGCTAAGAGAACGTTCCCTCTGATTGTAAGAGTTTGCCAACGCTTAATCGCCGGCAGTTGGCTGGCGAATGAACTGGCGACCGCCGTTGGAGCAGCCAATTTAAGCGAACGGGGGCTAACCCCATGGAGAGCCCAAGAGAACGGAATGCAAGACATGGCAATGGGCAATAGGCAATAGGCAGGCACACAGACGCAGTCGAAATTCCGATGGCGGTGACTAACAGCAGTTACAGTACAGTGGGCACCGCCTAGCAGAGACACACGAGGATGTGGACTCAGAACTGGGGTTCCTAAACTCTTTTCAAGAAAGTAAAGATGAACAAATTCCTAGGGGAACTGAAGCTTTAGTGGAATTGCATAAGCACCAATAGCTACTGTGGTAATGACGCAGCAGCAGAAGGCAAACAAGTGGCGCGCTCTTCGCCAATCTCTTGGACTTGTGCCGCTGAGACAATCATCTAGGCACCCTGCCCCGCCCTCTAATGCGTGTCATTCCCACTCTCCTAATCACAACTCCAAGCCATTTGGCCTCGCTCGATTGGTAAAAGGAGCACGGCACTGTTGGCTATCGGATCATCTACGACATTATCACGCACTTTTCGAATCAAGGGGACTGGGATAATTGCTTTTGGTACTTTTACAAACAAACTGGACTTGGGCAAAATGATCTTATTGTATTGAGCAGAAGAAAGCGGTTTTGTTGCGCGATTACTGGCAAAAACCCTTTGCGAGATTAGCAGTGGCGTAGTCAAATTGGAAATGCGACCTTGCCTTGGATCTGTGAATTGCCCTTTCGAAAGCTATTCATTTGGAAATCGTGCATTTACCTGTCGACTTCTCTTTCTTGGGCGTACTGCCCGTGGTCTTGTACTCCTTGCAGTTTATGGAACCCATTGTGTTTGGAAGGCGGTTGTGGAAACGGCTCGAAAAAGATGGGGATTTCTGGAATTGCTGGGATTGCTGGGACGTGGGCGTGCGTATCTTCAGAAAGCCTTCGAAGAGTCGTCGCGTTTTGGCCAAGTTTAGAGCTGTTCGATGCGAATGCCACCTGAAAGTTGAGTGTGAAGTTTAGGAGCTTTGTTTTCCACTTAATAACAATCAATCACTGTGCCAAAGCTCGTTATCAGTTAGTTAGTTCGCGAGTGTTAATCATTTCTATTTAATTATTCCTCCACAGGCTGAGTCATCAGCCGCAGATGGATGTTGCGAGCTGCCAAACGTGTTCGAGATGCTGTTTTTGCAGCACGCACAACACACGTCGTTGCTATTGTTTATCTGCGAGGTGCTCTTAGTCGCCAATCACCACTAACCACTCACCACTCGCTACTCTCTACAGTGTAATAATAACAATAACAATAACAAAAACAAAACAACTGGAATATCGCGTGGAAGGGAAGAGAGCCTGGGAGCGTGCAACAGGTCGGGTCCGCGTCTGTGCCGAGATAAGCGGAGTGCAGTCAAGTGGACCAGGAACGCTGCGAGAGAGCCGGAGAGAGCAAGAGCCAATGCGAAGCACGTCTGGCGCGCGTGAAGTGCGGACCGCGTATGGCGCGCAACTTCGGCACTGGATTCGACTGGAAGTGGAAGCTTCGTGGCTCCCCAACACACTCGCACATCTGGGCTTTGTGTGTCCGTGCACACAGGAGCGGTCAAGATACTAGAGCCCGCCCTAGTGTGTAATCCCAACAGGTAATGTTCACGCTTCGCATTTCCTGCTCAAAACATCGCTCATGTGTACCATAGTTTAGGGATGACTTGAATGACCGCGGAGATGATGCGATTTAAGATGAAACAACCGCCGACTACATAACACTCTACTGATACCCAAACAAAACTAGCTAATTTCTTGACAGGATCAAGAACCAAATCTGAGATACCCGACCCAGAGCGCTGGAAACTATAGCTCTGACCGCAGCTGTCAGCCTTTCCGACTATTCGCGTGTGTGTTCCACTAACGAAAACGTTGCGACCTTGCCGTCGCCGCATTTTACATCGAAGCAATCCCCCCTCCACTCCCTGTGGCCAGAACCAAGAAGTCGTAGAGGGTAACACATAGTTGGCCTTCTTCGCGCCTCGGACCAATGCACTTGGCGACCAACATACCTGTTGGGTGAGCCCATTGTGGCACAGTCAGTGCCGGCAGAATTGCATCACCGCCAGCGGAACTAGAAGAGGAAAAACCAGCAAGTGGAATAACCACCACGATAAGTAAGCCAAATTTTCCGTCACTGCCTTCACTTCATAAGTAATTGGGTAATGATTGTTCTTTAGACCTGTTGATACGGAAAGTATCTAACAAACTGTTGATATCTCGCTATCTCAACGTAAACAGTGTATCTTTGGACACATTGTATTTTGGTCTTTGGTTAAGGGGTTCGAAAATAATGCACTTAAGAGCGTACACATTCAATATCATTCTATGCGCATAGTAACCATGTCAGGTGGATTTTGTCGTAAGCCCATTCCGTCAATGTCTGCTGAGGCTGATGTGGACACAGCCCAGTTATGCGGGGATAGGCTTATTTTTATCAGACTTGGAGCGTTAACCAGCATTACCCAGCATTGCGGCTCTCAAGCTGCACGGCGCGATCCTTCCGTTGTCCAACGGAAAGTTGTTCATCTTTTGAATGTTCCATATGAAGGAAATGTGTGTGTAGTGTATAAGATTCTATTTTCCTACTTTGGCCCCATTAGGCAGGACACACAGAGGGCCCCACGGACAGAGCCAGCCAAGCATTCCAGTGGAGGACCAAGCCTGCGATTGCCCAATTGCCAAGTGATTCGTCTTCGATGTCGCGGGGCAGTTAAACCACTGCTAGCTGCTGGACTAGAACTAGATAATTGCCTTCACGATGGCACGTTGCAGATAAGTAAATCGCCTTAAGGCGGCACGTACAAGTACACAAGTGTACGTCCCGCGCTACTTACGCAGCCATTCCTAATTAACTAGCGCTAATGGTAATGTTTTATTTTGTACACTGCGGATTTGAACGACAAATGCGATGAAAGTCCGTTTGTTTACGTTTGGACAGTGCTGCCGGACCAGTTCGAATAAGGCGCGCTTTCGAGTGGGACCACAGTGGCAGGTGTTTCTAGGCAAACGAGTGACGGTCACACTGGCCGGACCGATGTGTGCGCCGGTTCCAATTGGAATCTAATCGAGTGAAATGGAAATGGAGCTGTTATTCTTAACCCCTGGCATTGTCAGTGTGATTGAGATTGCTCCGCTTGTGGTGTCACATAACTGGCTGACAACTTGAAAGCAAAAAAGCACTCGTTAACCCCCTGAGCATCAAGAAATCAGGAAAATGGACGCCAACGACTTTGTGGAGATCGACGGCTCCTACTTGGAGGGCGGCGGACAGGCGCTGCGCAACGCCCTCAGCCTCAGCTGCATTTTGGGCAAGCCGGTGCGCGTGGTGAAAATCCGGGCCAACCGGCCGAATCCGGGGCTCTCGCACCAGCATCTGCACGGGTTGGACCTCCTCCGGGACATCACCAATGCGGACGTGGTGGGAAACGTCTTGCTTTCCACCAAAGTGGAGTTCACGCCGCGCACCATCTTGGACAACACTTATCGCGTGGATACGCGCACGGCGGCCAGCATCACTCTGATCTATCAGATGGCTCTACCAGTGCTGCTCTTTGCCGGCCGCTCGTCCCGCCTGATTGTGTCCGGGGGCACAAATGTGGCTTTTGCTCCCCCGGTGGAGTACATGCAGCAGGTGCTGCTGCCCAACCTAAAACGCTTTGGAGCTGGCTTCGAACTGAAGGTGCAGCAGTACGGCTTCTATCCACGCGGTAAGGGCACCTGCCAGTTGGACGTGCAGCCCGTGGCCAAGCTGAATGCCGGACAATTCATGGATTTCGGCCGCATCAACTTGGTCAGCGGAGTGGGCTTCTGCGCCGGCCGCCTGCCCGTGAATATTGCGATAGACATGCAGCAGACGGCGCAGCGCGAGATCCATCGTCTGTGGCCGGAGCAGGAGTGCACCATCGAGACGGTGAAGCATTCGCCTGAGAAGACACGCGACAACGGAGCCGGAATCCTAATGACGGCGAACACGACCGGTGGCGTTGTTCTGGGTGCCTCCGCATTGGGCAAGAAGAGGATCGACGGACACGTTCTCGGCTCGGAGGCGTCGTGCCAACTGGCCGAGTACATGCGCAAGGAGATCTGCGTTGATGATTACATGCAAGACCAGCTCATCATCTACATGGCCCTGGCCGTCGGCCGCTCAAGGATGCGCACGGGCAGGCTGACCAAGCACACGCGCACCGCCATCCATGTGGCCGAGCAAATGACGGGCGTCAAGTTCGACGTGACGGTGGAGCCCGGGGGCCAGACGCTAGTCACCTGCGAGGGCTTGGGACAACTGAACAAGCTGATTTAACAAACGATAGATCTCTATCTCTTTACTCTACTGCAACCTTAAATTAATGTTTACATATATGGAGAATATACGTGTCCTAAAGGCGCCGGAAAATGGCCAGAAAATGATCGCCCTTGTTGCGAACCACCTTGGCGCCCTCCTCGCTGCTCTGGTACAGCTTTGGGGTGATGGGATCAGCATTCTGTGGGTTTAAACGTGATTATTAATGTGTGACTCGGCTGCATGATTAAGGTTTCGAATAACGTACGGCCTCCTCTTCGGTAAGACGCTCGTACAGCGGATGCTCCTCCATATGCGCCACTATCCACTTGTGCAGGTCCTCCACGTCCGTCATTGTGTACACCAGACCCTGGGTAAGCAGACTAAGTTGTATCCGCATTTCGAGCACTTTCAGGGAATTATGCGACTTACCCCTTTCCTGAGAACATAGGCATATTCGGAAAGCAGAGCCTGGTTGATGATGCGCCACTTGTGCTTGGCGCGCTTGAAATGCGGATCCGGGTAGAGGAAGAACATCTTCTCCAGCTGGCCCTTGGCAAAGTAGTTGGGCAGATACTTCATCGCGTTGGTGCGCAAGCAGGCGACATTCTGGTATGCACCCGTATCCGCGCCTTTGCGACGCAGTGCCGCAATCCGGTCCACCACGTAGTCGGACACCTTGACGCGAATTTCCATGCCGATGGATAGCTTTTCGGGGAACATCTCGCCCAGGGTGATGAGAAAGCCGCCGTAGCCGCAGCCGATGTCAGCAAAACTGACCTGCTGGCCCTGCTGAATGCTCGGGTACATGGAGCGCCAGTCCACATCCTCCGGGCGAGCAGGACTACGGGACAGAGCCTTTAGTGTGTGGATTTGTGTGCATTTCGTGGTCTACTCACTAGTCAAAGCTGTGGTCCGCGATGGGATTCGAGTGCGCCCGCTGGCGGTAGTAGCGCTTCTGCGGCAACCCCGTCACCGCCGACGTGGGGCACAGCACACCCGGCTCCTGGTTGTGGCTCTGGTCCTGGGCCTGTCCACCGGTGGCCACCATAACTAAAAATTAACAAAGCGAATGATAGAATGCAGCACAGATGAGAAGCAGCAGCACGTTGCGAACACTTTTGAAAACTACAAAAATATACCAAAATATACTGAGACGGTCGTTTCGGTTGTGTTGGGGGCATTCAAACAGTTAAAATTTTATTCAACTAAAAAACATTAAAAATACTAGTATTTTTTTAATAAGAATGTTTATATCTTGGCTTAAAAACGTCACACAAATAATAAAATTACTTTTTTGTAAAGCAATCACACATGTAAACGATTGCCATCGAGATTTCGATAAATACATTTTTTACCCATTTTCGCATTTGTTATCATCATGATTTTTTTTCGCAAAATGGCCAAATTTTAACATTTTCAGCCTTGAATGCCATAAAATGAGGAATTTTATTACGAGTTCAACGAGGTATGGCACTCCATGTTTGGACCAGTATTTCCGATGCTGTGGCCAAAAATTGTTCGGCAGCCGCAAAATCGGTCAACAGCCACGTTTTTTCGATTTCTGACACCAGGCGATCAGAAATCATAGCAAGTGCCAGCTGATCACCGCAAAAAAAAACGAAAACAGCTGATCAATTTAATGATGGCCGCCGTCTACGTTTCTCCAGTCACTATTCGACCAATAGGAAATCAGCAAGAGGGGAAGGAAACCGTTAGTTTGAAGCTAAGCGCATACTAGTGGTGAGGGTGCTGGTTGTTTTTTGTGCGTGTCACGAGTTGGGCACGATATACCCGAAATAACTGTGAATTTCATAGTACTTTATTCTATCGTGCTAGTAGGGGTAAGTCACGCACCCATCGCTTAAAAAGGCACTCAAAAGTAATCAGCTGATCGCTACACGCCTAACTCTGGTTTCTGTTCGCCTGGTGTTTAAACGCGGAGAATTTCACTATTTTTCTGTCCAGTTTCAAATTCAACCCGTTCCAAGATCGGTTTTTTGGGCTGTTTTTGCTTTCCGACACCAGGCAAACAGAAATCATAGCAAGTGCCAGCTGATTACCGCAAAAAAAACGAAAACAGCTGATCAATTTCATGATGGCCGCCGTCTACGTTTCTCCAGTGACTATTCGACCAATAGCAAATCAGCAAGAGGGGAGGTAACAGTTAGTTTGAAGCTAAGCGCATACTAGTGGTGGGGGTGCTGGTTGTTTTTTTGTGCGTGTCACGAGTTGGCCACGATATACCCGAAATAACTGTGAATTTCATAGTACTTTATTCTATCGTGCTAGTAGGGGTAAGTCACGCACCCATCGCTTAAAAAGGCACTCAAAAGTAATCAGCTGATCGCTACACGCCTAACTCTGGTTTCTGTTCGCCTGGTGTCGCAGATTCAGAAATCATACCAAACAAGGCAAAATCGAAACTGACCGCGCGAATGCAGGAATCCCCCAATGGCTGAAAAATACTAAAATTGGGCCGAGCAGCAGCTATAATTCAGTCGACGCAGCAGCACTGCCAGAGACCCAAACATTTCGCTCCCTTGTTCGGTTTACTGCAGCGCAATTAAATAAGATACGTTTGTTGTGGCCAGTGCTGCAACCCACCACGGCCCGCATCCACCACTGCACCACTCCCTGGCGCGATGTCACAGGTTTACTTGCTGCCGGTGGCCACGTTTCTGATCTTCCAGGTCACCTTCCTCGGCACGTAAGTACGCCACTGCGTGGTTGGTACACTTTGGTTTCCCATCTACCGGGCTAACTGACCCGACCGACGGACGGTTCTCCTTTGTCTCCAGGTACATCTTCGCCGTGCTGGAGGGGCATGTGGTGCCCACGGTTCCCTACATCAGCGATGCGGCTACCTACTCGCCGGAGAGCTGTGTGTTCGGCCAGCTTATCAACATAGGCAGCGTTCTGCGTGAGTCCCTTTCCCGGCATCCCGTCTCGTCTCCAGAGATGATGAGTCATCTGCTGATTAGACGCGGTAGCAGTGTATTTGAATTTTCTTACTAAGTGCCTGATGCTTTGCAGTGGGAATCACCATCTACGTGCGCTATCGCCAGGTGCTGCAGCTGTATGAACACCACCCGGAACTGGACGCCTCGGTGCTGCGCCAGAACCGAATGGCGCTTTGGTTCGGACTGGTGTCCTGCCTGGGCATCAGCTTCGTGGGGAACTTTCAGGAGACGAACGTGCGGATTGTCCACTTCATTGGTGCCTTCTGCTGCTTTGGCTGCGGCACCTTGTACTTTTGGATGCAGGCGCTCATCTCGTATCTGATCTTCCCCATGTCAGGCACCCGCATTTACGCCCACTTGCGGCTGGGCATGTCCGTGTTCTGCACGATCCTCTTCATCCTGCTGGCGGTCACCGGCGTGATGTCGCACATCCTGTTCAAGGGACAGAATCCGCGGAAGTGGTGGGTCTGCAGACTGGCTGATACATTAGGGAGATACTTACGTATATGCTCTCGACTCGTCCCTTTAGGTATCCCTCGGACGGCGGCTGGTACTTCCACGTGGTCAGCTCCATTTCGGAGTGGATCATCGCCACCATCTTCAGCTTCTTCATCCTCTCCTTCACGAATGAGTTCCGCGACGTATCGCTATCGCATCCCCAGATTGCCCTGATGTCCTATTCGACCACCATTTAGAGTTTACCTTCGTAGATTAGATAGGAGTAGAGATCGTCTGGAGTAGCCAGCGGTTCCTGCAGCTTCAACATTTTAAGTACAATCCAAGGTGGCAAGAGCACGGGTCTCGAGGACGTCGTGCTAGTCCGGGTGATGTGCATTTGCGGCCTCTCGCCTGCCTTCCCTCTCTTCCGGTGCTCTTTCTCTGTCGGATTGCTGTGATATGTGCAAAGTGTTTCCCAAAGGTGGGGATCGGGTAGTTGCAAGTGGCGGAAAGCTGCTTGATTGAGGAGTTACATTTATTGTTTACCCGCGTTCGTTTTACATTACACATTTGAATTACTAAATCGAACTAATCGGTAGAAATGATCTGTAAATCTGTAAAATAAAAAGCAATTAAATAAAAAGTAGTGTTTGTTTAGCTTGTCTGTCAATCCCTAGCGCTTGCGATCCCTGGAGCGGTCGCCATCCCGATGCTTGTGGCCACCTCGGCTGCCGTGGTTTCCACTGCCTCCTCCTCCGCCGCCACCACCTCCTCCACCGCTTCTTCCGTCTCCACCGCCGCCGCTGTTCCGATGCGACGACGAGGAGTAGCGACTGTGCTTGCCGGAATTGGAGCTGGAGTTGCGATACTTGTCACCATCGCCTAGGTTATTGCTGCTGCCTGCGTTTCCAGACCGGTCTTTCTTGGAGTAATATTCAGAGCGTTCTCGCGACGATTTCCTAAAGGGGGGTAAGTAATACAAATGGCACATTGCTTATAAATCTACCCAGTTCCTTAGTGCGTTAGAGTACATACGTCTTCCGGTGCTTGCTGTGCGGCGAACTGGAGCGCGTGGGCGATCTTGAGTAGTGACGCGACTTTTTCTTATGCTTCGGCGGCGACCGGGAACGCGAGCGGGATGATCGACTGCGGTGGGACTTCTTGGTGCGCTCGCGACTCGGCGACCTGGACCTGGGTGAGCGGGAACGAGGTGTGCGCGACTGAGTGCGCGTCCTGGATCGCGAACGTGACCTAGAATCCTTCTCCGGCGACTTTTCCGATGGCAAGGGCAGCGGGATAGCCCGCTGGATGAAGCCACCCCACGCATTGTGCGAGCCATTGTTGCGATCCACGGTGATTACAGCCGGCGGTGTGTTGGCCTCCTTCGTTTTGTTGCGCGCATCAATGTACTGCTTCTTCAGCTCGTCCACGGCGGCCTCCAGTTTTTCCACCACCGGCTTGGAACGTGTATACAGCTCCATAACGCGGTAGCAGATATCCGTAATGTCCGCCATGGGCACCCGGAAAATGCCAAACCACGGCGGGCTGTTGGGCAGAGGTATGTTGAGCTTGCGGGCACTCAGGTAGATGCAGGCGCATGCAATCGCCTCTGGTGTGTAGCGCATAAAGACGTCCGTCCTCAGTGAGTCATTCATAAAGTTCCAGGAGAGCTGCATTAGCTTCTCGTGCTTTTCGTACTGCAGCACCTGCAGATACATAACGATTAGCTTGTGCGGATGCTTCACGTGCACGCAGAAGCCCAGTTCCTTGAGGACGCGTCGCTCGGCCTTGATCACCTGCATCTTCAGGTTCGTGTAGTACGGATCCAGCACCATGGGCGAGATTTCTCTGCAGGACGAGATAAGCAAGTAGTGATTATTGGGTGTTAGGTGCTTGGATGAAAGCCAAGAAAAGCACTTACTTTTGGGCCCGCACTTGCTTGATGTGGTGAAACACATTGATCACATCTCGGATGCGTCGCGGCGCCTCCTCGATCTTGGAGGCCAGGCACACGCAGCTCATGGCCACCGTCTCCATGTTGTGCCGCACGAAGCTCTTCGAGTAGAAGAAGCGCTGGAACAGCACCTGGCCGGTGGCCATGGCAACCTGCGGCAGGCGCAGCAGAATGCCCGCTGTCTGAATAAGCTCGCAGCCCAGGATGCGCAGATCCTTCTCCGTCTCGTGGTCCAGTCCATCCTGGCTGGATGGCGTCACGTCGATCTTGCCCTCCGGTATCAGGCTGTTCTCCAGCGTCAGCACGATGCGGTTAAAGAGCCGCGGATAGATAGGCTTGTTGGTGTCCGCCTGTGCCGCTGCCACGCCCCCTGCATCACCGACGGCCGCATCCGCCCCCGGAGCCGCTCCACTGCTGCTGTTGTTGTTTGAGATGTTGACGCTGTTCGAGTGGAGCGAAGTCACCGTGGTCAGCACATTGGTGATCGTCTCCACCGTCAGCGCGGTGGCTGTCACCGTTGTGTGGACCACAGCGGTGCCGGCCCCACGGGTGGCCATTCGTGCGCGGAGTCCACGTTGCGCGGTTCACCAAGAAATGCGTCTATATTTGTGTTTTATTTCTTAATTTTCACTTTCTTTTTGTTAATTTAACCGATAACAGGCGTGATTTGATATTTAACTGTTATCGTCGACGCTGCCACCCAGTTGATTTCGATAATTCCCTAAATTATACCACAAAATGATAAAAATACCGTGTGTGGCTTGTGTCCAAATAAGGGGTCGTGTAACGACTAAACAGGCATTGCCACGTAATGGCACAGTCTAATGTACTAAATAACACCTAAAATAGTATTTTGAGAAAATCCGTTTCTGGTCACACCGCTCTCAGTCGAAATTAGTTGATTAGTTGAAGGCAAGCAGTACGGTCGCAAGTCGCTAAAACGCAAATTGTAGAAACAAAACATAAGCAGTCGCGTCTGAGTGCCAGTGTGATTTATTTTTTTTATTGTTTGGTGTTTATTGTGCTCGTGAGCAGATCAGTCATATCAGACAGACAGCCTGCAAGCCAGCCAGCAAGTCGAACGCTGGGCAAGCGGATCAAGTCCAATTGGAATTGCCCGAACCGCAGCTTCACGGAGTCGAGTGTTCCGTGTTTGGTGTTTCGTGTTCGTATTCCGGGGCATTTTCCCCGCCGAAAGCCCCGCTCAACACCCGCTCAACCCCCAAGCAACCAGCCGAATTAGGGGTTGCAAAGTTTTTTGCAGCCAGTCCGGAAAAGTCAGGAGGAACTTGTGTTCTGAAGGAGGAAAAGGGAAGCGCGCGAGTGAAGACTGCCCCCAAAGTCCAACCGGAATCGGAAGGGGACACCGCCGAATCCTTGAGTGAATCCTTTTGCGCGTGCCATGCGTGACCTCGGCACCAAAATGGCCGAGCTAAAATTCGAGGCTCCATTGGCAAAGTTCGAGGAGACGGACGAGTGGGGCGGCTGCGACTTCATCTCGAGTCAGAATGCCCTAAACGACACGCTCAACCTGAATCTGAAGGACTCCTCCTCCGGCGGCAAGCCGGATGCGGCCAAGCTGCGACTCCTGGAGGATGCGGTACGCGATGCGCACGTAAGCAAGAACGGTGGAGGAGGAGGAGTGATGGGAGGAGGAGCTGGCTCCATTAGCCCCAATTGCAATACGCTGCAGGGCGGGTCGCTCATAGAAATCGGACTGTCCGATGTGGGATTGGTGCCAGGCGAGGGTGCCGGCGTTGGTCTCGACGGTCTGGAGAAGCGCTCCCTGGCCGCCGGCGATCATGTGGACAACTTCACGGAGACCTTCGGCGGGAGTCTGGAGGACCTGGTCAACACGTTCGACGAAAAGATAACCAAGTGCTTCGGCAACTACGAGGAGAATGTCGAGGAGCTGGCTCCGGTGCAGGTGCGCAGCCAGGAGGAGATCATGAACGAATGCCAGTAAGTACACCAGTAGTTATCCAATAGTTAACCATTAGTTAAGTGTTTGGTTGCTATAAACAAGCAATGGGAAGCTCCTTTATCTCGGAAATAAAGTACCAGATTAATTCTTGGTGAATTATAATTAAAATGAAGGCATGGCTTTTGGCGTTGTTTTTTTTTTCCAAATGTCTGATGTCATGTTATAGGCACTTATAGATTGGGACCATTGGGGGTGGCTTTTGGTAGAGCTACATCATGTTACCCGGGCACTCGAAGGCAGTGCCGGAGTAAGGATGCCGCATGATACAATCCTCCTATCCAATCCTATAGTTATGTAAAATGCACTTTGCGATGTTTTGCGTTTTAGTGCTGTTTTCTGCTTTCGTGTCTATTGCGACGCTGGGGTTTCGGAGTGCGCATGCCCCGAGCTCGGACCGCTACCCCGTAACCCCTGACCCCTGATCCCGGCCGACCCACCCCGCTCCGCCCTCTGGCTGGCTGTTCCAGCCCGGCGCCACATAACGACGTAATCCTGCCCGAACCGCGAGGGGTGGGTGGGTGGTGGGTGGTTGGTGTTGGTTGGCTAGTTGCTTTCTTGTTGGATCGATAAACGTGGCAGGCAGGAGTTTTCGCTGCTCGCTGTTTTCATCTGGGTTTTCCAAGACTGTTGCGCCTCGCCGCGGATGCAACTGGGCCCCCAATGGGGATGGCAGTGGTACCGCCATTGTAACGCTGATCCACTTATGTCGAGGAAGCGGCAATCACCGTGAGAGTGGGGGCAATAAATCATATTACGTCCAGTGGCCAGATAAACACTTCACGGAACATTGGTCAGGAGGGGGAGGGGCGGAATGGGGTTTCGGGTGGACTTGAATGTGGATTTGGATACGAGCTTGGAGCGTTCTGAGAAGAGATTGGTTGGTGCTCCGGAGATCCGGAGACTTAGACGCGTGGAATGCAAGTCCAGCGAGAAGGGAAAACAATAATACTATATAGATGTATAGATGTATTTCCCTCTCTTTCCCTCTCGGCTGACATCAGCCATAAATTTGATAATCGCGTGCACACCCGCGATGTGTGTGTGTGTGTTTACGAGCGCGAATACTCACTCACATCCTGCGCAAATAAATAAACACACAGAGGGCAGTCGCTAAGATGCACTATGCACAACTAATTAATTCTCGATTTCAATTACGAGGCCTGAGAAAACGATTTTTAGCAAAAATCTAATATTTACGATTGGTATTTTTGGTATAACTTGGCTAAAAATGGTCAGAAAGCTAAAAGAATCACAGTTCTTTACTCCTAATTACCAATACTAACCAACCAAATCACTTTCTGAACGACTTTGTTAAAATAATTTTTGGCCAGTTTTTCGCATTTTTTGTAAGGGGTACCATCATCAAAAATTGCAAAAAATGTGAACAAAATATAATTTTTTTTTGAAAACACAGTTCGATTGGAAATTTAATTACGAACTCAACGAGGTATGACATTCCATATTTGGACCAATATTTCGAATGCTGTGATAAAAATACTGATATTAAAATTCCAAAAAAACAGAAAAACGATTTTTAGCAAAAATTCAATATTAACGATTGTTATTCTCGGTATAACTTGGCTAAATATGGTCCGAAAGTTAAAAGAATTACATTTTTATACTCCCAATTACCAATACTATCCCACCAAATCACTTTTTGACCGACTTTGTTAAAATAATTTTTGGGCACGCTGAATTTTGGTAGTATTGATTTTAGCGCGTGTGCTCACTGTATTCAAATATCTAGAGCCACATGCGTGTGCAAAATATTTTGACGAATTTAGACACACTGATTGAAATTCCAGATTTTGCACTAATGAAATGAATAATCATACATATACATACATACTTGTGCATGCTAATGTGTGTTTACAAACATAGCTGTGTGTTTGCATGAATAACTCTTTGCTTTGCAATTCATCTTGAAGCTGTATGCAGATGCTGTGCCTCATGGAAGTTCGCAATCCTGGAAGCCTGGAATTGTGTACAGATAGCGAAACTTTGCAGCAGCGCAGTCAGCCAAAGTCGTTCGCTCTGATGCAGTTTGTCTTAATTGCGTTCTTTGTTTTTCATTTTATGGGTATTCATTGCCACCGCTGTCACCTTGTCCCCTCTCCACCACTGCCCTGCCCCTCAGTCTCACTGCATCCCCATCTCTCTCTGCTGCCCACCACTCTCACTCTGATGCCCTGCTCTCTTTCTGCTGCCCCTCTCTCTCTTTAGCCCCACACGAACTGTCACTGCCTCTTCTCCCGCTCTCGCTCTCGCTCTCTGAGGGAAGAGGGTATCGCGGCATGATGACTTGTCAAACACTTTAACGCGTCGCAGTGAGAGAAGAATAGAGAGCGCGGGTCGAGTTACGTGGCAGGCACTGCTCTCTTTTGGGGCACCTATGTGTGCACTGCGCTATTCATAATCGAATCCCATCGAATTGGTTATTTAATCCGAGAAGTGCTAAAGTGTGTGGGGCGCGGGGTATCGCGCCTTCGACCCCCGGTGCTGGGTGCCAATGGTCTGCTCTTGTGTGTTGGCGCACCAAACGCGCCATCCACGCCAGTTGTCAATATTTACCTTATTCACTGGTGATTCCATGGAAAGTTGGCTTGCTGCTGAGTGGGTTTGCCGGGCCGAAGGTCGCTCAATTGTTCCACTGTCGCTCCCACTGTCTTGGGCACCATCCCCCCCTTTGCCACCCCGCAACGCCATTCGTCGGTGGCCAAGTTTTCAACTGCAATCCGCTCTGATTAGTGGCAGCTGCTCCAAGGACGAAGTTCGGAAAAGTTCGAGCGCCAAACTTGCGTCGGCATGGAAAGGCTCTTGGCGGCCACTTTGCAAGAGAAAGAAGAAGAACGACGACTCCAGGATAACAAGAGTGGAATTGGAAGTGGGGCGTCTTTAGCATGCAGCATGCAGCATGCAACCACGTCAAGCAAACCGATTATGGCCCTTGGTCGAGTAAATAAGTAATGCTACTTTTATAATTTTATCCAAGGCGTAATTCGCACTGCGCAGTGCAGGCACGATTGCCAGTGGAGCTGACCATATGACCATATAACCATATGCCAGGCACGACGATAAAACGCGCTCCATATGGCCAGCATTCTTCCGGTGCGGCTACTGCGGCCCCAACCGGCCCCAAAAAGCTAGCTGACCATGCTGATTCTCGCTCATAATCGGCTTGTTGCTTGTTCAGTGTTCCAGAGCCGATCGATTCCTGTTCCGCAGCGGAGTTCAACGACCTGCATCCTGCGAACTGCGAACTGCAGTCAGTTTTGGGAGCATCAAGATGCCTTCGCAGGTCGTCGGGGATCAGCAGCTTCGTAATGGCCTGCGTAACCCCAGACAACCGAAACTTGTTCGCAGCCATTTGTGGCAAATGCCAAAAGCTGCTTCGCTTGGCCAAGTGCTCTGCTGCTTCGCTGATCGCGTTTCGTGATCTAAGCGATCTTAGCGATCTTGGCGATCTGCAGTCAGATCGATTAAAGCACTCGGCTATTAATTGACCACACGCAATGCCGGGCCAGCACTTGCATCAGCAAACTCATCTGGCCGACGCGTTGATTGCTCTTAATTGGCAGTTGGTTGGGCAACCAGCTAACCAGTTTGCGGCCTTCTGCGACTGTGGAATCAGTTCTGGGCTTTGGGAGAGCTCCACTGTGACGATTTGGCCTGGCACCCGAAATCGAGACTTGATTCCACTGCGGGTTGGGTTCACTGACTGGCCACTGGCCACTGGGCGAGTGCAAGAGTGAGAGCGCGGCTAAGCCAGGATCGGGCTTCCTTCGTGGTCCTGGGCCGCAGGGCAGCCAGTGAACTGCATGGTAATCAATTAGCAGGTCCCCGCTATAAATAATCAGATGGCACTGCGGCAGGGGATGATTGCCTGGGGTTGCTACACAGGACACAGGACAAGGCCTAGCGACGACGTAACCGCCCTCTGATGTAAGTGGCGCATGAGGACAACAGCACAGCTTATGCACAGGGAGCTTTATAGTTTTAGTGCTTCCAATTCGAGCACTTTGATACCACCATACTACCATACTACCCGGGTGGTTCCGTATCCGCTGGATGAGTCATGCCGACAACATGTCGTATGCGTGTTCTGCGGCTAGCAGGGCTGCGGCGCTAGGAACTTATCAATCCAAATGCATTTAGGGGGGTGGCGAGTACCACTTCCTGCCCTTTTCGCACGCGGACCCTTCCTTCGAAGGGTGGACTGCAGTCTGCCAGCGACGGGGCCAAAGGACGTTCACCTTTTGGGCATTTGTTTGGAGGCGTCGCCCGGGGACACGGGCCACCACCGCCTACTGGGCGCCCAGCTGTAGCAGTACACCCCCGAATGCTAATGCTAATTGGCGACCTAACCTCGCTCAACCTGCCACGGAGCTATGGAGCCACTGTGCCACTTTGCCACTTTGCCATCTTGCCACCGTTCCGGGCACTGTTTTCGGCGCCATTCGAATATTAGAATTGTCTGACTGCCATCGAAGAGATACTGTATCTGATGACTAAGCCAGGCCAGCCGAATTACATCATCGGCAAGCAAAACAACGTTTGGAGCACAGTCAAGGACAAGACCCGGAGAACGGAATGGGGGGCCATAGCCGGGGGTTGAAGGCAGCTGTTGTATAATTGGGCTGAGTCCTGCCGCGGAATCTGCAACTGCATCGGCATCTGCAACTGCAACTGCATAGCTGCAGCAGACGCTGGCATTGAGCGGAGTGGGAAGTGCGGCAAGGATGCTCCAGTGGATGCCTAGCGAGATAGATGCCAAGAGAAGCACTCCAAGGGTCCTTGAAGCCAGCTTCACAAAGCCCGTCGCCAGCGGGGGCGACTGTCTGCTCTTAGCTTCAATAACTCGTTCTGGCAACTGTCTGACATCTGTGGAAAGTGTTCACTGTACAGGCAAGCTCGTGTATAAGCACTCTGCTTGGCTTTTGGTTCGAAGCCCTGACAGATCTTGGAACGGACTCCTCCGATCGTCGCTGTTCTGCAATCTTCGCTAGCTATGTTGTACCGTAGTTCTGTACCTGTGCCACAGTGTATATTTGCTATAAGCGACATGTATGTATGTGTGCTCTTTGGTTTCGTTTCGTTTCGCTTTGTTTTGTTTTGTTTTGTTTTGTTTGCATTTTTGCTGTTATCTGTTTGTGGGCCACATAACTGGCAGCATTTCCCTCTGCGGTTTCGGAACAAAGCTGACGATGAAGATGAAGATGAAAATTGCCATGGAGGCCGATGGCCAGACCCAAGACCGAAGCCATAGACATAGATGTAGACATTGCCCAGTTTCTCTCTAGCGCGTTTTGTTAATGCTAATGGCCTATTTATACAGATTAATTATAAATTGATTTTGCCCAAGCACGCAACCAAATGCGAAATGGCAACTCGCGCTTTAAGCTCCACACTGTTTGTTTTAATTTCAGTTTTGTTCAGATGGCCATGTGTGTTAGCTGGCATCAATGCGTTCGTCATGAAGTGTCCTCTGTTAGTGGATCACTTACAGATACTTGTACTAACTTGCATGTTTTCTAATCGTGTGTGAAATGCCGGGAATGTTTTACAAAAAAGCCCACCCGTGAAATGAGTTCCAAACCAAACCAAAGCAAACTTCTTGTCGCCGATGTCCCCGATTCTGGTCCCCATCGCATCCAAAACCGCACAGTCCATTAACACACAGCTCGATGTGAATTGGGATCGACTATATAGGCTATGCGGCTCCTGTGCCAACGCAAAGTGTGAACGGCCTAAAATTAGAAACGCTTTGAAGTGTGCAAGACATGATTTTCCCACCTCGCTGGCGGCTGTTTTCATTTTATTTTAGTTTTTAACGCTGCAAGTGTGTGTTTTAGTTTGCGGTGGCATTTTTCTATCCACCTATTTGCTGTATTTGTTGTATTTTCTGTCGCAGTAAACGCGTACAGCAGCGTCCAAATGAATAGTGCAAAATTAAATAGCAAAGTCTGGCCAAATCCAGGCTTAGCTCGAATGCCAGGTTTTGTTTTAGCAAAATGCAGTTGGTGATCTAAAATTAGATCAGGTAAGCTGCAGCGGGTGCTAGTTTGATGCCCCCAGCTGTGTGTGTTCATATGTGGAAAATGGAAATGGAAAATAAGCGGCACAGGGTCACCCCGCCCCGCTGCTTCCCGGGCAGAGGAGAAAGGTGAAGTGAAGGGAAGGGAAGGGAGACAGCGAAAACTTTCACACTCCGCACGGCGAACAGCAAAGAGCTAACACCCCAAACGCAGTCGATTGGCTGCCAGCCCGCCCCCTCAGCGGGTTGCACTGAGAGAAATGGTTTATAGAGTATATAAATATATCTCAGGTTATCTATCTTAGGCAGCTAATTTAAGCGATTGAGTGCCGCCTACTACAGGGTATCCAGTAGTCTGGCTTTCCGAGTTCCGCCGAGTGCAAGTTGCCGAAAATGAAGAGTGCGATTGTACAGCGCGTTACGGTTGAGTGAAACTACGTGTGAACGAACCTCAAAACACCGAACATCAAACACCAAACACCAAAACAACAACATGAAGACAACAATAGCCGTCGAAACAAGTGCTACATTTGAAATGCTAAAACGCTTGAGAAACCTGATAGGGTCCGCTCTCTAGCCTTTACTACCCGTAATTTCACCAGTAAAAGTGCTCTTGGATCAAAGATTCAGATTTAAAAGATTTAAAAGATGCAGAAGATTTAAAAGATTCAAATGATTCAAAAGATTCAAAAGCTTTAAAAGATTCTGAAGATTCAGAAGATTTAGATTTTATAGAAAGAATTGAATATATTTCATTATTACTCCCAAAACTGCTGCTTTGGATCCCTCTGGATGCTTTAGTGCTATAACAAGACATCGAACCGTTTTAGAAAGTTATTTCTTTATTGTTCGCGGCACAGAGGCAGTGGCGGTGGCCCACCAACTAATTTATTTCCTATGAAATTTCAATTTGCTGGGGAGTCAACACAGAAACGCAACACATACAACACACACAACACACACAACACAGAAAGTCAGGAAGAAGCAGCAGCGCCCAGAAATGCCGAGCACAATTATCTGAAAACCGCAGAGAAAGAGGAAAACAGTCAGCACCGCGTGGGCGGAATGAAGCCAATTGGGCGAAAATGTAAGGAGAGAGAGGGGGGTGGGTAAAAGGGGGACACTTGGACAGTTTCATCATTGTCATTATGAGCGGCGCTGATTCATCCGCTGGAGACACAAGTTGATTCGCTTATCTAAGTACACGCAATTAAAATTCATTAAAATATTGCCATTTCCATAACAAATGATAAATGTTCATCAACGAAAATTGTGCATTTCGTTGTTCGTTATTCGTCTTTCGGGTTTTTTGTGTTTTACTCGTCTGCTTGCCTAATTACCACATGTTAGTGTAGTGAGCAGGAGCGTAAGAGCATTGCAGTCGTCGGTGCGAGCAACTCCGCCCAACCCACTTGTTATTAAACATGATGTTTGCCTAAACGATGAGCTCATGTCTCGTGGATTTTCGAGACCCAAACTGCTAATTGTCGAACGGCGAGGCACTCTTAAAACTCATATTCCAATGCCACTGCCGCACTGGCGGAGTGTGGCATGCCACGAACTATCGGTCGGGGTCACCGCTGGCCAAGAGATGAGCTTCCGAATGGAGAGCTTCCGAATGCCAAAAGTGGTCGGGTGCACTTGCGATGGGTGGTCAGGGTAGATCCCATCTGCGCGGATGATAAAGTGGCCTCGTAATTGTAATTGCCGATGGGTGCGAGTGAGTCTGGCCACTAATTGCCCGAGGCGATGATGGAAATGATGGAAACTCGGGAATGTCGGGGAACTCGAGGGCATGGAATGACCAGGGAGTGGGGCCTGCAATCTGAACTCTGCTTGTCCGCGATAAGGAAGTGGGAAGTCTAGAAGAGATGAGCACCGAGTAGCAGCCAAGCTGGTATCATAATTATTGTGCGCTGCCAGTGATCACACTTTATTTTGAAACATTCTAGCAGTGAGTAAAACGAGGTTACAGCCCTTCGATTATTTCCGGGCACCGACCACTCATCCAAACTGACCTGAATTCTCCAATTCTCCGACTCAAATGGCGATGTGTCAATTTAGTGCGTATGATTCCACTTGGTAGCCGCCATTCCATTTCCGACTCCGATTAGCTGATTAGCCGGCTCCGGATCCATCGAAAGAGTCTGTCGAGCGGCGGAGTGAGTGCTCCGTAATTAGTTCGCTTTGATGGCAGTTTAAATATTCATTCGCTCATTTGGTCATTCGTTCATTCGTTCAATCCGTCCGCCCCCTCGTCTGAGAGCTCCAAAAGTGTTGCCCACACCAGCGACACGTAGAGCATTCGTATTATGTATATGCACACACATTTCATGGCGGCCTCGACACATTCCGCACCGAGATACAGCCGAGATACACTACGCGAATCTACACTCTATACTCGCTGGTGGGGGTACAGTGCGTACCACAGCTGTATGACCACCGCAGGTAGTCACTTCACTTCCGATTATTCCCCTCGACTTATTCGCCCGCTCTTGCAGTGAATCATCTTTGACCAATCAGCAAAGTGCACTCAATTGCCTGGCAATGTAGAGCATGAATAATTATGGGCGATGGGATGGAATGGGGATCTAGTGGAATCCGTGGCCGACAAGAGGCAATTAAATGATTGCCAGTGATCATGAAATTCGATAGCAACTGTGCCAGCGCACTCGAAACAGACAACAGACAGCAGACTGACTGACTCCGTCTGACTGGCGAACAAGTCAGTTCTACTGGCAGCAAATGTGGGCCCAATGCCAATGACAATGCCAAGGGAACTGAAGGAGGCATGGTATAGATTACAGTGAACTATCTGCAAACGCACTATCAGATTCGCATTGAGCACTCACTTCTCAATGAAGAAATGAACTGTCGTTCGGAACTCACTTGTGGCAGTTCTCAAATCTTCCCCCTGGAAATGGCCCCCCAAATCCAAGTACGAGATGCAACCGCAACTGCAACTGCCTCATTATCTTCGGAAACGACGTGCATGGGGCAATTTGTCAGCTGGCCAGGCTTCCGTGAACCGAAAGGCGGGAGGCACTTGGCGGTTTAGTGTGCCAGTTCTTTGGCTCAACGGATCTGGTGGGTGGCGACAAGTACATGAAACATTTGGTGCCGAGTGTGGCAAGGAGGTGGTAAGGAGGTGCCAAGGAGGTGCCAAGAGCTATGCAAAGAATGGGCGAATGATGAAAGGAAAAAACTCATTACTGCCTGCCAGGGTACTCCAAAAAATGGCATTTCTTTCGCTTGCAGAAACTTGCGATTTATGGAAAGTACTTACTGGGCTGATTTGGTTATTCATGCCATCACTACATTACAACTCAATATATAGTCATGTTCTTTACGATGTACTGATCTGAAACGCTCTTCCCTTGCAGAATGTGGTGGACCATTACAGGAAACTTTGGCAACATTCTGCCCATCGACTGGTCCAAGTCGTACACCCGTCAGATGCACATGCCCACCCTGAATCTGGGCCAGAACCACACGAAGCAGCAGCAGCAGGCCCGCAACCAGCAGCAGCAGCTGCACAACCAGAGCCACCAGGCGTATCCACACACCAACGGTTCGAGTGCCGGGCTGGATGCCCAGACTCCGGGCGATGAGTTCAACGATCTGACCAGCGAGGATGAGGCGGTGGCCAACGATCTGGACATGCACGCCCTCATACTCAACGGCTTGAACGGGGACATGGACGACCAGCCGATCAAGACGGTGGAGGAGGTGATCAAGGAGATCGACGACATCATGGACGAGGCCGAGAGCCCGCTGGACGAGCCGGAGACCTGCGATTCGGAGGTGATCGAGAAGGCGCGAGAGGTGCTGGGCGCCCCCCTCTATGCGGAAAGTAAGCAACTCTAAATGCCAGTTAAGATCATAGCTAACATTCTCTTTCCCTTGCAGAACTGCAATATCTGACCACGACACAGCTGAACGAGCTGTATATGGAGATGGAGGTGCTCATCCAGGAGCTGAGCGAGACGTTGATCAACGAGCTGGCCCTGCGCGACGAGCTGGAGTTCGAGAAGGAGCTGAAGAACTCGTTCATCTCGCTGCTCCTGGCCGTTCAAAACAAACGGCGGCAGTACCATGTGGAGAAGAAGCGCGGCAAGTTCCAGGGTGAGTTTCACAATTCCAAATACTTAGTGTACGTTCACAACTTACATTGCTTTTGATGCAGGTCCCGAGCCCAAGTACTTGACCACCGTCATTCCGTATCACCTGGAGAACGGCACGCCCAACAACCAGTCACTGCAGGTCCTGATCAAGAGTGAGTGTACCCATGGCGTGCTAAACATCCTAAACATATGTCTCTAATGTCGAATCCTTCCGATCTCTTGCAGTTCTCAAGGCCATCAACGAGGACAGCCCGACGGTTCCGGCCCTCCTCACGGACTACATCCTGAAGGTGCTGTGCCCCACATAAGCGCTATAAGCGGTAGTCGCTGCGGTGCAGGAACCCAACTGTCGCTCTATCTCTACGTCTGTGTTTATACAATTGAGCCGTACATCTCTATACAACTTGCATATAGACACCGAACCACACCACACCACAACACGCATAACTTAATGATTAGTTCGTACTTTAAATTATTGTTTAAATGCAATCCACGTAAACGGGAGAGCGCCAGGACTCTGTCCAATGTGAGGACTCTTCTGGAGTCAACAGAGTCCTTTTTTCCGGCCCCGATCCCCGACAGAACAAAATATGCAACAAAATATACATGTAACACATATATAGACACATATATATAACGAAATAATTGCGGAGAGCGCGCCCGAAGAACTCAGCCAGTCCTCCCATGGCAATAATACTCAATTCTCCGCCGCCTCTCTTTCTCTTTCTCTTTCTCTTTAAGGAGCATTCACATTGTTATAGAGCCGACTCCAACTAAGCTTAAATATATATGGTAAATGCATCTAGGCCAGTTGTCAGTTGCAAGTTGCAAGTTGCATGTTGCCAGTCTGCCTTGCGGTGGAGCGTCAACTTTTCGTCTATATGTGAAATATGCAGATCTAAAATGATACACAGCTTGCGTTTTGTTCGCCCAGCTTTCTGCGATCGAACTAATCTGTGAGTTCGCTTCGGCAGCCAATCACTAGGTTTTACAATAAGTAACTTGTATGTAATATATATGTAACTTGATCATAAGAGGTGTGTGTGGCCTGCAGTCCCTGGAGAATCCGCCGTTTCGAAATGTGTTCCGAGTGCAATTTACATGCAAATATCGCTTTGAGATGGCATCAAACTCAGAAGTAGAAGCAAAATCAGAACCAGAATCAGAATCAGTGGCAGCAATTGTTTTCGCTTCGCTTTAAGTTAACTACGCCTAATTTACTCATTTTTATTGTTTACGAGGCCATAAAACGCGTTCTGTTTTGTTCAAAACAATTGTTTAATGTGAGTGGAGGGAGGAGGAAACACAAATTTAATTTTAATTTGCATAGAAAACGCTGTGTTATTTACTTTTACCAAACAAGCATAAATAAAACGCTAATGATTAATGATAACTATGATTACAAATAAATCGAATAATAGCTAAAACTCAGTCAGGCGCACAGTGCTCTTCTTTTTCTCCTTTTTTAGTATGATCCATTGCCCATCATACCCACTACTTAATCGGTACTTCTCGTCCTTACCACCTAAGCTACCAGCCACAATTAAACGCGAACTTAGAGCGACTTTGAAGGAGTAGGGGGAAGTACAAGTATAAGATACATCCAGTTGCATCAAGTCCAAATGAACCACATTATATCATGTCTCACATCTCAAATCTCACACGACTAAACTAATCGATGAAGGAGGAGCACTCGAAGATTCCAGCCCATTTGATCGATCACTGATCATCGTTCATGGATCTGCTCTTCAGATAGAAGAATGAATAACGCAAAATGCAAAATGAATAATGCAAATTGAATAATGAATAATGAATCACATCTAATGCAAATCTTAGGTACCTTTGTTAGTAAACGATATGCAAGATATACATACATACATACATACCTAAAATCGAAAACCTATATAAAAGACAGAAATGCAGAAATACAGAATACACACTCAAGAGCAAGAGTAAAGAGCATAAATGTTTACGACTTCATATACGACAAATATATATAAATGTATATCAAATATGGTCGCGCTTTATAAACCAATTTAAAACGTATTACTAAATCGCAACTCTTTCAATGGAATGTGACTTTTTTAGGTCTCTGCCGAGTAAAACAAAACAAAATATTAAAAACCAAGCAATGGCTACATAAATCATATAATATGATACAAAATTAAGATGGGAAACCTTCCCTTCCCCTAATTGTACGCGTATTTGTAAATTATTTGAAATGCAAATAAATGACAGCCTAGGATGGAAATTATATTTATTTGATAAATTAGTAAAAGGAGAACACAAAATACATAGTTCTATGTACGTACAATGGACAAACCGAAAACTTTTAAATTGCTTGAATAAAAAGAAGAAAACTATTTTCTGGCAGTTTGCGTTTGCATTTGCATTTGGATTGGGATCGAAAAGCTTGCGCTGAATGAAATGAATGAGTGAAGTGCTAACTTCGAATTTTAACGAAATTTCAGACAGTGTGGCACAACGTTTCGAAAATAGCGGGCTAAGTGTTAAACATTTTGAAAATCGAATCTTTAAGTGGCCGCATGTTGGTGGTGGATGTCCGTGCTAGGTGCTCGCCCGAGATCTGCACCCGTTTTGTCTGGCAGTTTGTAGTTTTTTTTTTGAGTCGCCTGGCCACACCGCACAGCCCAGTAAAAAAATAGTTTTTTTTTGTATCCAACCAACCAACTGTAAAAATAAGTTTAAACAAAGCATCTACTCATAAGTTTCATTTTTTTCCGTTAAGTGTCACCATTATTTATTTTTTAAGTGTGCATTCAATAAGAAAATGTCATCGCGAAGGTAAATCCAATAGGAAATACGACAATGTTCCGCACACACACACACACACACGCAGTCCCGCACACACACACACACAAACGACACACACACTCGCAAACACACACGCACGCACGCTCCGCTCCCAACTGGGCTATTTACATATGTATAAGTAGATACAAAAGCAAGGCAGAGCGAAAAAGAAAAACAGAAACAAAAAACAAAAACTGCTGAGATAAAAAGTGCACTGAAGTGTGGGGCGCACGGGTGGATGCAGCGGGGCCGTTGCCGCTGCCACTGCATCTGCCACTGAGTGCACTGCTTCAGCCTCAGCCTGTTGCCCACCGCGTAAGCAGTGCGGTAACCAGTGACAGTTGCACCAGCAACTGCGCGGATGTACACACACCCCACTGCACCTGCCATGCTGCCACTGCTGCCCAGTGATGCCCACTGGAGGCGACACTCGCACAGTGGCAGCTGACAACACCCATCCATATGTTTGCCCACCGGGGCAACAGCGACAGTTGACTTAACTCCTAATCCGTTTTCCCCTCGTCCGCAGATGGTTCCACCCAACGATATCTGGCATCGAAGCTGAGAAACTGCTGCAGGAGCAGGGATTCGACGGCTCCTTCCTCGCCCGCCTCTCCTCCTCGAATCCGGGCGCCTTCACGCTCTCCGTGCGCCGCGGCAACGAGGTGACCCACATCAAAATCCAAAACAATGGCGACTTCTTTGATCTCTACGGTGGTAAGTTGATGCCTAACCCTGCTTGTTCCCCCCACTCGGTCACCCAATTAACGCCCGTGAATTCCGCTCCCTTTGCAGGTGAAAAGTTCGCCACACTGCCGGAACTGGTACAATACTACATGGAGAATGGCGAGCTGAAGGAGAAGAACGGCCAGGCAATCGAACTCAAGCAGCCGCTGATCTGCGCCGAGCCCACCACGGAAAGGTGAGTCGCGAATAGTAGGACATGGCAACTGGCTTTTTTGAGCGCTTGATGGGCGATAGATGACACTTACACTTACCCCGATTGCCTTCTTCCCAAGTTGATTTTGCTCTTCTGACGGAGGAGGAGAAGATCCTCTGGTCTTGCGGCTGCATTCGGTACTCTGAAAAGACAGATAGTGATGTAATCATTCTAGTTCTATTAAATGTGCTTCAAATGGGATGCAAGCAGAATCCTTTTTTTGGAGTTCCCTCCCGATGGGCAGACTAACCCATTTCGCACGTTCAGAAACGAACTGACGTCAGCGGATGCAAGAGATTCACCTAAATTGGGTCACCAGCAAAACGGACAACCTGTTCTCACTGCTCTCATCAAACAGTCTTCCATGACCTACATTAGTTCCACTCCGCTTTGCACAAGGACGAATCGTATTTGTTTGCTTTCAGGTCGGATTATTATTCACGCACCATGTTTACAAACGATCTTGTGTGAGCACTCGAGAGTCCAAACATCAGTTTCGAGCACTCTGCTTATCAGGCTTTCTCAAATGCTATCGGGCACTGGGTACTGGGTACTGTGAACTGGGTCCGGGATTACGACTGCGAATGCGACTGCCATTGGGACTGGGAATTGAAATCGAAATGGAAAGTGGGCCAGGGCCAAACTTAGCATCCCTTTCTCCCCCTTCACTGTCACTCGCCCAACTCTTTTATTGTTCCTTTTTGGAGCAAACAGTTCAGTTCGTATGTATCAAATGGCTTAGAAATTAATATTGATATAGTAGAGTTGGGATTTTGGGCACCTGCGATAGGTATCTCTTCTCGAACAACCGCAGACTGAAGAGTTACGCAAAAACTAGTACTTAAAACCCCAGTGATCGAAGCTCCACTAAATCTTTACTAATTTATTATTCAAGTAAGAGAATAAACGTGAAATGGATAAGAGGACTGCTCGTTATATGAGCACTGGACTGAGAACTGGACTTCCAGTAGTAAAAAAGGTGTTTATAACCAGTCTATATAACTGATATTTTTGAAATCACAATGAATCGCTGTGTCGTAGAGAATCTGGTACTTGGATGTGGATTGTCTCCGATACGCAACTCAGTTTCAAGACGAGATGAGATTTGTGGGTGAATAATTTCTAATTCTACTTAAATCGGACACCCACACACCTGTTGCTCACGCAGACACCCACACACACCACGCCCACACCCACACCCACACACACATCGACATCCACACACAGACATCCACATCCATAGCTACAAGCAGTGCATTCATTGTCTTTGTCACTGGCGTTTTCAACCCACACGCGCGAAATATTGTCGATATTTATTGTATTTCTTGCTTATTAATATTTCTGAGCCCGCCGTTTACCCAGGCCATCGTATTATCAAATATTTTACGGCCCCTTTTTTCAGTCTTTCTTTCTTTCCATCGTTCCTTCTTGTTTGTCGCCTTGCCTCCTTTCTTAATGCCGCTGTTGCTTCGGCTTCTGTTTCTGCTTCTGCGTTTTGTTTTGTGTTTTGTTGTGTTGCCTTGTGTGCTGCATTTTCCGCATCCCAACAGGTCAGTCACCCCGACCGGCCACGCCCACCGACGCCCCTCCAAATGTGATGGGGCACCGGAGAGCAATAGAATCGAAGCAGTGGAAGTAATTCGAGCAATCAAACAAAGCAAAGTGCTTAAAACTACACCACATCCATACATCCCTTCATCCATATATCCATATATCCATACATCAATACATATGAAAGGCAAGAATGAACCGAAAACTATGCTACCCATTGAACTGGAAGCATTTTGCAGAACCTTTAGACTCTGAGTCCACCACTGAACTCGCCTTTGTTTCACCTGGTTTCCCAGCAGCCCCTCCACTCCACTCCCCTCCACTCCCCTCCACTGCCCTCCACTGCCCTCCACTCCAGCAGCCACTTATCCTTGGCTGAAGCTGGTGACGCTTTTAATTTGTATTTTCGATTCTGGTTTATTTTTAAAGCGCCGCGATCCGAGCCGCGTTTATTTTTAGCCTAAGAAGGTGTTGTATGTTGTGTGGCTTACAATCGATTTGCGAGTCGCAAAAATCGTTTGATTGGCGGTGACGTCAAACGAGTGCTGCCTTCGATCGAAGGCAATCATAATTATATATATTTTTAGGGGTTGATCATGAGGATATTTACATGCATTACGCCTGAGAACGTCAATCGTCCGAAAAGTGGGTTTATTATGGGGTGTGGAAAGTTACGCGGTCAGCTTTTTATAAATCAATTCGTCTGCCTTCCGTGGGGCTCGCAGGCCGAGCTAATGTGCATAGAATGGGGTATATTAGTTCCATCTATGGCTTGCTAGTTTACAAAATCGGGAATTTCTATTCGGTTTGATGGGGAAAGACTCTTGCGAAGGGAGAAATGTGAAGGGAGCGATGGAATGGCCAAGACATTCTCCAACATTCCCACACTTTCAGCCACATTCCCGCGACATTTCACCACCCGATTTCCATGTTCATTTCCATTTCCATTGCGAATCCCATTCCCATTTCCAATTACATTTCTCGACGTTGATCTTGACCTTTGATCGAGTCAGAACGGCGATTGGAGTGCAACCGAATTGCAAATCACTCGATGTTATGCGGTTAGCTTGTTTTTGTGCACTGTTTGCTGTTTGCTCACCTGCCCACTTAATCGCCGCAATTAATTGCAAGATAATTGTAAATTGCTTTAGTTTCGCGCACTTTCTTCCACAGCTCCGTCGATCTGTCGAGGAGCAAGACAAATCTGACAATCTGACAATCGTCAATTAGGCCTTCGAATTGTTTGTGTTTGTGTTGGATAATACTTAATGGATACTGGGTAGTGGATAGTGGATTCTAGTTAGTAATGGGTAATGGCGACCCACCTACCCCCATTTCCCACTTGAGCCCCAGGTGCAACCCCTTTGGGTTCACCCTTGCCCATCCATCCCGCTTCTCCCGCTTGTCCCGCTTGTCCCGCTCTCGAGTGCCTCAAATGCTAAATGCTTTCAATTTTCGCCATTAAGACAAGCCTACAAATGGTTTATAAATTATGCCGTGCACGTAGCTCTGGCTTTAGCTGTAGCTGTAGCTGTTTTTGTATCTGTATCTGTATCTGTAGCTGTATTTGTATCTGTACCCCAACCTCCACTGTATCCGGATCTGTATCTGTATCTAAGGCATCAGCCACAACAGCAGCAGCAATAAATGCCTATAAAGGGTACACTTGAAGAAATGTGCCGTGGCATGAACTGTTCAATTTGCTCTAAATTGCATAGCTGAAATACCCATGCAGTTCTTACTCCAACTTTAGGAGTTTAGGTAACTATAGCAGAGATTAGAGCGAGGCGATGGGTGTCCCTTTCAAATGAAGCAACGGCTGCGAACGGTGTTCCCTGTGCACAAACGCTTTAAATTGGATTGTGCAAACACGCACGTCTACTCATCCATGTACTCATCCATCCTCCTGCGCCCATCCTCGTCACATGCTCCACAAGCAGTGGAATTGCACCCACTGCATCACCATGGCCTGCATGTGAAGCGGATAATCCCCGCCAGATACTCTGATTATGGGATAGATTGATTGATAGATTGATAGATGGAGCGCACAACTGTACCGCTCCAAGTAAAGCACACCAAAGTAGACCTACTGCTTGTTTATAATATCTTTCTAATTCCCATTGCTGATTGTACCTTAATTGTAATTAATCGACATCAGATATTAATCGATCAACTTGGACTGCTGAACTGGGCTTCCGATGTGATGATCACAATTCTCAGTCAAACCCCGCAAAATCCAAACCAGTGTAATTAATTTATGGGTAAACTTCGTTTTCGATTCTGGCAAATAGATCAAAATAAGTGGTATAGACTGGTTTTTCGAGCACTACATTTACATGACCAGCAGCGCATCGCATCGCGTAGCACCTGACCCACTGATGTTTAGCTATTAATATTTTCCAACTACACTATCATTGCATTGATTGCAACTGCGTTTTCAACTGTTTGCGATGTGCTTTCCCTTTGTAAATGCCACGAACTGAATTAAATGTTAAACGCACGTATATGTAGATATGTAGATTGTACGCCAATGATCGGGATGATTCCTCATTATATTTGGTATCCTAAACTGCCCAGCACACGACAATTTAAAGCTCCCGGCACGAACCGCAAATGCGTCTGTCCCGCAATTAAATATTCAGGTAAATCCCTCGCCAAAACATCGCCAAAACAAAGAGCCACAAAGCCACAAAAACGAGTAAAGATTCGAGTCAATAAATGGGGATGAGGGATTGATTCGTCGGCACGGCAAGAAAATCAAAGTTTTTTCTGGGGACAGGCCAACGAACTGACCAAACCAAAAGAATCCATCCAAATCCAAAGGAATACTTTTCCGCCACGCCACCAAGCTCTAACTCAGTAGCTCGTGAGTCCCCGGCTATTCGCGAAGCTGGAGATCTGATTTGCTTAGAAAAAACTGTTACATGGACGCACTCACGTAGTATTCCATCTAATAATATAAATTACGACACTGATCGTAAATCTCGGGCGATATTTTTGGCTGGCGGAGCATGGTAAAACTGTAGCAGTATCATAAATCTCGGCTGCTATGGGGAAGCCCAGCTGGCTACAACTAAAACTGAGTTCGTCTTACTAGCCTTTGAGATATGAATAAAGATACAATCCTATCTTATCCTATGCTTGAATATTCGTGAATATTAAAACACACCAAAAACAGTGCTTTGTGAGAAAACAGCATGTTTCCTTGTTAGCAACTTCAGCAATTTCAGCTGACTAATGCTGCCCACGCCCACTTAGCGGTGACTTTATGATTTGTAAATTATTTGCAAATATTATAAGTAGTTCTCCTAATTGCCTCTTCCCGTCTATTTTTGATTTACCCCTTTTTGGGTGGGGTTCTCAAAGTGCTCATTTCAAAACCTACCATATACCCTCAGCTCACAAATGCCCGATATAATGGCCCATAAACTATACACTCTGGCATTCGCCGCAAAAAGTTCTGTTTGTTCTGTTTGGGCTGATTTAGTGCGAACACGTCTGTGCGAGTAGATAGATTGGTTCCCGCATCGACCCACAATCGATTTGCGATTGCCAATTGGCGACTGACTAACCCATTTCGAGAAGCTGTCGCCGGACATTCGGCCCTGCGCTGGCACGCTTCACCTACGGATTGTGGGCTTCCATTCCTGGGTCTCTAGCTGCTTGGGTGCTGGGTGCCTGGGTGCCTGGGTGCCTGGGTGCCGATACCCAATCCCAATTCGGAGTGGAGAACAATCAGTGGTCGGCACATAGGCGTGTGCCCGGCATACTAACCATCCCCCGCCTCCGACTGGGCCATAAATTATGTTTATTTCTTGCCTCCCACTCCCCATCGCACCTACAAATTGTTTTTGTTTGGCTGTGCCCAAATGCGGCCTGGGTCTCCAGCAACGATTTCGGGATAGCCAAGGTCGCGGAGCTCAGGATTGGACTTGGGATCTGGCACCGATCAAGTTTATTTCTGGGCAGGGCACTCACTCACTTTTAATCATTTCATACGTTATGTAAACAAGCTGGCTATGCTGTTGGTCAATGTCAATTCTAAACTGCCTAAGTTACCTATAAGTTAGTTATGAATTGAATCTACTTGACTTGTCGCTTGTATTTCTAAGAACTTCAAATTAGGTAGCTCTTATTTGAATCGATTGCAAGCAAGTATCTTAAATCATCTCCGCTCACTTTTCTGCACTTCTCGTTTTGCATTTGCATTTGGCAATGCAATTTTGCAATGACTAATAATTATCTTAACAGACACGCAACTCCGCCCAGCGGCGCCATGTGGTTTCCACGGATCTGGTCCACCTGGCTTGGAGCATCCTGTTTGCATTGATGCATGCATAGCGACATGGGGTTTCCCCGACTGGTTCGAGTTGAGCATTTTCAATTTGGGGACATTTTTCACTGAGTGGATTTTGAATGTGCTTTGAGTATCGAGTTCTAGTTGGTTTCCAGCGAAAACCCAATGACGAAATGTAGGAAAAAAATAAAAAATATATAGTTCGTCATCGTTGGAAGGCATGGATACGAAGTTAAGGCTGGAAGTTAAGTGTTGCTAGATCGCAAATCGCAGTTCGCAGGCTGTCGCACGTCGTCCAATTCTGTTTTGCTGGCCCAAAAAAAGTTATTCTGCGCACGTTCGCACCTCTGACGTCTGCGCCTGCGCTGTAAGAGAGCTTTGGCATTGCCCGCTTCTAGCTCCCACCTACCCACCTGCCCAACCTGCCCACCTGCCCCCTCAGCCTCCTCAGCCATCCAGCTGCTTGCCTAGATGGCCGCCACAGTAGTTGCTGTGCGGCTTCAGTTTCATTTCCGGTGGCAGGCAACGGACGGCGCTAAAAGCGCTTTTTGTATTTGCTTTCTTACAAGCCGCCAACAACACACTCATATCACGAAATGACCATTTTCGGATTGGAATTAATCTTATGTGTTTTGCTTTTCGAAATGTGTATGATACGGATTCCGATTGCGATGAAATCCGTGATTCATCCAGGAGTACAGTCATTACTTAAATCAGCATAGAGTTGAGCCGTCATTTTTTCTAGGTGTTAGCACTAGTGTTCTGGCACTAGCACTTAATTGAAAGTAAAATAGTAAATGAAAAGTAAAAGTGTCATTGTATACAATGTTAGTGCGAAGTGCTTTCGCTTTCTGAATAACCTGTAAGTGGCGGCCACAGGATGGCCGCAATTAAGTGGCTCCCGCTGCGGGGCCAAGCAGTTCACAATTGAAGCCAACAGGAGCCAACGAAAAGCAGTGCACACACCCACTGCCAATCAATTGCAAAGTTACGTCTTTCGCTCCGTTTTGTTTATTTTGTATACTTGCTGTTTGTGACTGCGGCTGGCTCGCTGGCAGTAAATAAAGCCCATAAATAAAAACCCCCACCCACGAGATCGGCAGGAAGGGCTAACCAGAGCGCCGGCTGGATTTAAAAACAAAAAGCGCCGTCCGCAGCCAGTCAAGATTCAGATTCATTCATACCCCAGCGCTTAGAACACCACCAGCACCAGCACCAGGCCACAGCTCCCATCGCAGAGATACTGAGACTGAGATTGAGATTGAGAGAGAGAGAGCGGAAGAATTGAATCGCACAGAGAGGAGTCGCGCTGAGACAACGTTAAGAATCCGATTTCGATTCCGAATCCGATTCCGATTTGGAATCCGAGGCAAAAAGCTTGAGACTCGCCAGCAGGCGCTTCATTCTCGAGTTGTGATCCAACGGGTTAGCAGCTCAGCTCAGCGCAGCGCAGCTCGCAAGCAGTCGCCGTTCGTCGTCGTCGAGCGGCAAGCAGTTCGTTACGTTTCGTTACAAATCTATTTGGCGCCCAACAAGTAGCATCCATCGAGTGTTTTTGTTCTCCAAAGGCAAAGCGCGAAAATTATGCCTTCAGCCACATTTGTCCTGGAGCATTTGATGGCGGCACAATCGCGACTCGACGAGCAGGCCGCATCCCCAGCAGAGGTCAAACCCACCATCCGCACCACCAGCAGCACCACTAGCACCACCACTAGCACCACCACCGTGGCCAAGGCCACCAAAGTCAAGTCGTACGAGAAGAAGCTGTTGCTGGCTCTCAAGAAGATTGTGCAATAAACGAACAATAATAAACGAATGCGGGGTAAACAGCACTCTATTTGACAAACTGTAGACATTTCCCCTTTAATCGAGCTGACTAAGATCAATAAAAAGCAAACAGAGAAGCACAACAAACAGCGGCAACAAAACAAGAATTCTAGTTTTTGTGCTTTCCGTGTGTGTACGTGTGTGTGCGCGTATCTGTGTGGGCAAGTTGTTACATAAAACAAAAACAAACTATAATAAATACAGAAAATAATTATAAAAAAATAACAAAACAAAAAAAAAACAGCCCAGTCGAGACGCATTTTTCCGCAGTGGAATACTACTATCTAAGCTTCTTTTTGTTTTGGTGTGTGCGAGAAAACGAGTGTGAAGAAAATGCTGTTCAACAAATGCCTGGAAAAGTTGTCCAGCTCGCTGGGCAATGTGGTCAATCACAAGTTGCAAGAGAAACATGTCTACAACAATAACAACAACATCAACAACATCAACAATAACAACAGCAATACGCCAAACAACAATGCGTACAACAAGCAGCGCAACTTTGAGTACGAAAGAGCCATACAGGCGCACTACGGCAGCAAGGGAAGAGAGAGGAGCGGCAAGTTCAAGGCCAGCAAGGGTCGCAAAGCCAAGGTCACCCCGCCAGGGACGCCCGCTCCGGAGGTCCAGGAGCCGGCCTGCAAGAACTGCATGACCCACGACGAGCTGGCCCAGATCATAAGGGGCGTGGCCAAGAGCACTGCTGCTGGCGAATGCAATCGGGAAAATCGGGACAATCGGCTGCAGCGCAGACGTCGTCCACTGTCCGCCCAACCCTCTGCCGCCGCCTCCACGTCCACGTCGACGGAATCGCTGCACCGGCTCACACCCAGCCCCCATGCCAACTATGCCTCCTACCCGGCCACGCCCACCTCCTGGACAGCCACCCCGCCGCAGTTCCCAGCCGCCTTCGGCGGGGCCAGCTGCTCGAACAGCACACTGTCCCTCCTGGCCACCATGCGCGTCCAGCTCCACGGTTACACGTAAGTTCGTAAGGTCGCCCCAAAACGACAACAACAACAGCTCCAATGGGTCCAGGTCCAGGTGTGTTTGAAAAAGAGCAGCGATCTGCTGATTTGGGGCGCGTGCGAAATGATCCACTAATTGTTATCACAGTGCGAATGATGAAGTTGTCAGTCAGGCTGCGAACTAAACGATACCCCGTAGCAGATATAGCGCTTTAATAATGCCCCGCCTGTCAGTCCACAAGCCGCAGAGTAGTAAACGATTCGAGGGAAGCCTGAAGCCAATCTGCTGCCCATCAATATTAGCCCTAATAAGGCAGGCAATCACTGCCAGTTGACGGCGCAACAAAGCAAAAACCAACAAAGCAAAAAACAGCGCAGCACATACTGTCATGTGTTCAGAACTGCCACGCAAAATGAGTAAATATTTACGGAAAGCATTCGACTCGAAAACAAGCAATCGTAAATTGACGTTCTAATATGAATGAATTTCCGAGTGCCGAATGCCGACTCTCGATTGCCAAGTGAAGGGAGTGGAATGCTCAGATCGCCACTCAAAAATGGTCACATATCTCAGATACTGTCCCTCACACAGTTGACCAGTTGTCAAGTCGTGCTGCGGTATTGGTTCTTTCACTTAGAGCTTTAAGAAAAGATTGAGTTATTGGCCAGTGGTTAGATGCCCTAGCGAAATTACGCACTTGCAGAACCGGGAAAGTTCGTCGAATTGCCCACTGCAGACAGCGTATCTTGGTATCTGCCAGATCCGTATTATCTCTTCACTCTTTACGCCCGGAATGTTTACCCATGTCCCGCTGCTAGACTGTCCGACGTCCGCCGTCCACATTCCCCAAAGATTCCATCCCACTCCGTGTCCGTGTCCATGTCCAATCTTGGTGTTTATCCATGCCATGTGCCATGTGCCGTGCGATTGTTTGTGTGGGCTGGCCCCGTCTTGGCGATCTCGATTCGCACAGTGCCGCCAGAATGTTTACGATCACTCGCATATATGTATATGTATATGTATCTGTATCTGTTGGACTATTGTGTCCCATAAATTATCTTTGACTTTTCGTTGAGCTCGGATTGGTACTGCAGCCGCTTTTTGGTTGTTTATCGCAACGGATTGATTATCGGTGGGCGTGTTGATTGGCTCGTTAACTTGATGCTAATTCACGCTGAGCTCTTTAAGGTATTCAGCATCCCTTTGGCATTGTCCTAAAACGCACGCCATGCCAAATGAGCAGAAAATGATGTATCAATAGCTTAATTTCCGGATTTCACTTGTCACTTCACTAGGTCAACAATGCTCCGCCCTCTGCCTCCTGGCACTATTAATCTTCCAATGGTTTTCCTTCAAGCCGTAAGGCTGATAAACAATTTATGAAATTGCTTTTCCCGTAATGGATTTTGCGCGCTGCCTTCTGTTTTGCATAATTCCCTTTTGTTGTTCCGTTGCACAAACGTGAGCTGTTGCTGCCGATCAAATAAACGCATTTAATTTGTGCAAATTCACACCGCCCGCCGACTACAAGATGCTCTCAGCGGGAAGGCCCAATTGAAGGGGGAAAACTCCATGGAAATTTTACGATTCCATTCCGCCATGCGATGAACCATCTCGACTTTGTTTATTTAGTTTCCTTTTTGACAGTTTCAAGTGTTCGTTCATGAATATGAGATGTTTTGAATCGACTGTACTGCAGACTACTGTGCCACGCACTGCTTGCGAGTGGGCGGTGAGGGTATGGGCAAGCAGCTTATTCAATAAGCATCTTTCTCACTTTCCGAGTTTTAAGTAAATTAAACGAAGGCCTCGTTCCCCCGCTTCCGCGCTGCCCATCGTAACCCCAATACCACTCGTTTCGCTGCCGCCTTTCCAGGTGCGTTGCCACACAAAAAGCAAAATAAACCTGTGACAAACGAAACGACTAAAAAACACTCAGGGATTCGTACATACACATATGTATTCGGATATTGCGTACAAATAAGCTGCACATATTCGTGTGTGTGTGTGTGTGTGTGTGTGTGTGTGCATGTAAATCTGTTTGTTGACCTTAGCGGCGCTTTCATGAATGGCGCGCAGCTTCCTCCGCATGTAAATACGCCACATTCGTAATCGTATTCGTATTCGCATTCGCTGCTGTAAGTGTAACTGTAAATGATGCAAAAAGGTGTGAAATTTTCACTGACGTACCACCACAACTGCTTGTATTTAGTATTTTTAACCCCCAGTTTGCCCGATTTAAATGCGCTGAGTGAGAGCGCAGCAGAAGTAATTTGCATTGCGTTGTATTATCGTCACAGTGCTAAATTTAAAGATCAACACCGAAATATCGATATGGGTGGAGCGGAGACACAGTTTGGCAGTTTTGCAGTTCGACAGAATGACACAAAGGATACCAGAGATATGATCGATGTGGACAGCGATAATTGCTAAGTTCAACTCTCGATTGTACGGGGTCAGACGGCAGAGGGCGATGCGTCCACGAATCGAAGAAAAAAATCATATCTTTACTCGACGATCGTAAACAAAACGAGCGCCCAAACAATACGCCAATGTGCTAATAGATGTGGTCCGAAAACTGTGAATTGTCTTATGCAAATAACTCGAGAACCTTTCCATACGCAAATTCGTATATGTACATATGTGTGTTGAATCATCCCAAAGAATGCGCAGTTCGAACGGAAAACGGAAATTGGATGCCTTTAGTTTTAGAAATTGTTACCATTGCCTAGAAATGACTATTGATAGAATTAACCTAAGGTTAGGAAGCTTACGATTGGTTGCAAGCAGTGTCTCAGTGTAAGCAGTGCGCATAACAGTGTATAGCTGAGCTGCTTGTAATAGATTTATAACTTCCGTTTTGCTAAAAAAAAAACCCATTAAACTCATTCTTATCACTACCAGCCGATCGGCTTCGCTTTTGGCCACCTTGAATCTGTAACAAGCTGCCAAGCAGAGCGTGCGAGCGAGATGGCCAATGGGGCGAGAGCGAGAGCGAGACAGACAGATAGACAGACACTTTGTGGCTCTAATGTAATGTTAATTGTTTCTACATGGACTTCTATTAATAGCCAGGCGGAAGATGAATAGATTTCGCTGACTAAAGCAAATCAATATGCACAGAAAGCAGTTTTATTCAAAATCGCCAATACGAAAACTGTGATCACTCGCAACATGGCAACATGGCTAAATGTTGATGGTGTTTAGTTTGCTTTTGCTTTTGCTTCACGGAGGAGACAATTACCATTTGACAATTACATATGTATTGTTTTCTGTGTAGCGGCTCCTAGCACCTGCCGCATACATTATACATGAGTTTTAACGTCGTTTTAGTCCACACACCCCGATACGCCACCCATATTCTCGCCGCATCGATTGACATATTTTATGATATCTATGACCCCAGGCACTAAACTGAAACCGGCTTAAGGACAACTCAATGTTGTCAATTGCTTCTAGATTTTTGCTCGAATTCCGTATTTTTTGTTTGTTTGTGCGTTTTGTTTGCTCAACGGCGAATTCGACGAACTCGAAAGCGGGCTAAGAGATGCCCAGCACAAAACAGCAGCACGCGGTCTATAATGGCATTCAGAGCAAGTTGTTTGGGCCAGTGTTATTTATGCTAAGCATTTTGGATCCAATGAACCCAGCCCAGTGTGTGTGTAGGCCAACGGTCTTCCACATCGAAGTGATGTATAGAGATGATTTGATTAGTTTGCTTCATCAGAGGGCTAATATTTGAGCGCTCCATTTGAGCTCAAGCTGAATTTAGCCGCCTTTTTCTGTGTCACATGGCACAAATGCGCTGCCAATTGCTGCCATGGCGATGACAATCTCAAGTCCGTCAAGCCAGCCAACTAAGCTGAGCAGGCCAGACGGGTAGACTTATAAGTCCCGGCCCCAAGTGGCTGGCTTCGACTCAACTTGCGCTTTTCCACCTTTTCCACACGGCGTATGCGTGTTTTTTTTTCGCCACTATTGCCGTTGCCGTTGTTATTGCAGTTGTCGCCTTGCATTTGACTGTTTTCTTCGAACTTTTGCTGGTGTGCTTTAGCACATATACGTACAGTGAGCCCTCTCTCTGTGGGCCCTCGAAAGCTCAAAACTATGTTTACACTTTCAATTTCGAAGGGCGTGGTGCCATAAGTTGACTTTAAGTCAATCGATTAAAGGGCCAGTGAGTGAAAAGGCCGTCCACACAGTTCCACCCACCGGGTGCCGACTGTACCTGTCCGTATTCGAATTGTATGGCGCTGCTTTTGCTGCTTTTTGTTGGTATTGCGGTTGCTGTTGCTGTTGTTGTTGTTGTTGTTGTTGTTGTTGCTGGCTCTAGTATTTTGCGCTTTTGTGCGCTTCTCGTATAGTTTGTAATTGCATTTTGAGCGCTCACGTAGTCGCCAGTCGAGCACTCAGTCAGTCAGTCAGTCAATCGCTCAGTTCGTTCAGTGGATGCGCCATCGATCGGTAAAAATGGCCACAATTCCATACATACATACATACAAACATATACATAAACTCTGATATCTACGAATATAAATAATCATAACACTCCTCTTTCTCTCCGCAGATGGTTTCATGGCAATCTTTCCGGAAAGGAAGCGGAAAAATTGATCCTGGA
The DNA here is from genome assembly GCF_016746365.2 of Drosophila yakuba. Classification (NCBI taxonomy): domain Eukaryota; kingdom Metazoa; phylum Arthropoda; class Insecta; order Diptera; family Drosophilidae; genus Drosophila; species Drosophila yakuba. The sequence goes on along the minus strand of NC_052526.2, from coordinate 6,458,623 downwards.
GCGGGGCAAGAATGGTTCGTTTCTCGTCCGTGAATCTCAGAGCAAGCCTGGCGACTTCGTCCTTTCCGTGCGCACGGACGACAAAGTAACGCATGTCATGATTCGATGGCAGGTATGTTGAATACGTAACCCCAACTAACAAACCAACTACAAACCTATCAACCAACCAGATTTCGTAGTCGCCCCTCCCTCGCAGGGTGCAAAATGCAAATGCAAATCGATGGCAGTGCAGCAACAAAGTCGCACTGCCCATAAAGTTCCTCATAGCGCGACCTTGGCTCGACTCGACTGTAGGAGTCGCATGTGCACATAAATTCTACAGTTGAGCCTCCCTACGTTGGCTCCTCGGGCGGAGTGGAGAGAAAACTATAAAAATCAATTGCAATCTCTTCCTTTTTAAACGCACTTTGCCATCTGCCATATTATTAGCTACATTATCGAGGGCCTACTGTATGAATTGCGAGACATGCCTGACTTGCCTCGGCACGGGCACACTGCTTGCGGCAGGAGCTTCAACCAGGTCAAGCAGTGCAGTTCCAGTTTCAGCGTAATTCCCCCGCCCCAAACAATTTTTCCACTATTTCTACAACTTTAGCCGTGAGCTCTCGGTTTTTGCTGTTTTCAGTTTGCGGGCTGCGGTTTGCGGCTGCAATTATGCCATTTACATGTCTAGCTGGCCTTTTTCCCATTTGACATTGAAGTCACGTTTTCGATTTTATTAGCTAATCTCTCGACGCTCCATCGAGCTCGGAGATCGACACCCTCCACCCACTCCACGTGTCCTCCCATTCAAATGCCACGATTACACTACAGTACTCTCCCCCTATTGCAGGACAAGAAGTACGACGTCGGCGGCGGAGAATCCTTTGGCACCTTGTCGGAACTGATCGATCACTACAAGCGTAATCCCATGGTGGAGACGTGCGGAACCGTGGTGCATCTGCGGCAGCCCTTCAACGCCACGCGAATCACGGCGGCCGGAATCAATGCCCGGGTGGAACAGCTGGTCAAGGTGAGTTCCCTGTCGGATTCTGATTCTGAGTCGGTGATTATGGCACGAACTAACCACGTGTTTGTATTCGATTGCAGGGTGGTTTCTGGGAGGAGTTCGAATCGCTGCAGCAGGACAGTCGGGACACATTCTCGCGCAACGAGGGCTACAAACAGGAGAACCGCCTCAAGAACCGCTACCGCAACATATTGCCATGTGAGTATAGAAGACCACTCAATGCTCTTCACATTTTATAGCCTATGCGATAGCATTGCTGACACGCTACTCAAAACAGTAATTCTTTCATCTATGTGACCATTTTAATTAAAGTTATGATGAAAACGCCCTTCCTTAAATTTCAAATTTTCCCAAAGGTCTTTTTTCCGATTTTCTGTCATAAAATATTCAGTTTTTTCGCCAAAACACTAAAAATATTGGTCCAAATATGGAATGTCATACCTCGTTTTGTTCGTAATTAAATTTCCAATCAAACTGTGTTTTCAAAAAAAAAAAAAATTTTTTCCACATTTTTTGCAATTTTTGACGATGTTACCCCTTACAAAAAACGCGAAAACTTGGCCAAAAATTACTTTAACAAAGTCGGTCAAAAAGTGATTTGGTTGGTTAGTATTGGTAATTAGGAGTACAAAAAAATAATTCTTTTAACTTTCTGACCATTTTTAGCCAAGTTATACCGAAATTACCAATCGTAAATATGGAATTTTTGCTAAAAATCGATTTTCTGTTTTTTTGTGAATATTTATATCAGTATTTACATCACAGCATTCAAAATATTGGTCCGAATATGGAATGTCATACCTCGTTGAGTTCGTAATTAAATTTCCTATCAAACTGTGTTTTTAGAAAAAAATTATATTTTTTTCAAATTTTTTGCAATTTTTGATGATGTTACCCCTTACAAGAAATGCAAAAATTGATCGAAAAATGAATTTTTCCAAATCCGTCAAAAAGTGACAGGGTTCATTAGCAAGGGTAATTAGCTGCTCAAAACTGTTATTCCCTCATTTTAACGACCCCTTACAAGAAATGCAAAAATTGATCGAAAAATGAATTTTTCCAAATCCGTCAAAAAGTGACAGGGTTCATTAGCAAGGGTAATTAGCTGCTCAAAACTGTTATTCCCTCATTTTAACGACCATTTTTGGCCAAGTTATGAGAAAAACTCCCTTTGCCAAAGCCGTTTTTGCCGAATTTGCGTCCTAAAACAGTCGGTTGTTTGACCAAACTAGTAGAAATAGTGGTCTACACATGGAATGCCATACCAAATCTGAAACCCATTTCCCTGTCTGCTTTTCAGACGACCACACGCGCGTCAAGCTGCTGGACGTGGAGCACAGCGTGGCCGGAGCCGAGTACATCAATGCCAACTACATACGGCTGCCCACCGACGGCGACCTGTACAACATGAGCAGCTCGTCGGAGAGCCTGAACAGCTCGGTGCCCTCGTGCCCCGCCTGCACGGCGGCCCAGACGCAGCGGAACTGCTCCAACTGCCAGCTGCTGAACAAGACGTGCGTGCAGTGCGCCGTCAAAAGCGCCATTCTGCCGTACAGCAACTGTGCCACCTGCAGCCGCAAGTCGGACTCCCTGAGCAAGCACAAGCGCAGCGAATCCTCGGCCTCATCTTCGCCCTCCTCCGGCTCTGGCTCCGGCTCGGCCTCTGGCTCTGGCTCTGGCTCCGGACCAGGATCGTCAGGTGCAAGCGGAGTGAGCAGCCTCAACGGACCCGGCACACCCACCAATCTCACGAGCGGCACAGCCGGTTGTCTGGCCGGCCTGCTAAAGAGACACTCGAACGACTCGTCCGGAGCTGTCTCCATATCGATGGCCGAGCGGGAACGCGAGCGAGAGCGCGAGATGTTCAAGACGTACATCGCCACCCAGGGCTGCCTGCTCACCCAGCAAGTGAACACGGTGACGGACTTCTGGAACATGGTGTGGCAGGAGAACACGCGCGTGATCGTCATGACCACCAAGGAGTACGAGCGCGGCAAGGAGAAGTGCGCCCGCTACTGGCCGGACGAGGGTAGAACGGAGCAGTTCGGCCATGCGCGGATACAGTGCGTCTCGGAGAACTCGACCAGTGACTACACGCTGCGCGAGTTCCTCGTCTCGTGGCGGGATCAGCCAGCACGCCGGATCTTTCACTACCATTTCCAGGTGTGGCCGGATCACGGAGTGCCCGCCGATCCGGGCTGTGTGCTCAACTTCCTGCAGGATGTCAACACGCGTCAGAGTCACCTGGCTCAGGCGGGCGAGAAACCGGTAAGTTTGGCTTGCATCACACTTGCGGCATCATTGGCTTTAACCAAATACTTCTTCTTCTTCCATGACTCGTTTGCAGGGTCCGATCTGTGTGCACTGCTCGGCGGGCATCGGACGCACTGGCACCTTCATTGTGATCGACATGATTCTCGACCAGATCGTGCGCAATGGTAAGTTTGAATGTTTTCAGGTGCGGTCAAGAACTTGAGCCTCATTCAAGCTCCTTTTCGTATGTGTTTCTTCACAGGATTGGATACCGAAATCGACATCCAGCGCACCATTCAGATGGTCCGATCGCAGCGTTCTGGTCTCGTGCAAACGGAGGCGCAATACAAGTTCGTCTACTATGCGGTCCAGCACTATATCCAGACCCTGATCGCCCGCAAGCGCGCCGAGGAGCAGAGCCTGCAGGTTGGCCGCGAGTACACCAATATAAAGTGAGTACACTCTCCGAGAGACTCTGCTAGAGTGTCCGTCTATATGTGTCTATCTATTTTATCGCACCATCCAGGTACACAGGCGAAATTGGCAACGATTCACAAAGATCTCCATTACCACCAGCAATTTCTAGCATAAGTTTAGTTCCGAGTAAGACGCCACTGACGCCGCCATTGGCGGACTTGGGCACTGGGATGGGCCTAGGCATGGGCGTGGGCATGGTCGTCGGCAACAAGCACGCATCGAAGCAGCAGCCGCCGTTGCCGGTGGTCAACTGCAACAATAATAACAACGGCATCGGCATCGGCAATAGCAGCAGCAGCAGCAACGGCAGCGGTAGCAGCAACACCAGCGGCAGCAACGGCAGCAGCAGCAACGGCAACATCAACGCCCTGCTGGGCGGGATCGGCTTGGGGCTGGGCGGCAATATGCGCAAGTCGAACTTTTACAGCGACTCGCTGAAGCAGCAACAGCAGCAAAAGCAGCGCGAGGAGCAGGCGACTGCTCCGGCGGGAGCAGGTAAGATGCAGCAGCCGGCGCCGCCGCTGCGACCGCGTCCAGGCATACTCAAGTTGCTCACCAGTCCCGTCATCTTTCAGCAAAATTCAAAAACATTCCCAAAGACATGATCGGTTTGCGACCGCCGAGCCATGCGCCTGCGTTGCCGCCGCCACCGACACCGCCGCGCAAAACATGACAAATGAATTTCTAAGTCGCGACGCCCCCTTGACACGCCCACCCCCCCGACACCCACCTTCCTTCCCCCCCAACACGCACACAGACCACAAGTGGATTTCATTTATAATGTCAACCAGCCGCCACAAGTCCCAGACCCAAAACCCAAAACCCAAACCCTCGACTATGTTTTACTGTTGTACCACGTTCTACGTTCTACGTTTTTTTTTTTTTTTTAATAATTGTAATCTATATACTTTTTGTAATTGTGTGTAATGCTTAGTTGTATGTTATTGTCTCGCTTTATGTTGTAAGTGTTCCCTGCACACGCAAAGCAGTAACCCCACCACCCGAAACCCCAAAACCCAGGCATATTTATGTAGTAGTATTTTAAGAACCTCCGAACCGGAAGTTGAGGATACAATCTGGGCGGAACTGCAGCAGTTTCCCCAAAAAAAAACACATTTTTAAGATGGATCGCAGCAACAAAATGATAACTCCCGTTCCCTCTTCCACACCGCTTGAATTTGGCGGAAACGGCATTGATAGTATTTCACTTTTTTGAAAATATTCGCTTTAGATGAGAACATTGCCTTGTGACAAAAATATTTACTTGTATTGCGTTGGTTACAAACCACCAAAATTGCTTAACTTTAAATTTTACTAATCGACTCTTATGACATTTCGCAAGTTTAAAAATAGTTGTAGCTTTCCATTTGGGAATCGTTGAAAAAATCCATTTACGACGCGAGATTTAGTTCTAGCACGTTAAATTTGAATCGGTAAATTTCGAATCTAGTTTTGGCGAAAGTTGATAAAGTTTCAGAAAAGTGAAGTCCACCTCCACCAAATTCAACTTAAACCGGAAACGGAAACGGGTAACCGGTTGGAGTGCAAATCAAGTTTTTAGTGTAGTAAGTGTTGACAAAATCGAAAGAGAAGAAGTTAGAGGAGTAACTGAGGCAGTAAGCACGTAACGATAATGATACAAAAAGCGTTGATTGTGATTCGAGTGACAGCGAGAACAGAAACTGAAACTGAAACAGTAATAGGAACAGATGAGAACAGATGCAAACGAGATCAGATCAGAACAGAACAGCGGAGACGCCAACCGAACAGAACAGAAAAGAAATGAACAGATGAGAAGAGAACAGATTAGAGGTTAAAGAAAAAGCTAAGAAGCGCTTAAGCGTGTCGTCCCTAGGAATAAGAAAATTAAGATTACAGCTCGACAGATCCAGATCCAGATCCAGATCTATATCTCTAGCAGCCAATTTCTGATTTCCCCTTCCCCGTTAAATTTCCCATTAATTTAGTGATTGTGTGTGTATATTCTTAATTGTATATTGATGATTATTTATAGCGATTGCCCATTGTGTTACATTTCAAATGATCGAAAAAATTGTATTTAGAAATTTTGTACTTTAGAAATTATACATTAATTGTGTGTCTGTGTCTCTCTACCCAGTCTCCCCATCTCTGTCTCTCTCTCTTTCTCTCTCTCTCTCTCTCTCTCTCTCACTCTCTCTCACACCCTCTCTGTCTATGCACGAGTGTTTTCTTGATTAAGTTTATTATTTCAACGCTGAAGCGGAATCAAACTATATATGCAATATTTAAGCACAGTACCTTGGGCGCTGCAGAGAAATTAAAAAATTTCAAAATAAAAGCCAACAGCTAAATCATAAATACGAAATATACAGGAAGGAACAACTCAATATCAGCAGCAGCGAAATATATAAATCAATTAGATTACTGTGCAAATTTGAGTAATATATATTTAAAACGTACCCTTATTTTATCTTATTTAACTTTATGCTTTTGTAAGTGCTTTAAATTGTTATTCATCTTGATCTTGCAAAAAAAAAAGAAAAGAAAAAACCACAAAACTGAAAAACGAATACAAAACTAAAAAACAACACAAATTATATTTGTATTTATACAGAAAAATAAAACATTTTATATGCGATACACAAAAGCACATTATTTTTTATTTTCCCTGCATGTTTGTTGAACGCTTTTGCTTTTTGGTTCTCAACTTGAGTTATGTTACTACACATCCTCAACGAACTGAGTGAAAACCGAACACTTTGGAACATAGCCTTATATAAAAGCGCCTCGACGACCAAGACGGAAAGTTGAATCACACCACGGAGAAGAGGGAGCCACGTCCCGTCTCCCAGTTAGAACAATAAGTAATCATGTGTTCACACAACCCCCAAACCCCAAACAACCCAACCACCCACCACCCACTCGAATCGAATCGAATTGAATTAAATCGAAACTGACCCCTGACCTTCCACCCACCATCTGAGCACTAGCGGGTGATCCCAAACGGACGAAAAAAGAATGTGTGTAAGTGCGTGATCTAGTACTTTATATAGTTAGCCTATAATACGATAATTCAAATGGAATATGTCGAAGCCTGGCTTCGACTGGGCGGCGACCTAGTGGCCCCCAAAAACGAAGGTGAATCCGAATATGAATATGAATGTGCATCCCACTGGGGATACGATATGTTTTGATCTTGGAGGCGCGGGGCGCACAAAGTTCCGCGCCTCTTGTGTTGAATTTTTTATAGCATATAGACAGAGGTGGATATCGGAGATGGAGATTGGAAATTCGAGATTGGAGAATGCAGTCCAATGGAGCAGCCAGCGGAGGAAGAGATGAATGCCAAAGCACAAAAGCCAACAGCAAAAAGCAACAAACAAACACCAATAGGCCTCATCGCAGTCATTTGACCACCAAAAAACTCATAAACAACGATGTTATAATCAATAAGAACGAACCAAAATCAAAATAACGACGTGAGCATTGAGGGAGGGATCGATGAAGACGACCCAAACACCAAGAATAAAAAACAAAAACAAGAGCAAGGAAACGCTTTAAACTTAAATAATTCTAAAATTGTATCTAGGCAATATCGAAATGTAAACCAAACACCAACTATCCATAGTAGAGAACGTACACCAAGAAGAAATTGCTTAAGTGACTTACTTTAAATAACGATACTATCGGGTAGGACCTCAAAACCCCCAGCAACCGTAGCCTCGGACCTCAACCGATTTCCCCGTCACCCTGTGACCTTGTGACCCCTTTGACCTCCCTGACCCGAATCCAACGTACCCTCCTCCAGTACGTCTATAAGCTAACCACGCGATCCAACCTCAACCCGTGTTCATAATCCGTTGAGATGATGAGATGATGAGTTGTTCGATTTTTAGTGAAACCTCGGTGCGGTTTCGATGTTGCAAGAATTAAAAAACCAAATAGAGACGACGTTTTCTTTGTTCAAATGTTGCCAATTTGCAAAATACAAGTGTTAAACTACCATATACTATATGGAGTATGAATAATATATATTTAGTGGCGAATTACAGCGCAGTACTACTCGGTAGGGTAGCATTTTCATTGAGTCCGACAAAAACAAAACAAGCGAGGCAAACGCATATGTATCTGTATACAAGAAGCAGCTTAGAGATACTTCTCTTGGCATATAAAATATTAGTCGACCTACGAGCATTAGACATCTGTGTAGAATACTGCGAATATTGTTAAACGGTGACGATTTGATTGGAACTATAGATAACAATCCAAAACAAAACAAAAGGTAAAAAAGGTAAAAAAAAAAGGTAAACGAGCCCACGACGAAACGCGATAGACGCGACGCAACAAACCAACAAACAAAGTTTTCGTAGCTCTAGATCGTAAGATAAACAAATTATTGAAACGCAACAAAGCGATCGATCGCAAAATCGAGACAGAAGGCAACACCAACTTAATTGTAGACAAAACCAAAGTCGTTGTAATGTTGAAGCAAATCTATATGTAATAAACTAAATAAACGTAACAAACATAAAATTTAAACACAGCCACAAAATATTATTATGAAATTAAATTGAAACCTTAAGATGCATAGCTGTTCGACACATTATACCAATAACAATATTGAAGATATATTCTACATTTTTATGTGTCTGCATATTTGAAAGAAAAATATATATTATTGAATAAACCATATTTCAAATAACCTTTCGGAAAATTACCATGTGTTTAATATATGAGTGATTAAGTGGATGAAATTATCTACATTTTTGGCAAGAAAGGTTTCGAAATGGACATTTTTAATACTTCGAACCAATAAAACTCGATCTACGATTTATATTATATTCACTTTACAGCGACAGTTTTATTTACTTCAGCAGTAGGAAAAAAAAAGGTTTTGTAAAAATAAAAATAATTAAACTCGGACCACTGATTTGGTCTGTAAAAGTTTAACTGCGTTTTCGCAACCTTGCCATAAAAAAGGCAAACGTTTTGCAGACGTTAAGTTTATCAATAAATTAAAAGTTTAGTTGTATTCAATTCAGTTTCACTTAGGAATTACTTCAGGCTTAAGTTTTAATACTAACTACGTAAATATAATCCCAGCTTACCTCTAGTTCAAATGATTTTTTCATGTTCTTCGCATAGGGTGTTGTGAAATGATTAACAACGTTTAAATAAATACGTTAGCGCTTATGAGTAATCGTCAAGTTCTATACAAATTGATGGATAGATGACTGGGATGGCAGTCTATGCTTTATCATACATGTGGCGGCCTGTCATTTGAGCTACGAGATCACCCCTCTTGCTAAGTTTAGATTACGTACAAAAGGTTCAAAAGTCCGCTTCAAGTGAATCAAATTCAGCTTGGGCGGCAGACCTGGTTGGACCCGGTCCTCCACAGAAACGTCGTGGCAGATGACAGTGGTTAAATCGAACCACGCTCCTATCTTCATACTCCGGCAGAGTGCTGAAGAGTGCCTGTCCGGCCCGAATCCAACGGCGGTGGCGCCGGCGACCCTTTAACCGCCGCGTCCTTTTCGTCGCGCACAGGCGAAATCTCTTTTATGGACTTTATCCTAACCACAATCTTTAGGAAAGGGCGGGGTTTTTCAACTAGCTGCTGCTCCGGCGCCGACCGAGGGTCGTGAAAAACTACTTCATCACCTAATTAGCGCAGGGATTGCTCGCACAGTGGATTGCTCGGGTCAGTGGTTCCAGGCACCGAAGTACTCACTGGGGAGTGGCCTTTAAAGGTTTGGTGGATGCAGCTGATGATTGCGGTGTACGTGCTGTGAGAAATGGTGAGTCGGATCGTGATTCTCTTTGTTCTGGGTGATCATTCGCTCACAAAGTAAATGTTGTTACATTTAGGTCAATCGCGGTAAACTAAAGAAAATGGCATTTTGAAACCTTGACTTTAGATGCAAGTTTTTAATCCTTTACATCGCCTGGCGGGACCTCCTTAATGGACTCCACCTTGGCCACAATCTTTAGTGCTGGACCCAGTTTCATGCCCATTGCGTTTACCAAATGGTTCTCCTTGAGCAGCAGAAGCGCTTGGCCATCGATCTCCTGCTGTATAAAGTCGTCCACGTAGTCCTGACAACCAGGCAGTTCTCGAATGAAATTGCTAACTTCTTCCACACTCCAACTGCTGATGGGAGGGCGATCGGTTCCATTTACATTGGAGGATGGTAATGCTAGAACCGGCGTAACCACTCCAGCTGAAACCACTGGCAATGGCAAAGTGGAAGCTATTGCAATCGGCAATGGTAATGTCAGGGGCAACGAAAGTGGTGAAGATGTAGACATAGCCGCTAGCACTGGCATTGAAATCGGTGAAACCTCCGGTGTAGCCGCTTGAATTGGCAATGCCTCGGATATTGTCTGGAATGATTCTGTCTGCATTTTTTCCTCGGCCATGGCTTCATCCAGTCTGTCCACCAATGCCATGGCGTCCACCCCAACTATACCGCCTGATCCCAGGCCGTTGGTCTCTGCTGTTCCACCTCCTCCGATGCCGTTCTTTGCCTGCCTCGAGCATCCTGGCGAGCAGTAGCGCTTTCGTTTGAGCTTCGCTTTGTGCTCCATCTTTCCACACTGCTCGCAAGCAACCATGTCCGAGCCTGGAGCTGATGCTATTCCACTTAGCTTGATGTCCTCCTGCATCGTTGCCTTTTTCTCTGCGGGAAGGAAGGATACAACAAAATTGCGTATAAGAGTTGGTGCTAGATGTTTATACTCACTTGGCGGCTCATCACTGACGTCTTTGTCTGCATATCGCTGTCTAGTGACGGGAAATGGTTCGTTGGCCTCCTGGATGATGAAACCATCGATGACATGAGATAGGACGTTCGGCTTAATCATCGCCTTGGGGAGATCCTTCGATCCATTACTGATGCTCGACGTGGTGGTTGTGGTTGTGCTGGTACAACTTGTAGTAAAGGTGCCAGAACTGATGGTTGTGGTGGTTGAGCCAGTAGTGGTCGTAGCTGTCGTTTTGGCTACTCCAATTCCATTGGTGATCGTCGTCGTGGTAGAAGTTGATGTTGCGGACGTTAAGCTGCCGGAGGTTGCCAGCTTGGGCTCTTCTTTCCCACTGGCACTGGGAGTGGTGCTACTCGGTGGCTGCACTGTATTGCTTTGCTTGCTGGTGGGAGTGGTAGCGCCCTTTGAAGGCGTGGAAGACCTATCCGAGGCTTCTCCATTGGACAGGGCTTCACTTGTGGAACTACTGGCTTCTACGGATGCGCTGACAGTAGTGGAGGATTTGGGGGTAGTGCAGGTGTCCTTTCCTGATACTGGCGTCTTGGGCGAACTAATGGGCACCAGGGTCGCGGTGGGCCCTTTCAAAGGTGTATCCTTTGTTGGCGTGGATGGAAAGCCTCCTCCTGCACCGCTACTAGCACTGCTTAGTGTTACCAGCTGTCCCGTTGATGGAGTGACAGCGGTGCTAGAAACACTCACGGGCGGAGCAGTAGATAGGTGACCCACTGTGGCATTCATCATCGAGGTCATGGCCAGTATGGGATTTGTTGTAGGTGAGGGCGTGGTGGGTGTAAGTGAAGGTAGTCCCAGTTGCTGTTGCTGCTGTTGATTTCCTCCGGCAATTGTGGCGCTGATTAACTGCTGATGCTGGTGGATCTGGGTACCTTGCGCCTGAGCCTGTTGCATACTGGCCACTGTACTGCTGGTGACCAGAGGTGTGGTACTCTGGCTGGTAATTGTGACCACACTGCTTGTTGGGAGTGAAGAGGAACTGCAAGTTCCCGGCTTGGTTGTCTGAAAGATGGCGCCAGAGGCCGTGAGAGCCTCCTGTAGGGCACTGGATGTTATTCCGGCAATATCGTCCGCCGACATCGATGATGAAACTGAAAAGGGCACGCTGCTCAGTTGCAATTGACCGGACTGCTGCTGCGTTTGCTGCTGCTGTTGTTGGGCTGTCGCTCCAGTCGACTGCTGCACTACAATCTGCTGGATAATGTTCTGTTGCTGTTCTCGCTGCTGTTGTTGCTGTTGCGCTTGAGCCTGCACTTGGGCTTGAACCTGTGCCTGCGCCTGTTGCTGCAGTTGCTGCTGTATCAGTTGGTTGTGAAGTTGCTGCTGCTGCTGTTGCTGGTGGGACGTGATGAACTGATTCGGCGCCACCTGAAGGATTTGCTGAGTGGCATTAGCGAGCGCCTGTTGGTGCTGCGCCTGGGCTTGGACACCTTGCTGCTGCTGCTCCCTTTGCTGTTGCTGCGCCTGCGCCACTGCCTGTTGTTGTTGCGCCACCGCTTGCTGTTGCTGGGCGTTAACCTGCTGCTGCTGAGTGACCTGTTGCTGCTGTTGTTGCTGGGCCTGTTGATGCTGCATTTGAATGGCAGCAATCTGCTGTTGCAACATTTGCTGCTGTAGGATTTGCTGTTTCTGGATCAGTTGCAACTGCTGTTTCTCAATCAGTTGTAACTGTTGCTGCTTGTCCACTCCTGCCGTAGTGGCTGCATGAAGGGTCTGTCCATTCTGTAGTGTGATGGGAGTGCCCGTTGTGCTCATCACAACCATTCTGGAAAAGTTCGGAAATAAGTACTGGGACGTGGTGTGTTTAGATAGACAATACTCACTTGTTGCCCGCCGCATTGACCACCTGCTGGAGATTCGTCGCCTGTTGCTGCTGCTGCACTGTGGCCAGGTGACCTACCACCTTATTTTGGCCTGCGACCTGACCGATTTCGGTTTTCAATGTGGATAAAGCGGGGCGCACCGGCTGCTGTTTGTTGCGCATTTTGGCCTTCAGCAGGCTCTGGTTCTGTGCAGTCTGCGTGGATACGGAACTGGCCGGACGCACTTGAGTTCCATTGTGGGGCATGATCGGGGCTCCTGGCCGCTGCAAAGCTGCTGCAGTGAGTTGCTGCTGCTGTTGTTGCAACTGGGCAGTAGCCACTGCTAGTTGCTGCTGCTGCGTCTGGTTGGTAGTGCCGACCTGCTGCTGTTGCTGCTTGGGAGCAAGTGCATCCAGTTGGGTGCGTGCCTTAGTGGGCGTCTGCGTCACGTTGCACTGGATAATCTCTGTGGAAAGATAGTTCTCTTTTATATCTATCGGAAGCAATATGCATGACAATATTCTTACGGTTTTGCTGAGTCTGCAAAGTTTGCGTCGCCGGTTGCTGTTGAATGAACATGCCTTGGGTCCCGTCTGGCTGGTTTCGCAGGATAATCTGGTTGGAGCCAAAGGGCTGAAGTCCTGTCGCATTCTGCCAGAACCAAGGGATCTGCATTTGTTGCGCTTGGCCAGCGTTCAGGAGTTGGGCAGTCTGAACAGACTGTGCGCCTACACCGACTGGTAAAGTCGACTGTGAAACCTGGACGCACTGCTGAGTAGTTTGGGTGGTCTGTTGCTGCTGTTGTTGAACCTGCTGCACCTGCTGGGTCTGTGTCGACCCAGTGGATCCAGGACCCGTCGCCGCCTGCACTGTACTGCTGGTGGTGGTCACTTTCTGAACCACTTTCTGAGCCAGTTTGCCCTGCGCATCCACTCCTACTTTGGCCAGAGCAGCTGTCAGCTGTTGCTGTTGCTGCTGCTGGTTGAGTTGCTGTTGCTGCTGGTTAAGCTGTTGCTGCTGCTGTTGGGTGAGTTGCTGTTGCTGAGCGGCGGCAGCCATTGATTGCAGTAGATTCTGCTGCTGCTGTGGCGAGTGGGAGATGACATTCACCGGAGAGATGAGCACCGTCTGAGGCGACTGATTGTGGTTCGAAGGAATACATGTGGCGTAATTGCCGCCAGCGAACCCCGCTTGGCCACCGATCATTTGCTTGGCGTTCTGAGTCGTGGTGGTAAGCATCTGGGGGCCGTTGCCCTGGAAGGGCTTGCCGGCGGTGATCACCTGGATGGGCTGCTGACCGAGGCCGCCTGGATGCAACAGATTGCCCGACACAATCATTTGGGGGTACAGGAAGCTGGTGGATGGTTGCATCAACTGCACCGTCCTTCCCTGCGTCCAGTCCCCGCCCACTCCTCCTGTGGCCGCTGCCAGTTGCATCGGCGACATGGTGCTGATGGCTGTGGAGTGCTGCTGTTGCTGGCTTTGCTGCGAGTTGGCTGGACTAGCTGCTCCTCCGGCGCCGGCCGAGGCTGCTCCTCCACCACTGGCTTCCGACAGCTGCTGCTGCAGCTGCAACTGCTGCTGAACTTCCATAATGTTGGTCGCATGCTTTAGCTCAGTTCCACTGTTGCCGGTCGTGTGCGTGGGAAACTCTTGCTTCACCTGAATGGCGTAGGGATTGTTCGCATATAACTGCTGCAGCTGCTCGGGGGAGATCTGGAGCGGCACATTGGTGGCGGCCGCCACCTGTTGGGCTGGACTCTGTGACTTCTCCAGTTTGCGGCCGGTTGTCTTCGAGTTGGGTGTGCTTGGCGATCTGCAGCTGAGCGGCAGTAGTGGGTGGCGCCGTCTGATGGATGGCGTTCCGGCTGATCCACGTGCAGCCTTAGAACTGGGCGATTGGGATGGACTCTTGGTAAAGTCCTCGTCGAAGCTGATGCCCGCCTTCTGGGCGAGTGTTTCCAGGCACCTTAGTGGCCGCTGGGGGTCCACGCGAGTGTTGGAGTTACCCTTTACACATGTGGTGGGTTCCGGTGAAGGTGGTGGTGTACGTATTCTTGTTCCTGATTCACTTTCTGCGTCCCCACTGCTGAAATGAGAAATTAAAAGCGCACACAGGCGATCAGTAAAACGCGTATAAACACAAACAAACACGGACACACTTGGGGCGGCTCCGAATGCGTTGGGCATGCTTCATATTCATGCTTAAATTCATATCTATATTCTTATTCATATTTTCTTAGCGCTTGACGAACGAACCACACAAAAACAACAAACAGCGACTGCATGTTACTCCCGCCAAAGACGTCTCTCTCACGCTCTCCAAAAGAAAAGGGGGACAAGGAACAGGAAAAGAGAGAAGGGGGTGCGACAGGGATGCACTATCATTGAGAAAGACAAAGACGGGATCGTATAATAATGCACTCTGGGTCCAAAAACGGCAAAGAAAACGAAAACCAAAACGAAAACGAAAACAAAGTCGAGACGAAAATGTGAGACAGAACGAGATACACTTTGTTTTGGGTGATCATTCACTCACGAGGTAAATTACTTACAGTGGATACTGCTTAAGTGAGACGTTGAGGTCTTAGAGAGCAACATATCATAAAGGAAATCACAAATGATTGCAGCTACAACGTTGCACAACACTAGCACGACCGTGTATTTAGTACATATTTAGTAAATTTGTACAGAAGAGGTATATAAATATTTTAATTTGATGATGGTTCGTGACCCACTAAAAGTGCACGGTTTTGCATATGTGCATGCACACCAGTGCCTAAAAGAGGTCACTTGTCAGAGTTGCCTGTGCCCGAAACAGCTATTTATAGTAGCCTTGCTCTCTGTTGCCTATTCCTCTCCTCCTACTCCCATTCATCCCCGCTGAGAGGATGTTCGAGTGGGAGTAAGGGAGACCACTTTTAGTTAAGGATGGCCCTTGGGCGATGGTTCTAAGCCATGATAGTGATGTCCAAGGGGAGAGGTTCAAAGACCTAAGCTGGGAGCCCGAAATGCAGTCCCCAGTTGTCCAGGAGTAAGAAATGGATGCGACTCAGCTCAAGGAACAGAAGAAGCAAACGGCGCCACCAAAAATGGTTGGGAGTTGCAGTTACATTTGGTGTCTATCGGGGGTGAATATCGGCTTCCAATTCCATCGGCAGGCTGAGAGCGGAACGGATTTGGATGCGGAATCGTAATCGAACTAGGCACAGCAGCATCTTCAACTTGCAACCGAAAGACTGGTTTCTTTCTACCGCGCCACGGTGTGTGTGCTTCAATGTGTGTGTGTGCGAGTGGCGGCTGGCGGCTTACAACAATGCCAAAGCCATCATCATTTGATTTTTCCCTCAGCCGAAAATTGAGTTGCAAGGGGCAGAAACAGAGGAAGAGAAGGAGGAAAACGTAGAGGAAGAGGCAGGGAGCAATGACAACAATGCGGGACAAACAACAGGCAAAGAGCATGCGCCGACGACGGCGTCTCAGTCAGAAAAAAATATGTTTTACCGTTTTCATTTTTGCTTTCCTCGCTGTACAGGGTATATTGTATATTTGGCGGCACCTGTGCACGCGATCTAACATTAAAAACGACGTAGCGACGACAACTCTAGACGCCGCACAGCATTAATTGTTTTTATTCTATTCACTAATCACTAGTAGTCAGCACCGATGTGCAGTTGTCGCCGAAAATAAATAAATAAATACGACGAAACGGTGGCAGGGTGTGTGTGCGTCGCGTCGGCGCGTTTTTTTTTCTCCGTTCAATACACATGCAATATGCGGTATGCGACACATCCGACACCACACCAACACGAACGCAAAGAGAGCAGAGCGCGAGAACCGCACGCCGCCAAGTTAAGTTTCAAACTGAACCGCGCGCCACAGCGACAACTCTACTTTTCGCTCGGATCGGAAACAAAATGAGCGCATATGTGCTGAATGTGTGTTGGTGTGCAGCTGGAACCGCTTCTCTCCTCTCAGATACCTTTGCGACTAATAACTTTTCTCTATACCGAAATGCACTGGTGCGAGTGCGATGCCACTAGGAGTGGCCCTGGCCAGATAGTGCGTGCGAGCGGGATGCCGTGCGTTCGCTTGGGGTTGGAATGAAACGGCAGCAGTTCGTTTGACAAAGCAAAAGCAAATCGAGTAAAAAAAACAGGAATCGAGACTACAGCTGGCGGGCATGTGTGTGCGTGTTCAACCACCCCGACAGTGGGCCCCCTTCCGCTTCTGAAAACAAAAACAAAATACCCGGGACCGAATCCAGTTTTCTGTGTCTGTACACTCGAATGTCTACCGCCAGACTCGACTTCGATTGTTGCTATACTTCATCTTCTTTTTTTTCGTTCCGTCACAACCACCACTACCTGGCAACCTCTAGCTCCTTTCTCCCTTCCTCCTTATCGCTTGGGCTCGGATCGGCTTTACTTTATTATTGGTTGTGCTTGTCGGAAACAGACGACGAAAGAGGAAGAGAAGGGTAGAGGTAGCGTATGCGCAGAGGCAGAGCAATGTATTCGAACAGTGGGAAGCGATATGATTATGGAGTGCATTATTGTTGCACTTTGAGAAGCAATGGCACACTCGAAAAATTTTATAGAACATATAAATTTTTATAAAGCACTGAAATAATTTTGTATGTACATAATTGTTGACTTTGGTTACGGAGGTAAAACCAAAACGTAATGGTGTAATATAGATATTAATAGTAAATATTTTGGGTTTATTGTAACACTTTAACATTAATTTCTTGAAGAATGAAAACTTACGTTTCACATTTCCATTGTTCATGACCCACGGTGCCTGTCTTTGTCATTTCATTTTTCATTTTGTGCCAGCCCGTGTGTGTGTGCATACATTATTTGTGGTATGGGTGCGTTGCTTAGGGCTATTATCGGTCTTCTTCTCTCTCTTCCCACCCCTTCCAACAACAACGTCGCTGAGACCCACAAATGTTCATCATTCCGATTAGTGTTGCTTTTTTTGTTCGGCTCGTCTCGTTTTCTTTACTTTTTGCTGCCGCCATATTATTTTTATGCTTGTTAAGTGCTTTTGCTCTCTCTCTCGCTCTCTGCTTTGCTTAGTTTGTTCTCATTTGATGTGTGTGTGTATGCTCGTTTTTTCTGAGCTTTTTTCTATTAGTTGCGGACCTCCTCCTTCGCCGTTAAGTCCCTCTTTCGCCTCTTCGTCGTACGCTCAACTGTACAAGAAGTCGAGCATGCGCTCTTCTTCTTGCCATTCATTAATTGCCTCCAACTTTTTGCGCGTTGATTTTGGGGCGCATAGGGCGTGAGCGAGAGGGTCGATATTTGCATTTCGTAAAAATGACAAATGCTTAATGAGCGTAAATTGCTGCGCGTGCTTTCCCACATAGCCTCTCGCTCTGGCTCGTTGACGCGGTCGTTCAGCCCTCTCGCTCACACCCTTGCTGAAAGAAATACTTAAACTGAAACCAGTAGTTGTACTTGTGTGGTTGTCAGGAAATTGTCAGAATTACTTACACCATTTTTAAAAATGTTAAAACCTTGATGCCAATAGTATCTGCATAAATTCATAATCTTGCTTGTACATACGTATTTACAAACATACATATGTACAAACAGAGATCGCTGCAAAGTTGCCATGGATGCCTCCACAGTAGGGATTTTATTGCCGCGAGGCGTGGCTAACGGTGAAAATGGATCAACTCTGGGATCTCCAACACGAAGGGTGCGTTTTTCCACCGTGCAACTAGTTTTTTATATACATATATGTACATATGTATGTAAATTGCCTTTAAGGTTCATAAAATTCGAATGCAAAAGAAAATATCTTTGAATATTTGGGGATCCCTCGCTTTTTCTTAAACATTTTTAAGTGCACATAAACACAAAGTATGTGCCTTTTCTTTTTACTAGGTAATATGCGTTACATTAAAATTGATCCGTTAGACTTATAATTTTAATAATTAATATAATTCAAAGTTATTTTCGAATATGTTAGCTGTAGGTAAAAGCTAGGGATGGAAAAAGTTCCAAAATAACTGTAAGATACATTTGAAATTTTTGAGTAAGTGATGCCAATAAAAAAAAACTTGTCATCAAATTGATTGTACTTTCTTACAACTTTAATTTGGGATGTACTTACCTAAAATAAATTTCTGCTATCATACCAATACCCTGATTGATGAGGGGCAAAAATAAAAAGAGGAATGGAGAAAGCGGTTGCCCTCACCGCCTCCATATTTCGCAGTACATTTATGGATTATGGGGAGAAAGGTTACCAAGCTCAACCCGTAAGCTCAATAACAGAGTTTGCGAGGGTGGAAGTCAGTACGGAGATGAAGTGAGTTAGATTGCACTTGATCGACCATTATTGCAAATACTTTTCCATTTAAATCAAGTGCTTAATATGGCTTCTGAGTTCTGATACCCATTATTTACGTGGCATGATATGGTACAAGTTTGTCGACACAATGTTTTTATACAGGTTCCAGGATTGGTATTTATTTGCTTACTGCTACACCAAGTTTGCTTATTAAAGTTAAATATCTGAAACTCAAATAGAGTTGTAATCTTTTATATCTGACGATGACGATTCGTATTTTCTAATATTTAGACAGTAATCGCTGAACGTTAATGTCTTCCTTACCTACATATGTATTTCATGAAAATAAATACCTATACTTGTAATGCCTACATACATATGTATGTGCAGCGAAATTAACGTTCTCCATTTTGATTTGCTTCTAACCACGACAACAACAACAAAAACAACAACAACGACGACTATTCATAGGTGAGACCACCGATCTAAGCGCGAAGTCGCCGTTCTGCCTCTGCCGGCGTCGCTGCTTAGCCAATAACAAAATGCCGACGGGAAAAATGGACTCGATTCTTGTTTTTGGTTAAGGGAGTGCCCGCTGGAAGACAGAGACAGCTATATGGCGCTCAATCTATCGCTCTCTCTCTCTCTGCGACATTTTTGTGCTCGTAGGCGTGGCCTAGCCGGGTGGTGAAAAAGTAGTATAACAGTTTTGCGTTGACCGGTGCTCACATTTGTACGTAGAATCTTTTTGTGCACAGTGAATTTAAGTCGATTCCTCTGATAAGCTACGAAAGAATAAATGAAAACTTCGCTAAATGGTATTGATCTACTTTCTATTTATATATTAAAGTAAAAAGCTCCGCCCTCGTCGTTCTAAGTTTTCAAATAATCATTTGTATTTCATTTCAATATCATGCGTACCGTAAGTTATCAGAAACAATTCCAGTTAACATTTGGGAATGCTATTTATGCACTTAATGCACTTTTATTTCCAACATAATATCATAATCTAGTGGTTTAAAGTTTTAATAAACCAATACCATCGATTTATTAAACCGCATTTTATGCTTTAACTGCTTCTAGTATTTTCTCGAGTATCAAAAAAAATGAATCCAAATAAGACACAGAAAATTCTTTTTCACATTTATTAAACACTATTCAGTGTCATTTTAATTTCTTCAGCAATAGCAAAAAAAAAAATTGTTGAAAAAAAAGCTTAAGTCTAGGCATTCAAAAATTATTTAGTAAAAAGTTCAAATTCACATTTAGATATCAATTATTATTCGTAAGCTTATTTTTTAGTTGTAAGAACAATCGTAGTGCTAAATTTGATTCCTAAGATTAAAATACTTGTACAATCTATCCATGACGTTGGGAGTTATTAATTTCTACTTAGTGTATAAACTTATGTTTATTTGTAAAATTTACTTTATTGATTTACTTGGCTGGCAACTCAATTAATTTATAGCTTATCCTTAGTTTAAGTAATTCCATTCGTTTTTTGACTGTTGTTTAGTGTAATTGCTAAATGAATTAACTTATGCTTATGAGTGAATTTGAGAGTATATACAAAGTCAATGTGTTTAAGACTTGCTGCCCTGGTACTTATAATATTTTGCAAATGGATTCGCGTCGTTTTCGCCTGCCCGATTGAATCAGAATTACCCAGCACGACAGACTTGGTTGAACCAGGTCCTCTGCTCGGTTAGGAGATCATCTTTTGTGGCTTCTCGTGCTCTAGCTGGTCTACTGCGTCCCTGGATCCTTGGCCTCGCCAGGTGGCGGAACCTCCTTAATGGACTCCACCTTTGCCACAATTTTGAGGGCTGGACCCAGCTTCATGCCCATAGCGTTTACCAAATGGTTCTCCTTGAGCAGCAGCAGTGCTTGGCCGTCGATCTCCTGCTGTATAAAGTCGTCCACGTAGTCCTGACAACCAGGCAGTTCTCGGATAAAGTTGCTGACATCGTCTACACTCCAGCTGCTGATTGGCGGACGTTCCGTTCCATTCACTTCCGAAGACTTGGGCGCCGCGCCGGAAGTGACTACAGATAGAGGTGCAAGAGTTGGAAGTGCAACTGCCAATGGCGATCCCAGGGGCAATGAAAGAGGCGAAGACGCGGAAATAGCCGCTTGGACTGGCAGTGACTTTGGATGCACTTCTGTTGTGGCTCCCAAAACAGAAAACGATTCTAAAAGCTTCGGGGTGGTCTCCGTCTGCATCTTCTCCTCAGCCATGGCTTCGTCCAGTTTGTCCACCAATGCCATGGCGTCTACCCCAACTATACCGCCTGTTCCCAGGCCGTTGGTCTCTGCTGTTCCACCTCCTCCGATGCCGTTCTTTGCCTGCCTCGAGCATCCTGGCGAGCAGTAGCGCTTTCGTTTGAGCTTCGCTTTGTGCTCCATCTTTCCACACTGCTCGCAAGCAACCATGTCCGAGCCTGGAGCTGATGCCATTCCACTTAGCTTGATGTCCTCCTGCATTGTTGCCTTTTTCTCTGCGGGAAGGAAGGATACAATAAGATTGCGAATAAGAGTTGGTGCTAGAAGTCTATACTCACTTGGCGGCTCATCACTGACGTCTTTGTCTGCATATCGCTGTCTAGTGACGGGAAATGGTTCGTTGGCCTCCTGGATGATGAAGCCATCGATGACGTGAGTTAGGACGTTCGGCTTAATCATCGCCTTGGGGAGATCCTTCGATCCATTACTGATGCTCGACGTGGTGGTTGTGGTTGTGCTGGTACAACTTGTGGTAAAGGTGCCAGAACTGGTGGTTGTGGTGGTTGAGCCAGTAGTGGTCGTAGCTGTCGTTTTGGCTACTCCAATTCCATTGGTGATCGTCGTCGTGGTAGAAGTTGATGTTGCGGACGTTAAGCTTCCGGAGGTTGCCAGCTTGGGCTCTTCTTTCCCACTGGCACTGGGAGTGGTGCTACTCGGTGGCTGCACTGTATTGCTTTGCTTGCTGGTGGGAGTGGTAGCGCCCTTTGAAGGCGTGGAAGACCTATCCGAGGCTTCTCCATTGGACAGGGCTTCACTTGTGGAACTACTGGGTTCTACGGATGCGCTGACAGTGGCAGGAGTGGAGGATTTGGGGGTAGTGCAGGTGTCCTTTCCTGATACTGGCGTCTTGGGCGAATTAATGGGCACCAGGGTCGCGGTGGGCCCTTTCAAAGGTGTATCCTTGGTTGGCGTGGCTGGTATGCTACCTCCTCCACCACTACTGGCCGTGCTTAAGAGGACGAGCTGACCCGGCGACGGAGTGACAGCGGTGCTTGTTACAGAAACAGTTACGGGTGGAGCAGTAGATAGGTGACCCACAGTGGCATTCATCATCGAGGTCATGGCCAGAATGGGATTTGTGGTGGGTGTAAGTGATGGTGGTCCCTGTTGTTGCTGTTGAGTTCCTCCTGCAATTGTGGCGCTGATTAGCTGCTGATGTTGCTGGACCTGAGCAGCTTGCGACTGAGCCTGAGCCTGCTGCAGACTTGCCACCGTACTGCTGGTGACCAAAGGAGTGCTGTTCTGGTTAGTAATTGTGACCACACTGCTTGTGGGGGAGGAGGAACTGCAAGCACCGGGCTTAGCCGTCTGAAAAATGGCGCCGGAGGCGGAGAGAGCTGCTTGCAGGGCACTAGAGGTAGCTATTCCGGCTGGCGTCGTTGTTGAAGAAACTGAGAAGGGCACGCTGCTTAGCTGTAGTTGCCCGGATTGGTGGTGCTGTTGCTGTTGTTGGGCTGTCGCTCCAGCCGACTGCTGCACTACAATCTGCTGGATAATGTTCTGTTGCTGCTCTCGCTGCTGTTGTTGCTGTTGCGCTTGAGCCTGCACTTGGGCTTGAACCTGTGCCTGCGCCTGTTGCTGCAATTGCTGCTGTATCAGTTGGTTGTGAAGTTGCTGCTGCTGCTGTTGCTGGTGGGACGTGATGAACTGATTCGGCGCCACCTGAAGGATTTGCTGAGTGGCATTAGCGAGCGCCTGTTGGTGCTGCGCCTGGGCTTGGACACCTTGCTGCTGCTGCTCCCTTTGCTGTTGCTGCGCCTGCGCCACTGCCTGTTGTTGTTGCGCCACCGCTTGCTGTTGCTGGGCGTTAACCTGCTGCTGCTGAGTGACCTGTTGCTGCTGTTGTTGCTGGGCCTGTTGATGCTGCATTTGAATTGCAGCAATCTGCTGTTGCAACATTTGCTGCTGTAGGATTTGCTGTTTCTGGATCAGTTGCAACTGCTGTTTCTCAATCAGTTGTAACTGTTGCTGCTTGTCCACTCCTGCCGTAGTGGCTGCATGAAGGGTCTGTCCATTCTGTAGTGTGATGGGAGTGCCCGTTGTGCTCATCACAACCATTCTGGAAAAGTTCGGAAATAAGTACTGGGACGTGGTGTGTTTAGATAGACAATACTCACTTGTTGCCCGCCGCGTTGACCACCTGCTGGAGATTCGTCGCCTGTTGCTGCTGCTGCACTGTGGCCAGGTGACCTACTACCTTATTTTGGCCTGCGACCTGACCGATTTCGGTTTTCAATGTGGATAAAGCGGGGCGCACCGGCTGCTGTTTGTTGCGCATTTTGGCCTTCAGCAGGCTCTGGTTCTGTGCAGTCTGCGTGGATACGGAACTGGCCGGACGCACTTGAGTTCCATTGTGGGGCATGATCGGGGCTCCTGGCCGCTGCAAAGCTGCTGCAGTGAGTTGCTGCTGCTGTTGTTGCAACTGGGCAGTAGCCACTGCTAGTTGCTGCGTCTGGTTGGTGCCGACCTGCTGCTGTTGCTGCTTGGGAGCAAGTGCATCCAGTTGGGTGCGTGCCTTAGTGGGCGTCTGCGTCACGTTGCACTGGATAATCTCTGTGGGAGGATAGTTTACTTTAGTCTCTGTCGGAAGCAATAGGCATGACAATATTCTTACGGTTTTGCTGAGTCTGCAAAGTTTGCGTCGCCGGTTGCTGTTGAATGAACATGCCTTGGGTCCCGTCCGGCTGGTTTCGCAGGATGATCTGGTTGGAGCCGAAGGGCTGCAGTCCTGCAGCATTTTGTAAAAACCAGGGGATTTGCATTTGTTGCGCTTGGCCAGCGTTAAGGAGTTGGGCAGTTTGAACAGACTGTGCGCCCACACCAACTGGCAAAGTCGATTGTGAAACCTGGACGCACTGCTGAGTAGTTTGGGTGGTCTGCTGCTGCTGTTGCTGAACCTGCTGGGTCTGTGTCGACCCAGTGGATCCAGGACCCGTCGCCGCCTGTACTGCGCTACTGGTGGTGGTCACCTTCTGAACCACTTTCTGGGTCAGCTTGCCCTGCGCATCCACTCCCACTTTGGCCAGAGCAGCTGTAAGCTGTTGTTGCTGCTGGGTAAGCTGCTGCTGTTGCTGCTGGTTAAACTGTTGCTGCTGTTGAGTGAGTTGCTGTTGCTGAGCTGCGGCAGCCATGGACTGCAGCAGGTTCTGCTGTTGCTGTGGTGATATGACGTTCATCGGCGAGAAGAGCACCGTCTGGGGCGATTGGTTGTGGTTCGTGGGAATACATGTGGCGTAATTGCCGCCGGCGAATCCCGCTTGGCCACCGATCATTTGCTTGGCGTTCTGAGTCGTGGTGGTAAGCATCTGGGGGCCGTTGCCCTGGAAGGGCTTGCCGGCGGTGATCACCTGGATGGGCTGCTGACCGAGGCCGCCTGGATGCAACAGATTGCCCGACACAATCATTTGGGGGTACAGGAAGCTGGTGGATGGTTGCATCAACTGCACCGTCCTTCCCTGCGTCCAGTCCCCGCCCACTCCTCCTGTGGCCGCTGCCAGTTGCATCGGCGACATGGTGCTGATGGCTGTGGAGTGCTGCTGTTGCTGGCTTTGCTGCGAGTTGGCTGGACTAGCTGCTCCTCCGGCCCCGGCCGAGGCTGCTCCGCCACTAGCTTCCGACAGCTGCTGCTGCAGCTGCAACTGCTGCTGAACTTCCATAATGTTGGTCGCATGCTTTAGCTCAGTTCCACTGTTGCCGGTCGTGTGCGTGGGAAACTCTTGCTTCACCTGGATGGCGTAGGGATTGCTTGCATAGAACTGCTGCAGCTGCTCAGGGGATATCTGCAGAGGCACCGTGGTGGTGGCGGCCACCTGCTGGCCGGGATTCTGCGCCTTCTCCAGCGTGAGGCTGGTGTGGCGGGCGATGGAGGTGCAGTTAGTGTTGGGTGTGCTGGGTGCACTGGGTCTGTTCGGAGTGTTTGGGGTGTGGGTTTGCCTGCGGCCCGTGGGCGGAGTTCCGTGCCGATGGCTTGTGGGGGTGACTGAGCCTGATCCCGTTCCTGGGCCTGTTCCTGTTCCTGAAGTCGCCTGCTGCTGGGCAATGCCGGGATGCGGGGGGCTGGCCACATCGTATTTCTCGTCGAAGGTGATTCCCGCCTTCTGGGCGAGCGTTTCCAGGCACTTCAGTGGCCGCTCGAGCTGCTTGCCACCCACCTGCTGTTGTTGCTGCTGCTGATGCGTGTGTGTGTGCTGGGAGCTGTTGTTGTTATTGTGGTTGTAGTTATGGTGGAGCGGTTTCTCGCGGATGTTGGAGTTGTCCTTCAGGGGAAGAGTGCCTCCTGCTAGAATCGCTGATGCTGGTATCCCCTGGGATGCTGTGGCGCTCACTGGTGTGGTCGTATCGCTTTCTGTATCCGCTCTGGGGATCGAAAGAGAAGTTTGGCGATCAGTAAACATTTGCTCTGCAAAAAAGAGCAATGCCATTTTTGACCACAGCACACGCAAACAAACTGGAAAAACGATGTTCCTAATGGCCTTCTCTTGTCCTAGCTACAAACAATAGCAAGGCAATGCAAACACGTTGCCAGCATCCCCATGCCGCCCCTGCTCACCTCCCCCCCTCTCATGCGAAAGAAGCTCTCCAACTGAAAAGGGGACTGAGCCAGTATTTTCGTATTTATGAAAGACTGAATGCAAGTTTTAAACTACCAAATTTGAATAATATAACGTTAATATTTCTACTTGCCATGATATTTTGAAGATGGCCCTTAAATTTAACATTACAAAAATTAAATTTAATGAACTGGCAAGCTAACAAAACAAAGTGATATTCGTTTTTTTAGTTTAAACAAATGTGGCTACTAGGTAAATACAAAAATCTGGGTTCAGTCATTCGAAAAAGTGTGAGACAAATGCGGCAACTAGCAAACAGAATAGCTCTTATTTAATAATCATATTTACAATGCAAACATAAAAGATGAAGTTTAAGAGTGTCAGAAACAAACGCGGGAAAAGTAAATATGACACAAAGCTAATGCGTTTTCAGCGTGCAGACCATCAGCAGACCATCATAACGATCATCTTAAGCTCGGGATAATATCAAAACACCAGGTCAAGCCGGAAAATACATACATATGTATGTCCAGTGTATATTCACTTCGTAATTAACAACTTCGTACCCTGGTTTACTTTTAGGTAGAGATCCCGATTCCTATTCAGATCCCTTTCAATGTCTTTATCCCGAAATGTTCGTTCTTTTTGTGGACCTTTTCCGAACCCGCTCCGCCCCTTTTCAGCGACAATGAACATTTGGCAAACTACGAAACTACGGACTTTCGCATTCAAGGAAGGAAAAGAAAGGAGCAGGCTGGCTGGCTGACAGCCATCGCATTTCACATCGATCTTTATCTATGGGTTTTCGAATTTCAATGTGCAGCATCGAGTAGTCGCACTCGTTTTCCACGTTCGACAACAACAACCCGGAAAACTAATTTAGCCACGCAGCTGGCACCGTTCGATATTATTGTTAAAGGGCAATAAAGCCGATGCGAATTGCAGGCGAAGTTCAAGGACCTTTCCATCGAAATGCTAAAAATGCTGACAGTTGGGAGCAACACGGGATGGTTAGTGTTTCACACAGTTGCGCGCAAGCTAATAGGATTAGTGGGCAAGGTTTCTGGTTTTTCCAGAAATAATTGGGATTCATATACAACTCAACTAATATTACTTCCCGAATCGCAAGGAAGCCAATTAATTTGTTAAATAAGATCCAACTGAGGAAGTCTGGTTTCAGGGTCCTATTTCATTGACCTCGCCTGTGATGCCCAGCAGTCCAGAGAGCCTGATCCCCACCCCTTTCCATCTCCCAAAAAGCCCGGCAGGCCCATAAACAGCAAAAGCATAAAAAGCATGAGTGCAAAGAAGACAGAAAAAGGAGCGAAATGGGTTATAAAAGCCGGTAAAAGCATTTTGGCAACCCTCATGTCGCTGCTACCCCGTAAACTGTTAAAGAAAGGGAATAAGGGGTGGGTGGTCCAGAGGGGTGGATTACTCGCCACTGGGTGGTGGTGGGTGCGCGTGTGCAAGTGTGTGTAAGTTGAGCTCACGGCCGCACGCTGCGAAAAACCTCTTGAGAGAAAAAAAAAGACTGGTATCCAGTCGCCATGGGAGTAGGGTATATTCGAGCTCGAGTGTGCGAGAACCCCGTACAACAACCGTCTGCTTGCAACGGGGGGGGAAAGCAGTAGCGGTGGGAAAGGAATGATCAAAATGCGGGGCAACAAACACACACACACACACTGAGAGGGTTGATGGGTGAGGGGAAAGGTCGCGCTCAAATCAAACATCACCTCCAGTGGATTCGGGTGTGCAAAAAGCGCGGGAGCAAGAACGGCAAGGGATGGGGGGTCTTGACAGCCTATTGATTGATACACAAACGAGTTCTGCAATCGAAGAAGATGAAACAAATGCGAGTGAACGAGATGAAGCTATGGCCAGCCCGCACACACTCACACAAACGCAGAGCGAGTGCGGTGTGGCGTAGGTGTGTAAACAGAGTTGTCAACTATTTTATTATATTTATTTACAAAAACAGTTGTGCTTTAAAACGAGTTTAGATTTATTTCAATTTGTTTCTTGTTTGACAACAACTTACTTCGTGGTTGTTATGTACTATAAAAGGCTTCTATGTCACATACAATTTAAGTTTTTGAGTAAAATTTAGCGCTCAGTGAAACTACACTTGGTTAGAAATACATAAAAAAAAATTTTATGATATTGAATCTTTGTTAAACCAAAAGCACACACAAAAGCATTTGAAAAACATCCACTTTCTTGTTTTCAGATTCGTCACAGCTGACAACCCTGGTTTGTTTATTTCGGCAGAGCGAAGCAAAATGAGAGAAAAGCAGGGTTGTCGCATCATCAACAAAACTGATACCTTTCGATATAGAACTTTTGTTTTCTTAATGTTGCTTTGTTGTGCGAGAGAGAGAGGGTTGCACGGAGAGACGAGGATATCAGCCACCACTAGCCGACGCACACACACACAAATGCAAACACGGGCATGCATTGCGAAATTCGTTGTTAAAAATGCAACAACACCGCACAGCGGGGGGCGTGTGTCGGTTGGATGAGAGAGGGGCGGAGAAGGCGACGGAGGGAAAACTCGTTTTGGGTTTCATGAATTTATTTTCTTTTCTTGGCCCGCCAGTCGAGCGCAATTTATGATGACAGAGAGCACAGAATATCCACTCGCTGCATTTTTACGAGCATTATGATTAACGTGTCATTATTCGAATACGAACAGATATAGAAACAATATCCAATGCTTAAGAGCAGATTAAACCCAGATTAAACAATAAGCACAAGTGCAGGCAGTACAAAAGCAAAGTGATAAAAATAAAACGAAACTAAACAAAAAAAATACCTTTTTTGCATAAACTTCAATGCACGACGATCCATTATTCAAAATAAAACAATATTTATAATAAATTAAAGGTATGCATGCGTCGGCTTAGGCGTTTTGTTTTTGTTTTCGGCGGCGGCGGAGACACTCGTGGTTGTTGTTGCTTTATTCGGCATGGCGCTTTCTTTTTGGTCCTCAGTTTCTTCTCTTTTTACTATACCGTATTATATTTTACATTAACAAACACGCACATATGTGAAGGCAATAAATATAAACATACAACAGGCAACAACAAACATATACATATGTATGTAACGTGGAACGCAAGACAACAAAAGTACACAAAAACGAATACGAAAATCCGACAAAAGTCCCAGTGTCTCGTGTCTGTGTGTGTGTGTGCTTGCGTGTAAATGAGTGTTTCGTGCACGGGCAGTAGTAATTAGTACAACCTCCACTCACAGTCACTCCACTTCAACTTCTCCCCGCTGGCTGCAGGCACTTTTCTTTTTCTCAGTGTAACGACTAAGCACCTATGCACGCGATCTTACATAAAAATAAGCTACAGCAACAACTCTAGGCACTTGTTTTAACTGCACTGCCTACGTCGCCAGCGACAGTTCGCCAACAAGGGGTTCCACTGTGGCGCGGCATCACTTTTTATGTCTGCACATCTGCACTCGCTAATCAGCAGCACCGTTAGCTCTTTTTGAAAAAAATTAAACAAATTTGCAGGGTATCCAGTGGTGTGTCGCGTCGGCGCGTTTTTTTTTCTCCGTTCAATACACATGCGATATGCGGTATGCGACACATACGACACCACACAAACACGAACGCAAAGAGAGCAGAGCGCAAGAACCGCACGCCGCCAAGTTAAGTTTCAAACTGAACCGCGCGCCACAGCGACAACTCTACTTTTCGCTCGGATCGGAAACAAAATGAGCGCATGTGTGCTGAATGTGTGTTGGTGTGCAGCTGGAACCGCTTCTCTCCTCTCTGATACTTTTGCGACTAATAACTTTTCTCTATACCGAAATGCACTGGTGCGAGTGCGATGCCACTAGGAGTGGCCCGGCCAGATAGCGCGTGCGAGCGGGATGCCGTGCGTTTGCTTGGGGTTGGAATGAAACGGCAGCAGTTCGTTTGACAAAGCAAAAGCAAATCGAGTAAAAAAACAGGAATCGAGACTACAGCTGGCGGGCATGTGTGTGCGTGTTCAACCACCCCGACAATGGGCCCCCTTCCACTTCTGAAAACAAAACATGGTATAGTAACTCGACTATCAAATACCCATTTCCCGTATACAAAGCTTTGCCAATTTTAGTCGGAACTTTGCAAATTAAAACCATTCTTAAATGTTTATTGCCATAGTGATAGGTGCTGACAACTAACACAAATTCCAGTTTAAGCCACGAACCCAATATACCCTTTTACTCTGTGGGTACCAGGTATGTACATACGTACATAAATACCCACGAAGCCAGTTTTATGTGTGTACACTCGAATGTCTACCGCCCGACTCGTCTCCGATTGTTGCTATACTTCATCTTCTTTTTTCGTTTCATCACAACCACCACCACTACCTGCCTACCTTTACCGCCTTTCTCCCTTCCTCTTTTTTGCAACGGATCGGATCGGATCGGCTTTACCTTATTATTAGTTGTGCTTGTCAGGAACAGACGGGTGTATCGGTTGAGAAGGGGAGGGTAGCGTATGCGCAGAGGCAGAGCGAAATGCCTTTTCTCTCCACTTCATTGAACAGTGGTAGGCGATCCATTATTATTGAATTGCATTACAGTTGCAGTTTGACAACCATGAGTACAGTGGTTAAATTTTATAAAACAGATATATTTTAATACAATAGGTGTCCAAAATTGTCATACATATAAGACAATTGTTATGTTAGAAAGTCAAATGAAACCGTTTGCTGTAATATAATTAATATGATACAATTAAATATTGATTTGATTCATTGACTATTACGTTTATGAAGGTTTCAAATATCCACCACTCATGACCCACTGTGCCTGTCTTTGTCATTTCATTTTTCATTTTGTGCCAGCCCGTGTGTGTGTGCGTGCATACAATATTTGTGGTATAGGTGCGTTGCTTTGGGCTCTTGTCGGTCTTCTTCTCTCTCTTCCCACCCCTTCCAACAACAACGTCGCTGAGCCCCACAAATGTTCATCATTCCGATTAGCTTTTTGTTAGCTTGGCTCGTCTCGTCTTGTTTCCTTTTCTTTTTGATGCCGCCATATTATTTTTATGCTTGTTAAGTGCTTTTGCTCTCTCTCTCTCTCTCTCTCTCTCTCGCTCTCCGCTTTGCTTAGTTTATTCTCATTTGATGTGTGTGTGCATGCTCGTTTTTTCTGAGCTTTTTTGCTATTAGTTGCGGACCTCCTCCTTCGCCGTTATTTCCCTCTTTCGCCTCTTCCTCGTACGCTCAACTGTACAAGAAGTCGAGCATGCGCTCTTCTTCTTGCCATTCATTAATTGCCTCCAACTTATTGCGCGTTGATTTTGGGGCGCAAGGGGCGTGAGCGAGAGGGTCGATATTTGCATTTCGTAAAAATGACAAATGCTTAATGAGCGTAAATTGCTGCGCGTGCTTTCCCACATTGCCTCTCGCTCTGGCTCGTTTACGCGGGCGTTCAGCCCTCCCGCTCACACCCTTGCTGTAATAAAAACTTAAATGAACCTGTTGTTGTACTTGTGTGGTTGTTGTTGCTGGCATTTGTCAGAACTACCTACACCATTTTTGTTGGCATTTTCGACGGGTGTGCAAGCGGATGTGATAACCAAAGTGGGTTGTTGTTGTTGTTGCGCTTGTTTCAATCGTAATGAAGTCTTCCCGAGGTTTTGAGGCGTGGCCAGAAATGAAAATGAATCGCCTAGGGATCACCACCGAAAGAAATTTGTGTAGAAATTCTTTGTTTAAAGATATCAATTTCAGGTTTTCAAACTGTTACTTACGAAAAACCGAATCATATAGAGCTATATTTTTCAGCAGCCAATTAATTTCTAGACTCAGATATTTTAAAATGCAGGTGCTCGTGTCATTTTTCTTACTGTTTGACATGTTGTAAACAATTTTATAATAAAGTATTGTCCATTTTAAGTATTTGCGCTGGAACTGCATTAGTAAAAGTCCATGGAGCAAACCCCTATTATGGATAATTCGAGTTAAGCCCATACTCCCTTTATTATCGATCATTCTCCATTATAACTCACCCCTGCGCATTGCACACATTTGCCATTGTCCTATCCAATCTGCTAATTGACCTGTCAACTCTGGGCAGCGAGTTTGGCTCGAGGTTTCCAGTGGATGAAAGTTTGAGGAGGTCCTTTGGGTCCTTAAGTCGTGACAGTGCATTATTATCCATATGGAAATGCTTCCAACTCTGACGATGTATTTTTGAGGTAAATATTGACCAAGCCATATTCAGATTATTAAGATTATTGGTCTTTTGCTGCAAATACATTTAAGCAATAAAAAGTGGCGCTAGAAAGAACGCCTAACAACTTTCAAATTCCACCCGAGCCATTATGCAACTTTTAAAACAATAATAGATAGTTATATAAGAAACTTTTTAATCTGTAATTAACCCCAACATAAAAAAAAAAACAAAACGTAAAAGACCTATCGAAACTGTACCACGAGCCGGATCCTTGAAAACGGGAAACTTTGAGAAAGGGTTGAATTCTGCGACACTTGCCCTTCCATGCGACCTTTGGAACCAACCCACCCTCTTCCACCATTTTCCGTGGTCCGTACAAACCGATTTCCCAAACAAACATTAAACAATTACCCTCAAAAGGGGATCCATTCCGATGTCCCAAGGGGTGCACGGAATCCCACCCCTAAGATCATTAGGGGTGTAAACGAGCGTTGGAATTTCTGAAAAATGCAGGCGAGCCAAATAGGAGACTATTATCAATTGTCATCTTCTGTCCTCGTTATGTAATCTATTAAACCACAATTTTTCGATTACCAAAGTGTGGGGTTATCTCTTATCAACGCTCTTGTTTTCACAGTCGATTTTCAAACAGAGAATTTAGAGTGGCTTTATCCTTTGGCCTTGTTTTAATTGCAATATCATACAGATTTTGGCGACCCTTGTAATCATAAAAACAATAATTTTATAATTTAACTACGTAAGTAGAGTCCGCTAAAGTTGGTAGGAAATCTCAATTAAGAGTGCAATGTGGGATTCACACTTCGCTACTCACAAGTGTTTAAGAAAGAAGCCGTAAAAAGCTATTGCAAAAAGTCGGATAGAGCTAAGAAAAATAAAATTGTGCATTAAGCCAAAGAAATGTGAATTAAAACAGTTTTGTATAACACACAATTAATCGAAATACACATATTAGCGATAGATTGAGATACAAAATGAAATATAAATATAGGGACTTTATCGATACCCAAGAATAATTTTTCCGACTGAACTCACGAGTTACAAATCAATCTGCAAGTGCATGACAATTCTATCTTCTCCATTTTTCTTTGGGCATAGAATTGTGGAAGTCGCTGCTAATTGGCAGCACAAAATGCCGACGGAAGATCGAAACGAATAAAAAATGGGCGCATCACCGAAAGAGGTTTTTTTATGGAGTGCAACAGAGACAGCACCATTGTGCCGCCTGGGGAGAGAAAGGGACAGAGACAAGCTGGGTGTTTAGTGGTTGTGTGGGCGTGGCCTACGCGTGTGTGGTGAGTTCGAGTGGCTGTATAACAGTTATTATGCGGAATGCAAAGCGTGCTGGTTTTAAATTATAAATTTGCAATTTTATGAAATAAACGTTTAAAAATCTATATTAAATAGGCATATGTTATTAAACTGACCGTATATAAAAACAGAAGTAATATTGGTAAATAGTAATTGTTGACAACAAATCTCAAAAAGCATAGAGAATTATTTATTAATTTCCGAAAGTTTTAGTTTGTTGTTAAATTGGTTAATTAAATTCAAAGAAAGCGCATTCTTACATGAACATTGTGAACAACAAATCGATCCCCGATAAGAACTATTTGAATATCTGCAACGCTACTGTGGACTACGTGCTCTTCTGCTCTCTGAAAGCTCAGTGCGCTCTTTCTCTCTGCAGAGGAGCTTTCGCTCAGCGATCATATGGCTGGGGGCTTGTGGCCCCTCTCTTAACTAATAGTAGTCTGCCCCGCTTTTGCGTTTCGAATTTTAGTTGCGGTTTGTTGTGATTCCGGTTTGCACGCTGCTCTGGAGGACAGCTTCTAGCAGTCACTTACTTATGGATGAAGGATCTCGACGTAACCACCATCCTTCCGTAAATTGACCTTGTAAGTTCAGTTGGAGTTCCGATCAATATGCTTCCGAGGGCTTCTAGGTTAGTTTCTCTTTCGGGTTTTCCAT
Organism: Drosophila yakuba; assembly: GCF_016746365.2. Taxonomy (NCBI): domain Eukaryota; kingdom Metazoa; phylum Arthropoda; class Insecta; order Diptera; family Drosophilidae; genus Drosophila; species Drosophila yakuba. The sequence continues at coordinate 6,425,000 of NC_052526.2, read as the reverse complement.
TTTTCAGTGAGAGGCGCGTGCGGCTCTCCCGTTCATTTGTTGTGTGTGCGTGGAGTAAGGATCCCAATTAATCCTTTAATTAACTAGTGGAAAGCTTCTGCCATTCGTTTCGAAACCGGCTCGCATTTGAATGCAGATGCTGATATTAGCTTATCAGCTACCTGTTAACCCAGTGTCGCTGTTTGTTTTGCTTGTTTATAGACAACACGCGTTCGCACCACATACACACACTAAGACACGAAAGCTCGAAACTCTTGACGTAATGAAACAAACACGACAAATACAGAGAGGGAGAGAGAGAAAGAGAGAGATTGAAAAACAAAAATCTCAGGATTACGAGGGATAGGCGTTGTAATTAACCCGCTAAAAAATATATAATTACAGTATTTCGATTTTATAGGTAAATCAAATGTCAATTAAATATATAAGACATTAGCAGTGTCTTGTGAATTTTCTTACGCGCATCACCTGTTATATAACTTTTGCAGTACTGAATGTACTGATCTAATTGATCTATATAATGTTGCTTGCAATGAATCAAAATGGTTCGGTGCGAAAAGGGAATGCATTCAGGGCACAAAGGCTAATCCACCGTGACCGGGTGGTGCAAATCTTCTAGGCATCTCTATCCAGACATACATATACCCGTATCCGTATCTATATCCGTATATGTATCTGTATCGGCAAATGTATCTTTCCATTGTGGCCCCGAGCCAAATTGCTTTATGACCGTTTCTGTTTAGGGATCTACCTGCCGGCGATAATCTGTGTGGCCTCATAAAGATCTTGACTCCACGGATCGTGGATTGCACTTTTCAAACCGGACCAAATCATGTGTGTGTGTGTGTGTGCGTGGTCCATAATGAATATGCTAATTTCGCATGCACGCGCAGAGTCGGTCCGACTGATAACGCCGCCATATATAGTGATATAGCTCTGGAGCCCGAGAGGTCTAGTGGAAAAGTTTGGTTTCCTGGGGTCCCTGCTATCAGTGCGATACGGTGAGCGGTCCGCGGTGAGCAGAAGATTGCGTCCACAACCCCCTCGAGTGGATGAATGGTGGCGTGATAACGTGATAAGCATCCCCGAGCTCCGGGGAAGTCCGGCAGTCTGCCAGTGCGTCTAATCAAAGGGAGTTGGCCTATCGAGCCGTTCAATAGAGAGTCCATCCAATTCAAATATCCACTTAGTCTGCGTCCTATGCATTATAACGCTTAATAATCAAGTGAAGAGAATTTTGTATTAACCAAAATTATTCGGCAAGTGCTCATCGCGTTTCACATTTCAGAGACGTATAACAGTTGAGACATATAACAGATAAACGCAACCATCCTCCACGATGAGATTCCAGCAGCTCCTGCATGTGCGCAGATTGGCTAGCGCCGGTGCCACCACCTTGGTGAGGCGGCCTATCACCACCACCATTACCACCACCGGTCGCACGGCCCTGGCCGCCACCCACCCCGCTTTCACAACCACTGTGCGCACAATGGCGGGCAGCGGGGCTCCAATCCCGGAACTCACCGAGGTAGGTACTCCTGCTCCTACTCCTGATCCAGCTGATGCAAGCCATGTGCACATTTCAGATCACCGACAACGTGCAGCGCGGTAACTACGCCACTCTCGCCGACAAGGATGTAGCGCACTTCGAGCAGCTCCTGGGCAAGAACTTTGTGCTCACCGAGGACCTGGAGGGCTACAACATCTGCTTCCTCAAGCGGATTCGAGGTAAGTGGTTGCCCCTTATCCTACATACATTCATGTGTCCTTGCGGTCGACTGATTATGGGTTTCCCCTTAAATCCCAGGCAACAGCAAGCTGGTGCTTAAGCCCGGAAACACGGCGGAGGTGGCCGCCATCCTCAAGTACTGCAACGAGCGCCGCCTGGCAGTGGTGCCCCAGGGCGGAAACACGGGCCTGGTGGGCGGATCCGTTCCGATCTGCGACGAGATTGTGCTGTCGCTGGCGCGCCTCAACAAGGTGCTGTCAGTGGACGAGGTCACCGGCATTGCCGTCGTGGAGGCGGGCTGCATCCTGGAGAACTTCGATCAGCGGGCCAGGGAGGTGGGCTTGACGGTGCCACTGGATTTGGGCGCTAAGGCCAGCTGCCACATCGGTGGCAATGTGTCCACCAACGCGGGCGGCGTGCGGGTGGTGCGCTACGGCAATCTGCACGGTTCCGTTTTGGGCGTGGAGGCGGTGCTGGCTAACGGTCAGGTGCTGGATCTCATGTCCAACTTCAAAAAGGACAACACGGGCTACCACATGAAGCACTTGTTCATTGGATCCGAGGGCACTCTGGGCGTGGTCACGAAGCTCTCGATGCTCTGCCCCCATTCCTCGCGAGCGGTAAACGTGGCCTTCATCGGCCTGAACTCCTTTGACGATGTGCTGAAGACTTTCGTCAGTGCCAAGCGGAATCTGGGCGAGATCCTCAGCTCCTGCGAGCTGATCGACGAGCGGGCCTTGAACGCCGCCCTCGAGCAGTTCAAGTTCCTCAAGTGAGTATCTGCGCCGCCTTTGACTTCCCTGTATCCTCTTCTCACACATATTCCCAATAGCTCCCCCATTTCGGGCTTCCCGTTCTACATGCTGATCGAGACCTCGGGCAGCAACGGCGACCACGACGAGGAGAAGATCAACCAGTTCATTGGCGACGGCATGGAGCGCGGCGAGATTCAGGATGGCACCGTCACCGGTGATCCCGGCAAGGTGCAGGAGATCTGGAAGATCCGCGAAATGGTGCCGCTGGGCCTGATCGAAAAGAGCTTCTGCTTCAAGTACGACATCTCGCTGCCCCTGCGCGACTTCTACAACATTGTGGACGTGATGCGGGAGAGGTGTGGTCCCCTGGCCACAGTGGTCTGCGGATACGGCCACCTGGGTGACTCCAATCTGCACCTGAACGTGTCCTGCGAGGAGTTTAACGACGAGATCTACAAGCGGGTCGAACCCTTCGTCTACGAGTACACCTCCAAGCTGAAGGGTAGCATTAGCGCTGAGCACGGCATTGGCTTCCTGAAGAAGGACTACCTGCACTACTCCAAGGACCCGGTGGCCATTGGCTACATGCGCGAGATGAAGAAGCTGCTGGACCCCAACAGCATCCTCAATCCCTACAAGGTGCTCAACTAAAAGCTTCTAACTGATAAGTGTGGTTTTTTTTGTTTGTGTAATTTGTATAACCTAATAATACATGAATACTTTAAAGTGACTTTTGGAACTTTCGGAGTTGGTAGTACGTATGTTGAAAAGGACTAGTAAAGATGGCGGGAAATACCTGCTTATAAAATATTCCGAGAAACAGGGACAATAAGTATAACAGTTTTTAAATCACCATTTTATCGGTATAAAAAGGTAATAATAGGAAAAACACTATCTTTGCGTTTGCTGTTCTACTGCAAAGCACTCTATTTAGAGCAGTATCTCCGTAGCACACAAGAACTCACAAAACCAGCCACAAGCGGCATTAATGGGTTAATGGATCGGCGGATTGGCGATAATTTCAAAGTCAAACTGCCGCCCTGCGAAAGCTTTGCGAGTAGAGCTTTTTGGCAGTTATCGATAGCTAACATCGTGCCGCGACTATCGATCGACGGGCTGGCGCTTAACAGTGCCATATATAGATTGTAACATTGGGAACTCGAATCATTGTTGGAACACAAACCGCACCAAGCACACACGAAACATGAGCGGGTGAGTTGCTGTAAAAGCCCTTTTCCTCGGAGTTTTCCGCGATCCTAACCCATGGCCCAACCCCGGATCTCTTCCAGACAAGCGGACATCGCCCTCATCGGCCTGGCGGTCATGGGCCAAAACCTGATACTTAACATGGACGAGAAGGGATTCGTGGTGTGCGCCTACAACCGCACGGTGGCCAAGGTCAAGGAGTTCCTCGCCAATGAGGCCAAAGGCACCAACGTGATTGGCGCCGACTCGCTCAAGGACATGGTCTCCAAGCTGAAGAGTCCCCGGAAGGTCATGCTGCTGGTCAAGGGTGAGTTGCTGATCGAAATCCAAATTCAGCCGCTGGGCAGCGCAGAACATCGAAAAGCCAGTGAAACCTGCTGTAAGCGATCGCTGTGTTGGTGACTCAGTTTACATGTGTGCGCGCGTGTTGGTGAATTGGTAAAAAAGTCAAAGCAAAGTCATCAAACGATTTTTGCGGCGCGTATTGCAATGTGCAAACGGAAAAAGAGGATAAGCAGGTGAAGTAGGAAGAGGAGGAAGCGGTGGTAGCGGGATAAGTCGGCAAAGAGGGGGAGCTAACACAAAAAACAACTGTTCGGAGATCATTGAGCTGCGGCCTTAACACAAAGTCTGGGTTACGAGTTGTTTTTGTATAGACGTTAGAGATGGCAGCTCGCTGTGGATTTTGCAGGCGATAGTTTTGACTTGGACACTAAGCTGAGTTCCAAGCTCTTCATTTGATTCGAAACTAAAATGCTGAAACTATTTCAAAACCGCACGTCTGATAAAGGCTTTCAAATTAGACCAGTCCCATTTCAAAAACCGTAACCGCAAGTCTCCAATTCATCAAATTCAATTCCAATTCAGTACTTGCCTAAACCATCCGACGAAGCCATGGGCTGATTTCCAGGTCACTCACGCGCCCGTCTACCACACTCGCGTGTCCGGAACTCCGCCTCTCCCACCTCTAGAGCGGCGTGCCCGGCTTATCTCCACCTCCCTACCTAGCTTGCTGTTCGCGCAAAAGCAACAATAACGCGGCGCAGAGAGAAATCTTTGACATTCATTGTAGGTATAGGTCACATACAAACGCGCGATTTTCAGGGGGATTCTCTCGGATTTGACCAGCCGAAAACCGTGCAGATTCCTTCCCTGCCAGTTTGCCAGGCCAGTGATTCACTCCATACTGCGGACTTCTCCGTAGAAGCATACAGTGCGGGTCAAGAACATGTGTAGCTCTAGACTTGGATTTGAAAGTTGCGCGACAGGTTGTGCAAACTCCCACTTTCACAGGGAGTGGGAGTGAGAGGACAAGGGTGATTGAATATCAGTCTAGTTACTTGGTCACTTACACCAAGGATGACGACCCAAGAAAGCTAGTTGATCAGTGAAGAGAGTGGGTGAGTGCCACAATTTTGACCGCTAGTGTGTCCCACAAAGCAGCAGCAACGACCGCTAGATAGATAGATCAATGCTATTATCGCCACGACTCGTTGGCCTTATCTGGTTCCGCGGCGCTGGAGAAGTGCTCACCGGCGCAAGGGACGCCTCACCAGGGTGACCTCCAAAGCAAAACAGTGACTTTCCAAAAGCAACCAACCGACCTTGTCCAATCGCACGCTCTACTTTCTGGCTAAATCGATGATTTCTGCACGTAAAACGTAAAAAGAACGCGAAGCGTTTTGGAAAATGAATCTACGATAGTTGAGCTTTAAAGAACTTTGATAAGGAACTTTGCGCTAATCAATTGTATGTAAATTCTGTCCAATTTCAGCTGGCAGTGCGGTCGACGACTTCATTCAGCAGTTGGTGCCGCTGCTCTCTGCCGGCGATGTGATCATCGATGGCGGCAATTCGGAATATCAGGACACATCTCGCCGTTGCGAGGAGTTGGCCAAACTTGGACTGCTCTATGTGGGATCCGGCGTGAGCGGCGGCGAGGAGGGTGCCCGTCACGGACCCTCGTTAATGCCCGGCGGACACGAGGCCGCCTGGCCCCTCATCCAGCCCATCTTCCAGGCGATCTGCGCCAAGGCCGACGGTGAGCCCTGCTGCGAGTGGGTGGGCGATGGAGGCGCCGGTCACTTCGTAAAGATGGTGCACAACGGCATCGAGTACGGTGACATGCAGCTGATCTGCGAGGCGTACCACATCATGCAGAGCCTGGGACTGTCGGCTGACCAGATGGCCGAGGAGTTCGGCAAGTGGAACTCGGCCGAACTGGACTCCTTCCTCATCGAAATCACGCGCGATATTCTCAAGTACAAGGACGGCAAAGGTCATCTGCTGGAGCGAATTCGCGACACCGCCGGCCAGAAGGGCACAGGCAAGTGGACGGCCATTGCTGCTCTGCAGTACGGCGTACCTGTGACGCTAATTGGTGAGGCGGTCTTCTCGCGATGCCTGTCTGCTCTGAAGGACGAGCGCGTCAAGGCCAGCAGCGTGCTGAAGGGACCCTCGACCAAGGCGCAGGTTGCCAACCTGGCCAAGTTCCTCGACGACATCAAGCACGCTCTCTACTGCGCCAAGATCGTGTCGTATGCCCAGGGATTCATGCTGATGCGTGAGGCGGCCAGCGAGAACAAGTGGAGGCTTAACTACGGCGGCATTGCGCTGATGTGGCGCGGCGGCTGCATCATACGCAGCGTCTTTCTGGGCAACATCAAGGACGCGTATACGTCGCAGCCGCAGCTGTCCAACCTGCTGCTGGACGACTTCTTCAAGAAGGCCATCGAGCGCGGCCAGGACTCGTGGCGCGAGGTCGTTGCCAATGCCTTCCGCTGGGGCATCCCCGTGCCGGCTCTGTCCACCGCCCTAAGCTTCTACGATGGCTACCGCACGGCCAAGCTGCCAGCCAACTTGCTGCAGGCCCAGAGGGATTACTTCGGAGCCCACACCTACGAGCTGCTGGGCCAGGAGGGTCAGTTCCACCACACCAACTGGACGGGCACCGGCGGCAATGTGTCCGCCAGTACCTACCAGGCGTAGGTTCCTCCCACCTCCTCCACTTTCCCGCTCACACATTCCATGTCATTGGCGCCGGTGTCTTAGATGTTTCTTTTTTTTTCTGGAGTACTTTAGTACTTATTTATACCATTAATATATATGTATGTATATAGAATTTCATAATTGTTGTTAAACATAACATTAAATTGGTGTTTTTTTGCTAGCAAATGATTTCGGTTCCTTGGTTTCATCGATGCAACAATGTGTGTGTGGTGTGGTGTGCCGTGTTGTGTTGTGTGTGGGTCGAGTCTTTCGAGTTGTGTCTTCACCCAGAGACGCCTCCTGCTCCCTCTGCCGCTCCCTCCCTGCTGTTGTACTCTCGTCAGCTAGCGCATGTTCCGCTTGTGTTTCCCTCAGTCGTCCAAGGGCTTCAGCGTCTTCTTGTTCTCTATGACCAGTTTGTCAGCGCTGTACAAGTGGCCTATGATCACCTGTGGGCAATTAAAGGTTAATAAACTCGGGCAGCTGATAAGCGAAAGGGGGCAAAATGGTGACTTTCGATTTCTAATAAGATGGCAATGGAGTCTCCCCCACAATGTCCCATTTTTACAAAATCAGATATATATGATAAAATCTACTTAAATATACATTGATCTTTATTATTGCTCAAATTGATTATCTTCGATAAGGAAAGAAGTGTATTTCTATCAGACCCACTAATTAATTGAGTTGCCAACCATTTGGTAAATAAACGACTGCCCCTTTTTCTGGATGCTTCCAATCGTTCCTGATAAGGGGTGAGATCCGACGCAGCACTTACCTGGCGACGTATCAGCTCCAGATTCTGCTGGCCATCGGCCATTTGGCGATCGATCTCCGCAAAGTCCCTGGTGCTCCTGTTGGCGCGGAATGTGTCGCGTATTTTGCGGGCAGCGTACATCCTGAAACCGGGGAATACATTGCTCATCGCACATCGCTCATGGCGGTCATCCAATTTCACAACACCTACCTGAAGTTGTACGAGGGCAGTTTCTCCGACTCGCGCAGAAGATTCCTGTATAACGTGATCGCCTGGCGACGGGTCGACATCCTGATCCTGGTCCTGGCCGAACGGAACTGAGCAGGCGGGCGGGCTGGAGGATTGGAGCGCTTTTTAATTGATGAGTGCTTTGTTTTGACCCGGGTTTCTGTTTCGGTGCGGCAACTGCCAATTGGACCGCCTTATGACATAAAAATTACATGCGGCAAGCCGAAAAATACCGACTAATCCGCCGCAAAAATACCAGAAACAGCTGACTGCGTTCATTTTGCAGCCTCGTGCGTGAGTGCTAGAGATGACACTTCGTCGTGTTGAAATCAGTGCAAGTGAATAAAAAAAAATTTTCCTGTTTAATATTAATGCAATTAGAAGCTATATCTCAGATTATCAAAATAAATTGGATTTATTCATAATACAGCAAAACGTAAAAAAAGTAAACTGTCATTATGTTTAACCAGTTCCCTTTCCATTCCCTTTATGCATAATAATACAACTGCCGCATTCTTTTTCGATTTTAGTTTTAATTCAGTTTGTTTTTTTCCGCAAGAACAATATATTATGTACTCGTTGAAAACACAAAATAAATATATATATTTTGTTCCCGAAATTGTTTCTTTCTTGCACGCGCGCTTGCTTTTTAAATCTGATTTTTGTAGCCTAAAAATGACATTTTTGTGGTTGTAAACGTACACATATATCCATATACATATATTTATTTATCAGTGTTAGTTTTATAAGTAGAGTTTCTTTAGCTTACGTTTAGGCAATAAAATAACTTTATTTTCCTCATCTAATCTAGAGTTTCCTTCTCTATCTCTCTCTCTCTTTACACTTTCTATCGCTCTCGCTCTTTCTGCTGTAGCGTTTTTGCTAAGAGCGCTTGTTTTACAATGAATAAAAAAAAGGTTTTAATATTTAAAGTATGAATAGGTAAAAAAAAAACACATTCGAAATAAACCTAAGTCGTGTCCGATAAAATCGCTGATTAAAGAATATTTACATGGGTGGGGGGTGTTGTGTGCTTTCGTGGGTAAGCCGACATTTAGCTGCTAATATTGCTTATGACTATATAACGTACTCATATTAGTGGGGATTTGATTTGGATCTTTGTGTTGTTCGGGGTGTCGCTTTCGTTTCGTCAATCTTAGTCATTTTTTTTAGTTAAAACGCAGACCATGCTCAGGAATTCGCTATCACTTTGGGTTAATACAAACGCAAAAACATCAGATCAGATCGCATTGTATCCTATCGCTCTTAGCTATATACTTCTATATATATATCTATATATATATATATACGTGGGGGTACAGCTGACTGAAACTAGGTGCATTACAGACTATACACATACATATAGTGGTTGTTATATCAACACATAAACAAATTACATAATCACAAACAACAGAATTTTATTTTGGTGGCAGGCTTTCGGTGTGGTTAACGACAATTGCGATGGCTCTTCGATCCCGATCCCGAATCCGATCCCAGGTCCGATTATCTGTGGCTGCTGTACGTTTTATAGACACGCGGCGCCCTCGTCGTTCCTGTGGATGCCGATGTGGATGTGGATGAGGGTGCGGAAGCAGAGGCGGACGTGGACGCGTCCGTTCCCACGGCCAACACTTGCGCCGTCGTTTCCAGATTCAGAGGCAGGGGATTGTCGTGGTCATCCGAGTGCTCGTAGATGTAGTCGCGCTTCTTGAAGTTGTCGATGATGCGCTTCGTGGACTTCATATGCGCCACAAAGGCTGCTTCCAACTATTTAAATGGGGGAGAATGACAAGTTAGGAGATATGATGGATGCAGTTTGATGGATAAAAAGGCTATGCTGTCGATGTGAACTAAAAAAATAAATAACATAGTGTAAGGAACGGAACTCACGCTGGAGGTAAGGTTCATGAATGTGTGGTATTTCTCCAGCACTCCAATGATCTCCTTGAAGCTGTTTCCTCGCAGTTGGCGGCGCACCACAGACTCGTACAACTCGTTGTCCGCTATCAAATTTCCCACCAGGATGGCCGCATAACTTCCCTTTAGCGTGTGCTCCATGTGGTGGCCGGCTCGTTGTAGAACTGTCAAAACCGCCCGGTTTAATTTGCAAAGGTCAAAAATCATCATCGTTTCGCAGAATACTCACGATTGTTGACTGTCTCCTCCACTTCTTCTTGTTTCTTCTTTCCCTTCTCGTTGCTCTCGAGGAAGGCGTCCGTGTTCTTCTCCACCAATCTGCGAGTATAAAACATTTGGTAAAGCAATGCGAAATGACTAGAAGTGTAAATATGTCCCACCTGGCCAGCTCCTCGCATTTGTAGAAATACTCAAGCAGAGCTTGCAGTGCACTCACAGATCCCTGCGCTGGTGGATTGTCCGCCACGTACTCTGGCGGAGCGGCAGCTTGCATAAGAGCAGCCCGATTGGGCACAGTGTGCATACACAAATTGATTAGCAGTGTGAGAACCTGGAGAGACGGTGGAATCAGTCAACGAATTGGGAAGATATAAACTACACACACTCACCAGTATGCTTAGCTCAAAGACACATTGGTCGGGAATGTAGTTGGCCGAGAGCAGCAGCAGCCGGAAGCTCGTCTCCACCACATCGCCCCTTTGACCTAGCAGCTCGGCGCCCAGCGATGGCTGCGCCTCGTTGAAGGTGTGCGTCAGGTTGATCAGTACCTTGAGCACCGGCACCAGTAGCTCGCGCATCGCCACGCCCGGATGCTCCTTGTTGCTGCCCCCGCCGTCGGAAGGATGCAGCATAATTTGTCGACTGCAAAGACGGTACAGTTGGCAGAGCGTCTCCACCGCTTTTCCCTGGCCAGAGGTGAGCATGTAGCGCTGGTTGGCTTCATTGTGCTGCGTCACATTTTCGAGGACCCGAAGACATCGCGCTACCGTTTGCATGTTATCCAGCAGCGTCGGCTGCCAGTCGATCTCCGTGTCGCAGGCAATCACAGGTCTGCAGAAGTCCGAGATGGTCTTGATAATGTGCTCCAGGCCACCCAGCTTACGCAGATCCTCTTTGAACCACTCGCCCGCCCGTTTGGATGTCAGCGATAGCAGCGTTTCCATTGCCAGCGTGCCCACAGTTAGTGAATCAACATTAAGATGCGTTCCCTTGCCCTGCGCCTTGATCTCCTCGCACAATTCGCGCACCTTCTGCTTGTTGCGGTCGTAGCCCGCTCTATCCGAGTGTCCGGTCTCCGTGCTTCCACCCACGCCGTCCGCCTCCAGAAGGTTGATCATCAGCTCCAGGGAGTCGCGATCCAGGTCCATGTTAAGGCCCTCCTGAGAGAGAATGTACATGATGGCCGAGGTGCACAGGCCCAGGCTGAGGTCCTTGTTGGCGTCGGATAATGCCTACAGTTAAATGGTCAGTTAATTTAAATCTTTGAATGCGAAAAGAGAGTTGATACATGTGTAATGGTTTACGTTTATACAAGCACTTAATACGGAACAACAAAATAACATGCAAGCTTTCAAAACAAACTGGCTATTCTGGGTACAGCTATTCCGAAAGCTGATATATGAAAGTTGGATAAGCCTCAATGACATAATCAAACAACAAGTTCCCAAAGGTGGTTTGGAGCTCAGCATTTGTATAGGAACTGAAAGATTAACATAAGCAGGAGGTAGGACTCACCTTAAAGAATTTGGTGACTACGCCGTGGGCACGCACGTGCATCCGGAAGGCGGGCATCATACACTTGGCGGCTAGCTGGAGGGCGGAGAGGCAGCGTGTCGCCGGAGGATTGTGCGGCTGAAGTGCGTCCAGGATGTACTCGACGTCGTCGTCCATTTCCTGGTACTCGCCGATCTCCTGGATTTGGTGGGCCGTCTTAACGTTTCGCACCACTGGATAGTAGTCCTTGGTTTTGCGGTCAACCCGAATGGCGCCGCCACCGCCCGTCGCTCCTCCTGCGCCCGTCGTTCCACCCGTTCCGCCAGAGGAAGCACCCGCCGCACCACGCTCCAGGTCGAGCTCTCCGGCAATTGGTTCCAAATCCAGGTCAAAGGCATCGGAACTGGTGGAGGTGGCAGGTACTCCCTGTTTTCCCGCCAGTCGCGAGATCTTTCCGAGGGCCGGGCTGTCGCCGCGCAACGTGGACGCACTGCTGCACGCACTGGAGGAGCCATTGTTGTTCGACGACGGACTGTCACCGAAGTCACCGTCGGACTTGCCCGCCGCCAAATGATGCAGATGATCCTTGGCCCCAGCGACGCCCACGCCGGATGCCGAGGCATTGCTAGCATCGCTGCCGGTACCACCGCCATTCGCTTCCAGCGCAGCATCCCAACTGTGCTTGTACAGATGCCGCTTGGCCACTGTGGCCTGTTCCGCTTGATCGGATGGCACCAGAGCGCGGCTCTTGAAGATGCTGCCCTTTTTCTTGGAGATGACCAGCTTGACAGCGCCTCGCTGTTCGCCAGAGGACTCAGGTGGTGGTGGTGCCGCCGCTGCTGCTGCTCCTCCACCTCCACCCGCTCCGGCATTCGCCGCGCCCTGCGAGTCCAGTGTCAATGTTCGCTTGAACTTATCCTTAAACTTGAAATCGCGGGGTGGGGGTGAGGAGGAGGAACCATCGTGCTGCAACGACGAGTTGTTTGAGTTGTTCGACAGTTCATCCGGATCGGGATCCGGATCATGGTCTGGCGAATGTTCCCTGTGATCTGTGTGCGGAATCTTGGCGGGTGTGGGCTGCTCCTCCTCGGCCTCAGGTGGTTCCTGCTCTTCGGGCGCTTGTTCCTGCTGCAGCACCTGCGTCACCTGCTGGTTCTTTCGCTTGCGGCCATAGCTACGTGGCGCTCCAGCAGCTACTCCGCCCTCTGCTAGGCGGCTGGCCTCGGCTTTGGCGGACAGATTAGCAGCTATCTTATTAATGTTGTTGTTAATGCTGGCCGAATTATTGTTATTGGCTCGGGCAGCAGCATTGCGACCTCTCCTCGGTGGAAGAGTGGCCTGTTCCAGCTGCTCCTCGTTCACTTGCGGCGTTGCCACCGCCGCTTCGTCCACTTCCATGTCGACTTCCTGCTCGGCCTTTCTGGAGCCCCGAGTGCCTCGTGTCGTTCGTTTGCCCGTTGGAGGCGATATGGCAGCCGCGGTGGCATCTGCTCCTTTGGCTCTACCTCGGGTTCTCGTCTCCGTGGCGGGTGGAGTTACATCCACATTGTTATTGGCCTTTCTGCCTCTGCCACGCGTGGCCCTCTTCGGCTGCTGTTGTGGATCCTCCTCCTCGGTTGGCTCCGCATCCGTATTGCCATTTAGCCGTGGCACTTCCCCACGCAGCACAGCCAGTATGTCCTCCTGCAGTGGCGTCTCCGGCACCGCAGACGCTGTTCCCGTGCCAGCTCCGTCGATGGTCATCATCATGGACTCCAGTCGTGACTCAATATCCGAGGGGGGAGCCACCAGCGAGGAGTGCTGACTCGTCTCCAGATCACTGGTGATCACACTAGATCCCCTGCTGCGAATCACACAACTGTCCTCCTGCACAGCCTGCGCTAGCAGTTGCGGCGTGCTGTTGCCCTTCGAGGAGATGCTGCCCAGCACCGAGGACTGCGAGTCGAAGTCGTGATCGGATCGGGTGGTTGGCGATATGACCGCGGAGCCTCGTTGCGGATGGAGCTGATGTAGTTGATGCAGATGGGATGGCGTGTGATGTGCTTGTTGACTGTTGGCCTCGCTGAGAGCCAAATGAGGTGAGGGTGTCTTGAATTCGGAGTTGATCTCGGCAGGGGTGGCTCCAGACGCTGGAGCGGCACCAGATCCCGCGGCCAGCAGCTGTTTATGCTTGTGCTTTTTGCTCTTTGACTTCTTTTCACTGCGGGACTCGGCTGCTGCTGCGGCTTTGGCGATGGCGTTGCGGATCACGTCCGTCTTGATGATCAGTTTGAGCCGTTCCTTCGGTGGCTTGTCCGGGGATATCTTCACCGTGCAGTAGTTGATCTCCGGCGGTTCCTCCTCCTCGTCCTCCTCCTCTTCTTCGTCCTCCTCCTCCTCGTTGGGGTTTGGTGACTGGAACTTGCGTTCCTCGAAAGAATCGCCTGCCGATGCTCCTCCTTCTACTGCCGCAGACGAACCAACCACGGAATCTGCTGCTGGTGGCGGCCTCAGTGGCTTCACTGTGATTTTTGGCGTACTTGCAGGAACTGTTTCGTCTCCGGACCGCTCCGCTGGCTCCTCCTCCGTGACCGGAAGCTGGTTCAGGTTGTGGTGAGCGGGCGAGCTGCTCGGCGGCTCCTCGCTATCCGTGCTGACCAAGCGCGAAGTGCCCTGGAAAACGAAATGGTGCCAATTTAGCCAGGTTCTTCTACTGGGGGATCCACTACTTCTGCTCCTACTTCGGACTAGCTGATTTGGCAAATGAAAATGAGTACTACTGTGTCGCGTTCCCGGTAATTAACACTCCAACTGAACCGAAATGGGCAAGAAGCGACTGATAAATGCGGAACGAAAAACAAAACACCAACAACTCGGGAGAGAGACTCGACTCCAATTCCGTTGCCGTTGCTTTGCCATGTAAAAGCGCGCGTAATTTAACACTGCTTTGCGCGCTGCACTGCCTTCCCTTTCCCACACACAGCGGACAGCTTCGTAAAGAGGTTGAGAGAGGGATAGGGAGCAAAGACGAAGCACAACGGAGAAAGAGAGGTGGCAGGCAGAGAGCAGCTGTTCAGTGACAGAGAGAGAGAGAAAGAGGGCGATCGCATTCGGGGTACTCGACTAATAGTTAGAGTTGGATAACTGTTCACTGTTCACTCGGTAGTGAAATGTTCCGAGAAACGGAGTGGTGAAAAGCAAAATGGCAGGGGCACCCACTAGCGTGGTGAAAATATTAATTTAAACTACTTTTAAATGTAAAAGTCAATACACAAATAGTTAAAAACCAAATTAAAGTCCCAGGCAATCCGAAATTCACCTTGGAGATGCGCAGCACAATAGGAGGATGTTCCGGCGTGCGGGAAGCGCTCGGAGGATTCGACGCGCCGCCGGATGCGGAGGGCAGTTGGGACGCAGATGCACTTGGCGCTGACGTAGGCGGGGGTAACGAAGGCTCCGATCCAGGGCTGCCAAACGTGGAACTTATGTAGGCTTCCGATGAAGCGGCGGCAAGTGTTGCCGTGGCCGCCACTTCGGCCGGTTGGCGCCCCGCCTTGGGAATGATCAGATCCTTGGTGGGCGTGGGATAGCGCTCATCCTCGTCCACTTCTCGGTAGTTGACCGCCTTGCGGGCGCGACCCAGTACCCGCGATGGCGGTGCCTCCGGCTTCAGTTTTTTCTCCTCCTTCGGCTTCTTCTGCTTCTGCTTGCCCGAGGCACTGGTCGGTTGCTCCGGCTGCTCCGAGGCGGGATCGCTTAGCCCATCGCCATCTCGATCGGAGGCGCCGTAGAACGCACCAGGCGTCGAGGGCGTGGAGGCTGGCGTTGTTGCTGCCTTCTTCTTGGGCGATTTGCGCTTCCGCTCTGCGGAACTGACGCCCTTGCCCGGCTTCAGCTTCACTCCGCCCGCCTCCTGGGCACCGGAAGTAGGCGTGACACCACCAGCACCCACACCCGCCGACGAGAAATGGTCCCGCATGGGCGATGCACCGGCTCCACAGTGCGGTAGCTGCTGAATGATCTGGGCTATGACCTCAGGCGGAGCTGTATTCCTCGATTTGAAGAACTTCTTCGGCTTCGGCGGCTCCGGCACCGAAACGGACATGTCGTTGGGATCGTGATCCTGCGTGGAGGCGGGACTCTGGGAGGGACTGGCGGCCGCTGCAGCAGCCGCCGCTGCCGCGGCCATTGGATGGATGGCGGACAGGGTGTAGGTGCGCGTGGAGGTGAAGCCCATCTTGCCCCACTTGCCAACGGTGCCCACAGATCGGGCGACAGTGGGCCGGTTGGTGTTCTCCTTCTCCTTGCAGAGCGAGTCCAGCGGCACCACGATGTTCTTGCCCCAGCGCGACATCTTTGCTAGCGGTGGTTCCTTGCCTGCTGCTGCTGGTATCCTCTCACTCCGTGTTGCTGGCTCTAATCCTTGTGGTTGTGGATGTGGTCACTGGAAAGGGAGACACATTAGTTGACCGGTTTTTTTTTCTTTTTGGCTAACACACTGCAAACGCTTCGCTCATTGAAGTAAAGGCTGGACTTTAGCAACATGAATTACAATTGGCAACCATTCTAAAACAGCTGTGTAATTCCCTATTTACCATTCAATTATCCTGCAGAGAAACTAGGTAACAGCAAATCGATTAAACATATATGTATTCTCCGGCCTATTTGGACCAGGAAATGAGAACACACTGGATATTATATCGAACCTAGTTGGATTTGGCTGCCCCGATACGTATATAAGGGCATGGATAAATAGAAACCTAGTTTTAATGGCTAGTACCAATCCAAGGATTCGGAACAATCCTGAACCCGAAAGGGTGCCACTCTTCTATCCGCGGAGACAGCGGAAAGGCGGCTGTAACATTCGCAGGACATGGACCACAAGGCAGTCCGTGCTCCTCAATCATTAACTATTAATTCATGTTTTGCACTGCGGGCAGTTATTGAATTTTACTAAAAGTGAGCGATTTGTTTGGCTGGGCAGAGAGAAGTGCAGCAACAGCAAAACACAACAAACGCGCGCCCGTAAGGAGTACGTCGGTGGGAGCGAGAGCACACGATAGTGCGCGCACACACACGCACACAGGCGATTTCCAATTTTCACACACACACGCACCGAAATCAAATTAAGACCAATTCCGAGCGCAAAGGCCGAAAAACAAACAATTTGTTGCACTTTACTGTCGCAAAAATGCCCAAACGACATTCACAAAAAACATCAACTCACCTCAGGCGAAACATTTGGCTGCTCTCTTTGTTTTTGTTGTTATCCGTTTGCTGCGTGGATGCATGTGGTTGCGTGTGTGAGTGAGTGTGGTCGAATAAAAAAATCTCTGTTGCTGCTGCAGCGCATATGTATGCGACTGCGTGCGTGTGTATATATATATATATATATATGTATGTGTGTGTGTGTGCGTGGAATGCAATAAAACAAACGATGTTTGCGTTTGCTTTTGCTTATTGGCGCAATTTGATTTGCACGAACTGTGTGTTCGATATTTTAGCGATTACTCGGGACTCAAGCCACCATCACTCTCAGCATTTTCCGCCTGGCCGCTAACTGCAGCGTGTTTTTTGCGTCGCACCACGGGCTTTTTGCTTTTGCCACCACTTTTACTTTACAGCATCATCCCAGGAGCAGTAGCAGCAGCAACAACAACACCCACAAACACACACACAACTAACACCAACACAAACAACAATACGATTATACTGGCCGTTCCGTTCTTCTTCTTGCTGCGAATATTTCTTTGAATTCGCGATTCTCCGCTAAATCGGCGCCAATCGAGAGCGCGAAGTTGTGCAATCTGCAGGGCAAACGAACGCGATCGCGATTTTCAGTTTTTGCAATGGCGAAATGCGCGAAAAAGTTTAATTTCTCTGTTTTTCTACACGAGAGAAGAGAAACACTATTTTAGAGCTGGGCTAACGATTCACGAAACTATCGATATGCCACAGGCGATAGCGTGGCATGCACTATCGATAATTATGGCGCAAAATAAAGTGAATGCGCCATCGAGCTATCGACACTAGTCCATCTCTAAGGCAGTGGGACCATGGCTTAGCAGTTCAGCGCTCATTTAAAGTAAACTTTTTGCCGCGAATCGTTAACATTTTTGAATATATTTTCATTTACAAGTGAAGGAATATGATGTGAGCTTTTGATTTAGTAGACACGCTCCCGCACCTTGAACATCAAGGGGTCCTTGGTGCGCAGGATGAGCTCGGCAATCAGCACCGGCGGCTCGGAGGAGTCGCCCACAAAGTCCACCTCGTAGTGCCGCAGCACATTGGCCACGATGGCCTTGATCTCCAGCATGGCGAACTTCTGGCCAATGCAGTTGCGTGGTCCGGCCGAGAACGGTATGTACGCGTACGGATTCAGCTTCTCGGCAGTGGTGACCACATCGAACCGTTCCGGCTTGAAGCTATTGGGCTCGCTGAAGAGCTCCTCCCGTCTGCCCAAGTAGAGCGGTGAGATGCCGATATTCGTGCCCGCCGGGATGAGTTTTCCATCTGCATTGGAGAATGGCAAGTTAAGAAGAAGTGTGATTCCCCTCTCAGTACTCACTGATCTCGCAGTCCTCGAGAACCTTACGACCCAGCAGCGGCACAGACGGATACATTCGCAGGGTCTCCTTCACGCACAGGTCGACGTAGTGCAGCTTGTTTAGCAGCTCATAGCTCACCGGTGTGCTCTTGTCATTGCCCACTACGGAACGGATCTCCTCGAAGCACTTCTTCTGCGCCTCCGGATGGGTGGCTATGTTGTAGAAGAAGAACATTAGGGCCGAGGATGTGGTGTCGTGGCCTTCGAACATGAAGGTGTCCACTTCCTCGCGGATGTCCAAGTTGCTTAGGGGCCGTTCGTCGACGGTCGACTGCAGGAGGATGTCCAGGAAAGCCATCTTGCGCTTGGCGCCCACGTCGGCGTCCTCATTGCTGCTCTCCTGACCGCTTCCACCGCGGATGAGCTCCTCCCTGCGCTGCACAATGATCTTTTCCGTGAACTGGTGCAGCACGTTCAGGGCCTTCTTCTCCGCCCTCGCCAGTGGGGTCAGCATGTAGGTGAGGTCGAAGCGGTACAGGATGTTGAACATGCGCTTGTGCAACACCATCGATATGGTCTTCACCGCCTGCACGTACTCGGAATCTGCATTCGACTGTGCGTTGATAGAAACACCCATGGCGGTCTCTGGAAAAAAGCCGGAATGCTATCAAAACTTTCATAACCACACCAATATCCCGATAAAGAGCCCAATCTCCAGAGCACCACCATTTTAGAAATGAAAACAAAATCGAAGGCCTAGTTTCCTACCGCAGATCGTGTCCATGGTGCAGAGATTGATCCAGTCGTAGAGGCTAAAGCCGGAGTCGCCATGCTTCAAACGATCCTGCTCCATGTTCCGGAGCAGATCCCGCGACCCCTTCTCGAAGACCTCAACAAACTCGTCCAGGATCTTGAAGTGGAAGGCGGGCGTGATAATCTTGCGGCGCTTGTGCCACTTCCTACCGCGGCTGACCAGCAGACCCTCCTTCAGCCAGGGCTCCAGGGCCTTGTATTCGCCCGCCTTGTCGTTGAAGCGCAGCGTGCCCAGCACGACCTCCACGTCTTTGGGATTGGCCATGAGCACGTTCAGCTCGGGTCCCAGCCAGACCTTGAGCACCTGGTCCTTGGAGTACGTCTCCATGAAGTCGAAAATCTTCTTCACCATCTCGTGCGGCGGCTTGCCGATGAAGTGGTGGCCGTGGCCCACCAGAGGCAGCGCCGGAGGACCCGGCATATAGCTGATGAGATCTATCAGCCGCTTGAACTTCAGCTGGTAGAGCAGCAGGCCCACGAAGAGGGCGCTGGCCAGGATTGCGCCAATGACCAGGAACATATTCCTTTGATTCTCCTCAATCGCTATTCACCCTTTGATAGTGGAATAACTACTGATCCGGCCGGCAGCGGGCCGTAGACATGAGAACGGCCACGGACACGGCCAAAAGCACTGATTATCCCACCCATCGATGCACTGCAACAAATTGCCCCTACTATGACTTTCGAAATTGGAAAATGGCTTTCCACAGCGCGCCAGATAAACAAACTGCTTAGATGCCGTAGTGTAGGCGCATACTGCGACACCACTCCACGCAAAGATTGCCGCAAAGACAGTTGGTTGAAATCCAGGAACACCAGTCCATTTGGTTCGAGTGTAGCTTGGTGTTAATCGCCCTGGGAATATCTAATCGCGCTGTCGAACGCAAGCTTACCACCGAAGTAGTGCGACAAACAATATCTTATCGCAATCGGTAGCCGCTTTTATGGCGGTGAATGGGATTCGGACCTTGGCCCAATGCTTCCAAGAGGTCTCCCGCCCAGATTTCTGGATTCAAATAGGCCACTATTAAAAGCTATGAGTTATTGCGCTCCCCATGGTCGCGTATCATTCGCCGCCATCAAAGGAACAACGCACAAATGAAGAAATGTATAACTTCAAGTACTTCAGGAGAAACCTCGAAGTTGGGCCAAACAATCTCAGGGGAGATATATTCTGTATGTACTCACCGCAAATGGCGTCCAGCGTGCAGAGGTGAATGGCCTCGCCCAGGTTGATGCGCTCCTGGCCCCTGCTCATCCTTAGCCTCAGCTCCTCGACGAGCCGCAGCGACTGCCTGTCGAAGATCTCCACGTAGGGCTCCAGGATGCGGAAGTGGAAGGCCGGGGTGATGATTTTGCGCCGGCGATGCCACTTGCGTCCGTTGCTCACCAGCAGGCCCTCGTTGAGCCAGCGGCCCAGGAAGGAGTACTCCTGCGACTTGGTCAGCAGCTGGCTGTTGCCCAGCACCCGTTCCACGTCGCGCGGATTGAAGAGCATCACGCTGTAGGACGGGCCCAGGAACAGGCCGAAGGTGTCGCCGTGCCGCTCCGCCAGCTCGCCGATCTTGAGGCAGGCCTCCGCCGGAGTGAGCCCCAGAAAGAGATGGGCGTTGCCGAGCAGGGGCACTGGCAGTGGACCTGGAATCGTTCTCATGTTCCGCAGGAACCGCCGCATCTCCAGGGCGAGGATCACCAGGAGCAGGACCAGCGATAGTAGGAGCCACATTTCGCTTCTACCACATCTATGCAGACAACGCTATCAACTGTTGCGACTCCAAGCTAGCCGTGAAATAAGCGCCTGATAACACAAGCTGCTCCCAATCAGCAGCTCGGGGCAGTGATGGCATCTATCAACTGGGCGTTATCAACTGGTGGCATCGGAAGGCACTGGCGTTGGTGAGTTCGAAAGTTCGCTCAATATTTTTAGCATAGTTCACAGAGATCTTCCAAGACTACATTATACTACGGGGGCAAGGGATCTTGCCGATGTCTCAGCTTGGACATTTTTCGTACTTCTAACGAGATCTCCACTGTTTGGACCATGCACCCGACTGGCACTCGCGAACCTTTGAGGGTCACAGTCTGACTTTCTGATAGGCGATTGCCATTTTGGGGGGAGATAAGCAAAGCCATTCCTTCCGAACGGAAGAGAGCGGATTCCGGCGGAGATTCTTGGCCGGCGAAATTGATTTTGATTGAGTGGATGGATGTGTGCGAGATCGAGTGTAAACAAACCGTCGGCCACGGCATTCCATTCGGTGTGATTCCAGCGCTGGTTGTTTACATCCTGACCGCTCAGCTCCACTCCTCTCCACCACTTCACTCCTCCGCATCCAGGCAACCAGCTCCTGACGTCACAGTGGCCACATGGCGCATCTATTTCGGGTGAGGTGCGCTATTCTTAGCTATTCTTAGGCCATCCCACTCACATCCCAGCGATGGCAAACAAACAACGATGACGAAGTCGCGATCTTGAAATGCTGCGATTCGTATGCTTGTGGCAGAGGCCCTAACAAAAGCCACTCTGGCATATCCATTGATGAATAATGGGCATCTGCGAGAAGTGCACCGTGCCAAAATGAACTATAAATAGGTAATAGGCTGTTTATAGACTGTTTACGTTTGGAGCATACTTTTGGAATATATAGGAATCCATAAACCAGCTAATTAACTGGGTGAACACCTAGTTTCCTAGTTTCCCAGCCATCCTCTCATCACTTCTCGCACTTCTGACCATCAAAATGCAGATGCTGATGCAGCTGCGCATATGAATTTGCTCACACGATCAAAATTTGCACGACGAGCACACAAATTAGAAAATCCCATTTGCCAGCACAGTTGACTCATTTCGCAGCCACATCCGCACATCCACATATCCGCACATGAAGTCCGCATCGGAGTCCGGATCCCAATCGAAACCACATGCACAGTCGCCCACGGCGTACTAGATAAATCCGAACGAATACAACATACACACAAGATCACAACAATGGCAACAACAGGCGTCCTTCGACCATGCCAAATTCCAAAATTCTTGCGTCGCTCTCGTCGGTCGTCGCTCGTCGGTCGTTGATCGTCGACATCGACGTCACTTAATCTCGGAGTTCCTCCTGCCCCCCACCGGCCACCGGCGTCCCAAAAAGAAGGCGGAACGTAAATATTTACACATGTCTTACAAGTGCTGGCCATTTTTCGATGTCGGATATATGGGCATACAGCTTGTGGGTGTGCGGATGAGGATCTCGACGTGCGTTGGAATTTCATTGGCATTCCATTTTCGTTTTGTTTCCAATTTTCGGTTTCACTTGAACATTGCGCATTGCTGATCGGTCGACAGATCAATGAGGCAGCCAAAGGGTCGCAACCGCAAATCCTTCAAAGGAATCCCACTTTGGATCGAATGCAAAGCTTGGATTGGCTATGAATAGTTGAAACCCTGCCGAAACGCCGATCTTGGCGAGCCTAAACGGATGGGAACGGACGTGGGGCGATGCGAACTCTGGAGCGCACTACATCATAACAATAAAAATAATGGCCATTTGGCAGAGGCGCACCATTTGCGTCAACGGCACTTGCCTTCTTGGCATCTAGTACTCGCACAGAAAATGCCATATACCATATATACCATACACCATATACCATATATCCATGCTGCGCAGCTATATAATACGAGCTAAATAATATAATACTACAAAATAGCCAAATAACCAGGAACGGAAACTAAGAGATACGTTTATCGCACAACATGTATCTCCACTTGCAACAGCAACAGCAACGCCAAATGTGATAACCTAAACGTAGCTCCCTTCTAAGCTTCTAAACTTCTAAACTTTCATGGTGCCATTTGGACTGCTAGGATGGTAACCTCTGCTGTTTATGGGTGATGGGTGCTGGGTGGCCACAATGCGGGCCAAGTGCCCGTTTATATATAGATCTAAGGGTGAGCCATCGCATCGCGCAGCTGCTGCGCCACAATGCAATAATAATAATACAGCATAATAGCAATGATGAAGCATATGATTGGGCAGACGCAGCGTATGCGCAATTTTCGCTTGCCCAGCATCGCGTATACGCCACCGATCAGAAATTTTCGAAAAAAGTTCGCAAGCAGCGGCAATAGCTGGCCAAATATGTCCAAATATGGCCATATGCGATATTCTTTACAAGATATATAGCATTACTTAACCCGGCCGACAATTAAATATTAGCAAATCTGCTCGAAAATGGTCGCAAGTGACATCGCAGCGCCAAACTGTCGGATGAGTCACTCGCATCCCGAATATCCGAATATCTAAATATCCGAATATAGTGGCGGCTCACTTTGACGTGTCCACTTGGCTATTCTCGCAAATAACCAAAATACAACTAATTGTTTGAATTACACATTATTGCGCCCCACATTAATGCCCACCAGTTCCCAGCTGATTCAAATGCGGCTTTCTAAGCGCATGGTAACAAGGATGACGCTGGTTACCAGCGAATCACAGAACCAGTTGAGCGGGCGGAGTAGAGTTGGAGGTCAGCACAGATCCGTAACTCAGGCGAGGCCAACTACAGACTGAGAAATGCAATTGACTCTTCGTTACTGAGGCCCAAATGCAGCTGTCAGCACGCTGGCAGATCTTTCAAATAATTTATGCTAACCGTTTGGCGATCGTTTGGTCATTTGGTCACTTGGTCGTTTGGTCTCTTCTGGTTTCCTCGGCTGCAACAGGAAATGGCTCAGGCGAACGCATTTTCATTCATGAGTAGATGTTATTTATGTGCTGGCCGCTGCCAAACCAGGCACCCCGATCTCG
This sequence comes from Drosophila yakuba, assembly GCF_016746365.2. Lineage (NCBI taxonomy): Eukaryota > Metazoa > Arthropoda > Insecta > Diptera > Drosophilidae > Drosophila > Drosophila yakuba. The sequence continues at coordinate 6,401,566 of NC_052526.2, read as the reverse complement.
GCATACTCGCCGTGGTCAGTGCCTGGTCTCTATGGTCAAGGAAGGTCTACCCCGCCTGCCCCCCTCCCAGCCACACACCCCACACACCACACACCACACACGTGCATTGCAGTGCATAATATACATATAATTGCCAGCGAAATAGCGTCGCCATGCACTTGTGGCTGTCAGCCAAACATGCAACAATAACAAGCGGCGGGCACACGGCCACGGAAAGTGATGGACACCCGGGATACCCACTGCACCACTGCACCACTGAACCCACCTCATCCCCAGCTGAATGCTTGGCAACTACCTTTAACAACCACATATGAATCCTGACCCACTGGACGAGCATACCCCGTCGTGAGCACGAGAGTACCCAGCATTGAATGCGAACAATGCAGTCGAATTTGTTTAATTAGCGGAATAGACCCGTATATTGCAGATTGGCGGGCCGGGTGGACCAAGTCCAAAGCCAAATCCCAATCCAAATCCCAGTCCCACTGACAAGCCAAGGCAGCTGGGCACGCGCATTGCGACGCCACTCTGGCACGAGAGATTCTGGGTCTCTAAGATTCTGACATTCTAGGACTCTGAGAAACTGGGTTCCTAAGATTCCGAGATTCTGCGCTTCTGGGTCCAGCGATTTTGGGCTACGACCTGGTTGGCCCATCTGCACCGCGACACTTGAATGGCGTCCAAAATGCCGCCCGACGATCAGCGCGTTACATGAGCCCGCGATCGAAAGGGGAGCCAACCCATCAACCCATCAGCCATCAGCATATCGTTAGATGACCAGTCTATTTTGGGTTCGCACAGTGCGGCTTGCTGGGGCCAAGGGGCGGGCGGGGGAGAGGATGAGCGGGCCACTGCGACCGCTTCCGGTTTTCCCAAGAGCATTACGAACGGCACGAGCGTGCGATGCATCGCCGGTTTGATTTTCACTTCTTACTGCTCACTGCTCACTTCACACTTCTCAGTTCTCACTTCTTAGCGGTTCCCACACGCCGCAACACTGTGCGAAAATGTGTGTGGCCATCAAGCTCCTCTTTTTCTTTCAGTAAGATCCATGTGCATGTCCATGGCAATTTAATTCTTGCAATTTAAGTCAGGTACATAGGTATCAGTTTCAGTGGCTCGATCTATTCACTTCGCAGTGTAGCGCGCTTAGTGCGCTCTTCTTTGGCAGCAAATAGTTTGGGAATGGGCATCTGTGCTGCGGTCAAGCTCTGGCCAGCGGAGCGCGCAGCCTGCTGTTGATTGGCGAGTGACCCCCGTTCCGGACTTGGTATCCCAAGTATTCAAGTATCTCCGGGCTTTCAGCTTGGGGAGTTCGCCGACTGGGCGCCTGGGAAACGAACGACGCCAAGAACGGTCTAAATTTAAAGGAAGGCGCGAGAGCGAGAGCGCTTTCCCAGAGAGCGGAAAACACAAGGCAGAAAGGCTGAATGGCTGAAAGTGGGAAAATCGGGAAATCGGAAAATCAGAAATTCAGAAAAGTGTGTGTGTCTGTGAGTGTACGTGTTTGTGTGTGCCATCGGCGCTATAAAAAGAAACCGCGATCGCGTTCGGCGCTCACTTTTGGTCGCAGCAAGCAAACGGCGTGTACCCGCAAGAGAAATATAAGCTAATAAGATAGAGATATATACCGATCCGATCCCAAGTCAAGTCGAATACAAAATAGAGCCCGGAACGCACGCAGGCAATCAAACACACAGTATCGCCCGGTCGAGAGACTTTTTCTTGTTTTTTTTTTCCGTTGTAAAATCAAAAAAAGAAACGTTCTCGAAACGTGTGCATTTTGCATTGTGAGTGGATCGAGTCGAGAATCGAGAATCGGAGATTTTGGAAGCCCGCCTCGTCGAGGAATTCCAGCCAGCCAACAAAGAATCCAAATCAAGAGGAGCTACATCCGAAAAGCCCAAGAAAAAAGTGAGTGTTAAGTAACAAAACCAAACTTGCGCTCAGTGTATGCAGCAGTGATCCTGAAACCTCTGGATATCTGACAACCATATTGGGTGCAGTACACACAAATCAAATAGAAATCTATTCGCTTCTTGTTCTGTGAGGTATAGAGTATAATTGTACCCTGGAATATTAGCCATATGGGAGCACTTTAGATCTTGACCTGTATGCATTTGAGGCCCAATTGGAAGTAATCTTGTCAAGCGTCTTTACAGGGTATTTAGATCTTAAGTGGGCCGTAGTTTCTGTTTCTTGAGGGGCTGATCTCTGAGCCGAAACACGTGCATATATGTATGTACATGTGTATATATATGTACGATGTGCGTAGCAGATAGTTGGTAACTCAAACTCGCTGGAAATCAGAGGTTAATGCACAGCAATTTCCAGTTAATTCCGAGTGGGAAAAACGGCAAATGGGCACGAATCCGAATTCCGGTTCATCTTTTGGGGTCGCACTCGTATTCGGTATACGTTATTCGTATTCGTATTCGTATTCGTTTGCTGTGCGACTTTGGTGCGAGTGGTTGGGTGCGAGGGGCGCTCAAGAGTTCACGCCTAACGGCCTTTGGCGCTCTGTTTTGACTTGCTTCTGCTTCTGTTTTGGTTTTTATTTTCTCCCCTTCTTTCCTTGCTCGTTCTGCTTTCTGTTTTCTGTTTTTCTGCTTCTCTGTTTTCACTTCCCACCGCCCATCATCGCCATCGCCCGCTCTCTCTGCCCGCCACTCCGCCTGGGAGGGAGTCACTCCACTCCACTCCGCTGACACCCGGAGCCACTCACCTCCAACAGCTCCATTGAGGTCTGGGTTTGGGTTTGGGTTTGGACTTAAGTCTGGGTCTGGGTCACAATGGGTATCAATGGGCATGGTGCTGTGGAGCTGTTTGGCAATTCGCCACAGTAGATACCAAGACATCCGCAATGGGCGCACACATTTCGTTTCCATTGTTATGAATGTTGTTTGTTGCTAAATTTAATTGGTTTTCATTCCCATCGCCGGGGCCGTTGTGTCCAACTCTTTTCTCTTTCCCTTTGCAGGCCAAAGTGTTGTGAACTGCGTATCCAAATCCACATCCAAATAGTGAAGAGCGACTAGCGATCCGCCAATCTGCAAGATCCCAGTCAGAGCCCGGAGCCCAATCCATCCAAGCCAAGTGCAGCCATGACGGACGTATCGCATGAACTGGGCGCCCTGCGCTTCGTGGTGGTGAGTTGCTATTCATATTCCTCTCCCAGTAACTACCACGTTTCCAAAGATCCATCAATTTTGTGTTAAGTGTAACTGTCGAGTGCAAGCTGTTTACTCCTTCTCCTGCGAGGAGCATCAAATACGAATGTAGGCAGCTGCAAAAACTACCAAATAGCGAATACTTCGAAACACTAGAGCCCGAAAATAAAAAAGGGATTTGGATTAAGATTTGAGAAATGTTTGGAATGCCGCACTGGTGGGCACTATAAAAAGATCGCGCCGATTCTCCGCTCGCACATCTCGTGCGACAAATGGCCGAAAATTATTTATTTGCAAAAACCACAGAAATGCGTGAGGAGCCAGAACAAAGCCGCAAGCAAAAAAAAAAGAAAAAATAGAGTGTAGAATGCCAGCAACTGGGGAACAGAAGGCAAGGGAAGCGGGGGGAAATGCCTGGACAGCCATGGCGATGGGGTATATTGTGATGATATAAGGAATGCTTGGCAAACAAAAACAATAGCCAGGCAGAGGAAGAAGAGGGGCGGAGGTGGACGGGAAAAGCTCTTCTTTTTATCGAAATTAGTTACTGTATTTGTTTTAATTTGTCGCCACATGAGTTGCCAAAACACACACAACACACCCCCACTTTGCGCCAGCGAAATCCGAAAATCAGAAAATCAGAGGAACCGAGCACCGAAGGCTTTCGCACCGCAAAAAGATCAAAACACGGAAAAATTCTTGGCAATGACCATCGAAATAGCAATGCTGAATATGCACAGATACCTCATCTCCGCCCCCGTCCGTCCGTCCGTCCGTTCGTCCGTCTGTCTGTCCGTCCGTATAGATGTAGGGGCTATATGCCACATCTATATAGATGGCTGTATGGCTACAGCTGTGGAAATAGAATGCGCAGACTTACCGAGAGTGACAACGGCGCCGACAAATAGATCCGTGCGACCGAGCAGCACGTAACCACCAATTCGGACGGACCCGGCCAGCTGCAGCTGAAAATCACGGCAATATCGGTTTCAGGTCTATGCGCACCTAGTAATGATATCCTTGACTAGTAACGATCCTTGGGTTTGCACACACCATCTGTATGTGCCGTCATTGTTATGGGTGCAGTTGCTCCATTCGAAGTATCAAATCGATTTGTGGCTTTAACTGGGCAGAAATCTTGACTTGAAGTCTCCCACAATTGTTGAATAATTTCGCATGTGAGCATGGATTTCTCGGTCGTTGGCCTTTCGCAGTGCACTTGCAATTGCGTTTGGTGTATCGGCGAACCTTGGGTGCCACATAGACTCCGTTTTTTATCGCCCACAACTGAAAAAGCGACTTCCCAGCACTTTCGAAGCTCATTTCCACGGACGGGTTTTCTAGCGTTTTCCCAGACTTTCTCCGCTGCGTGGAAAACAAACTCAAACTCAAACAGCCGAACAGCTGAATAGTCGAGAAGCCAAGTTGCCAAGTTCTGGCCGCTTTTCATTCATCGTTGGACTTATTTTTAAACGATTGGCCCCTTGTGATATGAATGAATTTCGCCTGATTGACGAATTTTTGGATATTGATCAAAGAGACAAATTCGGAACGTCATTGCCGCCGTTGCCAAAACAGCGGGTTATATAAACGCCAGCCGAGAGTCAATAAGATCACCCAACACCACCCGCCGCATCCATTCCAAGTGTCCATGGGCAACTCGATCGAGGAGCACCACTCCTCTTGCGGCCCATAAATAATAAGCACATAGAATAAATAACAGCTAGTGCTGCAAATTGGCCGCGAAGGTCATTCCTGTTTTCTTTTGACTTCTGTGAATACTGTGGGAAGTACCTATGTATGTATGTACGTATATACTTGGCTAAATGTGTGTGTTTTTAGTTGCTCGTCAAAGAGTGCCGTGCCGCCACGCCCCTCCCCGCCCCGCCCCGCCCCCACAGGGGCTTTTATTTATGACCACGACATTTGCGCATTCCTTCGGTGCCGCTGGCGTGGCTCATGGCGCGGGAATTTTGCACTTATTAGATGAAAAATTACAGAAAATGTAAGACCGCTGTTATTTAATTGCGCCAATTAATTTTGCCGCGCGAACTTGTAGAAGCAAGTTGTAGAATTTGAAAGCCATTAATTGCCCGCCCAGTGGGTGGGTTGGCAACGCGAGATCCACTGCTTACAGTTGTGTGTATTGCTTGAAATGTGCCTGGGGAAGACTAATCCTATTCATTTAAAACCAATTTGGCACCTTTGAATGAAGCTTGTGGAAGAGTAGTTTCGCACAGCTGATTCGATTTAGTTGTAGTGATTTATTTGTTATCTTTTTTGATAACACCTGATGATGTTAGTTTTTGAATTACCCGCCTTGACAATGAGTTGGCAACGCGACCAACTGACAGGAGGGGCAGTAAGGGGACGCCGCAACCTGGGTGGCAACGCTGTAATTTAAAAGTAGTTTGGCTTCCTTTCTTGAAAACCCAGTTTAAGCTCCCTTTTAAGCCATTTGTGTTCTTCAATACTTGCAGGACTCGCCGCTGTCCTCCAAGGTGGCCATGTTCAACAACCAGGCCACGCAGCACAAGCAGTCGCAGCTGCTGAATCCATTTTCCCAGGACGGACGCGCCGCCTCGCCAAAACCCACTTTCTCGAAGGATCAGTATGGAAAACCACTGGCCGGCAGCCTCACAGAGATGCGTGGCCAGAAGGCCAACATCCACGTGATGAAGGAGATGCTGGAGCTGTGCCAGATCATCAATTCGGAGGGCTACGACGTCAAGGACGAGCCCACTATGCGCGTGATTCCTTTCGGCGAACTCTTCAATGTGAGTTTCCTATGTTTCGCATGTACATATATCTAAATTGGTTCCTTCTCCTCTGCAGATCTACAACTACATATCCGACAAGGTGGTGGGCATCCTGCTGCGAGCCCGCAAACACAAGTTGGTAGACTTCGAGGGCGAGATGTTGTACCAGCGGCGGGACGATGATGTGCCCGTCTTTCTGTTGAAGCCCATCAAGGAAATACGCAGCGAGATGGAGGCCAAGATTGAAGACATCAAGAGGGCGGCCAGTCCGGCGCCTCCGCAGTCCACCTCGGTGCTGATGGATCGCAGTGCTCACGAGCAGAAACTTAAGTCGAGGACTCCCTCGCCGGCCGTGAGTAAGTCCGCCAAGTCCAAGTCAGCGTCGCCGGCACCCAAGTGTCCGGCGCCTGTTCCCACTCAAGCTGCAGAAGTCACGCCTGTGGCAGCGCCCACAACTACTGCCGCACCTGCTCCTGTGGCACAGCCCACTCCGGCAGCAGTTCCTGCTCCGACTACAGAGCCCACACCGGCAACAGCTCCTGCACCTGTGGAAGCTTCTGCTTCCAGTACCGTGGAGAGCGAGCCAGCTAAGCCAGAGGTGCCCGAACCAGCGCCCGTGGCTGTGATAGTCACAGAAGCACCATCCACAGAAGAAACCGCACCAACCATCAGCGAACAGCAGGCGGAGGAGGCAGCCGCTGCAGTTGCACCGGCAGCACCGGCAGTACCTGCTGATGACTTGCCCACAATTGTGATCGAAGCCACCGCCGAGTTTGTGCGCACCGTCAGCGTGGAGCAGTTGGCGCCCAGTCCCGCAACAGCCAGCGAGTCCACGCCAGACCAATTCCAATCCCAACCAGAGTCGACGACCGCTTAAGGCGGGAAAGGGGATTTGATAGCTGGAAAGGAATAAACATCCCTTTGAATCGTTTAAAAGGAACTCTCGCAACTACTAAAGCGGCAGCTTTAAATTGCAGTAGTTTAGTTTACGGCGTACTTAGTTTAATTTACAATTAGAGCAACACAACACTGAAGACAGAAACGAGAGTAACTTTTTATTTATTATGATTACTTGTATATTATTGACGGACGACCAAAGGAGCCAGTTTCCTCAATTTGTTAACCATTACTATATGGAAATGAACCAAGGTTTTCCGCTCACAAAGTTGGGAACGTGCAAAGCAATATAATACTAATAAAATAAATACACGTACATAGACACAATATAAGCAAGTGCTGTTTTTCTAGTTTCAAAACATTTGGAGCATTTGGTTTCATTTCTAAATAATTAACGCATTTTTAAAATGATTATAAAATCGTTTCACTATAAATTTTTTTTGAAATCACAGTTCGATTGAAAATTTAATTACGAACTCAACAAGGTATGACATTCCATATTTGGACAGATATTTCGAATGCTGTTGTAAAAATACTGATAAAATATTCGGAAAAAACAGAAAATCGATTTTTAGCAAAAATTCAATATTTACGATTGGTAATTTCGGTATAACTTGGCTAAAAATGGTCAGAAAGTTAAAAGAATTACATATTTTTACTCCTTATTACCAATACTAACCAACCAAATCACTTTTTGACCGACTCTGTTAAAATAATTTTTGGACAAATTTTCGCATATTTTGTAAGGGGTAACATCATCAAAATTTGCAAAAAATTTTAAAAAATATATTTTTTTTTCTGAAAACACAGTTTGATTGGAAATTTAATTACGAACTCGACGAGGTATGACATTCCATATTCGGAGCTATATTTTGAATGTTCTGATCAAAATACTGATATTTATAATCGCAAAAACTCAGATAATCTTACATCTTACAAATTTGAAGCACATTTGACCGTTACAAATAAAATATAAACTTTATGACACAATTGCTATCGATAACATATCGATTACAGGGCCAGATGGCGCAAAGCAGGGTGAAGAAGAAGAGGTGCTGATATCGATTAACGATAGCGCAGAGCAGTTTCAACCAGCTGATATCGATTGGACGACAGGGCTGGACCTCACAAATAAATATAAAACCAAAATATTTAGGCAAATTCAGTTTGAAGTATAATACAAAACGAAGATGTCTGCCCTGCGCCGTGACGTGTCGCCTTTAATCCAGCGCATTCGGGCCTTCCTCCTGGGTGTGAGTATCCACAATTTGGACAGCGACCGCCGAGAACTCTGTTCTCCGTTATATAAGACGGAAAATGGGAATCTTTGATCAATCTGGACGTCAATTACAGCGGGAGCACAACTTGGCCCTGCGTTTTGAGGACGGACTCGCCGATCGCACCCAGCCACAGCCGGAAATCCCGGATGGACCCTCGCATCTACTCTCGGCCAACTACTACTGCCAGCGGGATGCACGTCGCGAGGTGCTGCCGCCCATCGACCTGGTGGAGCAGCAAAAGCAGCTGGCGGCGGATGCTGGGGAAGCGGCGAAGGCCACGTCTTCCAAGCTGCCCACTCCGGGCAAGATCTATGCCTGGGATTAATGGGCCGCTTCCATGCAGGAATCGCCTTTTTTGAGTTGTAGTACGAGCCGGTTAAAGCTAATATAAAATCAAATTGAAACTGGAATGCGTGCATTCGTATATTCAGTGATGGAGGGCCAAGTGAGAGCCCCTTACCAGACCCTCGCCACCATATCTCAAGCCCCACTCGCCGGAAAAAACCACCATCCATCACTGGATATAATTATGTACAAGTATTTTATTCAAATATTTACAGAATCGCTCACTTACAACTAGATAAAAAAAATCTCAATCCCGGAACACTTAATAGACGCGTGGCTTGAGGCCGCAATTGATTCCCGTGGAAGAACGCAGGATAAGGTTCATCACGGGCTGGACTTCCTCGCCAAGAGGCAGCAACTCAAAGTGTCGCACCATTTTGCTGATGGTGCTCTTCATCTCGAGCATTGCGAACTTCTGGCCGATGCAGTTCCTCGGGCCTGCGGAGAATGGAGTGTAGGCAAATGGATTGATCTCGCCCTTGCGCTCCATGCTGAAACGCTCAGGAATGAACTTCTCCGGATCAGGGAAGTAGTCTGGATCGCGCTGAGCATGGTAAATAAGGATCATCACATTCGAGTCGGCGGGTATAAGCTTGCCGTCGAGTAAGGTGTCCTGGGTGATGTAGCGTCCAATGATCGGCACTGAGGGAAACAGGCGCAACGACTCCTTTATCACGCACTCTAAGTACTTGAGCTCGCCCAGGAGCTGCATCGTAACTGGAGCCGACTTGTCATCCCCGAGAACATCTCGGACCTCCTGGAAGACGCGAGCCTGAACCTCTGGATGACGTGCTAGCAAATAACAGGTATAAGCAATGCTACTGGTCGTAGTGTCGTGCCCCTCAAACATAAAGGTGTCGACCTCCTCGCGGATGTCACTGTTGCTCAACGGAGCCCCATCGATTGTGGACTTCAGCAGCACATCCAGCAAGGCCAGGCGACGCTTCTGACCCACATCGTTAAGGAGGGCAGCGTCGGCATCTCCTCCATCGGCAATGGATTTCTGTAGGAGCTCGCGTCGCTCAGTGATTACCGAGTTGGTGAAGTCATGCATGTTCTTCACGGATTCATTCAGCTTGGCTGTCAATTTCGGATAGAGGATCTTCATGGATAACTCTGAGCGCTGGAGAGGGTTCATGAAGCGTTCAGCTAACATTGAAGAGGCACTAGGAAGATGGGTTCCCATATGAAATAAAGCCGAATAAAGCCGATAGTAACTGTGTGCTTATACTCACGTTGTGACCGACTGAACGTAGGAGAACTGCGGCTGGAGCTGAGCATTAATTTTTACACCCATGGCCGTTTCCGCAATGATGTCCATGGCACACAGGCAAGCCACCGGGAACATATTTATCACCGTCTTGCCATCCGCCCGATCGTACAGCTGCTGGACCATAATGGCGCTCTGTTGATCAAAGACCTCCACGAAGTCCTCCAGAATCTTGAAGTGGAATGCGGGTGTGATGATCTTCCTGCGGCGGAACCACTTTTTGCCTTTGCTAATGAGCAGTCCATCGCCGAGCCAATTGACCAGGAGCCCATAAAGATTGTTTTTCTGAATGGTCTGCTGGCTGCTCATGATCGCCTCAATCATTTTTGGGTCAGCGGTTATGAAGCCACGTTCGCCCAACATCTGAATTCTTATGTTTTTACCAAACTCAGCAATCAGTCGGTTCTGCAGATCAAAGACAGCTGCAAGAGAAGAGGATTGGTACTTCGTTAGTCTGTGCTTTTAAAAACAACGATTTAAGAGCGAACAATTTTGAAAACTAATCTTTTGAAATCACAGTCCCGGGATTTACGAACTTGACCTACTTTTGGGGGACTCATTGATCAGCATGGGAGCGTTTCCCACCAGAGGATAGCTCCTGGGTCCTCGGATTCCAGCGGCGGCGTACATCTTGTTGTGCCGCCTGTTTCGCAAATAATCCCACGCGAAAACGGTCGCCAGGAAAATGGCCAAGAGCTCTAGATACATGTTTTTTTTTGGGATTCCGATTCGGCACTCTGGGTTGAAAATGGGATGGATCTATTTACGCTGGCACCGTTGGCCATCGACTGCTTGTGTTTGCTCAGCGGCGGGGCTGTTTTGTAGCTGGCGCGGATTGCGATAAGGCGTCCACAATCAGGGCAATGAAGCCGAAAACCAATGCGAAGGCCAAAAACTATGACCGGGGTCAAAACCAGGCGGCACTTGGTGCCATGACCATGGGAGGTGGGGAGACTTACAGCTTCCATGCCCATATGGATTTCTATGATGGAAAAGAAGATTTTCGAGATGCGTTGGCGCACTTTCCGAGATGAACGCATCAAAAAGTGCCTCTTCATGGTGACCCATGGCTTCGCTCCTATCCGAAGTTCCGATTGATTAGGACAAAGTTCCGCCCACCGCCGTGGATAGCGTTGGACGGGGGCCTGGGAAAGTTCACGTGGCGCTATCTTCATATTAGTACATGGATTTGCCAGAGCACTCGGCCACTGCTGACTGCTGATTAGATCGAAAGCTGCTGGTTGTTAGACTCTTGGAACTAAAAAAGCAAATATATAAGTAGATAGCTAGCCTGCAAATTCAAATGAACTCTTGAAATGATGCCGAGATCCTCTTGCTTTTATCGAACATACCTTATCAAGGTACTTACCAAGGTATTGATTGCTCCCATTGATTGATCCTAAAAATACGATTCTTCTTGCAAGCTCAAAACTATGCAGCACAAAGTGCACAGCATAAAACTGCATTCGATCCCGACTCTCTTAAATCCATAAAGTTGGAGGAAAAACTGAGAGCATCGCTGGGAAGCTGTTCTATAACAGGTCGAACAAGAACCCCCTATATGATGCACTACTCGAACTGACGAGCGGGTACAAATGTCGTTGTTATTGAACTTGAAACCCCATTACTCATAAAATTTGAATTATATATAAATTATATACTAAATCGATTGTTCAATGGATGACTTCAACCGCTTCCTCTGCAAACTATTTATTTTAATTGTTAACAGATAGTCTGTGCAGATATCTTTATGGCTTGTCCAATCCAATATGAGATCCAATGTTTACCTCTAATCAGCAACTAAGCATGACGAGTGCAGTTGATAAGAGCTCCCAGCTGCCTGGTAATGATTACCTAGCAAATTATTAATCCGCACTCTTTCAGTAGCCAAGTGGGCACAACGGATTTGGGAATGTTGATATATTGGATAAGTTGACCTGCTGACACTGCTACCTTCCTGATAAGAGGATGAGTTGGGTGACCCACACAATGCAGATAGTGTCAGATCATACGCGGATATTCTAGTGACTGACAATTCATGATGATGAGCTGGACATAGAAAGGTAGATAACTTAATTATCCTTTTAAAATGTCCTGATAAAACCTGTCAAGTTTTAAGACAACTCAGTATCTATATATTATATATAACTATATACATAATAATATATATATATATATCTATATAACTGCTTTAAAAGTTCCCACCCCCATTAGCTTAAATTATCCAACTAAGCATGACCACTCAACCAAAAGACTGTGCATCATCGTGACAAGGCTATCAACTCCATTCGTCAATGGGTCGTCGGGTTTTCTTACCCCCAGCTGCCCGCTGCAGAAAGTAGATTGCCGGACTTGATTTGGTTCTCTTACGGACAGCAGACTCTCTTACGGGTTTCAGCTGGCGTAGACTTCAGATTAACAGCCCGCAAAGCTTATTTGATTTATAGTAACGTTTAGTAGAAAGGCGTTTCTCGGTCGATGCACAATGCTGGGTGTTGTTGGAGTGCTCCTTCTGGTGGCGTTCGCCACGCTGCTTGTGTGCGATTTCCTTTGGCGCAGGCGGGGCAATGGTGTTCTGCCGGGTCCGCGGCCACTTCCCCTGCTGGGCAACCTGCTCATGTACCGCGGTCTGGATCCTGAACGTGAGTTTGAGTTAGTTATCTGGCCCAATCTATTGCCAAATCACACCTCATAATAATCCGCAGAAATCATGGACTTTGTCAAGAAGAACCAGCGCAAGTACGGTCGCCTATACAGGGTGTGGATTCTCCACCAGTTGGCCGTGTTCTCCACGGATCCGCGAGACGTTGAGCTCGTGCTGAGCAGCCAGCAGCATATAACCAAGAACAATCTGTACAAGCTGCTCAACTGCTGGCTGGGCGACGGATTGCTGATGAGCACGGGCAGGAAGTGGCATGGACGCAGGAAGATCATCACGCCCACGTTCCACTTCAAGATACTGGAGCAGTTCGTCGAGATCTTCGACCAGCAGAGCGCTGTGATGGTGGAGCAGCTTCAGTCCCGGGCAGACGGCAAGACGCCCATCAACATCTTTCCTGTGGTTTGTCTAACTGCACTGGATATAATTGCAGGTGAGTAATGGCAATTACTCTAATAATTGTAGCTATACTAGTTCTATATTCGCCATTTAGAAACTGCGATGGGCACCAAAATCAATGCCCAAGAAAATCCCAATCTGCCCTATGTCCAGGCTGTCAATGAGTGAGTCTAGTGCTAGGTGCAATCCCTACATTTCTGATGAGTTCTTCCTTGGGACAGTGTCACCAACATCTTGATTAAACGTTTTATTCACGCTTGGCAGCGGGTGGACTGGATTTTCCGGCTAACGCAGCCCACGGAAGCTAAACGCCAGGACAAAGCCATCCAGGTGATGCACGACTTTACCGAGAACATTATTCGCGAGCGGCGTCAAACGCTGGTCAACAACTCGAAGGATACAACACCCGAGGAGCAAGTGGATTGCTTGGGCCAAAAGCGACGCATGGCGCTGCTGGATGTGCTGCTGCAGTCCACAATCGATGGCGCTCCCTTGAGCGATGAGGATATCCGCGAGGAGGTTGACACGTTTATGTTCGAGGGCCATGACACCACAACCTCGGCGATTTCCTTCTGTTTGTATGAGATCTCCAGGCATCCGGAGGTGCAACAGCGACTGGTGCAGGAGATCCGCGACGTACTCGGCGAGGATCGAAAGCGCCCAGTTACGCTTCGTGATCTGGGCGAGCTGAAGTATATGGAGAACGTGATCAAGGAGTCGCTGCGCCTGCACCCACCAGTGCCCATGATCGGCCGCTGGTTCGCCGAGGATGTGGAAATACGTAAGTAGTTGGAAAGAGATTCTTGATTCTCTTAGGTTAACATATTTCTCTTTTCAGGTGGCAAGCGTATTCCAGCGGGCACAAACTTTACGATGGGCATTTATGTACTCCTTCGTGATCCTGAGTACTTCGAGTCTCCCGATGAGTTTCGACCGGAGAGATTTGAGGCAGATGTTCCGCAGATTCATCCGTATGCGTACATCCCGTTCTCCGCCGGACCGAGAAACTGCATTGGTCAGAAGTTTGCCATGCTGGAAATGAAGAGCACCGTCAGTAAGCTGCTCCGTCACTTCGAGCTGCTGCCCCTGGGTCTTGAACCCCGGCACTCGATGAACATCGTCCTGCGGTCGGCCAATGGCGTTCATCTGGGCTTGAAACCTCGCGCCTCATGAGGAATTCATGTCTCCTGTACTTTGCTTAGAATAAACGTGTATACAAGTGTTTAACTATTTCGTCTGCTGGGTAACTACAACATCTTTATCCTCTCAGCAATGCATATATATGAGCATGTGAATGTTTTGGTTGATTTCCTCAGCTGTTCTGGCGGAAAAACAGCTGGCTAGTGTTTTCCGCAGATTTTCCGTCCTGCTCACCTTTGTGCTTCGGCACTCTGTTTCACTTTCGCCAGAGGCGCAATATTCGAATAGATTTGCTTATATAAACTTCAGCTACGGGCAATAAATTCGAAGTGCCAGGCATATAAATAGGTAACACATTTGTAGTGCTCCAGATAAGATTGCCAGCTATTCGAGAGTCCCAGAGCTTCCTAAGACGCGCAGCAGAGTTTCAACATGTTAGTGGTTTTGCTGGTGGTCCTCCTGGTGACTCGCTTGGTGGCCTCGCTGTTTCGTTTGGTGCTAAAGGAGCTGCGACATCCGTTGCAAGGCGTTGTGCCAAGTGTTTCGAGAGTTCCGCTGCTTGGAGCCGCTTGGCAGATGCGTAGCTTTCAACCAGACAGTAAGTTTTCGTTTAGATTCCTCGATATTTGATATTTTTCCTGCAATATATTCCAGACTTGCACGATAAGTTCGCCGAGTATGTTAGGCGCTTTGGTCGCTGTTTCATGGGCACTGTCCTGGGGCATGTGGTGGTGGTCACAGCGGAGCCCCGTCATGTGGATGCACTGCTGCAAAGTCAGCATCAGTTGAAGAAGGGCACGATGTATATGGCTCTACGCGGCTGGCTGGGCGATGGACTGCTTCTGAGTCGCGGAAGGGAGTGGCATACGATGCGCAAGATCATCACGCCCACCTTTCACTTCAGCATTCTGGATCAGTTTGTCGAGGTTTTCGATAGGCAGAGCAGCATTTTAGTGGAGCGGCTGAAAGTCCTGTCGCGCGGCGACCAGGTCGTGAACATCTATCCCTTGGTAGGTTTGGCTGCCCTGGACATCATCACCGAAACTGCTATGGGCGTAAGTGTGGGCGCTCAAGGAGGTGACTCCGAGGTGGTGCACGCTGTAAGAGAGTAGGTTGTAATATATTCTAATTACACCATCGTTCGTTACCCTTTATCATCCTTCAGTCTCACTAACATCTTGGCCACCAGGTTCATGAGACCACATCTACTCTTTCGCCATCTCTTCCGCCTGTGCTGGCCCAGCGGATTCAGGAAACAACAAGCAGGCGTGCTCTGCCTGCATCAGTTCACCAACGGAATTATTGAGCAGCGCCGCCGCTCACTGGCCAGGGAGGCCCAGCAAGATCAGCCAACGAAGCGTCACGCCCTGCTGGACACTCTACTGCGGGCAACTGTGGATGGGAAACCTTTGACTGACAAGCAAATTCGCGATGAGGTTAACACATTCATCTTTGAGGGTCATGATACCACGACTTCAGCGGTGTCCTTCTGCTTGTATCTGCTTTCCCGCCATGAGGCAGTGCAGCAAAAGCTCTTTGAGGAACTGACGATGCACTACGGCCAGGATTTATCCAGAGGCGTTCTTCTATCGGATTTTGCTGCGTTACCATATCTGAGCTGCGTGGTCAAAGAGTCCCTGCGTCTGTATCCGCCTATTCCGGCCGTCGCGCGCTGCCTGGAAAAGGATTTGGTTATAGGTGAGTGGACAGTCTGAGAATATAAGACTCACCAAAGCGTCAATCCACACCAGATGAGGGCTACATCCCCGTGGGCACCAACGTGGTAGTCCTTCTTTGGCAGCTCCTCCGGGATGAAGAGCTCTTCGCCGATCCACTGGTCTTCCAACCGGAGAGGCATCTGGGAGAAGAGGCACCCAGACTTAGTCCCTACAGCTATATACCGTTCTCCGCTGGACCACGGAACTGCATTGGTCAAAAGTTTGCCCTGCTGGAGATGAAAACCATGGTGACCCAGGTGATACGCCACTACCAGCTGCTTCCCATGGGCGCCGATGTGGAGCCGTCCATTAAAATAGTGCTGCGCTCGAAGAACGGGGTGAATTTTGGGCTGCGACCGCGTTTGTATTGAAAATCTGCGAGTGACGATTGAAAATAAAGCATTTCGGATCAGCTGGCGCCCTGCAGTTTGAATCTGGCTGTTGTTATCGATAACAGCGAACTGCAATCAGCTGGCGCAGTGATGGGCGAGTATAGCTTTTCACCGCCAAAAAATGATAAGCCATAGTTTAAATTTAAATGCACAAAACCAATACCAAGAATTTAACAGAAAGACAAGTGTTTACACATCACATATGAGAACGTAAAATAAAAATAGAACCGCTGATAAGGCAAATAGAATGGGATCAGCTGATAGCAGAGAATGTGGAATAAACCCAATTAATGTGATTAAGCTTAGTAACCAAACCGACCAGAGATTACAATACAGCGTTACAAACAAATGCAATGAATGAGTATGTACATTATATTTACATATATGCTTATGGAGCATTTGGCTTTATAAGCTATTTTTGTCAGTTTTGCGCTCGTCAATCGATAAATGTCACATCGAATCGATACGCGCAACTGTTGAATTATATGGAAGCTAACCGTTTATTTTCTCAGCTTTTCCGAGATTTCCCCGACAAATGTGCTTTCTCCGATTCTTGGCCCAAGCCAGGGGCACCTTGGGACGGGTGAGTATGCCGGACGAGCAGGAAGAAGTGAGGAAGGCCAAGCACTAATAGGGCTTCTCCGTTCGCGCAGCATCTGGCGGATGCCTCACCAGTTGCCTGGGCAGCTGCTCCCGACGTTACCGGCCGGAAGTTGCATCTAGTGATGGGCAACGAATCGTGTGACCTGGACTCCGCCGTTTCAGCAGTAACTTTGGCGTTTGTCTACGCCCAGCGCCATCGGGAGCACGACTATGTGCCTATACTGAACATTCCTCGCCGAGATTACCCCCTAAAAACCGAGGTGGGCCACCTGTTCGTGAAGTGTGGCATTGCCGAGCCCGTGTTGCTCTTCCGAGACGATATTCCGCGGGAAGTAGTCCAGGATGTGAACGTTATTCTCGTGGACCACCATGTAAGCCCGCTGGCACCAAATGTAACTGAGATTTTGGATCACAGGCCCTTGGAGGACAGCAGTCCATCCTTCAAGCAGCTGCCAACACGCTGCCAACTGGACATAGATGCGTCGGTAGGTTCCTGCGCCTCTCTGGTGGCCCAACGGTATTTCGCTGAGGACCAACCCAGATCAACTGGCGTGGCTCAGCTGCTGCATGCCACCATCGTGCTGGACACAATTAATTTTGCCCCCGCGGCCAAGCGCTACGGACCCAAGGACGAAGCCATGGTACAGAAGTTGGAAAGCGAGCTCAACTATGGAGTCGCTCAAAGAAGCAGCCTGTTTGATGAGCTGGTGGCTGCAAGGGCGGATATTAGTAAGCTAACTCTCACCGAAGTTTTGCGCAAGGATATGAAGGTCTTACAAACCGATCGTCAGGTGGTGCCCTTAGCTGGAATGCCCATCCTCGTCCGAGATTTTGTGGAGAAAAGCGGCGCAGAGAAAGCCGTTCGCGAGTTTGGCGTGGAGAGTAATCTTTTGGTTATCCTGGGAATGTATGTATCACCTGCCGATGGCCAAGTGCTGCGTGACCTGGCTCTGATCTCTCTCTCCGGCCAAAGCCAATTTGTTGAACGCGTCCGGCAGGCACTGTTGGAGTCTAACGAGCCCAAACTGGAGCTGCGCCCTCACGAGGTGGAAACCCGCTTCATGGGCGGCTGCTTCTTGCGCCAACACAACGTCCAGGCCACCAGAAAGCACATACTTCCCATCGTAAAGCGCGCTCTGCTTGAATGGGAGGCGGATCACGGCTGCGACTGTGACGAGGTGTACTTCTTCAAGGAGAAGCCGCAGCTGGGACTCTCTTAAGGCGGGCCATCATCGGGCAGCTTAGACAAGACTTAGCTAGAATTTTAGCGCCACCATTATGTTACCAACGTTAAGCTTACACCAAAAAGGCATAGAGAATTTTTCATTTAAGGTGAATTGTCGAAATTTTTGAATGCACTTCGTCAGTGTATAATGTAATAGGTTGAAGCGAGTGAAATATTGAAGCAATCAGTATTCCAAATATAAGTTACTTTGCGACCTTGGTAACATAAAGGCAAATTAGTTTCCGAGTATTCACACATTAATTTCTATCCAGTTTCCTAGTTGTTTATATGGATTAAGCGAATATGTACAGGGTATACATGGGTAAAAGAAAGCGTTATGATTAATAAAAAAAAAGGACTACAACTGTGGCTCGGTCTCGTCAGCACCTCCCTCCTCGCCCATTTCGTCGTCTGCGCACTCCAACGTCATGTCTTCCAACATCTCCTCCAGCGTGATCTGGGGCACATCACCACCAGCGGCCTGCACCTCGATTGGTATCGTCTTGTTCGTGTCCCGATAGATGTTGACCTGACCGCGGATATCCTCGTTTTCCTCGAGATCGTCGAGGAACTCGTGGTAGTCGTACTTGCTGCGCTCATCGGTGGCCTCCGCCGCCAGATGCTTAATCTTCCACACGCGCTGGCTGAGTCGGGTCTGTCGATCGTAGTGCTTGCGCACAAGGATCACGTCCGGAATTTCATCCGTCGACAGTTTGTCGAACTCCAGATCGTTGATGTTGGCCTCTCCGGTGTTGTAGCCCATCACGGAATCGCCCACCTTGAGCAGGTGTCCCAAGTGGGAGCGTGTGTGAATGGGGTTATCGTTGATGCCCAGCTCCGAGGCGCGCACCACCCAAATGTCGCAGAGGGCGTGCTTAAAGGAAACCTGCCCTTGACCAGGATAGGTCTTTCGATCCTTCTCCATGATCACATCAATGTCCATGACGACGTACTCCACCAGCTGCTTGGGATTGCAGATGGCCTCAAAGGGAGCTCTAAAAAAATGCAAATAAATTTGCTTATTGGAAGTTAAGCTAAGTAAAATAGGATTCCCACCTGAAATAGACCTGCGAGGTGAGCTCAGCAATCTGTGCGGTCAGGGGATCAATCAAGTGAATGCTGCTGGACACTCGGTTAACCAGAACTAATGGCGAGAGATTGCCCAGCTGGTGACGCAGCTTCTTGGACAGGCAAACTGCACTGTCCTTCGATACTGGTGCTATTTCCACTGACCAGTTGTACTTGTAGTTATAGTTGTTGCTGTGGATATCGTGAGAGATGAGACGCTTCGAGGTTGTTACCTTGCCGGGCACCATGGTCAGCAGAAAATCCACCATGCGCCGAGCATGATTATCATTGGCGTAGAAGAAATCCAGACCGCCGTGCTCCGGCTTGATGCCAAGGGTGTTCTCGTGGGCCTTGTGCTTAAGGATCAGCTGTTCCAGGTAGTAAAAGGTCTTCTTGTTCTCCGCCCGCTGGCGAACCTGCACGAGGCAGCGCCAGAAGTCCTTGGCCTCGGTCCGATGGCAATCGTTGCACATCTGGTTCTGTACAGTGAACTCCACCACGAAGACCTGCTGCAGTACCGTTCCGCCGGTGATCTCGCCGTGCACGGTGAGCTTCACCTTTATGCGCTTGGAGTGCTGCTCTGTCCAGATGAAGCCGGCATCCACCAACTTCACATCCTTCAGCCCTTTCAGCTTCTTGAGGCAAATGGCCAAAAGTTCGCGGGACTCCAAGGCGGCCTGAATCCATTCGTTTGGCGGCTGCAGATAGCGCTCGCAATTGCGACAGAAGTGGAGCACAGCCTGCTTTGGGATGTTCTCCGTGATGTCGACATGGTTGCGCAGGCAGGTGACGCACATGTTGGCCGGATTCGGCTGGATGGCCACTCCGCACTCGCAGCACAGGATGACGGCGTTCGAGGCGGCGCCCTTACCGTCCCCGGCGCCCAGCGGGCTAACCCCAACGTATTCGTGATCCATGAATCCTCCGTAGGTCTCTTCGCTTCAGCTATTTCACAATGGCGTTGTAGAATACGACGAAATTCCCACGAAGTACACAACTTTGTAAACACGTGCGTATAGATGTGTATCGATTGGCCAGTGATCAGCGATGAAAATAATCGACAAATGAAGCTTAGCCTTTTATAGCTGCGACTAGCTAAAAGTGAGAAACTGTTTTTGTTTTCATTAATGACAAACCAGGGAAACTAAAAGCTAAGGAAGACGTTACTGACAGATTTCATAATATATTCTTTAAATCAAAATACTCTTCAACTGACTTCGACTATTTTATATTTGGCTAGCGAATGTGTGCTCTGTTATCGATACATCGGCCGCCGTCATCACTGACCAGACAGCTGAGGCGACGGACTCGACGCCCGGAAACTTATACGGACTTGGAAGGTATTGGCCGCCATGCAGAAGAAGCCCATCAACACCAACTCGCTGCTGGACAAGCTGCACCGCGGCGCGGTGTACGCCTGCATCGGAGTCACCCTCTACGGCACGTACATCCTGGGAATGCGCTACTACCACTACTACACTGTCATCCGGCCGGAGAAGCAGCAGGCGGAGCTAAAGCTCCTGGACGAGGGCGCTCACGACAAGGCCAAGGAGCTGAAGTACTAGGCCCGTCCCTCTCCTCCGCCCCTTTAATTGTTAAATGTCTGTTAAGCGCAATAAACTGTAAGGAAATGTAAGCATTTTCAGCTAAAAACGGCCAACGCCGGTTGTTGTTGTGTAACCACGGACGGACATGGACAGCTGGCCAAAGTAGATGACCGTCGGCAGCCCCGGTGGGATTCTGTCATTCCTAGATTCCAGATTCAAGATTTGACCCTGGAACCAGCCCAACAATGCGCCATTAGCCGTCTGCCCCGTAAATCAAACTGGTCGCTCACAATGGGAAATCAATCAATTGACAGCGACATCGCCATCGCCATCGACATCGACCCGTTCGGCGGACTAGAATTAGCCAAGAATTATAATTTAGCTGGCAATCAAATATGTTGTCATCTCCGGATCGTGACCACGTTCCCCCAGCCTGGGCTTCTTCCGCTTGCCCAACGCGTCTCGCGTGCATTCACCTCCAATGCGCAGGGCATAAATATTAAACGATGTGGATACGAAAACAATCGCGGGGAGCAGGAGACAATGGGGGTGCCACCCACTTTTGGCCAGAGATGGCGAGACGTCGCGACGTCGATTGGGAAAATGTTTTCCATGCTTCATTCAACAATGTTGCCTCCGGCGTTGCTTCATTCATGACTTGGGAACTCGGAGCGGAGCAGCCATCGAAAGCCACAGCCATAGCAGACTGCAATTGCGATTGGCAATTGCCACTGCGGTCAAGGTCGTCCTTCATTGTGCAGGCACGGCACTGGGTACCGGGCAGTGGGTACTGGGTAGCAAGTACCCCGGCAGACGGAAGTGGTCGAGAATAATGGAACGCGGAGTCTGTACGGCTGGAAAACCAAGTCAATTCAAATGGTTATCATAATGCCTTAAAGCGGTAGCATGCCTCTTTCAATGAACCTAGTTTACGCCCATTAAAACTAATGACGGAAAACTCATCGAGCAGGCCACCGACCCTTGGCCCAATATACCCCTTA
Organism: Drosophila yakuba; assembly: GCF_016746365.2. NCBI lineage: Eukaryota > Metazoa > Arthropoda > Insecta > Diptera > Drosophilidae > Drosophila > Drosophila yakuba. The sequence continues at coordinate 6,380,093 of NC_052526.2, read as the reverse complement.
ATCCAGGGAACTGCGACAAAGTCGTGCACTTTGGATATTCTTTCGATAAGAGTTTGCATTGGAAATGATCTGGCAGAGATCTCAGCTGGCTGGCAGCTTAATTAAAATGCTAAAATGCTGCCAAACGTGCAGTTGTTCATAATTTGTATATAATGCTGCCTGAATGCCGCATGAGCGATTCCCACGGGGCTAGTGGCATCCCAGCAGCTGTGGCCAGCTTCTGGGCGAGCTTAGGTAATAGGTAATAAGTAATAGGTAATAGTGTCCATTCCGGGCGCTGCAGGCCATCCGATCTGGCAGTGAAAGTGTTATACGATACTATATGCCTACCATGGTGATTGTGGAACGCGTCGAGGGTCTCGTGTTGCACGTAGCACGTTGCTTGTGGAACGCGTTGCTGCCTCACTTCGGTTGCCCAACGTGCAGCCTGGGATCTTAGAACTTCGACCGCGATGGCAATTATAACAGATATCGTTAGTTGCCACGCCCACTCCACTTCACTCTCCCTCTGCTGCAGTCCTCCTCCGCCGGATGAGCGGATGGATGACCTTTTGGCTTCGCAGCATAAACAATATTCGGTTTCAAGTCCTCAACCCGTCATGCATTCAATTCAGCTGCAACAATCGCTGCTGCTGCCGTTGTTGTTGTCAGTTTGCATAATTGCAACTGTAGCAGCAACAAGCAACAATAAGCCAAGTCGGATGACTATAAAAGCGCCGGGCCACTGGCAGCCATCAACAAACCTCGCCTGGCGTCCAACCCATCAAGTCAACCAGCCATCAGCAACATCAGCAACATTAGCAGCAGCAACATGAAGTTCTTGGTAAGCAGCAGCACCAGGACACCTGGACACCGGGATACCAGGACACCTGGATAAGCAAACTTTTTTTGAGTGCCAGTTTATTAAACAATCTAAAAGTGATTCTGAATCCTCGCTGAAAGTGCTCCATAAACTATAAGCTATATAGTTATATAGCTATATACTATAGTGTTGTTTAAAATGTTTCAACATCTGAAGACCAAACTGAAACCCAAACCTTTTTTTCTCTGTGCAGTGCGTGTTCGTCATCCTGGCCATTTGCCTCATGAGCAGCTGGGCAGCAGTTTCGGAGCCCGCTCCTGAAGCCCTGGAGGCAGCCGACCCATCCGCCGTGGATGAGAAGAAGACAGAGAAGCGAGGCATCTACGGGTTCGGTCACGGCTACGGCGGCTACGCTGGATACGGGGGATATGGTGGCTATGGACATGGCCACTACGGCGGCTACGGCGGACTGAGCAGTCCCTACTACGGCGGCTACGGCTACGTCCATGCGGCGCCCTACTACGGCGGACACCACGGCTACTATCCGTACCACCATGGCCACTACGGCTTCTACTAGGACCACCACCTATCCATACTGTTTTTTTTTTGTCTCGATCGCTTCATACTCATCACTGCACCTTCATTCGTATATATGTGTATGTATGTATGTACTGGTTTTCCCCAATCATTTACCGCAATATAAATGTACTGCAAATAGCTAATACAACTCGCATGTCTTTAAATTTGGAGGCTAACTACCTATATCTCTTATATCCATAACCTATCTTCTATATCTCCTATATCTATATGGGACATATATCACTTGAGTCTGACTTGTGTGGGAATAGAAGTGACTTTCGGTCACTTTATGGGGTTATGAAAGCTTCCAAGTGACTGTTATACAAAAGTCACTGTTCAGTCACGGTTCAGTCACTGTTATGTCACTGTTATGTCACTGCTTTCGATCAGCGAGTGATGATCAGCAGTTGCTGTGAACTGTTCGACTGAACTGACTGTTTACCCATTCCCACGCCCAGGAATTCGCCATTGAGATGCTGAAACGCGATCTGCAGAAGATCACACTCAAGCTGTCCGATCTCAAGGACTACGAGATTGCCCGCCAGAAGAACAAGCTCAAGAATGCCCCGCAACCGACGCTATCCCAGGATGGACTCACCGGTGACGATGCCTCCACTTCGGGGACAACGGCCAGCTGCAGCTCCAACACGGAAACGGCCACTGAAACTGCTTCGGGCTCCGGATTGGGATTAGGGTCTGGATCGGGCTCTGGCTCCGGCTCTGGCTCCGGATCCGGATCGTACATGACAGGAATGGGGTATCGGTCGGAGACACCCTCCTCCGCATCGTACACCACATCGACGACCCCGACTCCGGCCACTCAGGAGGAGGTACTGAGGCCCTCGTCCGCCGTCACGGCCACCACCAACACCGGCACCACCAATTCCGGCTCCACGGATGATGTAAGCGTGGCTGCCGTTGTGGATGACACGGACACCATTGACGAGATCAGCGACGACAACTGGGTGGACCTAAATGCGGACACCAACGACACCGTTGACACCCACCAGGAGGAGCAGGAGCAGCTGCCCGAGGTGGAGGGTGAGGAGGAGGAGGACGGGGCCAGGGGAGGAGCCTAATCCTGACCACTTATTTCACATTCCATTTATCATCACATTTTGTATACGCAACCAAGTATAATCACCCATTGCATGGTCCACTTACCTAGAAATCACTTTATTAAAATAGATGGAAGGGTTACTCATGCATATGTCGTTTATGTCATCTTCCAAACCAGAGCCGTGCAGTTGGAGGAGGAGATGCGATCGGATTATATCGAGTGGGGAATGCAGCTCTTAATTGGGTCTCCCCACAAGGAGCTTAGCAAGCGGGAGACGACAACAAGTGGCTTATGGCCACCACGGCAACAGGTGGACGCAGTGTGGGAGTATGGTAGTGGGTGCATGGCAGCTGAAAAGGGCCAGCTGTGGAACGAGAGCCCGAAACACAGGTTAGCCAAGCTCCAAAAGGGGTACGACATGGAGCAGGGGGTGGCCTCCAATGGGGCTGCCTCCACGAAAGCTTCCCCCGAAAAGCTGAAAAGCTCACAGGCAACGGCGCTGCATTTCAAATACATGGCCATACTGCTTTCTGGCGGCGGGCTGGCCAAAACGGCGGCTTGAACTTTGTCCGGCTTGAACGGCTGTCCGGAGGAGCACGGCAAACGGACGACGGCAAACGGACGACGGATGGCGGATGGCGGATGGCCGGCCTTCCGCCAATTACGGGTCGCTGGTGTCCACGGCCAAGCGATTGTCAATTAATAACGCGCCTAGGCGCGCTATCCAACCTGTGCTCTGGTTCCCGTGTTCCGTGGTACAAGTGCCCGTCTCAAGTTCCGCATCTGTGTCCGCAACGGTATCGACATCCCCGGCCGCATCGGTGACCGTGACCCAAGGATCGACCGGTAGCATCACGTGCCACGTGCCGGTTCATCAAAAAGTGCAAGGGTAAGTGGCCATGTGCGCAGCGAAGGGGCTGTTTTGAAACTCTCCGGACGTGGCAAATACCCCTTAATGCCGACGGGATTTCTGTTGCTGACGAACTAACTCCGCAAAGGGCAGGAATGCCAATGATGGGCTCATAACCCATCGGAAACCTTTAACCTTTGACCCCCGCAACCTTTTGACTGCGCATATTACCCTTTGCTATGTAAATTCGACCGCCAGTGCTCTTCGTCCCCGGGGGGTATTCCTGCAGTAAAGTGCTTCTCCGTAGTCCGTAGTCCAAGTGCTGCAAATAGCGCAACTGCATATATGCAACACATTGTAAACGGGTGGAAACGTGACTCCGGGGGGGCACTGATATAACCACCTGTCACACACACATTCGTGGCACGTGCTCCAGGTGGAGAGTGGAGAGGGGAGGGAGGAGGGAGCAGGAAGGAGGGCGCAGAAAGGAGGCCAGAAGTGAAAGTGAAAGTGAAGGTACAGTTACGTGCGCCAGGAAGCTGGAAGCCAATGGAAGTGCCGCGGATGCTGTGCGCAACTTGTGGCGCAACATGGGACTCCGTTGATCGCCCGCCATTTAATTGGCACCTTCAACCGGATACCCACACCCACACCCACCACGATGATGATGTGCCAGGTGTAAACTCTGCTGTTTTCGCACGAGAGCGCATGGCTTTCATTAATCTGTGCATAATTAGCGACAGTTGGCCGGCGGCAGGACTGTTGTGGTCACAGGACTAGCACTTCGAGGGTATATTATGCATTATAAATACATTACAGGGTATGCAGCGCGCTGTGTTAACAGCTAAGTTACCTCTGTTGGCTTATGCTGCGTAGTAGTTACCAGGAAGATGAGATGAAGGAGATGCCAGCAGATGGCCGTGTGTGCCAGTGCATATCTGATTCTCTGATGACGGGGCCACCCAACAGGTGGCTGTGGAGAGCACGCCCATTGGGCCCGCCCCTTGGATCGGCTTTCGTCCTGACCAGCGCTGCAATTTTAATGCGGCCCAGCGCTTCTGACGAGTGCATGTTAAATAGAAGGCGCTGGCAGAGCAAACGACCCGCCCGCCCGGATAGTAAATGTCCGGGCTTTTGGCTCCTCCTGCTTCCTGCCCCTTGTCCCTGCCCCATGCCCCATGCCCGCGCTCTTGGCCTTCGGCTTTGCCCTTAGCCAGTGGCACAGTGCCGCCTCAGTTGGCTTTGGGCTGCGGCAGGGAAAACGGCAATGCGGCATGTTTCGTGAAAAGTGGCAAGACTGGAATGAGTGGCAAGAGTGGAATCAGTGGCAAGAGTGGGGAGAGTGGCGCGAGTGGAAAAAGTGAAGCAACTATGGCCGGTGCAGACAATTTGCCCTGATTGCCGAATGTCAATCTGGTTTTGTCAGCTAATTTGCATGCATAGTTCATTCTCCAGCTAGGCCGGCACATTATGCCCATGCCCAAGTGCGCTTTTCCTGGCAGCTCAATTTTCCGGCTTTTCGCCTGTTTGACGTTGACGTGCAGCGAAGATTCCCGCGTTTCCTTCCTTGGCCATCGTCGGCAATTAAATCAATAGTTGGTACTAGGCCAGAGAGAACAGACCAGGCCAGGCCATAATTCGCCGACGAAGGCTCTTCAACTGCACGGAGATGGCTATCACTTGGATGGGGCCCACCTGCAGTTAGGTAACTTAATTGATTCAGATTTTCCATTTTCCGCCATAAACACTCAGTATTTTGCCCAAAACAATGGAAATAATGGAGCGAAAACGGAATGTCATGCCTCGGTGAATTTGTAATTTAATTTCCAATCGAATGGCGTTCCAGTTTGAAAATGTTAATTTTTGACCTTTTATCGCAAAAAGTCATGATGGTACCCCTTACCAAAAGTGCAAAAAATTGGTCGAAATCTCAAATTTTCAAAATCGTTTAAAATGTGGTAAGGAAAGTTGGCTTAAGTTGTTAGCTGCACAAAACAATAATTTTCTTTCATTTCTGGCTGTTTTTGGTCAAGTTATGATGAAGTGATGACAAGTTTCTGTTAGTTATGAACCAAGTGAATCATTCACCATTCACCATTCACCAGGTGCGATCAGATAGGGCGGGTAGCTTCCATCGCAGTGCACGGAGCGATGGCGCCAGTCGGGATCGAGTTCCGTTTCGGATGGAGATGGGAGGATGGGGCGAGTGAATGCACCTATTAACGACAAAGGTGCGAAAGGTGCTTGATACCATGCCGATAAGGCGACCGATTCGGGACTCGGAATTCGGGATCATTGGCCACGGATGCGCGGATTAGGCGGTGTAGCATCATAACCAGCGCCATGGAATATGGAATATAGAATATGGAAGATTTTAGAGCGAGGAATTTCGATTTGAACTGGCGTTTATTTGGCTATGGATCGGTGAGCTGTTGACCGAGATTCGTGTTGATTCCGACGCTTATCGCCGGGCTAGATAGTTGTTGTTGTTGTTGTCGTCTCGGGTACACAACAACAGTAATCCGTATTTTCGGGCACCCCGTGTTTGTCTCGTAATCTCTAACGCCGCCGGCAACGAGAACAACAACCAGCAGTGGACGTCGGCGGCGAAGGAATCCGATTGGAACAGCAACAGCAACTGAAACTGGTGGTGTAAAAATAGCGGGATGGGTTTATAAATAACCGAATTGAAACTAACAAAGTCCGTTCATCCAGGAGCGGACTTAGGGAAATCGGGTACGCAGCTCCGCCAGCTTGGCGACAATCCGTTGCCAAATGCCTGCGGACAGGAATGCTGGCGTCTCCTCGATCGACGGAGTTCGAGGCGGTGGCAAGTCCTGGACGAAGGCCTCCCACACGTGGGTCATGAAGGTGTCGAAGGTGATCCTGGAGAAGACGTAGACGGCGTGCAGCACGGACAGCGCCAGGAACGCCCTCATCAACACGGCGGAAAACGATTCGCTGCTCGCATGTGGCAAGTCTGTGTCCATCGAAACCGGATAGGGATCGGTTCCAGTTCCCTTCTCCACCAACCTGGGAATGTGCGCCAAATCGGGACCAGTTCCGATCCCCACCAATGTGGAAAGCTGCACATTGGGACAGGTTCCGGTGTCCTGCAACACCGGAAGTGGTACTGCATCACCAGATGCCGCATGACATGGTGAGGCTGGCGCATCTCCAGGTCTGCATAGCTGCAGAGCCGTGGTCGCCAGCAATGCCAGTGTGTGGGACACATACTCCTCCGGAACTTGCTCCGTCTGACTACCCAGCGTTATGAGCAGCTTGCCGCTGTGGACACTGCGGTCCAGTGCCACGGCATTGGCCTCCAGCAAATCGAAGTAGAAACTGGGCGGCGGTGTCTCGTCCTTCAGCATGGGCAGCTCCAAAGATGCTAGCCAAGCCAACAGCTGGCGAGGATTGCTCGGTGGGCGGGAGCTGCAGCTCGATGGCATACGGATAGCTTCTTTGCCCAGTCCCCAAAATGAGCGGCGCCAGTGGTATAGGTCCTCCAGTTGGGAGAGCTCCATTGCGAGCAAATATAATACTTATTTTTGTTTGTCTTACGTACAGAAGAAAATATATTCTGGGCTTCCGTCGGATGTGAAATATGGAATAGCTTGTGATTGATGCCTGTGACACTTGGCTACCGGGTAAAAAAAGTGTATAGGGTATTTAGGGTATTTAGAGTATTTAGGGTATACAGGTGTTGCTGTTCCTGCTGAGGCGCCAATTCGCTCCTTGTGAGCAGTGAAGCCTGCAGCAGCGCTCCATTTCATCCGGCCTGGACTCCACTATCTTATCAATTAGAAATGGGGCGTGGCACGACCACCCTCGGACGCACTATGCGGAATTGATTCCCGTTCCCAGTCCCCCCATACCCTTCCCCTCCCGCAGTCACCCTGCCAGCGAGGGCGTTATCAATGGCCTGGTATAATCGGCTATCAATATTGTCGCATTACGACAACCATTAACGTGGCGCGGTGAAGGGTTCGGGGACGTCAGGAGGCGACGAGCGTGGGGCGTCTATACTCGTATATACTCGTATATCGTAGGATCACGGGTTGGTCGACCCACTCATCATCATCGGGGATGGCCTACCTGTGACCGACGTCGCCTGGTCAGCCAGGTCTTGGGGTGTATTGTGTGTGTATTTTTAGCATTAGAAATCACTATTTGTCCAGCAAATTATGCGATCAGTGCGAAGCGCGGTCAAGTTTGATTGCCAATGCTCATCGTTGGCTGTGTGACTCCTCACGAGGGCGAGCCCAGTGTACCGCTCCAGCAGAGAAGCATGATGCAGAGCATCAGCCATTCGCAGTGGCTGGCGGGGATTGGAACAGTCGCGTATCGCCGGCCTTGATATGGGACTTCTTTTGGCTAAAACCAAAAGCAAACTAAACCTGAAGTAATAGGGTTTGCCCCACTGTGCTGTCATCCTCTGCTGCAGACAAGCAAAACACTTGGAAAAAGGAATTGCAAAGTGGAAAGTGACAGGGACTTCGACTTGGAATAGAGTATGATGGTGCTCAGTGTGGTCCAAAAACAGTGTGAGAGTGTGTGTTCCACGCCATTTGTTATGATTGTGTTGCGCGTTTTATGGCCGTAGTGATTTCGATTTACGCACAGTTCAACTCGAGCAAATTTGTTAATTAATATTTAACACTAAGCCAGAAAGTCAAAAAAGCAGAAAGGCGTAAGCGGGAGGGGGAGGGGAAGACACCCCCTGCCACCCGAAAATGCCGTGTTATTTGCATGTGGACAACACAATTGGAAGCACGAAACCTGTACGAAATATTATAAACTGATAAGGTGGCCACAATTCAAATTCAGCGTATTGGCTCCCGATCACTTGGCGGCGCTCTCCCGCTCTCCCACTCTCCCGCTCTCCCTCTCCCACTTGCAATCCCGCCCAAAGTTCTCCATGCGCGCTCCGCTCCATGCGCTCTGCTCTTTTGGGGCTGACCATTGATACTGATAAGGAGCGAGGGAGCGGCGCGAGAGGCCTGGAGAGGAGGAGAGTGCTCCGCTGTTTGCTGCTTTTCTTTGCTGCCGTTCCTCCTTCTCTTCCTACTTCTCCTCCTTTTGGTTCTCCTTCTGCTTCTCCCTCTGCTTCATCCATCGGCCTGCTGCTCGGTCGCTCGGCCGCTCGGCGTTCTGCTCTTACACGGCGCGCATTTAATTTTAATTCGTCGCCTGCCGTGCTGCCAGTGACATCGGTTGCGTCTCGCCAAGAAGTGGTGGTGTATCACTTGGAAGTGGACTCTACTTGAGCCATCGGCATCGGGAAGGAAGTTCACCGTTATTGTGACCGTTCAGTGTGACCGAGTGTGCATGCGCAGCAAGGACATACATATGACACAGCGAGGAGTGTTGCCAGTTGCCAAGGATTGCCCCTTGTACAATCGTAAAAGCGCATTCATTCAGTTTTATTGAACAATATCGACGATCGGATCGAGTTCGATTCCGATCCCGATTCCGATCCGTAATCTCGACGATTGGACAACTGCAATTGTAACGCGAGCAACACAAAGTGTCAACAAAGTCGTAAATTCGCACACTGCCGCCGTAAAGTGGAGCAATCGAGGGAAAGAGGCGGAAGAGAGTGCAGGCAGCAGCAAATTAATTACCAAATAACAGGCGAAAGGTAAGTCGGCTGGATCAGATAAGGCGGCTATATCCGCAGAGCTAAAGTTCTATGTCGTAACTCTTACCTCGGATTGGATCACCAATCCAATCCAATCCTCCAGAGGCGCCTCCCCATCGCCTGGAGTCTTTGGCTTTCCCATTCGAATGCAGAGAATGCATGCATTTCGTCGCAACTATTTTTAAACAAATCGTTTCTTCACTTTCGGCTCTTTCGCATTTCTCTTTCTCGCCTGCAGCCACAGAACGTGGGAGAAAAAGAACAGAAAGTGCATTCGTACCTCCCCCCTCCCTCCTCTGCTTATCCGCTTATCCCCTTATCACTCAACAGGTGGCCGTGATCGATATTGATAGCTCCCGATATTGATGTTGACTGAATGCTAAGCCCTTGTGGACAAGATCGCTGGGAAAGATTGATCGCGATCGGTGGGAGGGGGGAGGGGGGAGGGGGGAAGTGCGTGAGTGGGGAAGTCAAACATTGAACAATAAATTCCCAAGAATGCAATCCGCTCGTCAAGTTCAAGTTGATACTGTCTCCACTTGGAGAAGGGCAGTGAATCTCGTCCTGAATTTCCGCCAGAGAAGCCGTAGGATCCGGTTAGTGGGTCAGTAGCTCTCCCTGGCCAGGTTCAACAGCCTGGTGATTGATGGGAGGTTGTGGGAATGGGAAGTGGGCACAAAGTAAGCCCAAGGTCGCAGTAATTAAAAATCCGTGACCGCAAACGCTGAAATTCATTTAGTGGCGAGCAAAGTGAATTAATTTCATAATAAACAAAGTGCGAGTGACAAGTGCGAGTGGCAGCTGCGATGCAGTTGAAGCGGCCAAGGATGGCTAAATGGAAGGATAAATCCTGCCTAGAGTTCTCATAGTTAAGGAGTTGAGTTGACAACTGGAAATGGATCACATATATACCCACAAGAGGGGTGAATCACTCGATTCAGCTGCTTGCCCCTGCATGATACCCCTTCTTTTATTTGGCAGTCCACTTTCGTTTGTTTTGATACCGATGGTTCAACGACTTTGCAGAAATAGTAGCCAAATAGAAACCTCGGGGCTACACACGAAGAAAATGTTGCTACTTCAAGTCAAAGTTAAATACTCAAAAGCTCATACTTTGTGTCAATGTTGCACTTGGAACAAAGCCAGCTGGTGTCCCATCTAATGGCGATATTTGAATGATCATTGCTTTGGCGAATGATCGAAATAATTCTCAGTGCTTTTTAGTTGCTTTTGCTTTTGTCTTAGCTTCTGCTGATACTGCAATTCGCTTACTGCGCACATTTTGTCACATTTTCGGGGCTATCTCTACGAGCTCCTACACTCGCAATGCAGATGGGTCAAGGGCAAAGTCCCGCCAGTGGTGGCCCCCACCCGATGAATGAGTGACTGGCTGGGTGCATGGGTGCCAGGGTGCATCCAGTGCAAGTGCTATCGCTCTTGGAGCTGGGAGCATGGGTATTGACGTGGTTGCCAGTGGTTGCCGGGCGAAAGTGCACGATAAACAAGTGGAGTGCAGTAGAATTGAGCAGTAATTACCGATTACGATCCAGTTGGCAACCGGTTCATGAAAGTTTTTGGTGCAGATGTGCATATGTCCACTAAATATTCAGATTCAAATCTTTGTTCTAAACGGTGTCCATGCAAACAAATTGGAAGCTAATCGCAGTTATTAGCGCTTGCCTCATAAAATATTTTATTAACAATTAATTTAATTCGTGTCATGACACTTAAGTGTTGCTTTAAGCTAGAGCTGATGACTTTTGGGTCAGGGGGCGGATATTCAGTAATAATTGCAGCCATATGAATCGCACTAGCTAAGTTCCTTTGGTTCGCGCCGCCAACGTTGCGTATGCGCAATCTCTTTGTCGGCGATATGAGATTCGTTTGTAAGACGAGACGAGATGCGATGCGAACGCCTGAATGTCATGGCCAGATTTTGGAGCAACCGAATTGAGTCCATTGATAATGTGGGATTGTCTAGAGGTAAAAGTGTACGGCTCTCATTTGCGTTCATTTGATTTGATTTGTTTTGCTTTAATTGTCTCTGATTGCACAAAAGAGCGACGCCGACGGATGAATCACTCCGCCTAAGTTCGAGAGGCTGGGGATGCGTTTCCTGTTGACTAGCAACTACATATGTAATAATATGTGTACTAAGGCGTACTATGTACCATATACTATGTACTATGCATGTACTACGATTCGATTGTTCGCTCCTAATCAATTTTAGGTTAACTTCTAGCCTTTGTTCACGCCTGGCTTTCAGTGTAATGTGTGTGTGGTGTGTGGTGTGTGTGTGGTGTGCATATCAAGTACTGGCTGATATGGCTTTGGAAAAAGTGAAATGCCATTTGTTTTTGTTCAGCCTGCGGGGGGTGCGGGATGGAGGGGGGTGGAAATAACCACCACGCCCCTCTGTTCGCATCTGCTTTATCACGTCACAATTATCTTGCGGCATTGTTGCAACTTTTGCGCTTTGTTTTCATCACACAAAAACGCAGCAAAAACAACGATGATTGAGCAGGCAGCATTCAGCATTTCAGCATCTGAAGGCCCATATACATATGTAGCTATACTAACTACAGAGCTGAAGAGCTGGAGGAACAACCAACAGCAAACTAGATGTCATATACTAGAAATCTGAGAATACATGGTAGAACAGCTTAAATTCGTGACTTTCTCGCCGCATAAACGAGCGACTTTCGCGCTGATCGCTGGGGGTCCAAATGGCAAACAACTCGGCCCCAATCTTCCTCCACAGTCTGGTGCTTTTTTCTGAGCTAAACCTGATAAGCCGTCTAGAGAGCGAGATGTTCCAACTCTCCTGGCTGGCCACTGGACACTAGCCACTGGACAATGGAATCGTGAGCGGAATCTGCCAAATAACGATGATGGGGATTATGATGAGGGGGGCGGACTGGAGGGCCGGGGTCAAGAGGTGACTGGGGGGCTGATAACTGCTTTGATTTGGTTTGCTTCGCCTACATTCTATGTATATTAGCATATATTCTGGGGTAATTATTGTAAGTTGAAGACAATCTCTTTACCACGCCCCATTTTCTAGCAAGCAAAGAATTGTGCGATTTGTTTTGAAGAACTAGAAACCCAAACTAGAAGATTGTACGCTACCCACCCAATTAGACAAAGTCAAACTGTTTTGAATGCTTTGGGCAGGTTCAATGAATTTGGCCGAACTCGGCTGATAACCAGATAACCAGAGCAGACACACCAGCGACAACATCCTCTTCATCACGTGTTTTCAATTGCTGAATCCATCTTGGTCTTAGACTGCCTTCTAATGGCTTCCATTTGTTTCCCGTTTCAGTTTCTGCAACATGAGCTGCTGGCTCTAAGGAGCACATTCATCAGCAGCAGAAATAGTTGCCACATCCAGGCAGCAGGTGCAACCGGAAAGTAGAGAAGAGGAGACTCACAGGTCAAGGTTCTTCCGGAGAGCAGAGCAATCAGCCCAGGGCGACACCAGGACAACATGGTACACGGACCGCCGGCGCGCAGAAAATCACAGCAGCAGCATGAGGCCTGCGAGATGGACATGGAGCGACAGCCCACTCCGCCGGACGGCGGATGGGGATGGGTGGTGGTCTTCGGCTCCTTCATGATACACATAGTCAGTAAGTGCGAGTGCCCAGCATTTCCGTAATTAATGGCTGCAGTGTTACCCTCGGTACTTTCGTAGTCGAGTCCACGGAATGGAAAGTGGGTTTCAATTAGGCTGCCGCCGGAGGAGGACTTGACCGACTGGGCTTGGGATTGGGTAACTGCGGCGGGCAGGCGAGCCATCGCCAAGTTTACGGCTGCCATAAATCAAACCCAAGAGCATTGGAGCGACCCGGCAACCAAAAGTGGCCGGGAATAAAAGTAATGGGCATTTGGTGGATTTTTGGGATCGTAAATACTTAGGCACTCTAATCGCCGCAAATCAGGGTGTGCAGCGGGTTGGATTGGAAGTGGGACTTATCGGCAAGGTCCGATCCAGATACTGACACCCGATACGCTGAAGGCTTGGGTGGATGTGGATGTGGAGCTGAACTGGAGGTGGAGGTGGAGGTGGAGTACGGTCACCACTTCAGCCGTGCGACTATCAATTGGATGATAATTGTGGCCAAGTGTCCAGTGCGTCGATACGCAGCCGATAATCTTATCGCCGTGTGGGCTGTAATTGCCTGGTCACGGAAATAGTTGCCGTTTGGTGGGATGGGGGCTAGAGCAGACTGGTGCGGGGGCAGGTGGGGATCCCGATGAAATGGGAGCCCTAATTAATTGCCTACTAAACTGATTTATGGCCAGCGCCCGCACGGCAACCAGTTTGATCGAACCAAATCCACTTTGGGCAGGCTTTAGGGGAACAAGTCATCCTATATATATGTATGTATAATGTGTCTAATCCTCGAGTGATCTTCTCTCTTCCGCAGCCGATGGCATGACGTACTCCTTTGGCATCTTCTACAATGAGTTCCTGGACTACTTCAACGAGGGCAAAGGCTACACGGCTTGGATTGCCTCCATCATGGTGGGCGTCACCTTCTCTTCCGGTAAGTCCACTCTTTAAGCTCTATTATGATTAACCATTTATCCACGAATCTTGCAGGACCGATCAGTTCGTCGTTCGTGAATCGATATGGCTGTCGTGCGGTGACCATAGCGGGCTCCATTTTGGCCGCCAGCTGCATCATCGTGAGCATGTTCGCCCAGAATGTCCTCACGCTGATCATCACCATCGGTTTCGGCACGGGCCTGGGCTTCGGGCTCATCTACCTGCCGGCCATCGTGAGTGTGACGCAGTACTTCGAGGCCAAGAGATCCCTGGCCACGGGCATCGCCGTCTGCGGCTCCGGATTTGGCACCTTCGTCTTCGCGCCGCTCACGGAGTTCCTGATCGGCAGCTACGGGTGGCGCGGTGCGATGCTGATCATCGGCGGCATCGTGCTCAACTGCATCATCTTTGGCGCCATGTTCCGGCCGCTGGAACTGGAGGCACCGCCACAGACGCCGCCGAACACGCCCAGCACTCCCAAGCTGGGCAAGAAGTCGGCGATCATCGATCAAAACACGACCCCGGCGGAATTGGAGCCACTTAAGATCCAGCCCAAGGATCAGTATCTGCAGCTGCCGCAGCGCACGGATACTCCGGTCACGGGTGGTGCCCTCTGTCGCTCCAACAGCGTGGGCCACAACCTCAAGCCCAGCCTGGTAAGTCCACTCCAATGAGTTGCGAGTGCGAATGATCTAACTTTCATTTGTTGCATGTGGCAGAACAACAACTCGAACGGCGCCGTCAATGGGCAGGGAGCCACCCTGGTGAGCAGTGGCGACCCACCGCAGGCGGTGGTGAAGAGCACCAGCAACGACGACATCGCCCGCAAGTGCCACAGCCAGTTGCAGCTGACTCCTCTGAGGGACGCGCATCGCGAGCGGAGTGCCAGTGGCACCATGTACCGCCCGGATGCCCTTTACCAGGTAGGCTAGCCGCATGGGATTGGATGTGGAGTGGAGTAAGATGGTCCAATGCTATTCTGTTTTTCACAGGGCTCGCTCCACAATCTGCCCGACTATGTGAGCTCCAGGAACGATCTAAACCGCTCCATGTCCGGCTCCGGCGTTATTAAGCGCTACGGCTCCCTTCGCCAGAGCACCAACATTTCACAGAGTCAGGTGAGCTTTTCCAACCACATGAAATGCATAGGAAGTGCATATATAATAGTACTAAGCAACTGCTTTTTGGTGGGTAAATAACTTTAGGTACTTTTAACAAAAGATACAAGTGTGTACCATTCTCTGCTGAGCTTCCGTAAAGAAACTATACTACTACTTACTATATTTTAAAAGCTCAGCTATTTAATCGGCTCAACGAAATATTTCAAATATTTAAAGTCTGAGCGATATATTTGAGCTGACTTAAAACTCAACTTGACTTAATTTACAAAAAAAAAAAAACAGCAAGGCAACAGAGGTAGCACTGAAAACATGGTAGCTTAGAAGCGATGCGCCAGATAGCTTCTCCAGATCCAGAGGATCAGTTTGTAGAGCAGGAAGAGGCGAAACAGCCGGTAGAGGAACACCTTGCTGCAAGATTTTCACTAGAAGTCGACCATTTAACGAGCACGAAGAGATACTCACATCCTTAGGATGATCTTGGAACGCCCCAGCGTTTTGGGATCCTCGCGGAGCAAGTGCGTTCGGATGCTGAGGAGCATGTGGCCGCAGGACTGGATCACCAGGCCATGGATGTCCGGATGATTGAAGGCATCCAAGTTGAATGCGGATCTGGACAGGATGGGATGGCGAACGATGAGAGGTGAAACTATAGTGACTACTAGCTAGACCCACCCTGGTCGCTGCTGGGAAAGCGCCTCCATGTCCGTGACCCCGGGACTGTCCCAGTTGTTGAACATGAAGGGCTGCATCACCTCCAGCGTCTGGTAGGCCTTGCGAACCGCACTCATCAGCACGGGCTTCCGCCCGAAGATCCTGAGGAGCAGGTCGAGGATGAGGGCCGGCAGGATCTGCTTGGTGAAGACGAGGAACTGGTAGGCCCACCGCCTGTCCGTGTAGTGGCAGCCCGGGATCATCAGGTTCTTCTCAAAGGCCACATCGCGCCACAGGTCCAGCGTGTCCATCTGCTCGGCAATCTGGGTGAAGGTGTGCGGCACGTGGGTGCACGATGAGGACAGGTAAACGGGCAGCTCGGCCGGCGGACCCTGTCTGTAGATCTCGTAGCCCCGCTTGGTGTAGCACAGCATGCTCTTGATGCCGATGTCCTGCGGCGTGATGTCCAGCCGAATGTCCTTGCCCAGGTACACAGTCTTGAGGATGCCAGCGCCCACCAGCGCGAACAGTCCCATGGCGCCCATCAGGGATGGCGAGAATCCGGGCGACGGGTCGTCCACGGCAAAGAGAACTGCGGAAGGCTACGTTTTGTAAATCAGGGAATAATGCACTGGCGGTCCGTGGATTACCTATGGAAGGACGATACACTATTACTGGCAGCCGATGGCGGTAGTCATTCACCAGGGATTCGGCCAGGTTCTTGGTGAACGTGTACGTGTTGGGAAAGCCCACGATCAGCCTGTCATGGGATATCCAAATGATAGATAGATAGATTATATACAATCCGTGGACTTACTTTCTGGTGACGGCGTTCAGCAGCCCGTCGTCTGGCACCTCGTCGATCAGTCGGAGGCACAGCCGCCAGTCCATCGGCGAGGAGTAGTACTGCAAGGATGAGAGCCACAGGGTCAGAGAAGCATGCCAGGCACTGTCCTGGATCCCTAAAACACCAACCCACCCACCTTGGGCTCCACCCGCCGCAAATAGGGATTGCTGTAGAATGTGGACACGTGCACGAAGGCCCTCAGCTGCGGCAGAGTCTCGGCGAACTTGAGCGCCTCCAAGGTGCCTCCGACATTCAGACGCAGGGCCTCGCGGAGCGGCTCATCGAATCGCACGGTGGCGGCACAGTGGTAGACCAGGGAAACACACCTCATGCGCTGCATCATCGCGGGCTCGATGCCCAGTCCCGGCAGGGAGACATCGCCCGGCACCGCCACGATCTTGTCCAGCTCCTGGGGCTTCTCCGCGGCCAGCACATGGAAGACAGTGGCCTGGCGCAGGCGGACGAGCCGCTGCTCCGCCGTCAGCTGTCTGCGTGGGCGCAGCAGGACGTAGATGCGGCGGACGCTGCAGGAGCGCAGAAGCTTCTCGACCAGCGCCTTGCCCACCACTCCCGATCCGCCCGTCACGAATATCTCGCTGTCCTCGAAGAACTCCTCCATTTCGCCGGCTGCTGAATGGTGGATGATGCACGGTGAATCACTGACCAGAGCCTGTTCGGCACTGGCATCCAGCTCCATGGGTCGATCCGCTTAACTGAACGCCAGGCGGCGCGTGTTCATTAAATCAGTGATTTGGTTTACATGAGCGGCGTTGCTACATTTCCATGCTAAACTTACCATGTTGGCAGTGACCCGGACTGACCCCGAGCGGCTTCCACTTACTACGTTGTGGAGCACCCGTACACCCTGTACTTGTAGCTTTAATTTTAGCGATAATAACCCGTTTCCATCCCTTTCAGGAGGAGACCAAGTGCTGTGGCTGCATCACTTGCTCCAAGGAGACACGCGACACATTCGCCGAGATGATGAACTTCTCGCTGCTCAAGGACATGGTCTTCGTGATCTTCTCCGTGTCCAACTTCTGCACGAGCATTGGCTTCAACGTGCCCTACCTGTACGTGGTCGCCTACGCGGAGACCCTGAAGCTGACCAAGACGGATGCCAGCTACCTGATAGCCACGATTGGCGTGGCCAACACGGTGGGTCGCATCATCCTGGGCTACATATCGGACAAGCCGTGGGTGAACCGCCTCCTCGTCTACAACGTCTGCCTCACAGCCTGCGGAATTTGTAAGTTTCTGATCTGATCTGATAGCTCTTTGGAGTAATCCTCTCCTGCTCTTCCAACAGCCACTGCCATGGTGCCGCTCTGCCACGACTTCCAAACCCTGGCCTTCTACTGCTGCGTGTTCGGCTTCACGATCGGCGCCTACGTCGGTCTGACCTCGGTCATCCTGGTGGACCTGCTGGGTCTGGACAAGCTGACCAACGCCTTTGGCCTGCTGCTGCTCTTCCAGGGCATCGCCAGCTTCATCGGTCCGCCCATCGGAGGTGAGTACTTGCAATAGCTGTATGTTCTGTTTCTGTTTCTGACCTCTGCTCCCCACTCCCCACTCCCCACTCCACAGGCTGGATGTACGACCTGACGGACTCGTATGCGCCGGCCTTCCTGATGGCCGGCCTCATGATCGCCATCAGCGGCCTGGTGATGTTCGCCATTCCGCCGCTGCAGCGCCTCCAGGCCCGCAAGCTGGAGCGGAAGCCCCACACCGAGCACCTGGCCCTTAGTTAGTAGTTCACCCACCACCACCCACACCACCCACAGTGTCTTGTTTATTCCCACTGCTATCATATTTTTTTGTTTTTTTTTTCTACTGTAACTATAATTCTAGATACGTACTGATGCACACGACTTGCATGCTTGCTTAGATTAAGTCCTAGTCCTAGGCCAGCCATGTACATAGGTAGCGCATATGCGGCAGCTATGGCATATCCGATTATTTATGTACACCAAACTTCCCTGTCCCCCTGTCCCCCTGAACCATGACCTCTGACCCCAGACCCCAGACCCCATTGCAGTGCATGCAAATGTATGCCTAAACGTACATGTACCCATACCCATACCCAAATTATTGTTATTCTATTATGACTGTATGCCTGTGCGTGCGTCCCTCTGTGTATACGCCATTAAAGAAAGCTTTTGTACAACAACGGAAAGCCGGAAAAGTCCATTCCGAAATCGATTGGCTGACAAAGCACTGGTGGTGGGGAAAATGAATATGAATATGAAATATGCTGGTGAGTGTAAGTGTAGTACTTGAAACCACCTCTTTTCTACCTTCAAATCAATATACAGGCTCTAGAAATATATAGCAATCTAGAAATGCAATAGGTAGATAGATAGATAGAAAGATAGAAAGATAGAAAGATACATAGTGCTCTGTCGACTTGGCCTCTTCAACGCAGCAGCATTCTTTTCAGATATTCAGATATACTCAGTTGCCAAGACAATCCCATCGCAGAGCCCAGAGAATCTTCATCGTGGCAATTTTCAACTTGTTGGTCAATCGCAGGCCGCTGATCTTCGTGGCTAGTTGGCTGTTCATATTTATTGTCAGAGGGGCCAGAGGCGTCCCTCAGAAGGGGTGCCACAAAAAAACACGGATTGGATTCGAAAGGGTTGGTGTTTATTGGTTCCTTAAGTGACTAGAAAAGTGAATAAAATAGCAACAAAGGGCACGGATGCAATGCACCAAACACCGAAAAATACGCAATCACAAAAGCACTCATTCATTCACACTCAAAAAAAAAAAGTAGAGTTTAACAGTTCGAGAGGCGAGGATGCCCTTACTGAATCTCCCCAGTGATCAGCTTCTTGAGGGTGCACTCTCCGGCGCCCAGCTTGTGGATGATGGCCAACACCTCCTCGCGGTAGCGATCCATGTGGCCCATCTCCTCCGGGGTGTACTCCTCGTGGTCGAACCTCGTCATCCGCCAGATCACATTTAGCTTGGCCTCGATCAGCACGTAGTTGGAGGAGGGACAGAAGCGCGGACACATCTCGTTGATGAAGTGGATCATGTCCTGCACACTGCACGAGTTGATCCTGTTGTTGATGGTGTTCAGTGCAAAGTCCTGGTACTTGGCCATCTTCGCGTGCGGGAACACGTTCTCGCAGGTGATGCAACGCCAGTCCGGCTGCAGTGTCCGCGTCTGGACGGGAATCACCAGGCCACGGCAACCCTGTTCTCGGCAGAAGAGCGCCGACAAGTAGGTGCCGTTCTCCTGCAAGAAGATCATGGTCAGTGGAGCAAAGGACTGGGGGATCAGAGGATCAGAGAGTCAGAGGATCAGAGGATCGGGTATTAAATATGCAGTCAAAGATACGGCGGATTCACGTCCGCCTCTGTCCATTCACGGCGTACAGTTCGTTCCACTCCAAATCGAAATGGAAATGGAAATCGAAATCAGAATCAGAATCACAATCAGAATAAGAATCGAAATTAACATTCTGCGTGTCATGCTCATGGAAATTTTGGGGGTGTGTGTTAGTAGCCCGGGAACTTTGGATCACCACATTAAATGTGGTTATATGTGGGTAAATAGGATCAATGGACTGATAATATAGGCCTCTGAAATGTTTTAAAACTGCGTTTTAGTTGTATATTTAATAGAAAGGTAAAAAGACCATGACAAAGATGTCCTTTTGTTCGCCCAAAGTACGAGTAATTGTGTTACCAAGCCCATCAGACAGCCAATTTACCAGCCAAAAGCCAAAGTGTGCCTGTTGGCATATTTTTTGCTCCCTTTGGGCCACTGGCTACTGGTCATCCCTCCTGGGCGCGCCCCTGGGCCCTGGTTGATGCAAATCATAGAACTAATTTAATTAGGGAACGCATTTGTGTCAGGGGGCCTGGCCAGCGGCCACTGCCAACGCCAGAGGCCATTATTCAACTCATCCCAGAGCGGCGGAGAGCGGCCACATAAATAGATGTGTGGCCGGATATGTGGATCGTCTTTGTACGTAGACGATATATGCCCATGCCCAAGCCATGCCATGCCATGTCACACACACTATGTGGGGAACACACTGACATCGGCGTTGGCCAAGAAATGTGTCCGAAATTCAAGTGAAATGCTTTTCAAATTTCGATTATTGTTTCTGGTTGCGGGACAAATAGATGGCAGTGTTTTCTGCCTTGAGGAGTAAGGAAAGCTGGGAAATCCTGCAGAGAATATCGCTACAGTAAAGAAGCCAGCTCCAGGAGAAAAATATAGGTATGGAAGCTGGACACGGATTGTCACTACCCAGGAAGCAACTCAATTAAGCTAGAAATGAGATGGAGCTAAAGCAATGGGTATAAGGATAACAGGATGACCGCAGGAGACCACGATTCCCATGGACATGGGCTCACAGTACTCACAGTGTTGTCGTGACACCGCACGCAGTCGCAGGCAAAGTGCTTGGTCATCTTGAGGAAGATGTTCCGGGTGAGGTTACCCCAGAGGATCTTGGTGTAGGTGGTGGTAATCTCGCCGCCCTTGGGAATATCGCGCGCAGCCCGCACCACCGCCAATCGCCCGTTCTCGAAGTAGTGACTAGCATTTGGGGTGCACTCGTGGTTCATGATCGCCGTCAGCGGGAACAGACCACGCAGCAGAGTCTCGTGGCCACCGGAGCGGCAGGGCGCCTCGAAGGCGTTCGTATTGAGCACGCCCACGATGCGGAACAGCTGGTCCATGAACACCCGATCTGTGGTGGGGAAGTTGCGGAAGCACTGGGCCGCCTGGATGATCTCACGCCGATAAGCGCGCTCCGCATTCGCCTGCATGGCGTCCACCAGATGCCGCTGTTCCTTACCCAAGTGGAAGACGCGCACTGCCGTCAGGATCCGCAGCGACAGTGGATTCACCTGCTCCTGCTCGGCATCCACGTCCTTGGGCTGCCAGCGGCGGAAGTGCTCACACTCCGCCTGGTGCTCCTCGGAATCCGAACAGGTCTCGCACACGGGCAGGGTGCAGCGATGCCGGCACAGGAATCCCGTCTGCGGCAGCGTCTCATGGCAGCAGATGCAGCTGCTCAGTTGGCCCTTGCGCGCCGTCGGCCCGGTGACCAAGGCTCGCTCCTGGAAGATCAGCTCGCCGGCGGCTATGTCTCTGGTGGCGAACACGCCGCGACCGGCCACCTTGGAGGAGCTGATGGTCCAGTTGGGCTGCTCCTGGCGCAAATCGCCCAAGTGGGCGTCTATCAGCTGGGCCAACTGCTCGGGCGTGGTGTCGCGACACGGGGCCATGTGGGCACCCAGGGCGGCCAGTGTCGTGTCTCCTCCTCCGCCTGCGCGAGGGGGCGGGCACTGGGCGGCAGCAGACATGGCGACTGCGGTGGGAGGTCGGTCGGAACTGCGGCGAACCAACGCGACGCGCGGCAACTCGGCGAGTGAAGATGTCTCCGCGCAGCTGGGCGGACTACGCGGGAATAGCAGCGATATAGTGGCGACAGCGACGACAGCAGCAACATGAGCAGCGGCAGCAGCAGCAGCAGCAGCAGCAGCAGCAGCAACACCCAGCACAGCAGCAACAACAGCAACAACTGACTGCCGACAGTGGAAGCAACCCAGCAACCCAGCAAAGCAGCGACGCTTATGACGTGGACACACCGACGCCCTCGGAGAGCATTAGACACAACTAAAAAAACACAAATTAGAGGCATCCACCAGGGAATGGGGAAATGGGGGAATGGGTGACAGGCGAAAGGGGGGCCAGGAGGTGGTGAACGGGGAATGGGTGGCAATAGGGGGGGGGGCAAAAGCGACAACAGTCAAATATGATTTTTTTCCACGGCACACGCACGCTGAAAAGAACACACACTCGCGGCCAAGTTCCCATTTACGAAATCCAAAATAACATTTCCTCCGAAGGAAAGAGCTTGAGCATTGTGCTCATTGTTTTGGCCAAAATTGTGGTTATTTTTAGGCGGCAAAACCCAACGAGAACTTCTAGCAATAGAACTTATAGAACTTATAGACAACTCAACACAAAAGATTCACAAATTCAACATTGAGCAAACGAAAAGTTTTGATTCGAAACGGTTTCGAAGTGGGGAACGTGGAGCCACTTGGTGGTGCGCCACTTGCTGCGCCACTGGGAAATAGAGACATTTGGCTGGGGCGACGCAAAGCGGATTTTGCTTTTGACTCTTATTCAATTTGTGCTTGAGCTGTTGTTGCCGCGTGTGGTTGTTGCTGCCGCTGTGCTGTGGTTGCTATTGTTGCTATTATTGCGTTCAATTGGATTCGCCAGTGTGGGGCCATCGGTGGGAGGGGGGAGAGCGGGGAGGGGGAGGTGTACGATCGTGAAAAGCACTGATGCAGCCATCAGCCATCAATGAACATTTCCCGCTGCCAATTTGTTCGCCAAACACCTCAGTTTGACTGCCACCGCCACCCCCTTCTCCGAAGTCTGCTTGCGGTTGGTTTTGGACGCCATAAAGTGAGGCGAAGCCATAGGAGCACCACCCATCTCATACCCAACCCCTTTCCCATCGCTATCTCCATACGATTTTTGCCACCCTGCGACAATCTGAACGGCTGGCAAAATTATCTGTGGAGATGCAGAGTAACTGATACCCGTGTTTGTCTCCCACGCTTTTACACTGACCGAAAATAAGGCGCTCTTGGTAAGGACTTTAGACCGAAAGTGTTGCTTAAAGCAGGCCGCAACGGAGAAACTTCAAGAGTACACAATCCTGGCTAGCAGTGCAGTCCACTTTCGGCAGCTTTCACTACATATGGCGGTGCGTGTGGCCGGGACATAAATTAGGGCTTCGCTGGCCAACGAGTTGCGTGTTCCAGGGGCAAACGGAACAGAGACACCAGGCGGCAAAACGAGGTGAGTGTCGCAACACGTGACCTGCTGGGGAGTGGGACCGGTAACGGTACCAAGACCTACCAGGATTGAGGTGGCTCCACTCCCAGCTGTTCACTTCCCGTCGCGAATGTCACGCACTGTCACATGTCCCGCAGTGGAGTGGGTTCGTCCTGCCACGCCCATCGCCTGCGGTAATACGTAAATCAGTTGTAAAGCATACGACCCCCGTTTTCCCTGCTCCTTCTGCCACCTCATACCCACTTATAGTTCGCCCACATTCCACATCTATTTTCACTTTTACCCGCATTCCATTTGGCCCAATCGAACGGAAGCTAGACTGAGTGGCATGAAGCGAATAGAACGCACTCGAATGCCAAATATCAAAAAGCGTGAATACCAACTGAAAAATTACAGGGTACGTTTGGGCATTATCAATTACAAGTGCTTTACAGCTATCGTAATGAATAGTTTATCATTTGTATGGAATATGGAATAGTTAGCTATGTTTATTAGCAACACAAAACAGTCTTCATTTAAGCTCTGCCACCTTTTTTGGCCAAGTTATGGCGAAAACTCCGATTGAAAATATCACATTGTTGTCAACATTTGTTCTGTTATTTTTTTGATAAAAATGTGATCCGAGTTTTGTTGGGAAAATTGAGAGATTCTGATTTTAGATACCAGGCAAACAGAAATGTCAGGAAGTGGCCAACGATCATTTCGATTTAAGTAGCCACCTACTGCTAATTATGATTGCCTGGTGCATAAAACAATGAAATGTGCCGAAAACCGGACTTTAAAGCCGAGTTTTTGAGGTGAAATTGAGAGATATTCCATTTCAGATACCAGGCAAACAGAAATGTCAGGAGGTGGCCAACGATCATTTCGATTTAAGTAGCCACCTACTGCTAATTATGATTGCCTGGTGCATAAAACAATGAAATGTCCCAAAAACCCGACTTTTAAGCCGAATTTTGGTGGTAAAATTGAGAGATTCTGGATTTCTGATACCAGGCAAACAGAAATGTCAGGAGGTGGCCAACGATCATTTCGATTTAAGTAGCCACCTACTGCTAATTATGATTGCCTGGTGCATAAAACAATGAAATGTGCCGAAAACCGGACATTTAATCCGAGTTTTGTTCGAAAAATGGAGATATTTCGAATTTCAGATACCAGGCAAACAGAAATGTCAGGAAGTGGCCAACGATCATTTCGATTTAAGTAGCCACCTACTGCTAATTATGATTGCCTGGTGCATAAAACAATAAAATGTCCCAAAAACCCGACTTTTAAGCCGAATTTTGGTGGTAAAATTGAGAGATTCTGGATTTCTGATACCAGGCAAACAGAAATGTCAGGAAGTGGCCAACGATCATTTCGATTTAAGTAGCCACCTACTGCTAATTATGATTGCCTGGTGCATAAAACAATGAAATGTGCCGAAAACCGGACATTTAATCCGAGTTTTGTTCGAAAAATGGAGATATTTCGAATTTCAGATACCAGGCAAACAGAAATGTCAGGAGGTGACCAACGATCATTTCGATTCTAGTAGACACCTACTGCTAATTATGATCGACTGGTGCATAAAGTTATGAAATGGGCCGAAAACCTGACTTTTGATCCGAGTTTTGTTGGGAAAATTTAGCGATTCTGGATTTCAGATACCAGGCGAACAGAAATGTCAGGAGGTGATTTTGCAGAATTTAAAATCAAGCAGCCCTCGAATGTAGGCAACGAAGAAATTCACGATCCGCTGATCTCATCTCTTCCATCAGCCCAAAAGTATGCAATGAATAATTCCTGACCAGCTGGTCAACGTTTTCCGACAGATCCTAAAAGTATGCAACAGAAAGTATACAGCAAAAATTCATGTGTAGCTGATGTGCAGCAACATTCATTAATTTATCGCTGCATACTTTTGGGCTGCAGGAAGAAATTCTTGCAGCCGCCAAAATTCCGTTGCATACCTTTAGGGTCGGTCGGAAAACGTTGACCAGCTGGTCAGGAATTATTCGTTGCATACTTTTGGGCTGATGGAAGAGATGAGATCAGCGGATCGTGAATTTCTTCGTTGCCTACTTTCGAGGGCTGCTTGATTTTAAATTCTGCAAAATCACCTCCTGACATTTCTGTTCGCCTGGTATCTGAAATCCAGAATCGCTAAATTTTCCCAACAAAACTCGGATCAAAAGTCAGGTTTTCGGCCCATTTCATAACTTTATGCACCAGTCGATCATAATTAGCAGTAGGTGTCTACTAGAATCGAAATGATCGTTGGTCACCTCCCGACATTTCTGTTTGCCTGGTATCTGAAATTCGAAATATCTCCATTTTTCGAACAAAACTCGGATTAAATGTCCGGTTTTCGGCACATTTCATTGTTTTATGCACCAGGCAATCATAATTAGCAGTAGGTGGCTACTTAAATCGAAATGATCGTTGGCCACTTCCTGACATTTCTGTTTGCCTGGTATCTGAAATTCGAAATATCTCCATTTTTCGAACAAAACTCGGATTAAATGTCCGGTTTTCGGCACATTTCATTGTTTTATGCACCAGGCAATCATAATTAGCAGTAGGTGGCTACTTAAATCGAAATGATCGTTGGCCACTTCCTGACATTTCTGTTTGCCTGGTATCTGAAATTCGAAATATCTCCATTTTTCGAACAAAACTCGGATTAAATGTCCGGTTTTTGGGACATTTCATTGTTTTATGCACCAGGCAATCATAATTAGCAGTAGGTGGCTACTTAAATCGAAATGATCGTTGGCCACTTCCTGACATTTCTGTTTGCCTGGTATCTGAAATTCGAAGTATCTCCATTTTTCGAACAAAACTCGGATTAAATGTCCGGTTTTCGGCACATTTCATTGTTTTATGCACCAGGCAATCATAATTAGCAGTAGGTGGCTACTTAAATCGAAATGATCGTTGGCCACTTCCTGACATTTCTGTTTGCCTGGTATTTGAAATTCGAAATATCTCCATTTTTCGAACAAAACTCGGATTAAATGTCCGGTTTTTGGGACATTTCATTGTTTTATGCACCAGGCAATCATAATTAGCAGTAGGTGGCTACTTAAATCGAAATGATCGTTGGCCACTTCCTGACATTTCTGTTTGCCTGGTATCTGAAATCCAGAATCTCTCAATTTTACCACCAAAACTCGGCTTAAAAGTCCGTTTTTTGGCCCATTTTATTGTTTTATGCACCAGGCAATCATAATTAGCAGTAGGTGGCTACTTAAATCGAAATGATCGTTGGCCACTTCCTGACATTTCTGTTCGACTGGTATCTGAAATTCGAAATATCTCCATTTTTCGAACAAAACTCGGATCAAATGTCCGGTTTTCGCCACATTTCATTACTTTATGCACCAGGCGATCCTAATTAGCAGTAGGTGGCTACTTAAATCGAAATTATCGTTGGCCACTTCCTGACATTTCTGTTTGCCTGGTATCTGAAATTCGAAATATCTTCATTTTTCGAACAAAACTCGGATTTAATGTCCGGTTTTTGGGACATTTCATTGTTTTATACACCAGGCCATCATAATTAGCAGTAGGTGTCTACCAGAATCGAAATGATCGTTGGTCACTTCCTGACATTTCTGTTTGCCTGGTATCTGAAATTCGAAATATCTTCATTTTTCGAACAAAACTCGGATTTAATGTCCGGTTTTTGGGACATTTCATTGTTTTATGCACCAGGCAATCATAATTAGCAGTAGTAGGTGGCTACTAAAATCGAAATGATCGTTGGCCACCCCCTGACATTTCTGTTTGCCTGGTATCTGAAATCAGAATCTCTCAATTTTCCCAACAAAACTCGGATCACATTTTTATCAAAAAAATAACAGAACAAATGTTGACAACAATGTGATATTTTCAATCGGAGTTTTTGCCATAACTTGGCCATAAAAGGTGGCAGAGCTTAAATGAAGACTGTTTTGTGTTGCTAATAAACATAACTAACTATCCCCAGCACTAGTTTTGTGATTTTGAAAAACAACAGTTTTTACAAATTTTCGCATTTTTGATAAGGGGTACCATCATCAAAAATTGAAAAAAATGTGAAAAAAATAGTTTTTTTTTTTGAAAACACAGTTTGATTGGAAATTTTATTACGAATTCAACGAGATATGACATTCCATAATTGGACCACTTATTTGAATGCTGTGATCAAAATACTGATAATTATTTACGCAAAAAAACAGAAAATCGATTTTGGCCATAAATTCAATATTTACGATTGGTATTTTCGGTATAATTTGGCTAAAAATGGTCAGAAAGTGAAAAGAATTACATATTTTTACTCCTAATTAGCAATACTAACCAATCAAATCACTTTTTGACCGACTCTGTTAAAATAATTTTTTGCCAAATTTTCGCATTTTTTGTAAGGGGTAACATCATTAAAATTTGCGAAAAATGGCAACAAATTAGAATTTCCTTTTTCGAATACCGATCGATAGAGAATTTTGTTACGAATTCAACGAGGTATAGCACTCCACCTTTGGACAACTATTTTTTATGCTATCGAACAAACACTTATTATTTTTTACCAAATGGTACATTATTTTTTTTTAACGGGGTTTTCTCCATACCTTGGCCAAAAAAGGTGGAACAGTTGAAATGAAGACTGTTTTGTACTGCCAATAAGTGTACATATTATAGGCGAAATAGAACGAAGTACTCGACAAATTTCGAAAGATTCCTTATCGCTAGGTCGCTTGCTGGGTATTCCGTTTAAGTTTTAGAGAATTTGTGCTAAAATTTTATATTTAAAGGCGCACAGAGCGAGCGAAAACAAAAGGGAAAACAAGTATTTTGGTGGATTGACGTGCGACTGGGTCAAAGGGGTATTGAAGAGTAGGGAGGAAATAGGCTGTTTTGACGTGATATGCGATCTTTGACAGTATCTGAATGCGTATATAAGTAATTCAGTGGGGGCTTGTGTGTGTGAGGATACTTAAACTAGTTGGGGCGCCTCCAATATGGCAGCATTGGCAAACTGCCCGAATTGAATGATATATACAATAGAATAAACCGACTACTACATTGTGGGCAAACGTTTAGCTGGTTATTGCCCCCAGTGCGATAGCCAATCGTAGTTGCAACCAGATGTCATTAAAAAAAGAAAGTTACGAGTATTGTGAGGGTATCGAAATATTTGTATGTGGAACATGCGTTCTGTTTCGTTCAGGAATTTGTGATCCTGATTACTCGTCTGTGAGCTTTTCTTGACCACAATAGCAGTACTCACTGAAGGCGGATCCTCAATATGACACGTTTTGGGATCATCTTGTGCTTTCGCTTTCGGCCAGCTGTCCTGACTTAATCATTCACTTAACCGCATTGATTAATTGCTCATCGGATGTTTCTCTCACGCTCACACTTGCATTGGCATTCCCCTGGCCTAAATCCAGGGGCGTCTAACAAGGGGCTCGATTCCTAGCAGCAAAGCATTTGAATAAGCCAATTTCATGTTATATCACTCATTTTCATTTTGGAAACATAAATGTATTATGTGGCCTAATTTGAAAATGGGCATCTTCCCAATATTGTATCTCTGTCGAAAGTCCCCTTCTCGTAGGCCCCTGTGTTGACATTTTTGTGGCCCTATCGACTGAGCTATTTCGGTGGCACTTCTCGACAATAGCGATGCAGTGCCTCATCCAAGCGGAAAAGTAGAGTATGCTAACAAATAAACTCACCGTGGGATCTTGGCATCGGACGCACTTGCAGATGAAGTGCTTGGTCATTCCGAGGAATATTTTCCTGGCCAGCGTGGACCACAGCAACTTGGCGTACGACATGGTGATCTCGGCTCCAGCTGGAATCCGTTCGGTGGCGCACACCACAATGGTTTCCCCGTTCTCGAAGTGGTGAGCCGCATTTGGGGTGCACTGGTGGTTCAGGAGTCCAGCCAAAGGGAAGAGCGCCCGCACCAACACCTCGTGGCCATCCACATTGCTACGGGCTTCGAAGGCATTGGTGTTGAAGGCGCAGATGGTGCGGTAGAAGTAGTCCAACATGTCCTGCTCCCGCGGAAAGTGCTTGAAGCAATCGGCAGCCCGTTGCACCTCCTTCATATAGTACCGATCCATGTTGGCCTGCATGGCATACAGCAACTTTCGTGCGGCTTCGTCCAGAAAGAAGCATCGCACAACACTAAGAATTCGGAGGGCGCGCGGTTCGATTCTCTGGCTCTCCAGTGGCTTCCACTTGCGAAAGAGCTTGCACTCCAGGTCGTGACGCGAGGAGTCCCGACACTCCGAGCAAACTGGCAATCCGCAGCCAGCCGGGCAGAGGGCTGCCGAGTCCGTGGAGCCCGGAATCAGGCGGTAGCAAAGAGTGCAAGTGCGCAGATTGGTCGACCGATGAGCCGTTGGACCCACCAGCAACGTGTGCTCCCGGAAGAGCTCCTCGCCCGGTGCTATCTCCCTGGTGGCAAAGATGCCACGCCCGGAAATGGGTGAGTCGGCCACCCGCCAAGAGGGATCCTGTGGTCGCAGTTCACCCAAGTGAATGTCTATCAGGTCGGCTAACTCCTGCGTGGACGCACTGATGGTCATTTGGTTTGAGGATCTCGGCTCCTCTGGAACAGGTGTGCTAGGTGTGGACATGACGGCCTGCAGTAAGGGCAACTCTCTCTCGATTCCGTCGATAATCAAAACGCTACTGACCGCCGCCGCAGCGGAAACTCTCCGATCGTGCGAGTGTTCTCGCTTTTCTCGGAGGGACAGCTAATTATAGTACGGTGGCTCTCGGATTTCCCGACTGCTCGCTGGACAGGCACAGCTGGCGGATATGCGGCCGTCGAAAAATAAACACTAGCCTTTTATTGGAATTGCTGTTAACCCACTGAGTATTGAGGGCTATGTATTATATTCAAGCATTTGTATGTACTTTTTGGCAATAAATAAAAAACCTATCTGATTTATGTTGGCGTGCACTTAATTCATTAATAGCCCTTTTTTTTCTAACGCATAATATCTGTGATAAGCAACATTGCGTATGATTGATGATGAACTTGCAGCCACTTACGTATACGTAATATGTATTAAAATACGTAATTCCTATTCCTACGCATTGTGCGAAAAAAAAACAAACGTTGCATACTTTCAGGCGCAAGCGTAAACGCAAAGTGAAAGCAAGTCACATTGCGTTCAACGTAACAAAACAACCAATCCAGCAATTGTAACACTCGAAGTTCAGTTTTATTTTATGTTTGTTTTTTATTTATTGAACATGACACACATCGTTTTGGGTTAAAACTTGGGCTTCGCGCATCCGTCGCTGTTTTAGTGAGTTAGATTTCGAACATAAACTGGACTCTGAAACGCAAACAAGGGATTCGGCTTAGGCTTCGATAAATGCTTCTGTTAGTATACACTACAAATACGATGGAGGGGGGCGATTTGGATTTTGGATTCCTTGGAGCGCAAGCCCATTGCAAATGGTCTCTTATGATATACGTTGCATTCGCTTAAATCTGACTGCTTTATGTACATATTGCTTTCCTGTTCCTCTCTCTCTCTCTTTGTTTTCCGTGGCTTTTGCTTTGCTTTATTGCACGCTTAATAATTAATGTGTTTATTAAAATTACCGAAACGAAATCAGCATAGGATCGATTGGGGAAAGGGAAATGGGGGAAGGGGGGTGGTGGGGTGGTGGGGGATGGGACATGAGCACAAGTTCTTGAAGCACATAATAAATAGTTGCAGGCACTTACATAACTGGCGTTCAGATGGAACCGATTAGGGATTAACATTTAAAATAGAAATCATTAAGATTAGTGTTTAGCTTTGTATGTTACACAAGGCACGCGGCTGCTGGCGTTCGGGAAAGTGGGCGGTGGGCAGATGGGCAGATGGGCAGATGGACAGATGGTCAGGTGCCAGGTGCCCTGCTCCAGCATCCTTGTAGTCCTAGTCTAGTACTGGTACCAGGGCTGTCGGCGCACCCACTGCAGACGATTGCTGGTCTGGTCCGAGCGGATCTTGATGCTGGCTCCCTCGGCGGCGCGCACCGTCTCCTTCACCTGGAATCGCACATGGCGAGAAGAGGGAGTTACCAATGGAATGGAATGGAAACAGAAGTTAGCTTCCTGTGAATGGAGTATAACTTACGCTCTGCATGAGGTTTTGGGCATTGCCCACGAGCATCTCGGTGGCCTCGCGATCCTCGTCGGATCCCTGGGCGCCCAGCATCGTGGCCTTCACGGTGGACAGGATTTTCAGCTGAGTGCCGATGGTGGGTATGCGCTCGCACACCTGCAGCAGGTTGGTGCGGATGCGGCGATCAGTGCACTGGCGGGCCAACTCCTTGGCCAAACGGGTCACGTCCTCGGAGGCCTCGGCGATCTTCTTGGCGGTGGCGATCAGCTCCCGCTTGCTGCCCCTCGAGTCGGACAGCACCAGCTCGCTGAGACGGGCCATCAGGATCGCCATGCGTTTGGCGGCCGCAATGATCTCGTTGTCCTTGGACGACCACTGGCGCACCTCCTGGTGCAAGCCACGCGCGGCGATCTGTGGGCAAAAAGCGGTTTAGTTGCCATTCTAACGCTCCAAAGGACGAGTATACTCACCAGGATGGGCTGATTGGCATGTGGCATCGTGCGGAAGACGCCCTCGTCTTCATCGTCCGTTTCCGGAGGTGGCGGACGCACAGGCGCCAATCCTTCCCTAGGCAGTGGTGGGCGTGGAGGCGCACGCTCGGCTGGCAAAAAGAAATGAAACAATCAACACTTTGACTTTGGCATGGACGAGGATGTGGATACTCACCATTCTGGTTGGACAGATGCAGGGCGCTTAGCTCCGGAATGGGTGGCGGCAGGGAAGTGGGCAGTGGTGGTGGCTGCGGCGGCGCAATGGCATCTCGAACCTCGCGCACATCGCCAAGTAGCCGCTGGAAGGAGTTCTTCCAAGCGGCCGCTGCCGCCGGATCGGCAATGTTGGTGGCCACCAGTTTGGCGTCGCCAACCATGGCGGGCAGCGAACGCTCCAACCGATTGGCGGCGGCATTCAAGCGCTCGGTGAACACCGGATCCTCGGAGTTATCCGCCTCCTGTTTGGCCACCAACAAGACGCGATTGATCAGGCGGGCAATGTTCGAGGTGTTGTCCACCATCTTCTGCGGCTGGCGCGCATGGATGGCGTCCTCACAGAGCTTGGCGTACACCTGCATGTGCTCCTCGGACGTTTTGATGAAGTCCGCCGGGTCCGTGGCCTGGTCGCAGAGGGTGCGCATGCGCAGCACGGTGTCCGCGTACTGCTGCTTCAGGTTCTGCAGATGCTCGTCCGCCGCCTTGCTGCCCGGATAGTTCATACGGATGCGACCGGCGCTGATTAGCTGCGGCGTGAGGGAGTCCACTTGGGCGGCCGAGGAGAGCAGAATCTCGGCGATCTTCTTGTTGCCGCACGCACCACCGGCGGCCACCATTCTGGAGGTCTTGGAGGCGCGATCGCTGAAGGCCTGCAGGTTGTTTGACTTCTGGTTGAAGTTCTGCTCCCGTCCGGGCGTTCCCTCTGGCTGGAGCACCGCCTCCGTGAACTGTTTCAGCGGCGTGCTGACGTCCATGAAGTCCTGCACAATGCGGTTGACCAGGGCGTTCTGGATGGCCGCCTTCAGCTCGTAGAGCTTCTGGGTGAGCTGCTTGGCCGCCTGCTTGGCCGCCGGTCCGGTTCCGGCTGCCTGGCGCTTGAGGCGCTCCACTTCGTCGCACAGCTGCTGAATCTCGGCCTTCTGGTGGCCGGGACAGCCCTCGGCCACCTTGCGACCCTCTTCCACAATCAGATTGATGGCCCGCTCGCCGAGGCCGCCGTCGTTGATTTCCGGATGCTGCAGCCACTTCACCGCCTGCTCCAATCGACCCTGGATGGTGTGGGCCGTCTGCTGAACGCCAGCCTTGTCCACGCCGAGCACCGCCTGGTGCACCAGGGACTGCAGCTCTCCCAGCCGATCACGGATGCCCCGGGCCAGGGACTCCGCCTGGGGACTCTGGCCCTTGCCCTCCTGGCGCAGCTCGCACAAGGTGTTGGCCATGGCCGTCACCTCATCGGCCAGCTTGCGAATGGGATACGAGTCCTGGGGCAGACAGCGCTCTGAGATCTCCGTCGCATTGTCGATCACCTGGCGCAGTGCCTTCTCGCCGACGCCGCCGCGCAGGGCATAGGGATTCGAGAGCCACTCGTTGGCCAGCTCCATTTTGTTGGAAATGGCATTGGAGAGCTTCTTCAGCACGGTGAGGTTGTCCAGTTCGCTGGTGTCCTCGTCGTAGGTGGTCAGCTGCAGCACGCGGATGATCTCCTGCAGTTCGTCGCTCATCCTGGCGGCCAGGTAGTTCCGGTTCTCAGCCGCCTCCTCTGCACCGCGGCCCTGTTGCTCCACAATGTGAATGTAGACCTTCATGCTGCAGATGAGGATGGGGGCCAGGGTCTTCACTTGCTCCAGGCACCGCACCAATATTTCGCTGTGCACCTGGTGGGTCAGCTCCTTCTCGCGGGCGCCCACCTCGCGATGCACCTTGCTCAGACAGGGCGAGAGGTCTTTGAGGAACTGCACCAGCTGCTCCATGGTGTTGATCACCTCCGCCACTGCCAAGTAGTCCAGCACCCGCTTGCACTCCTGGATGATCTTCCGCACCTCGCTCTCGTCGAAGCAGAGCAGCAGCGAGGAGGTGCCCTGCAGGATGCCGCGGCTTCCCTCGATTAGCTTCTTGCGCGCCGGACCCGAGTACGGATCGGAGCGGAGCATATCGGACGCCTCCTCCAGCAGCTGCGAGGCACCCTCCACGCGGTGCAATGCCGAGGGCATGTCCTGGCGCAGGATCTTGTCGTCGGAGCTGTTGATCGTCTCGCGGCCCACCTTCACGAGATTGGCCACCGCCGCCGACACCACCTGCACCGGCCGACTGAGGTCCGGCATCGCGTTGCCATCCTCGGCCTCCTCGTGCAGGATCACCAGACGGGATACCTGTCGGTTACGGGGAATAGGACAGGAAAGTCGTTAGTACAGGATTTTATACATGCTTATAACTAGAAGCTGTTTCTATATGTACACATATTCGGGGGGAGATTGGAATGCATATATGGTGTCCGATCAATCAGTCAGAAGTTGGAATCGTCACCCCTTGAATGCAATCATAATGCCACCCCCTCAGGTATTCCCCAGTTGTTGGTATTACTCCGACTATTCCATATATAGTTTTCAAAGTGTCCAGAGCTAAGTGCTTATTGCTTCTTGCTGGCAAAAGACTCAAGTAAATTGATTTATTTGAAATGGCAATTAGTTTTCTCTCGATTTGTAGATGGAAGCCGCTTAAATGGGAGACAAAACAATTGGATCTGTAACACGAATGCGTCTCCATTGGCGACCGACCAGTGATTACTTCATGCCCGTTCCCATTCAAGCGCGCTGATTGATCAATCAATTCCCATTCCCATTCCAATGGAGTTGTTTATGGCGGCAAGACTGTTAATGATCTCGCTGCGTGATCGCTCAGTGGTGCCCACTTGGACTTATCGTCGATCCGCTGGAGCTTCGCGCTCCATTCATTCATCGTTTCGGGGAGCTGACGGAGCTGGTGGAGCTGGCGAAGAGCGCGGCGATGAAAACGGGCGTGGGCGCCGCCATGGAACGCCACATGGTGCATGGCATTTGGACTTGACATCAGCACCTGCTCAAGGTGTTTTTGGCCATGGCCATCTGTCTATTTATAGGCAATGAACACTGTTCGCACAGCGTCTCCGCCGACGCTAATCTCCACTGAGCCCCACTAAACCGAAACTAAATCGAAACTAAACCGAAACTAAATCGAAACTAAATCGAACCTAAATCGAATCTCAATCGAAGCGCAGCTAATTCGAAGACTTAAGACCGAAGACTGAACTGGTGTAAGCCGGCGGATTAGCTGGTTAGCCACTGAGCCACTTGGCACCACACGTCATGGGGGGAGGGGGTGGTCATCCTCCTGCTCCAGCCACCGCGCTGGGCGGCACTTGTGCAATTAGCAGCAATTGGCCCACTTGATCAATTAATTATGCAATTAAGCTCCTCTAGTCGCTCCCTAGTGGCTCTCCGCCAAACGGACTAATTATACGGACAGAGACATGTGTGCCCGACTTTATGTCTTATGTATCCATGCGCTGATTGATGTGCTGAATGATCGTTTTTAATTCATTCGTTTGCCAGCAGCACCCACCACCACTACCATCATCACTCTCATTCCCACGGCTGATGAGTAATGCGCTGGGTTTGCTTTTTGGCACGGATCTCAGCCCCGAATCCTCACTCATCCGCGTCGCTGCAGATGTGCTGGCTACACCTACAACACCCACACCTGCGATCCTCACCTCCAATGGCCTCCTGTATCTTATTGCCCATAGCCCATAGCCTATAGCCTTTGCTTTTGCTTTTAGTCTGCTTTTGCCTTTGCCATGATTTCATTTTCATGGCTTGTCCGTCGTAAATGTTTTTATTTTGGTTGCTTCCTCTCGCTGACGCCGAATGTTGTTGCCGCCGTTGTTGGCTTTTACTAAACGTATTTTATGCTGCTATTTTTGGAACTCGGCCAAAAGCCACCCCCTCCACTCCCCATCCCCTATTTCCGATGTCCGAGTATCGCACTTATTTGTTTGCTTTGCGCCGCCCGATTTTTCATTTTCATTTGTTGCGTTATTAAATTAAAATTCTGCCTGTCCTCAGAAGCTCAGGTTGGCGCTGGCCTCTGATCAACATTTATTCTTATTCCTATGCTTATTATTTCCACCTCATTTATTTTTAGACCCGTTAAGTAACGCCAGAAAACAAAACAACCAAGACAAGACGCCGATCGCTCCGCGCGTTTGTTTCGTCTCATGATGGAAACGCACATGAATAGATGGATGGATATACACATATGTATATTGAGGGGGCGATCAGATCGGTTTGGATCGGAAATATATAATATATAGCAACAACGGTTGGGGGAATCAGGTGCAAACGGCCGCTATAGCTAAACGAATGCGATCGATAGTGAGTGAGTTTCGGTGGGGAAAGTGGCAAGTGGAGAGTGGAAAAGTGGAAAGTGGAGTCAGTGGTGCGCAGTCAGATGCAATCTCACAGCTACCACGTACACACATACACTGGGAAAATGTTGACTAGCAAAAGGCAGTGGTTTGCAAACCAGGCCAAATTATCTAGACTTTACTTTACAATCATTTGTGTGACGAACTTTAAACTACTTAAGTATTATGCTTTTCAAGTGCATGTTTGAATTGATTCTGACATTTATCGCTAGCCAAGCGTAACTTGTAGGTTTGCTTTTCCCAGTGTAGTTTCGTATGTTATACGTATGATTATCCTGCTAAGCGCAGCGTCTTAATAACCAAGGAACGTTACCTTCTTGGGCGCCAACTTGCGCACTAGTTATAGCTATGCAAACGAGAGATTTAAGCTTGAAACGGAAGTTTAGCAAAATGCCCAATTCCAAATCCGCAATCCCCAATCTAATCCCCAATGAGAGAGGACGCTGCTTACCTGTTGGGCCACAGGATCTAGAATGCTCTCGATGGTTTTTGTGTGAAAGACGGGCATCTTGGCTGCGTGTTTCGTCTGCTTCCTTGTTCAGTTCTCCTCGGTTTGCTTCAGTTTGTCTCAGTTGTCGCTCTTCTTCTTTTGTGGGCCAGATCTGTGGCGAGCTGAAAGAAGCGAATGGAATTTAAATGAGCCAGTTGAAGCACGAAGTGGGCCAAACATCTCGGGGGTTATCTCTCTGCATTCACAATTCCACCTGAACTGCCAGATTAGAATGTGAGTGAGGCATTCCGAGGCATCGTTCTAGTCTCTTGCGAAAGTAACAGATATGTATGACCCCAAAACAAATTGTAAGTGATCATGGATTTTTCCAACCCCACAACCCCGCACTTCAATTGACTTGAGCTGTATGGCAAGTTGGGGAAGAGGTGGCGGAACGGGGCAGTATGTAAATCAATTGATCGGCGCACAACTGTCGGCCTTGTGCCCAATTCCAGTACCCCGCAAATTGATGGAAACAATAAACTTCAGTGGTGCACAAGGAACTCAAAGGACCCCATTGAGTGGGCCTGCCATCCCTGCCTTGGATGATATGGTTAATATCCAAGGGTCTGGGTATTTTGTTTCTCTGCTTTTCGCTTGTGTTGATTCAGTTCTGTTCTGTTGATTCAGTTTTCTTGCTGGGGCTTTCGCTTTAATACCGATGACGCATCTTGTGAGGTCACTCGCCAGACTTTTGGGGGATGTCGAGATATTGGGTATCGGATTGGAAATGGGAATGGAACTGCTACAGTGACGCACTAACTGGCCAGGGTGCGGGCCGTAATTGGCCATGATTTACGGCAAAAGGTGGCAAACGGTGGAAAATGGTGGAAATTGGTAAAAGCGGGAAATGGAAAAGCGAAACGTGCCAAAGACATTGAAAATACTACTTCCTCTAGAGCTCAACTGGCAATCTGCTGCGTGGGAGGGTCCCATTTTGGGTTGGGGCTCGGGATGGGGCTGGTTTCCCCTCTCTCTACCCATCAACCATCCACCATCCAGTCACACTGGGAGCACACAGAGTATTTCTGGACTTTTAGAACCTGCACACAGTGCACACACACTGCCACTCGCTGCCAGATGAATATCTAAATATACAAGTCTAAATATACGGGAATAGTTGTGATGTACGTCCGCCACTTATGGAATTTTGCTTTCGATTGATTTTCGCCATTCTCAACGCCCGGTTTGAAAAATTGAAAAATTCGAGATGTGGGCAGGGGTTTATTGACATGGTTTATTGTCGGTTCGTGGCCATTTATGGCTAACAAATTCCAGCCAATGTTGCAGCAACACACACACACGCACAACAGCAATTGGACAGGTTGATCGGCACAGCTTCTTATCAGAAGCTCTAGAAGTGCGCTGCATGGCACTCCAATGGGATCGCAGATACTGTTCCCAGGTATACTGTTCCCAATTGGGTGACGGGAGCTGCTGCCAGTTGGATGACGGGAGCTGCTCCCAATTGAATGACGGGAGCTGCTCCGGATTGGGATAATGACCTGATCCCATGCACAGGCAACACACACACAGAATACACTCAAACAAAATCGAAGTCTCGAAAAATCAGCAAGCGGGTCTCCCGAACGTGATCTCTCTTCGAAGTGGAATCGCTTTGTTATTGCACATTACTTCGCTGCTTCTTTTTTGGCTGTGTCACTGGGAATTTATTAATCACGACACCACTACTCTCGCAGCAGCAGCAACAATTGGTTCACACACACACACAAACGCACCACAACAAAAACATAAAAAATAAAAGAAATGCAAATAAACGGCGAGAATGATTAACTAAATGTAGGAAAACACGCCGAACTAATGTTGTTAGCTGCTGCTCATCATCAGCTTGTTTACGGATAATTCATCGGAATGGAATACTGGCTATATGCTTAGTTATTTACTTTGTCTGGCTCGATTTTGCTGCGCCCCAACTTTCTTGCCCGACTGTTCTTTCAATACTAAAAAAAGATTTCGATTGGGGGGCGCACACATACACGCTGGCGCACTCAGCCAGTCTGCGCACAGTGGGCATCAGTGGGCATCGGATTCTGACTGTTCTCCCAACAGTGACATCTTCAAATTAAGCTTCCTTCGACGTGTGATTTACTTTCCTATACACAAAGTACCAAAGTTAAGAAAAGAAATGAAACATCTTAAGCACCATTACAGAAGAAACATGCATATTAGCCAGCTTGCTCAGAGATTTCGACCACTGTGCGAGGGTGACGCTATTATAGCTGTTCTCTATTCTTTCGCTCGCTCTTTCGGTTTCCCCCTTTCTTCAGTACTGCTTCTTCTTGCCGCTGGTGCTCTAACCGATGACAGCCACCACCGATATCGATAGGCACCACATTCTATAAGTGATCGCATTTAAAAATGAATGAACAAGTTTCGGGATTCGCAATTAAATAACACCCGCAAATCTGGCAAATCGCCTGTACGATTGCATAATAGAAATATGCGCCATGTGCATGCGATCTATTTGTAACGTATATCTCTATTTCTCGCGTTACGTGCCATGTACTCAAGTTAACCGGGGAATCGGGTGGGGGACTGAATAAATCCAGGGGCTGGGCGACCATGCAACATATCTTTGTGAGTATTAAACACACGCTGCACTCCTGCTATTTCCGTTGACTGAGTTTGGGTCTTCGGTGTGGGGCTCCTAGCTTTTGAGTGCAGTTTTCCGTGCCTTCCGTCTGCGTGAGCTGCTGAAAAAAGGCATAAGCTTTAGAAGAAGTTCACACACAGCCAAAACAAAACGGCAAAACGGAAAAACAAAGAAAATGAACAATGGTAAAACCCATCAATGGGGACCGAGCTCCCATGCCCTGCAAGTTGGGGAAAATCTGAAGTCAGTGGTTCCATTAATCCGGTTAATTCGGCCGTCATTAAAGGTGGCTTCAGAAGATCCGAGATTGGATAAGTAATGGCGAAATTTAACTGCAAGAAACGCAAAAACTAGTAGCCAATGCAAATGCCTGGAATACAGATTAATACTTTTACAATAAAAATGAAATAATACTGCAACATTTGCGTTATGGATGATTATATACTTACACGCGTGATTTATTTTAAAGCCTCCGTCTCAGTGGGGAGTAGTAGTCCTCCCCCGGCCGAAAACCACCCACGAGCCATGACACGATGATCGCTGCCATGCTGCCATCCGAAATGAATGGAAATTGCAGGTTTTCCACTGAGCAGCCAGCTCCGTTTGTTCGCGGCGCGTGCGCAGGCGCTCCACCAATTGTGGCTCCACCAAGTGTGGCTCCACCAAATCAAACCAAAGCAAACCAAAGCGAAGCAAAGCAAAGCGAAGCGAAGCCCATGGCTCTGCCCATATGGTTGGTGGACTGCGTCACGGAAGCGCCGCCAACTGGCGTCGGGGTATTCGTCTTCCACCGCATTCCATGGGCCTGCGCCTGTATAAATAAAATGGTCGCAGTGGGGCAGCAATCAAAGCAGCCGCTTCGTCGGAGCCTTCAACACCTCAGCACCTGGGTCTCTAGCCACTAGCGATATGGATAACCGCAGTTTGGTGAGTGGCACCCCGGAATTACATACATCTACACGAGGATTACACCCGATATCCGTGCTCCCTTTATTCGCAGCTGCTGAGGCTTTCAATTGTGGTGGCGCTGGTGTTGCTGCTCGTCTGCGTACCGGAAACGGATGCGGGGTATGGATTATCAAGGGGACGTTCCTTGACGTCGGAGGGCAACCAGATGGTGGATAAATCGTGGCATAAGGCCCTTGACTTACATTAACGAACAATTGACAACTTAAAATAATAGAAAACTTAAACTAATATATCGCGAGCTAAACAGGTATTTGCCATCCTTTTTCAGGGGCCACCAGAAGAAAAAGAAAATCGTGATCCACGTGCCCATTCACAAGAAAATCGAAAAGCACATACACACTGTGGTTAAACACGTGCACCACCACCACAAGCCGCTCGTCCTGAAGGAGGAGAAGAAGGTGATCCACGAGGACCATCGACCCATCCAGATCCACCAGACCAAGGAGCACATTCACCACCACGAGAAGCACGATCATCACGATCACCACGACCACCATGATCATCACGAACACCACCACCCACTTCCGCCTCCGGTAGCGCCTCCAGTCCTTCCGGAACTCGAGGAGGAAGAGGAGCACATCCACCACCACCACAACTACGAGCACAGAGGCGGACTGCGGGACGACTTCATCGGCGGCGACGGGAGCAGCAGTGAGGAGCGCTGACTATGCAGCGCCCAAGTGGGGGCGCAGACTTACCGGAGGTGGTTGACGTGGACCGATCGATCGAATCAACCCGGCTCCTTGTGATTCCCTAGATACATGGGCACCCTTTTTGTTTGTTTTTTTTTTGTAGCCTAATCTTAGTTTAAGTGTAAAGGGAAATAAAGTTAATTCGGAGGAAGAAGTTAGTTTTAGGTAAATGTGAAGGGCATCTAAAGCCAAGGTTACTCATATTTGGTGTTTAGCTTTGCCATTATTCAATAAGTTAGGCTCTACGAAATGTTATAAAAGGGGACTTGGTAGTTTTTCCCGTTAAAACAAACATGTTTCAGAATATAACTTAATATTCAAATATTATTAATACGTTACATTAATAGTATTAATGTTTATATTACACTCAATTAAACGCTCTTAAAATTCAAGGTGAGGCCTCTTAAGAAGTTGGCGATTTAATGACTATTTTAGTTATTTACTTAATAACGTTTATGAAATAAACATATTTTTAAAATTGAAATACTAGACCGCAGTGTTACCATATCTCACAGTGATATCGAAGTGCGATAGAGCCCGATAGGTTTGGACCAATAATCGATGACAGGACAGGCTCTAAACAAAAGAAAAAAAATTAAAATTACGGCAGGATTGCGAGCGATATTCGTTTTATCCCTTCGCAGCATCATTGAGACCCCGGAAAAGACAGTACGGCGTAACGCCAGTCCGGAGTTGCAGTGTTTCCAGCGGAGCCGCAGCATTGTCTCCTGTCCCACAGCTTTCCCCTCAAAAAAACCAGCGACTCTGCCTTCGCCTGCCCCTCAGCCCCCGTGCACCACCCACGCTGCCACCGCCTCCCAAGGCCTCGCCCGCAGACCACGCCCCCCGCCTGCAGCTTGACAGGCTTAATCAGCAACTAAACAAACGGAAGCGGAAGAGGGACGAAGAGCAGCGACAGAAGTAGCAGCAGTAGCAGCAACTCCTACTGTGAGTAATCCGGAAGCTGGAGCAGCAAAAGCGTGGATCCTCATCCATCCGGCGGCTAAGCGATGCAGCATAGGCCACCATGGGTTCACAGACCTTGGAGATTCTGCGCCAGGGCGTGTGGGCCTCGCTGACCGGCGGTTACTTCTACGATCCGCATCAGGGTGTCTTCTGCAACGTGGTGCACCTTTACCTGTGGCTCTACCTGCTCTGCTCGCCCTTTGTGGCCTACCTGGTAAGCAGTGACCGAGTGCAGTCCTTAGTAGTCCATTCTAACGACCCGTCTTGCAGTACTTTCCGAGCACTTGGTTGACATGGTGCCTGTACTGCGTGATAACCAGCCTTACCATTCTGATGGTAAAGCTGGCCAATCTGGCGCTGCACCGGCTCTACGACCGCGCGCAGACCATGTCCGAGGTGAACCTCAAGGGGCAGTTCTTCAAGGTCACCAAAGAAACGGAACCGCGCCATGACGACGAGGGGGGCATCGAGATGAAGGTCATCCGACCGGGCGGCTCACGCATTTCCGTCGAGCAGGCCATCAATGAAGCAAGCGAGGAGAACAGCATCATGTCCATCGACAACGTGAACAGCATTATCGGTGAGTTGTTCTTCTTGCGGCCTCGTCCCATAGCCTAAGAACTCTTCTTTGCAGATCTCAAGGTCGATGTGCATCGCAAGAACAGCTCGGAGTCTATTGAACTGATGTTCTACGCCCCATCCATGCTCTCCGGCGGTAGCCAGCAGGATCAACAATCGCTGGCCGGTTCCGCCAGCGTTAGCAAGTCCATACGGAGCACGGGACCGGGCGGAAACTCGTCCACCAGCGCCGCCGCTCAGGCAGACTTGTTTAACAAGTACCTCACCGTCTATCCGGAGGTTGTCGAGGCGGCTGGAAGCAGTGCGGGTAGCGCAGATGGAGGAAGCAGTGGTGGCGACAGTAGATCAGGCGGCGCAGTGGGTACGCTGGGACCTGCAGGAGCGGGAACAGCCCCAGCCCAGCACGTACGCACTGGACATCTGTCGCGCAAGTGTTCTGAGGTGTTTAGTCGCCGCCATCGACGACGTCTGGAACGGCAGAGCAGCTTGGACACAGCGGCAGCCGCTGCAAGCTCCAGCGCGGAGAACAAGTTGATGCGCAATCAGTCGGATACGATAGCAACAGCGGCACCCTCGTTCCTGCACTCCCAGCCAACGAACAAGGCGCGCGGTCAGACCAATCCGCGTCAGCACTTTATAACCAGCACCCCATCGACAGGAATAGGAGGAGGAGATGCTTCCTCTTCATCCACTGCCGTCGTGGTCATTGCCCCCGTCTCGAACTCATCTGTTAATCCTGGACGTTCTTCGCGTCTGCAGCGTCACAGGAGCTCGGAAACGCATGATGAGCGGCAGAAGCACCAGAGTCGTGGCGGACTCTTCCAGCCCATTCTCCAACTTCCGCACCACAGTGCAGCCAGCAGCATCGGCGCACTGGCAGTGATCGGAGGAGGAGGTGGTGGTGCAGCAAACGATGTGGAAGACATGGAACTGGGCCTGGCCAGGAATGCGGGCAGCGGCGGAGTGGCGGATGCTTGTAGCCGGGCACTGCAGTCCTGGATATTAGGTAAGCTAATAGGCTAATAACAAAATCATCAATATTTGTCGCTTAGAAACCTTAATACGTTAGTTTTAATATGTAATATGTTGCCCATGTAGATCCATTTCCGGATGTGTACCTGGAGGATGATAGCTACACCAAATCTGATCTGGGCATTGAACAGCCACACCAGCCAACTTTCCGCAACCAACATCGTCATCATCACCACCACCACCACCTGCATCATCACCTAGGCGGTGCAATCATCCGTAAGGATCCAACCAGCACAATGTCTGCACTTCAACTGGCCGCAGTCGCCCAGCCAGGAACGGGAGGATCGGTAACAGGCGGTAGTGGAGCACCAGGTGGAGGTGGCTCTACTGCTGGTATGAAGCGACGCAGACATTCCAACGCTACGAGCTACAAGCACGGCTCAAGCCAGGGCAACAAATCTTCTCTGGTGGGCGGTGGAGGTTCCAGGGGCCCGTCTGGAGAAGCAGGAACATCAGGGGGAGCCGGAGGAACTGGTGGAGTGCGGCGCATTAAGAGCGCAGCCCTGGAGGTCCTTTGCCCGCAGCCCTCTGTGTCCAATCTCAGTCCGCATCCTAACAGCGTGGAGGCTATTTCGGGTCAACAACAGATGCGGAATCCTCTGCCACCTCCCAGCAAAAGTTTGGTGCGAAACCAGCACCTTAACCTGTATCCTACGCAAGGCTATAGCGACGCCACTCCCTCTGCTGGAGGAGGCGGGCCTGGCAACAGCAGCACCTGCAGCAGTCTCTTTTTCGGCAGCTCCAGCGCCTGCGGTTCCACAACAGCATTGATTGAACCTCCAGTATACCCCATAGTGGAGCACTCTGACGAGAGGACGACTCTCGAAGAACACGGCGATGATTGCTTGGGAATAGGACAAGGCAACGCCGACGATGACGACGAGGTGGACGACGTCCCGATCCGAAGAAGAACGCGTGCTTTAGGCTGCAGCCAAACGCACTACAGTGTTGAATCGGACGTGGGTGGTTTCTTGGCAGACGACGTCGGCGCTGACGAAGATGTGTTTAAAGATTTCGACGACAACCTAGAGCACATTCTTAGTGAGCTGCAGCAGACGCACAATCAGCTGGACGACGTCCTAAAGACCCACGATCTCCATCACCACTCACATCTGCACCACCATCATAAAGCAGCACCAGTGGAGGCCGCCGGGTCGTCGGGAGGATCCGTGGCAGTAGGGGTAAGTGCCGGAAATGATGACGAAGACGAGGAAACGGAGGATAACAACACGGGATCGAGATCTCCATTGCTCAACGATCGCAATCGCCATCCGGCAACACTGCGAGAGATTCAAGCTGACAAGCAACTCCGCCAGGAGATATCACACCAATCCGGGGTGGTAATCCCAGCCCCTATTGCTCCTGTTCCCATACGCAGCGAGGCGGACTCTGGCTGCCCTTCCAGTGATTGCGAGCAAGTGAGCGCCAGCTCCAAGGACCAACTGCTGGCGGGCATAGAGTCGGAGCTGCAGCAGCATCCGCATCAGCTCCCGCAAAGATGTCAACTGGACGAGGAGCAACCATGCACCTCAAAGATGGCTGCCAAAAGCCTG
Source organism: Drosophila yakuba (assembly GCF_016746365.2). Lineage (NCBI taxonomy): Eukaryota > Metazoa > Arthropoda > Insecta > Diptera > Drosophilidae > Drosophila > Drosophila yakuba. Next base: position 6,335,181 of record NC_052526.2, on the reverse strand, counting down.
GGAGCCATTCCAAAAGTGGTAAAGTACCGAGAAGTGGATGAATTGAGGAGAAGACGCAGAGGAGGCTCCCCAGCGGATGCGGCCGAGGCTGGTAACGAGTTTGCCCTAGTCAAACAGACCAAGCTGGCTTCGCGAAATTCCTCCTCCTCAAACTCCACGCACAGCATCAGCTTGACCGATAGTCTGGCGGCTGACATTCACAAGATGCTCTGGCTGATGCACGGCGGAGCTGTGGACGACCGGGGCCGACCCATCACCGGCACCTCGGCGGACGGCACTCCGATCCCGGCAAGCAGCAGCCTGGTACCGCCAAACATGTCCAACGCACACTTCCAGTTCTACCAGGATGCCATTCAAGCGCTTCAGGGTACCCATCCCACATCCGGTTCCAGCGTGGAATACATGACCACCATTGAGCGGGCGTTGGCTAGGGACAAGTTGCGCCTGGATGCCAAATTGATGTGCGAGCAGCTGGCTGCGGCGGCGGAGGCCAACTCGGGTGTCCGCGGAAACACACTCGCAACTCAGCAAATGACGCAGCAGCAGGTGGGCATGCTAATGCGCGGAAGCTCCAGCTCCCGCCATCCATCGAGCGCTCCGTTCTCGGTCCAGGGATTGATCAATGTGATGCGAAACGAGCGCCAGGTGGCCCGCAGCCAATTGGACGCTTTGCAGCAACTTAGCGATGCGGCAGCAGCTGTGGCGGCCAATGCTAGTGAGGCTGCCTCCGTCTCCGCCTCCGGCGCAGGAGGAGGAGGAGCATCGAGTGGCGGGGGAGGAGTTCTAAGCGCCCTCGGACTGGCGAACCACCCCAGCAACCAGATCAGCCAAATCAGTCAGCTCAGTCAGATGAGCCAGCCCATGCTGAATGTGGACGGGCATTTTGCACCCTACTGCGACTACTGGAGACCTGCGTGCCTTCTATCCGCTGCAGAAAAGCCAGCGGCTCCCAAGAGCTTTTACAAGTACCGCTTTAAGTGGTGCGGCCAGGAGCACGAGTTCAAGATCGCCATGGACCGGCTTGAGCTTCTTGCCCTGTTCGACCGCGATCTCCACTGGATGCACGTTCTTCTGGCCAGTCTGCTGTGCACCCTGGTAGCCTGTTTAGGTGCGGCGATCTTGCAGCACGATCACTACAAGGATCTGTGTGCCCTGCTCTTCTGCGCAGTGATCGCGGGAGCTCAGTACTCGCTAGTAAAGAGTGTTCAACCGGACGCAGCCTCGCCAGTGCACGGATTCAACAAGACGGTGGCCTACTCGCGCGCTATATACTTTTGCATAGCCGGGGGCATGCTGTTGCTACTGAAGCGCCTGGATACGGACTACGGGGAACGTACGCCGGACCCAGTGGTATTCTTTGGCATGCGCTACTCGCCCGCCGACGTGGTTGCCCTCCTGCTACAGGCGCTCTACATCTTGCTGCTGTGCTTTCCCATCATATTCTCGGTGGGACTGTGTCCCCAGATAAACACGTTCCTTATGTACCTGCTCGAGCAGATCGACATGCATGTCTTTGGCGGAAATGCTGCTAGCAGTCTGCTAGGTGAGATCCATTTGAATCACTATTTTGCATCTTGGGACTAATTCCAAATACTTTACAGGTTCCTTTTTGTGCGTTGTCCGGTCGGTGCTGGCTGTAATGCTGCTTTACGGACCTCTGTACGGAGCGTTGGACGAGCAGCGCGGGACACAGTACATACTCTTCTCCATCTTCTGCGCCATGCTGGTGCCACTGGGCTACCATTTGTCTCGATGTGCCAGCGACTTCAGCCATCTGTGGCGGCTGATCAAGACATGCATTGTGAGCACGTATCGTGACGACGAAGATGAGGATCTCAGCCAGATGCAACATGTAGCTGCCGAAGCAGTTACCGCATCAGGGACTGCCAATAACACTGCCCTTCAATTGACCACCAGCACTCCGAAGCAGCACAGGCAAACCGATTTAAAACCAGAGCCTGAGCAGATCGAGCTGAGCTCGCTGGAAAAACTAACCGTCAACGAAGAACATCAGGAAAAAGAGCAGGGAGCGGATGATCAACTGGAGACAGATCAAGATCTTCCTCTGCAACAAAAGCACAGCAAATCAAAAACTTCGTCCTTGGGCAGCAGTCAGCAAACCCTGGCCAAGACCATCAGCAGTAGCAAGAGAGCCATGACAGCCTCCAGTTCGTGTACCTCCATTGGAACGGGAGAACCAGCGGTGGAAGCTGGCGGAGTGCCCGGGGATACGGTGGACGGTGAGGATGAACGTAGAGATACACTGACTAGCGAGGTGGGGAGCAAGAACGAATTAGTAGATAACTACGACCAAGCCGCCAAAATTGATGAGTCCGAGGACAAGATCTCCAGCTCATCTGCCACGAACCCCGGAGACATGTCCACGTTGACAGCGGGAGCGGGCACAGCCACCACTGATGCCACACCCGCTTGCCTGGAGGCAGATCCCGACGCCGAAGTTGAAGCGCCCGCTGACGAAAAACAAAACCAGGGGATTCTGGGAACGGGAACGGGAACGGGAACTGGAACTACCGAAGCCAGTGAAAATAGCAGTGGTGGCGGCGTTAACGGAAATGCCAACGACAATGGCACTGGCAACGACCTTCCCGATCCACTGCCGCGAAAGCTGCAGGCTACAGTGACCACTCGACTGAAGAACGATTTGGTGGTGATGACCCTGCTGGCGGTCAGTGTACTGGGCTTGCACTCCAGCACCGTGTTCACCGCCCTGCAGCCGGATCTCAACGTGGTTCTCTACTCGTTCATCGGCGTACTTGGACTTCTGCTGCACTACATCGTGCCGCAGATGAGGAAACACATGCCCTGGCTTTGTTTCGCCCGTCCGCTGCTGCGGCAGCGCGAGTTCGGCCAGTTTGAGGTGCTCAACGCCCCCAAGATCATGTGGTTCGAAAAGCTCTACATTTACCTCAGTGTCCTGGAGCGGAACGTGCTCTTTCCCTTGCTGGCCATTTCCTCTCTAACGGCGGACTCGCAGTTGATTGTGGCCAAGTTTGGATTGCCCTGGGGCACCCTCATCGTGGCGATCTGCGCCCTAAAGTGTGAGTCATCCGATCCTATGGGCGGATCTTCCATCTCTTTCACTTTAACGCTAATCCCAATCAATCTCTATCTCTATCTACTTATCAGTTGTAAGGAACGCTTACTCGGATCCGACCAACCAGTACCTGATCATAATATTTACGGTTTTGTTATTCCGCATCGACTTTGCCATGGCCACAGAGACCTTCATCATTGACTATTTCTTTGTATCGCTGGCCTTTCGCAAGTGCTGTGACTTTCTGCTTAAGGTGATAATATATATAGTATATCATAATATCCCATGCTAATGCAAACTAATATCCTTCTTTAGCTGCAATTTATTGTGACGTACATCGCACCATGGCAAATTACTTGGGGATCCGCCTTCCACGCCTTCGCCCAGCCATTCAGTGTACCGCACTCGGCAATGCTGTTCCTGCAGGCGGGCATCTCCGCAGTGCTCTCCACTCCGCTAAATCCGTTTTTGGGCAGCGCCATCTTCCTCACGTCGTATGTGCGACCAATTAAGTTCTGGGAGCGGGACTATAACACGCGCCGCATAGACCACTCAAATACGCGGCTCAGCTCCCAGCTGGAGCGCGATTTGGGTGCGGATGATAACAACCTGAACAGCATCTTCTACGAGCACTTAACCCGCTCTCTGCAGCACTCTCTGTGCGGCGATCTGCTGATGGGTCGCTGGGGAAATGTCAACCAAGGAGATTGCTTTGGTAACAACATAGCTTTATACTTTTAATGCAAATATGCTTAAGAACCCGTTCCATCCTTGCAGTTCTTGCCTCGGACGACCTCAACTGTTTGGTTCACATCATTGAGCTAGGCAATGGATTGTGCACATTTCAGATGCGCGGCTTGGAGTTCCGCGGCACCTATTGCCAGCAACGCGAGGTGGAGGCCATCACTGAGGATGTAGAGGACAACGACGGATGCTGCTGCTGCGATCCAGGCCACCTGCCCCGACTGCTCAGCGCCAACGCCATGTTCTCCACCCGCTGGCTGGCTTGGCAGGTGGTCGCAGCCCAGTATGTCATCGAGGGCTACTCCATATCAGACAATTTGGCCAGCGCCACGCTTCAGGTGTTTGAGTACAGAAAGGTGCTCATAACCTACTACATTAAGGTGAGCCCCCTGGCTTTGCGCGTAATAACTTCTGCTAATCAAACACTTTTTTATAGAGCATCATCTACTATGTTGTAAAGAATCCCAAGCTTGAGCAGTGGCTTGCCTCTGGTCCCATACAGGATGCCCTCCAGCATACGCTAAGTCGACAGTTCGTTGATCTAGATCCCATTTTCAATTTCAATTTGGACGAGGACTTTGATTTTCGGGCAGTGGGCATCACGCGTTCCAGTTTTTGCTACGTTTACCTCAAATGGATCAATTACTGTGTGGATATGCGCCGGGATGCTACCTCAGTTGGCGGCGCCCCACCAGCCCACGCACCAGCAGCTGCTGGCGGAGGATCGTCCGCTCCAGCAACAGCGTCTGTTGCACCGCCACCGCCGGTTACTCCCGCTCACAACGATTCGAAGAGCACTCCCAATCTCTCGGCGCACGGCGGACCGGCTGGTCCGGCTTCAGGTCAGTCGAAGTCACAGTCACAGCAGCAGCTGCGCCGTCCACAAAAGAGTGTTGCCCAGGAAACCAGCGGAGGCGGCGGCGGAGGAGGTGTTGTTGTCGGAGGGGGCACTGCTCCTGGCACAGGAGGAGTGACCAGTGGAGGTGGAGATCCGCAGCTGAGCGGCTCACATAGCTTTGCCAATATATCCCGGCAAACATCGGAGAGTGCTCCCGGACTGGGTGGCTACGTAGCGTATATGGATCAAAATGTTTTCGTGAAGCTCGCCAAGAGTAGCACCACCACAGCAGCAGGAGCCGGCGCTCCAACTAGCCGGAAAGAAAGTCAGGAAAAGCCGGCACTTCGTCTGAAACTAGCCAGCGTGGGCAAAGATGCACCGCTCGTGTCCCTGTGCCTGGCCTTGGGCCTCCTGGCCAGGCGATCACTGGCCACTGCCTCGCACAGCTCGTTGACCGGTGTGGAGTTCTTTCTGCACGGTTTACACGCTCTGTTCAAGGGAGATTTCCGGATCACATCGCCGCGCGACGAATGGGTCTTTGCGGACATGGAACTGCTTCATTCCGTTGTGGCGCCGGCGGTCAAGATGGCCCTTAAGCTGCAGCAGGACCACATCACCAATCCCGATGAGTTCCTGGATCCTCACGCCCTGTACGATGCCATTGACAACTGTTCCAACGAGTTGGTGATTTCGCATGAGGCCGATCCCGTTTGGCGAAGTGCCGTTCTACGAGGAGCACCCAATCTTCTTGCCTTAAGGCACGTAATGGAGGATGGCTCGGATGAGTACCGCATTATCCGGCTGACAAAGAGGTGTCTAAGCTTCAGGGTAATCAAGCTTAACAGAGAGTGCGTCCGTGGCTTGTGGGCAGGACAGCAGCAGGAGCTGATCTACCTGAGGAATCGAAATCCAGAGCGCGGAAGCATCCAGAATGCCAAGCAGGCGCTGCGCAACATCATCAACTCCAGCTGCGATCAGCCTATTGGGTATCCCATCTACGTGTCTCCGCTCACAACATCATATGCGGATACAAATGCCCAACTGTGCGAAGTGATTGGCGGCGCCATCACACTGGACACCATTCGGCATACAGTGCTGGGATGGTGGCACCGCATACGCGAGCGCTGTCGCCAGGGATGCAGTTCGGGATCTGCTCTAGAACCGCATCCGGGATCGGGACCCGTCCAACTGGGTGCCTGTAACTTTGGCAGCGGTGGCAGCGTCGTTGGAGCCGCATCCACGGCCACGGGAGTGGGTGCCTCGACAGGATCTGGTTTGGGAGTAGCACCGCCCGGCACCGCTGGCAGCACGGGAGGCGAGTCCGGCGATCTGGCTCCCGTTTTCATTTCCGCACCTCTCTACAACACCCTTACGGTTAATAGTTACTACAGCGTGCGTCCGGGAAATGTTCCCGGAGGACCCATTCCCGCCAATCTGGGAGGTAGCTATGTGAGCGACAGTTTGGCGGTGGTGCGTGGCGGTCTGGCAGTGATGCCTGTGAAACCCACCTCCACAACACTTATTGCCGGCCTGCTGAACAGAGAACGGGATCAGGAAACTTCTGGATCTGGAGTTGTTGGAGCAGGAGCCAGTGGGGCCACGAGAGCAACGAGTAGTGGCGGCGTGCGCAGTCGAAGACCTGAAGTCGGCAGTAGTCGAGGTAGAGATCACGAACGCAGAGCAACTTTGCCCATCGCGAGCGGCGCAGCCGGCGTTGAGCCAGGAAAGGATATTACCGTGCCTCAAACCCAAGTTGAACACGAACCAAGTCCGCGCAGCACAAAGCTCTCCTCTTCTTCGGGCAGCCTGGGTCTTGGAGTGGGCGTGGGCCTTGGCAACATTATCACCACACCAGGAGATTATCCACGGAAAACCAAGGGACCCATTTGCCTCACCGCCGTTGAAACAGGAAGTAGTAATTCGGCGGGAGATGGAAAGCCCGCAGGCTCGGGAACACTTGCTGGAACTGGGGGAGGTGGAGTTATCAGGAAGCCGCGCATTGAGATCTTCAAGAAGGTTATAATTGTCGATGACAGCGGGGTGAGTAAAAATAATAATGAACCCTTTCAATCAGAGTAATAAACCTAAATCCTTGGACAGATTTGCGACTGCCTGGACATTATCGATGCTGTTGTGTGGCCAACCGAGCGTATGCGCAACAACGGTGGCAGGCTGTCCTGGAAGGACTGGGAGCCGAGTGCCGGCATGGTGGGCCATGTGGTCCACTGCTGGACGCCCAACCATAAGGACATTCGCTTTCGTTCACATGTCAACCGCTATGTATACCTCGTGGAGATCGGTGACCACTATGTGCCGGTAGAGGAGCTGGGTCTAAGGGAATACAACCAGATCATGGGCAGCACCGAGGAGATGGCCAATTCGCGACGTAGCTCCATCCAGCGCGATTTCCACGAGTACATCATTCCGCCAAAGCTGGCTAGCCTTGCTCCAATCATTGGAGGCGGCGAGTCCTCCACGGCCACTACCAGCGATGCATCTAAATCACACAAGGCGATGATCCGAGCGGTAAGCAGCAGCAGCTCCGAGGACGAGGATACGTCGTCCACGCGCTCCATTCCATTACCACAGGACGGACATGGCGACTTGACGAACTTCACCAGGCTGGTGAGCATGTGGAAGGAAATCATTTTGGACAATAACAAGAGGCGACTCTACGATATGGGTGAGTTGTCCCCGGAGCTGCTTCAAAAACTGGATGATGCCGTTCAGCAGCAGCAGCAGCAGCAGCAGGAAGATGCGCCGACTGAGAAGACGAATGAAACGGACACAGCCACAGTCACTGCCAACGAAGGTGAAGAGGGGGCAAGAGAAATGGATATTGAGCCAGAGCAGGAGGAGAGTAGTAGAGCAGTAGTGTATCTCGAGGAGCAGGCGCCGCTGGAAGAAGTTACCATTTCGATGCCCGAGGAGCAGCCAGCTCCGCCAACACCTCCGTCTAGTCGCGTCCCTGCTGAGACCAGCTCCACTTCCAGTGCCAAATCCCCAAGTTCCCCTTCATTGTGCCAGGAAGAGGACGCAGTCGATCCGGAGGAGGAGACGCCCGAACTGGCCTCCGAGGAGTCACCAAGCGACGAGAATGGCGAAAGCGAGACGGGGACAACGGTCTAACAGGATCACATCAAACAGGATTTGCATTTGTTTGCCAAGCAAACACCGTAAAGGCAGGGACTGACACCCAGGCGAACATGGACACAAACTTGTAATACATATCAGCAAAGAGCAGAAATATGGAGATTAAAATCGCAGCGAGGAGACATCCTTGCCTCGGGCTTCCGCATTGTACGCCTTTCCCATGGGTGTGGCCCATATCCGAGCACCGTTCCTGGCCAGAAAAACAAACAAACAAACAACAAATGAGAACACTTCCAAGAAATCAAAGTAATGTTTATAAAACGACTGCGTTTAGTGTATGCATAGGAATTAGGAGCAAACTACAATAATTCAGACAAAAACAAACAAAAAACCACGAATTCAATTTTTAGTATTAATACAAAGTTATAGGTTATACTCGGTATATAGGAAAAAAGAGCGCAAATCGAGAGCAGGATATTGGACAGGAGATCATAAGATATATATATCTAACTAATTGTTGTAACTTGCGAATTGTATAATACGGAAACGGAAAACCAAATGCTTCTCAAACATTACCTATTTTGTTCTTTCTCCTCTCGCTAGCCAATACAGAAATATTAAGCAAACCTAAAGAATTTATAAATGTATATTTAACGGAAATTAGTTTAAAGTTAAAGTTAATGAACCCCACACAGACACAAAACATACCAAATTTGATTGTTAAAGAGTACACAAACGATACAAAAGCCCGCATAACATTAGCCTAAGCGATCAGCGATAAGCGAACTTCGGACAGGATTCAAGTTACAAAACTAAGATATTACACACAATTCCTAGATGATTAAGATGAGGATAAGGATGAGGATGAGGATGAGGATGTGGACGAGGATCAAAAGGATTGACGACATGTAAAGCTCTCACGTTGCCTTAAAATATTAGACTGATTTTTTCTACACACATTTGTAGACGTATGTAGACGTATGGTGGATGACATTTGAGAAGTCCCAGCCAATTGCCTGGGGAGGAGGAGCTGCAGCAAGCGAAGTCCTAATCCCAATCCCAACTAGCGATTTACATGTACATATAGGGAAGAGCGAAGCTAAGCGAACAAAGCTACAGTTGTCGGCCTATCCGAATCCGATCGTTCCGTTCCGTTCGTTCGATGAGTATATATGGTATATGTGTATACCAAGGCATATACACACACTTTATAGCCACAAGCCCAATTAGCCAAATCTCTCATTAACACAAGTGTAAATGCTAATTTCTCACCAACAGCAGACAAATTTTCTTACGATTAATTACCAAGAGACAAAACCAACAGACAACAACAACAAACAAAACAAAATACAATGAATATTGATTATTTCTATGTACATATATGGATTGTATTAAACATTTATCGAAACTTAGCTGTTAACAACAAAATATTTTTATTCCCCCTCACTCCACTCCATTTTTTTAGTTCCATTTAAAACAAATTTCATATTTATATTATACATAAAAATTATATAAATATATATCAATTAAATAAATAATAAATGAAACTTGTTATACAAAAAAATAAACCCCCATCTAACTAGCTTTTTCATTTTAACTAGCTTCGTGGTTCTTCCTTATCCACCGGTGGCCATAAAGGCGTCAGTTCACTCAGCGCCACGTCGTAGAGCAGGTTCTGGTACTCCTCCAAAAGGACTAAGGAAATGGTAAAACGGCAGATAAGCAATGAGGAAAGGATTCGGGAGACTGGGGTAAACTTACAGTGAGGATCGCTGATCCACTGGTCGAGCAGCGCCTGGCGGCTGTGAATCTGCTTGGTAATGAGAGCGCGCTTGAAGCGCAACACCTTGTCGTTCATGCTGGACCAGCTCTTGATAACGGAGGCGGGTGTGGACTTTAGTTTGCTCCGGAAGTCGGCTAACCTCGAGCAAACTTCGCCCTCTAGCAGGAACATGCCGAAGTAACTGAAACCACAAAATTGGCATGAGCCCTGGGTTAAATCAACAATCTTTTGAGATACTTACCAACAGGCCTTTTCGCTGAGCGGCATCTCCACTTCCCCGAGGGGCAAATCCCAGCCTGACTTGCCAAACGTGGCATCCACATGACAGTAGATCTTGCCAGACGATTTCTCGAATCTGGGAGCAGGATCCTCGCGCACCTCGCGTATGTTGCACAGCAAGGGAACATATAATAGAAGCCACTCCGGCTCAATGGCGGTGATGCCGCGGATGAACATTTTGGTAGAGTCGCCATTCTGCAGCTCGTATGCCTCCTGATAGATTACCCACTCGGGTGTTTTTTGACGCAGCACGGAGGAGACGTGCAGAAAAGCTGGCTCCTCCATGTCGGCACAATGGTACGCGTACTTCAATCGCCGCCGCTCCTCCTTGTCGGCGATATCTGCCAGAGGTACCTTTCTGGCCACCCGGTCGCCCATGCCGGCCAACAGAATCTGACGCAGGAACCGGGCCTGGGCATCTGTGGGAGGCTTAAGTTCGGGATCAACACCCAGCTCAACGTCACTCACATTCAGGTTGATCTCGTTGGTCAGCTGGACCCGCAATTTTCGCACCTCGCTCATCGCCTTCTGTCGCAATCCATTCGTAGCACAAAACTCCGACAAGCGGCCCTGCGATCCGGCGTACTCAGCAGCTCCCACAGCACGTAATAGGACCATGGGATCCCCAAGCAACTGATAGTTGCCGCTGGCCGCCCAGCTCTGCCGTTTGCGGTGAAACTTATTCGCGCCGGGCGCCACATCCTCGTCCCTTTGCACCCCCGTTTCGATAAGCACCTCCTGGACTGAAAGTGCGGCCACCAGGCAGACGGTGTAGGGCAGCAGGTCCTGCTGGTGGGACAGAGCCAGCATTTTTCCAAAGCGCGGCGCCACTGGAAAGCGGGAGATAACCTGACCCAACCGGGTAACGGCTGGTGGCAAATCTGTCTTCTCCGTGTTGGCGGCCTCCAGGGCACCTAGCACGATCAATCGCCGCTCGGCGGCTTGCAGCTGCACCTGATCCGGTGGTGAGGGAAATGGAAAGTGCACCACGCGATCGATGCCCATGCAGCGCATCTGCAGCATCAAGTCCTCCACTGGTTTTTTCTGGATATCCGGCTGGGAGAAGTCCTCGAAACAGTCGTTGTACACGGCACTCGAGTAGAGGCGGTAGCAATGGCCGGCGCTGATGCGACCCGCTCGTCCAGCACGCTGGTCAGCCGAAGCCTTAGACGTGTAGGTTACCACGAAGGCACTCACACCCGTCAGTTTGTCGTAGAGACGAGTCTTCTGGCGACCGCAGTCCACAACATACTTGATGTGCGGGATGGTGAGGGATGTCTCTGCCACATTGGTGCTGACCACGCATAGCCGGCATCCATCGGGAACGGGCTGGAAGATGCGGTTTTGCTTCTCCGAGGAGAGGAGCGAGTAGAGTGGCAGGACCCAAAGGGGTTGCCTTTTACCTGATTCCATACCCGACTCCCCCTCCAAGCCTAGTTCATCGTCGTTTTCCTCTTCCAGTCCCTCCTGGTCCTCATCCTCATCCGGCTGCTCGTGCATGTCTGCCTCCGTATCATCACCGGGGAGCTTGTAGTCGTCCAGGTTGATCTTGGGTAAAGCGATCTGCGCCAAGAACTTTTTCTTAGATTTGCGAATATTACGTATAACTCGCTTCATGTCAAACTCCAGTTCCTTAGGATCCTCCACAGTCGAATCCGCATCTTCCTTTGTTTCCTCCTTTTTGTCCTCCGATTCCTTACCATTTTTCGCCACATCCTTGGTTGGCGGTTGATACGGAAACGTGCGTCGCAACTTGCGCACCAGTTGGTTGACCTCCTGCTGTCCCGTCACAAAAATTAGTATGCCGCCTTCCGGAAGCTTATTATGGATCTTTAAGGTCTTGCGGTAGGCCTCCGCCACATAGTCATCTGGTGTGCGCTTCTGGAAGTGAATGGTCACAGGAAACTGTCGAGCCTCCACTTTGAGCAACGGTGGTGGGATCTTAAACAAACGTGTATTCTCTGTAAAATCGGATACCCGCAAAGTGGCGGACATGATGATCAGCTTCAGCGGCTGCCCACGTTTGTGACGCAAGGGCACTATTCTCGACAGAAGACCCACTAAGATGTCTGTGTACACGCTGCGCTCGTGCGCCTCGTCCAGGATGATCACCGAGTACTTACTGAGCAGGAAGTCCGTTTCGATCTCCTTAAGCAACACACCATCGGTCATGAATTTGATGCGCGTCGCAGGTGTTACGTTTCCCTCAAAGCGAATGAGGTAGGACACCTCGCTTTCCGGCAGGTTCATCTCGTGGGCCACCCGCTTGGACATGGCAATGGCAGCCACTCGCCGCGGCTCCGTCACTCCGATCATCTTGTGCTGTGCGTAGCCCGCTTCATACAGGAACTGCGGTAGCTGAGTAGTCTTTCCGGAGCCTGTCTCACCAGCCACGATCACAATGGGGTTCTCGTTGATGGTCTCCATCACCTGCTGCTCCTCCGCGAGGATGGGCAGTCTAAGACGGGCATCTTGAACTTCTGTTGTCCGATGTACGGGCACATAGACAGTCTGGTGGATACAGGCAGGTAGAGTAGGCTCCGCCTTCGGCGTTTTAATGGGTGGTTTAACAGTGATTGGCGGTGGAGCTGTTGACACTGGAGTGGCTATGGCAATGGGAGCAGATTCAGCTGGAGACGTCTCATCGTCCTCATCAGAGGAGGCTGAATCTAAGTCATCTTCCTCCAAGCTAATTACATTCGGATTCTTTCGCTTGGCCTCCATTTCCTCCTCCTCTTCGACGAGAAGCTTGCGCTTGGAGCCCTTGATGGCATTCACACGGTGACCCGAAGCCGAGCTTTTTTCAGCTAGGACTTGAGCCTGCCTTTCTTTCTTCTTGGCGAGATACTCGTCCAGAGTGGGTAGACGCTTCAATCCCACGGTTTGCACTTGGCTAATGGAAGTGTACTGCTGCAGCTCCGCCTCCGGAATTTGAACAGCAGCCAGGTCACCCAACAGCTGGGCGCGCTAAATATGCCAAGATTACAATTAATTCACAGTTTTATATTAAAACCGAATAAAAACATACACCCTCTTTCTTTTTCTTCTTGTCCACAATCGCCTGAAGGTGCTTGCGCTGCTTTTTGGAAAGGATCTTCACGTGCTGCACCTTGTCCACCTTGATCTTGGTGGCCCGCTTCTCGGAGGGCAGCACCAGAGCGTTGGCCTCATCGTAGCCCACCTGACTGCCGCCGGCAACAGCATCCACATCGATCTGAATCTGTAGAGTATTGGATTTGGAAAGGGTAAGAAAGCGGATCCAAACGGTTTTGTCCTACGGATACCCACCTTCTTCACGGCCGAGTTGTCCACAATTGTTTGCGGATTCTGCCGCGCTTTGGCATTGTGCACCTTCTTGCCCATGGCTACTTTACTTTACCAAATGTGTTAATAAAATAAAGTAATTGTATTAACTGAACCCAATAATATAAACATTGGTTTAAATCACACGTGCAGAGTACGCTTATCGATAACAGTGCAGGCGATTACTACATTACTACTGCTTGAAAGTTGAGACAGTCTAAAATTTGATGTGATGTGCTTATCAGTTAGTGGGAAACATAGTATTCACACTCGTTCCCCAGCAGTGCGATCGAGCCGTCATCGCAATCGATTAATGGATTCATCGTAATTTTTTCAATATAAGTTCCTGTGACAAATAAGCGTGTAATAATTTCGGTCCGTTTGCTCCCCGCCCGTCGTTCCGGCTTGGCTCTTGTGCTCGAGTCCTGAACCCCTCCGTTCAGCTGAATTTAGCTACCTGCAATGGTGTCCAAGAACCAATTCCATCAGAACCGGACCATGCAGTCGCAGCAGCATCCGCCGCAAATGCAGCAACAGTTTCAGCAACAGCAGCAGCAGCAAAATCCGTATTCACAGCACCGCAACAGCCAGAGCAGCAATAATATTAGTAGCAACCATAATCCCCGGGCAGCTGCGGCTCCCTACAGGAAACCCTGTAGGTCCTCCGGACCAGGAGGCAACGGGAACGGAAATGGAAATGGGCATGGGAATGGTAACACTGCCAACGGCAACAGTAACAACCAGATGATGTTCTCATCCAGCCAAATGCCCAGCGATCCCCTGTATATTGACTTTAACAGCCCGGCACCGGGAAGCAAACCAAACCAGGTGGACAGTCTCAAGAAGAAGCCTATGAAGGGCATCAAACAGCAACAGCATCCCAGTCCAAACCAACAGCAGCAGTGCAAGATGAACAACCAGAACAGCAAGCATATGAACCAGCAGCAGCCCTTCAACCGCCAGATGAACGGAGGCGATTGGCAGCGCTTTCCGGGCAATAATCCCAACCAGATTCGCGGTGGCTTTAATGGTTTCCAGCGCGGTCCCCCTCCGAACCGTCCTCCCCCACGCCACATGATGGGTCCCCCAATGGGTCCGATGGGCCCCGGACCACGAGGTCCCGGACCGATGGGCCCTGGAGGACCTTACCCGCAGATGCCTTTCCAACCACCGATGCCCGGTATGCGCGGTCCCGGGCCCATGGGCCCCATGGGTGGACCACCGCCGCCGCCACCACCGCATTTTATGCGGCGCAACGGACCCGGTCCAGGTCCCATGATGGGTGGCCCACCGCCCATGCATATGATGGGTCCACGGATGCCGCCGCGGGGTATGCCACCGGGCGGACCTTTTGGACCAATGAACATGAATGGCGGCCGGATCATGAAGCCCAATCCCAAGCTTATCAAGCAGGTGGTGAAGGGGAAGAGCAGCATAAAGACACTGAAGAACCTGATCAATCAGTATCCCATCGACAAGCCCTGGGTGACGGAGGAGATACGCAGCGAGCACGACAAGAAGGTGGATATCGAGAACAGATTGAAGGGCCACAAAGACGACGAGCTCTTTGCCCAGTACAAAGGCCAGCGAGACAAGTTCGTTGGTCTCTACGAGGCGGCGCGGGAGGAGTATCTCAAGCAGGAGGCAGCCAGTGTTAAGGCCAAGGTGAGCATATAGTGGAACCCCAACATCTCCTCCTTCCCTTGGAACAGGTGTCCCATCCGCAGCATCTCTTCAGGAATGCACAGCGATTCCGGACACAGTCTCGGTTCGATCTGAAATCGCTTTGCAGCCCCGATTTGATTCACAATCCCCCCACCCGTCCCTCTTTGTTGCGTTTGCCGGGCGGTAGGAAGAGAAAAGGGAGCAGAGAAAGTGGGAAAGTGAATCGCAACCTGATGCACTGCCTCCCATTGCCCCATTTCCTGTAGTTCTGCAGTAGGCAGTTGTCACATCGATTTTCACCTTCGGTTACCTTGGCACTGATGTATATATCCGCAAAAGAGAAACCCACTGGCATATATTTTTAGCCATTTCAGTTTTTAGGAACTGAACAGAATTGTGTTTTTAAGTATTTAGAACTGCAACTGATAACGTACCGCATACGTGGCTGTATTCAAATTAAAGAAAACTAATAACAATTTGTACTGTTCAATCGTGGCAGGCAAAGTAGATTCATAAATGCACTCTTAGTAACTCTATTCCTTAACTGACTTGATACTTTTTTGAACGAGCCTCAGTACTGATCAATCCTATGGCTGTTTCCATTTTGGTTGGCATTTGAAAAGCGAATTTCGTAAAGTCTAAACTGCCAGAATATCAATTTACGCACTTAATTGGTAGGTATAGTCCATCTTCTGAAACTCATAGCAAACATAGCATACGAAATGATAATTTTGAGGTTTTAAGATAAGAAGTTGTACTATTCCTGTTCCCAGTTAAGTAATTGAAATTCGAGGGCGTAGTTATCTGGAAATAGCCAAGAGAAGTTCGCAGAATGCATTTGAATGCGAAAACAGATCTGAGAGCTCCTTTTACATACACTCAAAAAATTTGCTATTGAAAGCCGTTGGCAATTCTCGTATTTCTTTTGCAGGATGCCAAGTCAGACAAAGACAAAAACGCAATTTCAAATCAGAGCGCCGCCCCTAAGGCCGGAAGCGCTAAAGATGCAACAATTCCAAATCCCTAGGCAGCCAATGCAACCGAAAACCGAATCAATTGAATCAATCGAATCGAACCGAACCGAATCCAGAACAGGTCGGTCGACTCGCAGAACTAAATGTAAACTTAAACGTAAACGTAAAACGAAAGAGCAATTCAAAACTAAAACTAAAACTATACCTAAAGCTAAAACTAAAACTAAAACTAAAAGTAGCAGCGAGCAACAGCAAGAGTCTGACAATTGAAAGACGTATAGAAACTGAAAAGCCCGACTCTATATGGGATATATACAGCTTTTGTCACACGTTGCTTTTGCGACTGAGAACTGAGCTTAGAACGATAATATTGCAACAAAATACAAACCCAGCGATAATAATGTGGGCGAATCAACTCTAGTACTAGCGATAAAGATATAGATTACGAGAACGAATAACGCATAACGCATAATGCATAACGTCACTTGTCTAACGTAACGTAGAGTATTGAAATGTAACCGTAACGTAGCGTAACAGTTTCCTTATTCGAAAACAATTTGTTGTTCAATTCTAAGTTACTGCAGCAAATTCAATTCAATTATTTGTACACATTATCTGACACGCCCTTAGCTATATAGTTATGCATATATATGTGTATATATATATATATATTGAGATATATATAAATTAATTTCCTATTCGCTGCCCGAGTGCTTGGACGCGACATTATTGGAACAGAGACGCCGGATCCTAAGCACTCTGGCAATAATCACTCTGCCAGCCTTGGATAACGCCACTTGATTGTATTTTTAAATTAATTCTTAAAAACTACGAATTAAGATCACTCTGTGAACGTGTTCTCGATGGTGTGCATCTACGGATTTGTTTTTGTGTTCTTTTACCCGACCTCAAACCCCAAAACCCCAAAACCCCCGTCCCTAACAACCTGTACCCTGAAGCCAAGTCCACTGTTCTCTTCACCCATAGTAGATTAATCACGCTCCTGATCTTGATGACTTGATCCACCTGACAAGTAACCTCAAAGCGGAGAAGTAGAGCCCAGGGGGCCCACCGTACAAACTCTAGTATATCCTCTAGTAATATCCAAACCAGTTAACATGGTCAAGCCCATGGTCGAGAGTAAACATTTCTGCCTTGCAAGTTGGAACTAGGCAACTAAGCATACCCTGATTTAACCTGTTTAAACTAGACATTCAATTCAGACTTGTTAATAGCGACATAGACATCATAGACATAGCACCAATTTCAAACAAATCAGTTAACAGCAATCCCTCGATTGGCAACAACTCTGCCGACCTCGAAATGAGGAGAATTGCAAGTAATTTGTAAGGCACAATTTATAATCCGCCTGGTTAGGATTCGTCCTCTCACCTCACTTATAGTGAACTTATAGTGGAATTATTATTATCAATGTAGATAACATTGAACCCTCAGGTAGCTAAATAACTAAATGGCAAATAGGGAGACTAAATATTTTAGAATCTGTCCCTTTGACCCAGCTTGTCAGGTGCTCTTGGGTTCAATCGTTAGTTGCTGCTATATAAACACTTTCCCCATCCCCACAAGAATGATGAATGCCGCAGAATAAAGAGAATTTTCAACAAACACTAAAGCCATCGCGACTTCGAAACTTTTCCTGGGGGATCATTACACGCGGGCCTATGGTTACTTTTCCCAGCCACTTAGCCCACAAGTTTGGCCAACAATCCATCTAATAGTGCAATCACTGCTAATCGCCGGAGTATAAAGGCAAACGGACTCATGGAGTTGCCTCAGAGGCAACCGCCATAATGGCGAACCAAGAGCAACCAGGAACCAAACTGGACACCCACAGTGCTGTGTACTACCACTGGCGCGTTTGGGAGCTCACTGGCCTGATGCGTCCTCCGGGCGTTTCCAGTCTGCGTTACGTGGTGTACTCCATGGCGGTCAACTTAATGGTCACCGTGCTGTTTCCCTTGAGCTTACTGGCCAGGCTGCTGTTCACCACCAATATGGCCGGGTTGTGCGAGAACCTGACCATCACCATCACGGATATTGTGGCCAATTTGAAGTTTGCGAATGTGTACATAGTGAGGAAGCAGCTGCACGAGATTCGCTCGCTCCTGCGGCTCATGGACGCCAGAGCCATGCTGGTGGGTGATCCCGAAGAGGTATCTGCCTTGCGCAGGGAAGTGAATATCGCACAGAGCACCTTTCGCACATTCGCTAGTATTTTCGTGTTTGGAACCACTCTGAGTTGCATCCGCGTGGTGGTTCGTCCGGATCGAGAGCTCCTGTATCCAGCCTGGTTCGGCGTTGACTGGATGCACTCCACCAGAAACTATGTGCTCATCAATATCTACCAGCTCTTCGGCTTGGTAGTGCAGGCCATTCAGAACTGCGCCAGTGACTCCTATCCGCCTGCGTTTCTCTGCCTGCTCACGGGTCATATGCGTGCCTTGGAGCTGCGGGTGCGTCGGATTGGTTCTAGGCCGGAGAAGAGCTCCACAATAGCGCAGTCGTACGAAGTGTGGCGGGAGCATGTTTACCAGGAGCTGGTCGAGTGCATTCGCGATCTGATGCGGGTCCATCGACTGAGGGAGATCATACAGCGCGTCCTTTCTGGCGCCTGCATGGCCCAGTTCGCCTGCTCCGCCGCCGTTCAGTGCACCGTCGCTATGCACTTCCTGTACATGGCGGATGAGCACGACCACACCGCCATGATCATCTCGATTGTCTTTTTCTTGGCCGTCACCTTGGAGGTGTTTGTAATCTGCTATTTTGGGGACAGGATGCGGACGCAGAGCGAGGCGCTGTGCGATGCATTCTACGACTGCAACTGGGTGGAGCAGCTGCCCAAGTTCAAGCGGGAACTACTCTTCACGCTAGCCAGGACTCAGCGGCCGTCCCTCATCTACGCGGGCAATTACATCGCCCTCTCGCTGGAGACCTTCGAGCAGGCAAGGCGCCATATATATTTGAATGTTCTTTGATTTGTTGAAATCTCTATGCACTTGATTCCAGGTCATGAGGTTTACCTACTCGGTTTTCACACTCTTGCTGAGGGCCAAGTAAGACGATCATAATCTCGCTTTTACAATACCAAATGCTGTATTACAGCATGTATATAACAAATAAATTACAACAATAAATGATCATTATGGTATTTTTTATTTAAGTGGTTTATTCCTAACGTGTCCAAAAATAAAGCGAAAATCTGCAAAGATTCTTATGCAGAAGGGAATAGCTTGTTTCGGTTCAGTCGCCGCTATCCGTCGTCTCCGCCGGAGCAGCGTCCGCTGCGGACTCTGGATCAGATGCAATGGCTGGAGCGGGTGGGTCGTCCTCCGTGACGTCTTTCTGCTTCTTCCACATCTTGGCGGCAGCCAGCAGCTTGAGGTTGGGTCGAGCCATTTCGTCCTCGGGAAAGATGTAGTCGAATACCTCCTCCCAACCCTCCTCGACTCCATCGTCGGAGACGATCTTCTGCCGCTTCTTGATGCGCCGCGGCATCTTGTCCATTACCTTTTGTAGCGCCTGCGCATCGGAAGCGTCGCGTTCAAAGTCGCGCCATGCCTCTAGCAGCAGAACACGCGACTCCTTGTCGCCCAGCTGACGCAACATCTCGTTGGCCCGCTCGTAGATTCTTCTTGCCAGCCGCACGTTCAGCTCCGCATCTGGCCCGCTGTCGCCGTGGCTGAGGCCCATCTCGAACTTGGCAAACGACATCCACACCTTCACATGCTGCGTGCGCTCGAGGAGGCGCTCGTACAGCTGTCTGGCTAGCTCCGTTTCGCCCAGGGCCACCTCGAAGTCGATGTATGCCTTCCACAGCAGCTCTGGCATGTCCAGGCGCGGCTGCTGCACCGCCAGCTCGAAAATGGCTCTCGCACGCTCCGTGTCGCCCAACAGGTTCTCCAGCTCGGCGAACTTCATCCAGGTGACACAATTCTCCGGTCCAAATTCGAGGAACTTCTCGTACAGCAGGCGGCAGCGCTCGAACTCACGCAACTGAATCTCCAGATCAATGTAGCCCCTGAAAAGCTTATCTCTGGGACACATACCGATCGCCAAGCCCAGTGCTTTGCGTGCGCGCTGCAGATCCTTGCAGCGGATCTCGAATTGGGCGTACAGCAGCCACAGCTTGCTAAAGGTAAACTGCTTATGAGGTATCAGTTCCAGACAGGTCTTGTAGATCTGGCGCGTGCGTTCCGCATCCTCCGCTTCGAGTTCCTCGTACAGGGCATAATTGATCCAAAGGTAAATGTAGCGTCGCCAGAAGTTCTTTTCATTGGCGGGCGGCACGTTGGAAATGGCCCGCTCGTACGTCTCACGGATCTGGTCCCGGTCGCCCTCCGCCTCAATCAAACGCAAATAGTCGAACCAGGCATCGTAGTTAGTTGGGTTGGCGGCCACCTCCTGCTCGTACTGGTACTTGCGCTTGGAAACGATCACATCCTCGATGCCCGCTCTGTCGCCGTACTTCTTCTCGTGTATCGTATAGGCCTTGAACAGCTCCTGTGTGCGATCTTTAGGTAGGTGATCTAACGCGTACTTGTAGATGACGCGCGCCCTGTCGTGCTCCTTCTGACCCTCCTCAAAACGTGCGAAGGCGATGAACAGACGCTCCTCGATGTACTCGTCCCCAAAGAACTCCACAGCGCGCTCGAATACCCGCCGCGAGCCATGGATAAACCCATGGGACTCCTCGAAGCGGGCGAACTTTATCCAGTTCTTCACGTCCGGGTGCACATAGACAAATCGCTCGTAGACCTCCCGTGCCCGGTCAATCTCTTTGTAGCGCAGCTCGAAGTTGACGTAGGTCTGCCAGGCCTGCTCCTCCGGTTGCCACTCCATCCAGCGCTCGAACACCTGACGCGCTCCTGCCACATTCTCCAGCATCTCCTCCATGTAGGTGTACTTGTACCAGAACTGGTTGACTCGCGGCATGATGGTCACTGCCCGATCCCACAGGTTGCGGGCATGATTCACCTGCTTGTTCTTCATCTCCATCTCGGCGTATTTCAGCCAGAGGGTCACGTTCCTGTGCTCATTGTCCAAAGCCCGCTCCCAAATAGAGCGAGCCCGCTGGATCTCCTGCTGCTGCTCCTCCCACTGGGCGTATTTGATCCAATGGCTGACCACCATGCGGTTCTTGCGGAGATTGTCCTCAAAGGTCTTTCGCTTCCGCTGCTGATAGTCAGCCAACTCGGCGGGATCGGAGATCTTCTGCTTTGGCGGCGGCGGCAGAATCTCCAGATCTCGCTCCTTGGCCTCACGGAGCAGCTGCTCCGCCGTAATTTGCACCTCAGCCGGCGCTTTGTTCTTGACCTGGTGAAATTTTGGATTGGATAAGTTGCTTTTGTGCATTTCGGACGATGGCACTCACCTTGGCCACCTTGGGCATCTTCTGTGGCCGCTCCATAGCTGTGCAGTTCGCGATCCCTTTCTTAGTAAAATATATTAGATTGGTAAAAACAGTATAAATCGCAACAAAATAAATAATGCCACCGACAACGTCGTGCGATAACGATAAGCGTACTTCGATAGCTCTCTATCGATAGCCGTTTATTCTGTCTCCACTGGCGTTCTGCATTCTGCTTCTTGAATGGCATTTTTAAAAGTAGTATTTTCGAAAGTAGTATTTTACGAAGCAGAAGCTTAATTAAAAACATTTTATTGATTTAACCACAAAAATAAATATGTACTCCGACAATAATTGTAATTTGTTGGGTTAAAAATGAAATGCGGGCTTTTTTATTTTCAAGAAATTTTAAAACAACAAGAAAAAAGGATATTTAAGAGATAAAAAGCCGCAGAAACTATATATCCCCATTTATTCGAAAAACTTCGAACGGTCTTTGGTTGAAAGAGCTTTCTCGTCACCCTGGAACATGTCCTCGACCATCATTTGAAAAATCTCCACGAGCTCTCGTTCCGCTTCTCCGGCTTCACCACCACCCAGTGATCGGGATCCATTAGATAGTCGCTATAAAGGGCAACGAGGCGTTACTAAATAACCTAAACAACTATCACATGCAAATCGAAACCCACCGATTCTCAACCAAGGCCTTTTGGGTATGGGTACGCAGTGCTTCCAAGGAGCCGGCTCCTCCGCCGTACTCCTCCGGCAGCATCTCTCGCGGCACGAATTCGTACAGCGTATCTATGCTCTGCGTGTGAAAGCGGATCTGAAAAGTAGAAAGCAATGGTGAGGATAAGTTATTCGAGATAAGAACATCCTAGAGCTGCGAAACCCACCAGCTTGAAGACCTCTTCGCTGATAAACGGCTTCACCACGCTAACGATCCGGTCCAGGTAAGTGGGACAGTTGATCATGTGTATGGCGCGCAGGCGCACCGGAAATGCCAGCTGAAGGAACTTGATGTAGGCGCGCAGCGTGCTGATCGTCAGTCGCGAAATGTGTCGCATGGTGGTGCCCTTCATGTCGAAAATCTGCACCTCTCCCTCGGACAGAACTTCCGGGTTGGCCAGATCGTCCGGCGTCACGAACCGGCAGTCGCTGACCATGAAGAAGGCGCGCGTGTCCTCCGTGTGGTGCATCTGTGGATGAGATGATTAGGGGGTCAGAAGCGGAGAGCGATTCCTACAGCAAAGAGCACCTAATACTCACCTTGGAGGCCTCGAAATCCCGGAAGCAGTACAGTGACACCTTGCATTTGTCCGGCGTTATGCCCGGCAGCGGAAGAATATCTCTGAAATTGGAGTATGGAATACACGGGATGTACAGAAAGGAATCCTTGCCTTCGAAGAAGAACACACTTACGCATAGTCGAAGGTGCGCCTGCTGTCTGCGTCCAAAGGATCCCTCCGGATGAACAGGTGCGGGTGCCGGTTGCGCAGGGCGTAGTTCACCTCGATGAGCTTCCGAGTCTCCTCCACGTCGCCAAACATGCACTGGTAGAAGCGCCGGAGCAGCAGCGGATCTGCAAATACACGTATTGTACGATACAGTAATTAAGGGCATATTTGGAAGTATTGAATTGGGGAGTCGACACTAAAGGGAGCGGTTCGACTTAGGGAGTCTTGCCTGTACATTTATTGTTTGTATACAATTCGCTACAGTGACGTAAGGCGGCGAATGGAGCGGCCTACTAACGACCTCATTAATGGTGGTTAGATGGTTAGGTGGTGCTTGGGATTTGGGTTTTGGATGGGCAGTGAACGGATGTTGGATTCCCGCATGGTCTACGGGCACAGCGCTTACCAATCTCCTTGGGCAGCTTGTCATTATGCCGGAACCACTCGAGTAGCTCCTTGAGATTCCGTTCCTGCTCCCGCTGCGCCTGGTCCGCAGTGCCGCCGTCCTGTTCTCGCTGCAGCTGCTTCGACGTGCCGCTCGCCCCCGTCTCTCTCCCACCTATGCGGCTCATTGGTGCTGTTGGTGCCTGGCTATCGATTGCTAAGTGGCTGTTCTCTCCGTCAGGCTTGCCTCCTATCGGCTATCGGGCGCAGCAATCGCTTTCGAATCACTTTCGAAAAAAAAACGCTTTCGAATCGCTTTTGTACCGTTGGGCTGGAAGCCTGGCAGGCGACTGACTGACAGTTGCGCATCGATTTCGCTCATCGATTTAGTTTTTGAATATTCAATGCTACTGCGTTGGCGATTAAAGCCACGTAATTTTATAATGGCTTTTCGGCCATCGTTTGGACGACGCTTAATAGTGCCTAAATATGTGCCGTCCCAGCTTCTGGATCTGCCTAATCACCTGGTCGTGTGCCGCATCCCAATGCCAGTGGTAGTAATAGTGACACAATTTTTGCTTCAATTGGTGGATGGGCAATATTTCGAAAAACGTTTGTTCTTTGTAATCATAGAAGGACATTCAGAAGCACCTAGCTTTTGGGTGTAATAAAACCTCATCAAATGTAATTAATATAATTTATTGCTCTTTCTTTGTATATTGTCGTTCCCATTGTTGTCAATCAATATACACTAGCCCCTTATTTGATAATAGCGAAATTGGTAAGAAAATAATTAAATATGGAGGGTCGGCTTCTGGAAGCTGAACTCTGGAGCCTGCAAAACTAATCGATATCATCGCTTTGGCAAGACGCGCTGCTTGATCACATTTAAATATACATATATCACGTTGGAGGATCAGGATATAGATCAGAACCAGGACCACCGACTCTTGCTCTGCGAGGCCACCTTCCAGTAGCGCTCGTCGCTCAGGTACGTCCTATGAAGTACAAATTGGATGGCATACATGGACATGGATGGCAATACTCACGCGTTGTCCCGAATGGACTGGATGCCCCGGGCCTTGAGTTCCGCCACAGAGCCCGCCTTGCCGCCATACTCATCCGGCAACATGTCTCGGGGCACATCCCTGTAGAGACTTTCCAGACCCTCTGTGTGGTACTTGATCTGCAAGGCAATTGGCTGGCTTAGCAAGAGCTTCTTGGAATGAAGTGCATTGCGGCAGGGGCTACCATATTGCGGACTTCCTCCCTTAGGAAGGGCGACATCATGGAGATGAGCTTGTCCAGGTAGCTGGGGCAGTTAATGACATGCATGGCCTGGAGGCGCGAGGGATAGGCCTCCTGCAGGAACTTCATGTAGACACGCAGCACGAAAATGGAGACGTGGGCCAGGTGGCGGAGTGTGTAGCCCCCAATGTCCACAATCTGAACATCGCCCTCGGCAATGTCCGCTTCGTCCAGTACGTAATCTGCTCCGCTTCCTGGTTCCCGCTCCACATCCGGCCTCGTGAATCGCGCATCACTCATCATAACGAAGATTTTGGTCTCCTCAACCGAATTGCGCTGTATCAATAGATATCAATAGATCAATCGGGTGAATGTACATCCGGTCAAGACGCACCGTTCGTGGATCCAGATCGGCCATGCGGAAGAAGATCAGCTTATTTCCCTCTGGAGTAACTCCGGGTAATACCAGAAGGTCCCTGTTGGAGGAAGAAGGGTTATTACTCGTTCCTTGAAACTCTTACTTTACTACACTTACGAGACCTTCAGGCCCTTGGCGGTCATCTCGTCCTCCATGTTGCGATCCATAAACAGGTGTGGGTTCTTGTTGCGCATACTGTAGTTGAGCTCCACCAGTGACTTGGTGCGCTCCACATCGAAAGCCGTGCACTTGAGGAATCGCAGCATAACAATGGGTTCTATCGGGAAGATTTACTAGGACTCGTAATAACTTGTGAGATAGGTTTGATTAGAGATACAATTCATAATTATCTATGGATCTGTGTACACATAGCACTGGCTAAGCGAATGCCAGGTGCCAAACATCTGCAAGTAGCTTTCATATCACTGGAGGTGCCTAATGCACTTGACCTTTGGCACTTGAGCACCCGGTTACAAGGTTAATGGATCGTTACCACAATCCGGCTATTGCGCGTTTATGCCCATTAATTCTGTCTGCCACTTGACTGGTTATCAATCGGAGCGAAACGCATTTGTGTATTTGGATTCGATCCAAAGCCGCTGATTCACTTCACTTACCGATCTTCTCGGGCAGATTGGGATTGGCCTCGAACCAGGCGACCAGTTCCGCCAGCTTGTCGCTCCATCCAGCGGTGGGCGTGGAGGAGTTGGTCTCGGGGGCGGTCTCCTTGTCCACCGTATCGTTATCTTTATCCATTTGGGGCAGGCGAACGCGTCTTTTGGCGGCCGCAGAAAGCCACTAACTAAGCAAGTAACTTAGCTAAGTACCCCGTACCCCAATTGATAAAGCTAACAAGCCCGCACACACACACATGCGCTCCTAATGATATGTGACCACTAGTCGGACGCGATCTTTAGCTTTTCGCGATCGGATCGGATCGGTTGGGATCGTTTTGGATCGGCGAGAGAAAGCTCCAATGCTCCAAAAAGCTCCAGCTCAGCGCATTGTTGAGTCCAGTTGTTTGCAATTAGGCGTAAACGAGGGCGGTTTTAATTGCTGGAGAACAAGCCACTGGCAACAAAGTCGAATCAGCAATACAATACACTGGGTTTTTGAAATCTTTATTGGATCTGGATATGGACACCTACAATATACAACACACATCCAATACACGTAGAACTCTGGATCTGTATTCGGCTTCCCGTCCCACCGGTTTCATTCGTTTAGCCACCTGCTTTGTTCACTATTCACTATTCAGTATTCAGATGGAACCAGCGCTAAGAAAAAATATATACTATAGTATGTTAATGTCTATGTCTATGTGTATATGTAGATGTACATATATGTATACATATATACTCGTAGTATATGGCTAGCAACATACTCGCAATACTTGGCCCGATGTATGAAATCGTCAGCGGTCGCAAAATGGTTACTCTCAAAATTTTAAAAATGTTAACATTGTTGCTTTTAGACCTTAGACCTTAGGATTTCACCTGGTTATCATAACAGCTTGATCTGTATCTAGATTTGGATCTGGATCTAGATCTGAATCGGGATCTGAATCGGGTTGCACCTGTGGTTAGGCGAAAGTGGAGGGTCTCGAAACCTATATAACGCACATAACACCGACAACACATACATAACATACATTAACTCTGGACCGGATCAGGATCGGGATCGGATCGCTGCGGTTTGGAAACTGCAAACCGCAAACTGGAGTTCCAATTGAATACACGCCTACGCCTAGGAGTTTACATTGGGAAAAACACACAAAAACCTTTTTGGAGCCCTTGGCGAAATACATATACACATGTATGCAGATGCGCAGATACGGCAATTGATATCGTTTCACCTCAGATCGGATATACTGGTATATACATACCATACATACATATATAACGTTCTACATGCTAGATGCTTATTGTGGCTCATAAAGCTCTTCTCCTCCCTCTCTCTCTCTCTCTCTCTCTCTTTCTCTCTCTCTCTCTCCCTCTATATATATATATATATATATTCCTCTCTATCTGTCTCTATCTCTATTTCTCTATTTGATAGATAGGTTATAGACATGGAACAACATTACTGGCACTGGCAAATGCTATAAATTGAGAATGCACCCACATCGAGGGAATACCTCATCCCCTCCCACATGAGTGTAGATCAAACCTATTAACTAGTCTTATCCTCTAGGCCCACGGACAGAGGTCAAATAGCCAGAGGTCAATAGCCAGAGGTCAATATGCATATATCAGTTGGAGCCTCCTTCAAACTGTATCCCTTTCCGAATCGAGCGACTTCTGTCCACTGAGCTTGAAGTGTAGCTTGCGTCGCTTGACTTGTGTCTCTCGTTCCATGCTGACGGGCTGCGTCTCGATCTTGGTCTCGATATCGATCTCGAGGAGATCTGGCCGCCGAACCGAATCCAGTTCTGCGTCCGTATCCGTGTCCGCATCCGGAACATGTCACATGGTGTGCGTCCGGGCCACGACATCCCGTCGCATTCGTCGGGACTAGCTGAAGATGCTGCGTCATAAACTGACTAGCGTCGCCTTGCGTTGCGCCTCCAATCGGATCTCCAGCGTAGCATATGGCGGCACACTGATGACGAGCAGCACCACCAGAGCGATGATCTTCATCGATTCGCAGAGGAAGCCGTGACCGGCGAAGGTCAGACCCAGGCCCAGGAACCGGAGGGCCAGCAGAGGCGCCTGCACCTCCGTCACATGACTGGCATGATTGAGGGTGACCAGCGAGAGCAGGAGCGTCTCCCACATCCCATTGCAGGCGCCCCACGAGGCGGCAATCACGTAGAACAGGGCACTGTCGTCACTCGACGGCTTCCAACTGGACAGGGCCAGCAGCAGACAGGAGTGGAAGAAGAAACCAGCCACTGCAATGAGAAGAGTTATAAGAGTGGTTACTCCGAGTACCCTGTGTGTCCATTTGGTACTCACAAATCACGACGATCCGCTTGACATGCCTGAGCAGCATGCTCAAGGTGCAGGAGACAATG
Source organism: Drosophila yakuba (assembly GCF_016746365.2). Lineage (NCBI taxonomy): Eukaryota > Metazoa > Arthropoda > Insecta > Diptera > Drosophilidae > Drosophila > Drosophila yakuba. Next base: position 6,307,556 of record NC_052526.2, on the reverse strand, counting down.
AGCTGCATCAGACCCATGCCAATCAAGGCGCCGGCAATCATGCCGATCCCCAAGGAGCACGTGACGAAGGCCCGCAGGAAGTCACCCATCATGTACGCCTGTTCCGTGCCCACAAAATAGGCCAGCGGACCGGCAAAGAGCAGGGTGTCCGTGATGCTCACATCTCTGGAGCGCTCTGGTCGCGATGACCCAGTGGCCTGCACCTTGTCCACCACAATCAGCAGCGAGAGGACCAACGATATCATCGAGAACAGAACGTACAGCCAGAGCAGCGATTGCCCGGCCACCCGGGGCTCGCTTTCGATGAAGCCCGCATAGATGGAGCTGGGTATGGAGCTGCCATTGGCCCATCCGGCTGCCAGGATGGATTGCACTCTCAGTGGGCACATGTCTGCCCCACAGATTCTGTCGCCGTGCTCGTTCCTATTGTAGAAATCGCGCAGTTGCGGTGGCCAGCTCTCGTTGCCATAGTAAACCAGTCCGGAGCAATCGCCCGTAAAGTTGCCATCGCTGCAGGCCAGCAAAATGGAGGCGAGTAGGGCTCCGCCGATGAGTCCCAGGTCCTGGGAAACCCTGAACCACCTGGCCAGACGCCTCACCTTCTGATCCCGATTGCAAAACATCTTGTGCTCCTCGTGAAGCACATCGACGGCCGCCTGCGACTGCTGCGACTCGCAGGAGCAGCTCAGCTTCCCACCAAAGTGGACAATCAAGGCCGCCTTGGAGCCAGCGGATCCGCTCAGGGTCACGCCCAGCAGCAGGTAGGCGGGTAGAAGGGTGTAAATGGAGGCGTACAGGTGCGACAGGAGGAAGAGAAGCACTGTCATATAGTTGGCCACTATCAGTGGGCCATAACCATAGCGTTTCATCAGTCGAATGCTGGGCAGGCTCATGCCAGCGGCCACCAGGAAGAGAGCACTCAGCAGCAGGGATCCAATCTCCGGGCCGAGGGGCAACCATTCCTCCCGATGGTGCCACACTGCATTGGAGCCCTGGAGCGCCATCACCGGCAGCAGGACGCAGTTCATCAGTCCATGGGCCAAGCTCAAGCAGCTAAACTGGCGCCACACCTTCTGGCGCACATGGGCTGGCACCTTGTGCCGGCAATTCCTGTTGTTCAGCGTTATCAGTCGCCGTATGGAGGTGGCTCCAATGGAGCTGTTTATCGACTCCCGGCGACGCGAGGCCGCCAGAGCAGCCTGCACCTGGTACGAGGACACCGGATTTATTCGATGCGAGCGTGTCGAGATGGGCGACGGCGAGTATGCGGTGATGTGCTGCTGGATAGGATGCAAGCAAATGGCATTAGGATATGGCCAATCCAAGGATTTAATAACAGCCAAGGGAATGTGGTCGGTGCCCAGGGAAGGAGTGTTAATCAGTTGTTGTGCAACTGGCAAAGACAATCCCACTGTTCACTATTCACCAATGAACACAGACCACAGAGCACCCCTTTTGTCCACACTTGGCCACCAGATAGTTGAGAGTGGCCAGGACAAAGAGATAAGCGCTCTGATTCTATTTATATGCGACAGGTGTCACCACGCCGGCAAGCAAGTGACATGAATTATATAAAGGCTCTATGTGTGCACCTGAGCACTCACCTCCATCATCTGCTCCTCCCAGACGTTCTGGGCTCCTCCAGAACTGCGCGTTCGCAGCACTCTGTGCCTGGTGGTCAGCGAATGGCGGTGCTGATGGTGCTGGTGCTGATGCTGGTGCTGATGCTGATGGTGGTGTGAGTGTGGGATATACTTCTTGCCCAGTCCCAGCATCGCAAATCCACTGCTGGCCACCGGAGCACCCGCACTGGCGGCCAATCCAGATGCTGTGCCCACCGCCTGGATCTGGCCCTTTCCCGCAGCTGTCCCATTGCCACCGGGCAGCTCTCCGTTGCCGGTGGCAGTGCCTGCGGTGGCATTGAGGCTCAAGGATCCGCCACCAATCCCCAGACCAGCCATTATGTAAGCATTATACGACGATTGCTGCGTGGCGTACAAACATGCATATGTAAATAGTGGTCAGGAAGTGGAATCCATCAATCCAGCGATCTCACCTTGCGCTGCTGAGCGAACGCGGAGAGTCGCTCCCGCTCGCGACTGGTGTCCCGGGCTCGCTGCTCCAGCAGCAGTTCGTACTCCCGCCGCTTCTCCCGCTTGCGCTCCGCCTCCTCCAGCTCGTGAAGATTTGGCAGACTGCCCATTTCCGGCGTCTTAACTTGCCAACTTACCGAAACTTAACGGCCGTAATGCGAGTTATGCCATCGCTCCAAAAGGGCCAACTCATGCTGCTCCTCCACTGGCATCCCACGCCAATTCAGTCTGCAATTATTGTCCTTGCTGCGTGGGCGGGTTCATTGTCCGCCGCCGACCTGCCACGCCCCCAAATCAGCGCCAGGGGCTGTATGAAAGTGCAAATATAGTTCTGCTGCAGCGGAATGCACCTGTGAAGTGGAAACAGGAAATGAAAAAGTTGTGCGGCCTCGCATGGTAGCGCCATCTATCGGCCGCTTATCGAGTTGTCACCTGCACCTGGAAATCGTAACTCACACACACACGCACTCGCCCACACATCTACCTGGCTGTACGTGCACTGCATACTTATGTGGGCCATGGGCCTACATACATACATGTATGCAAACATGTACGTTCCGTTGCCGTTACCGTTGCCGTTACTATCTAATACATTCTGGCACATTTACAGGCACTCGCGGTCGCAATAATAGGAGTTGAAACAAGGAAACTATTCGGCTGAAAGTCGTGGGTAGGGATAATGAGCTTTTAAACCAGCTTCTTGGTCCTAATCCGATTGAAGCCTTAGAGAGGTGACACCTTAATGCTAACTCACTGATGTAGCCAATGCGCCCATGCCTAGTAGCTGCTGCTATTAGTGCAGCCGCGAGTGTAGCTCCCTTGGCCGCAGCAACTTCGCACACACACACACAACCATTCCACCCACACACACTGGCACAAAATCATCAGGTGTGTCCATTTTGAGTTATCTACACATGTGCAGGCGACGCGCCCCAGGGTCAGTTATTCCGAGCTATATCTCCAGGACGAGGTGGGACGGAACGGGACAAGACTAGATCTTAGGGATGCCCGCAGGGAAGAGGTCCCAAAGAAGACAATGGCACAGCACTTTGCAGCCCATAATCAACTCATAAGCATCATAAACTATCCCCCACCACCACCACCAACACCACCACGCACACCACACACCCATGAAGTAAACTGCGATTGAGGCGCAGTTTTGGGCCCACGCCCCTTGGGGCGGTCAAAGTGGGTGAGAGTTATAAAAAATGCAAAAAGGGCGGATGGAGAACGAATATGAATATTTTAAAACCAAACAAAGACGAGCATAGAAAAGCATTGAAAGGCACACACAACTCTCGATGGATGCAATACTCTCTTTAAATCCTCTTGGCGTTTGGCGTGTTGTACATATATCCACAAACAGAGCACAGTTTAGTTCAGCAAGGACAAACAAAAAGAAGGAAAGAATATACTTTGTTGATTACTTTTAAACTCTCGGTTGGCTGGCTATGCACTTATTTTTTGTTGTTTGTCGAGTCGGGACAAAATTGTTTGTAAGCCTTCAAAGAAGCCAGCCCTTTCGCCTTAACAGTCAACACTCAACACAACGCACAAAACACCGCCGCACGCGAACTGCTCCAGAAACACACTGAAAAGCTGGCGGGGATTACGGACTGGCGATTCTGAGTCCGCTGCTGAAATTGTTGTCATCTCGTGCCTTCGGCAGCATCTCGCTTCACTTCCCACCTCGCATCCCAGACATGCGCAGTGCGTCCTCGGCACCCTACAATCCCCAGTTCACTTGGGGGATGGGTTCACTGTGGCAGTGGTTGCGGCTGTGACTGTGGCTGCACCGCCACAAAACGATACCATCCCATCTCAACATCTGCTCTGCGCAAAAGAAACCCCTATACAATGCATTTTGAGTGCTCATTACGGCCATTACCAAATCGATATCCTCAAACCGAACGAGCAGTTCCGCCTGATGTTTAAAAATGCATAAAAAAAAAATCAGAAAAAGTTTGTCATCTATGAGTTCGATTTATTTAAAAACTAACTGCAATTGGCTAACAACAAACACGTGCATGGCATGGCGATAATCGGTTAAGTTGTACTTCTGAACCAAGGGCTAACAAATCATGCTCGATCAGATTGAGAACAGAAACGAACAGTTAACGCTAACAGATATCGAAATGCAATTGGCGGACCAGCGAGATCCGTTGTCATATCGGGCTAGTTGAACTTTGTCTTTGGGTCGCACATTTATAGTATATCGTATATAGAATGGAACCATTTCCGTTTCCACATCCGTTTTGAACAAAAGATTTTGAATTTCGAGGACGCAAGTCAGGTAGGAAATATATAAAATACCTTGCAAATCAACGTATTTATACATTAGCCACAATTCAAAACGGAAATGGTAAACGGAAAGGCCAGATGTGAGTAATTCTATTGGGGTAGATTGATTTGAGCTTTTTCAGGTCGCGCTGTCTAATCCGCTGGATATCCAAAGCTGAGGTGAAGATTGCACCAGCGCCGATGCTTGCCGCCCAGCGAGGACTCCTCGCGCCTCACGGCACTTAAAAACGGATGCTTCTCGAAGTCCAGGTTGCCCAGATGCGGACGCAGATCGCCTGACGCCGCCGGTAACAGTTGGCCATAAGGCAAGCCCATTTGCAGGCAAACGCAATGCTCCACGATGAACTTGAGGGCCGCACGGCGATGCAGCTCGAAGCAGTCCCGCGATCCGTACATCAACCGCTGCTCTAGACACAGCCGCATATCGTTGGCGGCCACATTGCAGCAGTACAGAAATGATTTTAGCTTTTGGTTGCTCAGTGCACTTAGGTCCACATGTGGCAGCAAGAGCGCCAGCAGATCCTTAGCGTTGGCTTCACATTCCAGGCCATAGCTGGCCAGTAGTTGCTGCAGACTGGCCAACGGAGGTGAGCCACTGGCTCCGGAATCGTTGGGAAGGGCAAAGTTGAGCTCATAGGCACGACTCAGCAGCACTTGGCGGTAGTGGTAGCAGCTGTAGTCACTTATGTGCTTGCGCATAAACTTCTCCGTGCGTAGAAGTTCCGACTGCAGCAGACAGGGTCCGTTTTGAAGGATCCACTGGCGGTGCGACCAGGCGTGGTAGTTGCTGGCGCACCTATCGGCGGCCCTTTCGCATATCCCGATCTCATTGGGCCAGTCAATGGCATCGGCACCTGGAAATAATTAGTATGTCACATATGTAATCTCCGGTTGTCGACGTTCACTTACTTTGAAATGAGTACAGCCAACGGCGGTAAGCGAATGCTTCATTGGACTTCGGTTTGATAGAGAGCACGAGTGCGGAGAACTGCAGCTCCTTGTTGATGCTCAGCCGATTCTTTTGCACCAGCTGGCGGCGAATGTGCCAGAAGGTGGTCACATCGGGATTGATCAGCAGAGCCACGTTTATGTATTTCGCCAGGGAGTCGCTCTGCTGCTGCAGCGTGCGCAGCTGTTGCGCCGTGGTTTGACGGCGGTGGGAGATGAGGGTGCGATGGGCGTGGTCGTAGACATGCTGGGCACACCACGATTCCAGGCCCAGATTGTGCTCCACATGCACAACGGGCGATTTGTTGCAGTTGGCTTCCTTGGGTATAATTTCAAAGGAGGCGCTGTCGGGGATTACAACAAGATATATTTGGCGATTAATGTATGCTTATCAAAGTTATTATAAAACTCAGTGATGGACTCACAGATCCTGATCCTTGAGGAACACCGCATTGATGTCCCTGATGATCTTCTCGCAGAGCACCATTTTCTCGTTGCGTTCCTCCTCCATGGAATTTGAATTTTGAGTAAATTTCCAATCGTGGAATTTCGATGTGGATGTGGTTGCTGCTTCCTCGGGAATCTCGCTTCCGTTCCGTTCGATTCGAGGGTCTCAGGCACATTGATTGCCTCCAATTAATATTAACATGCTCAATGTCTCCGGTTAATTAAGATTTGGAAAGGGAAGAAAGCGGAGGTGACGGCGGAGGCTGGAACCCTGGTCTACGCGACTATGAAACCCCCAGTGGCGGCCGCATCACAACAAATAAATTTCAATTAAGCCGGGGACTGGACACGAGATCTAGCCTCTATTATTATTATTATTTTTATTATTGTTATTACTATTGCAGTGCCCACTGCGAGGGGCTGTCAATCTGGTTCGCCCCAAAGCGCGGTTCTCCAGCGGATCGGTCCGCTAATTCGGAAATGTTTTTCCTTCCCTTATTTTTGGCGACGGTGAGCATATGTTTGTTTGCAAACATGTGTTTGGTGTGCCCGATAACAGCACCTGCCACGTCTATCGATAACCGACTGACCAGCTCAGAGCCAACTGTCGGGAAAACGGCTTTCAAAAGCAGACACTAACTGGAACTCTAGAAATCTGTAAATGTTTTTTCCTGCACTCAATGTAACTGTTCATGAAAAACACTAATTATATCACAGTTAAAGTCTTGTTATTAATTTGTGTTTCATATAAAGTTGATTAGGGAAATACTTAGTCATTCAAGCCAAATTATTGATTTTAATCAGTACCGCCGCATTTAAGGGCTCTGCGATTTGGCTAGAAACCAGCTTGTCCGCCAGCACTGCTGCCGTACACTGGTCACACTTTTTTGGTGAAGCACGTGCGCGCGTAAAGGGGAGAATCACTAGAAACACGCAGCCAGGATGCAGAACACCTTCATCCCATTGAACATACGGCGTTTCCAACAGCGGGCTCAGGTGGAAACGCCGGATACGGTGTACTGGGACCGTCTGGCGGTGAGTTGCATGAGATGCGGCAGAGAAACTCGGCAACCATTTCATTGTGTCCCTTTTCCATCCTCAGAAACCGGAACTCCTCAAGGAGCATAACACCATCGATTATTTGGACTTCAGCCCCAGCGATCCCGACAACTTTGTGGTGACCTGTTCGGTGCGCGTGCAGATCTACAACCTGGTGACCAAGCTCGTGGTGAAGAACCTTTCCCGATTCCAAAAGACCGCATACGGAGCCACCTTCCGGCAGGATGGTCGTCTCCTGGCCGCCGGCGACGAGGAGGGTCACGTTAAGCTATTTGACACCACCAGCCGCAACATCTTGCGTTTGTTCAAGGGACACACGGCGCCGGTGCATCGCACCTTCTTTACAGCGGACAAGCTGCAGCTAGCCAGTTTTGGAGATGATAGGTCGGTCCGTCTGTGGGACGTGGCCAACGAGAAGGTGGTACAAACCTACGAGGACACGCACACCGACTATATTCGTGCCGGCGCTATGCATCCGCAGGCAGGGCACATGTTCGTCTCCGGTGGCTACGATGGCAAAATCAATCTGTACGATACGCGAGCCGAAAAGGCGGTGCAGCACACCTTGGATCATGGAGCTCCGGTGGAGTCGATGTTGTTCCTTCCCAACGGTTCCATATTCGTCAGCGCCGGTGGCAGCCAGGTTCGCGTATGGGATCTCATCAGCGGCTGCCGTCTGCTCACCATGATGTCACAGCATCACAAAACCGTAACTTGCCTGCGACTGGGCTCCGATGGCAAGAGATTGCTCTCAGGCGGGCTCGATCGGCACGTGAAAATCTACGATGTTAGCACCTACAAGACAGTGCACACGTTGACCTATCCCAATGCCGTGGTCAGCATGGCTGTCGCTGGCAAAGATCAGGCAGTTGTGGCTGGAATGGTCGATGGTCTGGTCTCCATTCGTCGCATGATTGTAGACAGCAAGCCTAGTCATTTGAAAAAGATTCGTGCGGAGCGGACACGCGGGCACTTCAAAGATTTGACACGCCCGACCCCCCACCAGGAGGTTGATCACACCATCAAGGATCGAGTCAATTGGTCCGGCTTGAAAACCTACGATAAGCAGTTGCGCGCTTTTAACCACAAGAGGGCTTTGGACAACGCGATGAATACGCAGAGGATGGCAAATCATCCGGAGGTCCTTGTGGCCGTCATTACGGACCTTCTGCACCGTAAGTCTCTGGACAAAGCCCTCACTGATCGTCGCGACGCCACGCTTGTTCGATTCATCGACTTTATCTGCAAACATGTGAGTGAGACGCGATTCATGCGCCCGTTGATGATGGCCGCCAGCACGGTCTTGGAGGTTTTCGAGCGGCGATTGGTGGCCTACAGCCCGAAGCTGATGCGTGCATTGGAACGATTGTCAAGTGCTATGCAGGAGGAAGTGAGACTTACTACCGAGCTGATGCGGCTAAAGGGCGCCATGGACATGCTTATTGGGGTTTCAATGGACAATGGCGAGGTGGCCCATAAGCCCACATATGTGGAGACTAAGACACCGAGGATGCAGCCCTCTCAGGCGGCGGAAAAGTACGTGGTCTTTGTGGAGTGACCCAGGCCGACGTAGAACGATATAGCCAGCTAGTTTTAGTCTAAAGTAAAAATTAGAATACTGGAATTTTGTTTATAGTTTAAGAAATACACATTTAACCAAAACGAAACTAAAAATGGACTGCTTTCCTGGGCATACTCATTGTTGAAATAAAGTAGGTTCAATCCGTATTATGCATGTATATATCTTTCTTTATTAAATACATACTTAAAATGAACGTTTCGTCGTGCACGCCAATTTCAGTTTTGAAATGTACAATGAAATTTTGTCTGCCGTTGTACGCATAATAAAAAAAAAACAATGGTAATGGGGCAGCAAAACAGTTGCCCTCGAACTAACTTTTCTTTCTCAATATAATGGGTAATTTACTTGCAAATATTTACGATTTTCGTTCTCCAGCTACTCGATTTGGGTTTTTATTTGTAATTCTTTTTTTTTAGATTTAGATTTACTTTATTTTACGATTATTTGGAAAGACGAATTTACACTTAGAATTTGCTCATCTTCGACGCATCGTTCTGTATTATTCTGCTTAAGCTAAACTCTCGCGCTAATTTAATATATATCTTTATATTTATGTTTAATTATATGTATGTATAGGTATATATATATATATATATATGTATATATATATCTATTCCGATCGACATCGCGTCAACGTTGGCCAACAAGCCGTTTCTTGTGTTGTTAGCTTACCAGTTAAAGAGAAAAATATAAGATACCACGGATTTTTTAAACTTAAATAAGAATACAGTTAGGCGTCTTAACTAGTTTACATTTTAGGGGTGTGTATGTGTGTGTGGAGTGTGTGAGGATTTTGGGTGCTGGGCTGGGTGGGTAGGTGGTTTATGTTTGCAAGGATCAAAGCCACTACACTTACACTTTAAATTAAAAATGATACTCATATACATAACAGATATTGCCTTTACATTTTACACTCTTCGGCTGCTGATTTCTTTTGACACTTCTACACCAATATATGCAGCTCCAGTTTTCAAGACTCTGTACAGGATACACGCTTTCAGGCCACTACACACACAACAGAGAAGACGGAGTGGGGCATATACATATGAATGCAACGAAGCAGTAACCGTGCTTCTAAAGACGGTTTAATGTTATTACGAGCAATTAAACACATGTAGACGAATGTGTGATGGCTGTGTTTTCATCAAACATTAAACTTCCACCGACGCTGCAAGCAAGGTAGTAATGTGGGACTTCTCCTTAAATTCGGGGGCATTGTCCATATTGGTCCTGACCAGATCAGACATCAGATCAAGCCGGCAGTGAGTGTGCGGGATGTGTGCTGTGGGCAGGGTGTGTGCTGGCGGTGTGAGGGGGCATGGTGGGTGGTGTTGGTTGGTTGGTGTTAGTTGGCATGAGTTATTCTAGAAAGGATGTGCGTCAGGGGACTCCTCTTGTGTTATGTTTTAGCCATCTTCCTTGGGCGGGGTGAACCATCCTGCAATAGAGAGTTTTCGTATTAAATGGTTTCTCATCTTACGGCGCATTTCTGGTCTTACCATTCTTTTCGTGAATCTGCACCAGAGATTTGAAGCTCTGCTGGGCTCGAGCCAAACTGTATTGGCCCTGGGTCAGTGCCTGTTCACAAATAGGTAAATATAGGGTATACATTAGTGTACCAGTTTATAAATATTATGAATTTAACATACTTTGGTAGCCCCGAACTGGATGCGCGCCTTGCCCTTGACGAGGGTGGCTGCAATTTGCATGATAACCGCTTCCACGGTATAGGCCGAGCTCCAGCCCTGTTTGGTCAGCAATTCCATGCAGATGGCACCGCCGATGAGCACATAGCCGCCTTGTAAATACAAGAAACATTTAAATAACCGTCCATGATATACTATTACTCAGCCAATCCCACCTGAGATAATCGGATGGACGACGCGAACAAATGGCGGCTCGAAGGGATACGTCTCTTTGAAGAGGATGTTGAGCAGTATGCTGTCCTTGCCCTCCTTCTCCTTGAGCATTTGCAGATCACTGTGCAGCGGACTGTCCGGGTCGACAGACTTGAGGCGAATGTTCCATTCGTAGATCGACTCATTGACAAGTTCAATAGAGTACATGTTCTTCTTGAAGGCGTCCGATCGATAAATGTCGCGTAGTTCCTTCATTAAGCGATCGGTTGCCTGTACGGAACCCGAAACGGAACCCTAGTGTCGAGTAAAGCATTAGATAAAGCATCCGATATTATGCTATTATATCGGGAAACTCACTTTTAGATAGTCTTGTCTCTGACTTTGACGCAGTCTTTCTAGAGTTGCTAGGTGTTCCACTTCCATGTCGTCCTTCTGCATTGCATCAAAATATCAAGATATCAAAACGATTGAAGAATAAATACTTGACAGCTTTGATACTAAACGATTCGACCAGAAATGAAATATATAAAAAACTACCAAGTTACACCTAATTCTTAAATCACGTACAAACTCAAATTAGAATGCAAGACTATAATTACTCGACTTATTCAAAGGTAATGTTTAGTACTGCATATGCCACTAATGCCGAACTACAACGACGTGAATCCTTAGAATTATCACTCCTAATCCCAAGGAATTTGATCAATATAGCTCACCTTGTTTGTACTTCGTACATCATCCATTTCCAGCGGCAAGTCCTCATCGCCCTCGCTCTCCTGTTCGCTCTCGCCGATGGGATCCTCGATCTCCTCCTGATCCGAATCGGTCTCCTCGTTGCCGTGTGGTCCGCCCCCACCCCCCGCTCCACCACCACCTGGTCTCTGCTCGCAGCGAAGGGGGGAAGCGGATGGCGGCGGCGTTTGCAGCGGCAGAGCCAAATTATCGATGTCGGGTGGCAGTGGAACGTTGTGAAGGCGACACAGCTCACGCAGCAGAATGCCCACCTGCAAGGATTTGGATAGATTGGATTGGATTGTCAGTTTACAGCAGATTACAATTGATTTCGATAACTGCCACAACAAGGACTCACCTGATTGATCACGTGATTATCACGTCCGTTCGTATTGCTAAGTATTTGAACAGCATTTGTGACGCTCGTCTCCTCGCTCTCGGCGAACCAAACTGGCGGCGATGAGGGATAGGTTTCCTGCAGGAGAGAATTAGTATATTATTAATATGGCCTTCAGTGAAACTAGATTGTAGGATATATAGTCAGAGCTAAAGGTTTTCTATTAGCAGTGGGATTGTTTAAGTTTTTGCCTTGACGTTTGCCTTATCATGCACCCACTGTACATCTACCCCATCGCATGTGTGGGGTGGGTCAAGGACTTTGACTCGACAATTGGACACAGACAAAAGATCTCTCCTATTCCCATTCCCAGTCTCGATCTCGTTTCTTTCGGTTCTCAGGTGAATTGCTCGTCGACGTTGTCGTCGGAGCCACTTTGCATGCACATGTAAATAAACAAATACTAAACGACGGCGATCCGAACGCGCCAGAAAGTACAAAATTATAACCTTTAATTAGATCGTTGAACCAAGCGGGGATCAGTGCACAGAAGACAGAAACTGAAAACAGATGGGACAGCTTGGCAGCCGATGATCGGATCGGGTGCAATGAATCACACCTCATCGAGAGCGTCACTCTGTGCTGCAAGGTGCAGGAGCCGCATAATTTGTTTGATTCGAGATGTGATTGCTTTTGACAATTTTAGCGACATACATACATACATATGCATACATATATACATGATGTTTATCCCATAACGGAAATCTTCAAAATCTGTCTATGTTGGTCAGAACCAAAAGAGTAGAAAGAGAGGGAGCCTAAGAGAGTGGCCAAAGGGCATCGACTACCTCGACTACATACGTACGTACATACATGCGTAACATAAATATACGCACATATATCCCAACTTAACTGAGCAGCGTGGGAATAAAGAATCGGCACAAATCCTCGCATATATAATCACGCACAAGCGGGAACGAGAGAGAGATAGAAGGTGAACCGATAAAGAAAAGTTGAAGAAGTAGATTCAACACAACCAGACAAGGATAGCACGATATCAAGGAAGAAAGCGAAAATTTGGTCAGGAACAAGAGGAAGATGGACTTACGTAAAATAAAAAGAGAAGTATATTAAGAAAAAAGAACTAAGGATTGCAGTGAATCTACCAACGTATGTAAGGCTTTGTACACTGGCCAACTTGCTATATATAGAATTCTACACTATCGCCGTATAAATATAGTTATCGTTGCGCAGTGGACAAAGTGGACACAGCGCGGAGTAACCTACAGAACCCGTAATCCCCATCCCCATCCCCTCCAGCACCAGCACCAAATCACTTGCAAACACTGCGCCTTGATAGTCGCCCTTTTTTCAGTTGCAATGCCCCTATCTATTGATTGCTGGGGACGATAAGACAGATGCACAGGAAAATATAAACATATCGCTTTAGTTTTCGTTTCGAATTCGTATGCTCTTCTTTAAGGGGGCGCGCTTTTTGCGAAAGATTTTACTTGAAATTGTCGAGAAGGTCAGTTCCATGGGGAAAACTTGTTAGAAATTCATTGGCCCCAATTACTTTACATCCCCTTAACTTGAGTATATGCATGTAAGCTTAAGCTAATGGTCATCGGTGACTTACCGTTATGTTGGCGTGAATATCGTAGCGCTTTCCATTCTTATCGATAAACCGACAGAGCAGTTCGTCGACGCTGGAATTGAGGATCTGAAAGCGCTCGTGGTTCTTCGGAAAGATCTTCTCTAGCGTTTTGATTTCCTGCTTCAGGGTGTTAAGGCACGCCATCTTGTGGCGGGCTAAAAAAGGCAACTGGTCTGGTCTGGGTTTGGTTTTTTCGTGCTTACGGTGCGCTTATGATTATTTCGTGGTCCAAGTGGAGTTTTGTGGTTCGTGGGGTTTCAGGAAGCTAACTCCCCCCTCTCTTGCGCTCTTCCCTTGTGACTTCCAGGCGAAGAAAGCTGGTATGGGATTTATTGTTTTTTTTTTTGTAAATTGTCTGTCAGCTGCTTTTTTCTGCCTACTCCAGATGGCGCTGTACCGTTTGAGTTTCTGAGTTGTTCGTCGCCGACTTTATGTGAATATGTTGTTTATTCATTTAGTTATTGTGCTTCTTACTTAAAATGACGATTTTGCTCGTGTTTGGAGGTAGATTGAAAGGGCGATTTGGAGTCGACTGGTTGTTCTTTGTTGTTTTCGCAGGCTCTCTTTTCGCTCTTCTTTTTCCACTCCACTTCCAGTTAACTTCACTCTCACTGCTTCTTCTTTTACAGCTCCTGCGGCGCCCAGCATGCGCTGTCTTGCTCGCACTCTCTGCTTTTTTTGGCGTTCAGATTTGCACTTTGATTTTCCCGACTTATTACAGTTATTCTTCTTATTCTTTTCAGTTGCGTTTGTTTGTATGTTGGTTTGTCCTGGGCATTAAAGCTGCAATTGGAGTATTAAACACGTGTTTCACTTAGCTTGTTATTAACTTTTGTATTATTTTTTGTTGTTGCTGCTTCTAATGCTGACTAGCCAAAACAAAAACAACAATCGGCAGTTGGCTTACACACAAACACACACACACGAACAGCAGACAAAACCTGACACACACACTTGTACAAATCTCAAGCGCCCTCTCACTCGCACAGCAGGTCTCTTGCCTACGCAATGATCGGAACTCATCGAAATACCGATTGGAAATCGGCAAACACAAAAAAAAACAAATTTCGCGTTTATCCCCTATCCCCCTCTTTATTCCCCCACGTTTTCTGCTGAGTTTGTTATTTTCGTGTGCTCCCCACAAGGAAATTTTTACCGAAAAAAAGCTCGATTTAAAAGAAAAATGGAGACAGATGAAGAAAACCCATGACAAAGAGGAAAGAGTCAAATATGGGCAATCGAAAATCGAAAACTGAGCCAATTTTTTTTTTTCGCCGAGGCTCCACTGTTCACAGCTGCATAACTGTTTTCCCTCGGCACCTTTTTTTTTGCTCTTCTTCTCCTGTTTTTCACCTCCCCTTCTTTCACTGACCGAAGTCTGCGTTTTCATCATTGCATACACACAACCACACACACACACTGGCACTTTTAATCATTTATCAATATTTAAGCGACTAAGGCGAAAAACTAACTGTGCACGGAGCCCCCAAGAACAAATCCTTTGTTTGCACGGAACACGGAGCACAAAAAGAAGCACAGACACACGGAAAAACGGCCGCAGAAAACAGCAACTCTACTTGCACACACACACACACTTGCGCAAACAGGCTTGTAGTTGTAAGCAAAACAGCAGCGGAGAAAATTCTTCAGGAAAAAGACAATAAAAAACAAAAGAAAAACAACAAAATAACACACGCACACAGCTGCGAAAATTGTGACACGGAGAATTAAATTCAGTTCCACGCACGCCCGCCCGCTTTACCTTTTCTTTACCAACAACAAATTAGTGATGGCGGGCTAGCGATACATTGGTCATCGATGAATTCGCCGATGCTTATTCGTGTATCGTGTTATCGATATGTTGGTATCTAAATGCACCCACCTCTAGATGTCTTAGCTAAGCACCCTTAACATTTAGCGATGACACGATCCATTCTTAGCGAGCACATGCTCCGCCATTAGCGAATACACATATCACAACTAGCGGGGTTTCCCTCCTCTACTAGCGATTACATTTAGGCGGGAAATTTAAAAATTGGTTACCATATAGTTAATGTAAAATTAAAGTATTACTAGTATTATTGCGTTTGACACAACGCACAACGCCAGGAACCAAAAGGCCAATCCGAATACAATACAATACAAATTTTATTTGTTATCTTTCGCTCCCTACGATTTCAGATTTATTTCGATCTTATCTCGGCAATTAACTCATCCCGCCCAATTCGTTTCGCTACTTTCGCTACAATAGATCAATAAGATATAGTGGATATATAGAGGGGACCGTGTGAGTACTTCTTCAAGTCTTGTATTTCCTATGCGGAATGGTATGGAAATGGAAAATGGTTTTTACATTTAGTTACGGTTTACATTATTTTGTGTGTGTTTTTCTTTTGTGTGTGTTTTGTGTTTTAGATTAGAAGTAGCATAATTTAACCCCGACTTTAGCTAAAAAAATCATAGAAATAAAGACGCCCCGTGTCGTGGCCATTTGCCGTCTTTTTCCCCCTGTGTTACCCCCGATTTGAATCCTCCTTCGAATCCTAAGACAGGCACTTGGCTTCCAGCTGCTACGGATGCTCGTAATCCATCTAGTTTGGCTCTTTAGAGCTCACTGTGCGGTGTCTTGGTTTCCTCCTCTGCAGGCGTTGGGGTGATCTCATCCACAGACTCCTGCTGCTCCTCCTTTGTCGGCGGTTCCTGCTGCTGGTCGGCATCCTCAGTTTTGGTGCCATCGCCACTGCCGGAAGCCACCACCTCCTCCTCCTTCTTCTTGTCCTTTTCGGCAGCGGGCTTCGCCTTGGGCTTCCAGATCTTGATCTTGTTAACCAAATACTTGACCTCGCGGTCCAGCAGGCTCATTTTGTCCGTTATATCCTTTACAGTCAGGCGGATATCGGCATTCTTGGCCAACTTCTTCTGGGCCGCCGTCTCCGTCTTCAGCCAGGCATTGGTTTCGGTGATGACTTTGTCCAGCGTATCGATCTCCACCTGGGTAAAGACGTCCTTCTCGGGATTGGTATCCTTGGTGAGATTGCGGCCAGTGACCAGGAACTTTTCGGCGCCATCAATCATACCCTTGAGCGCTTTTATGGCCTCTGGTCGTTCCTCGTGTTCCCAGTGGCGGGCGAGAAACACGTTGGATAGCTTCTTCAGTTGAGCCAGTTTTTCCTCGTAGATTTCGGCCTTGGGATCCTCCAGATCCTCGTACAGCCATTCACCCAGAGTGCTGCATTGGGCCAGAAGCTTCTCCTTCTCCTCGGCGGTGGCACACTTGGCGTAGGAGTCCTCGTCCAGTTTCTGTTGCACCTCGATTATGTGCGCTTCGAGGGCATTGAATGCTGACTCCAAGCGGACACGTTGCTCCTCCGCCTTGTTAATGGCGGCGAGTTTGGTCACCGATTGGTCGTAACCGGAACCGGCCAGAGGTACAACAAACTGCGTTTGCGACTCGTACGTCACCGGGGACTTGACGGTAACAAGCTTGATTGTTTCGTTTTTGGCTTCGCCGTCATGTTTGGCGCTCTCCTCAGACTTTTGCTCCTTGCTGCTGGCTTCCTCTTCCTTGGCCTTCTCATCGTCCGATTTGGATGGCTCTTCGCCTGCATTAGCCTGCTCGTCTTGCTCCGAATCGTCCTTCTTCTCGTCACCGTCCTTAGTAAACAGTTTGCTCAAAGTGCTGCCGAACTTGGACAATGTGCTGTCATCATCCGCATCTTCCTCAGGCTTTTGCTTCTCGTACACATACTCAACGCCTGTGCAGCGGAAAATGCCAGAGTCATCCAGATAGAAGTAAGCCTTGATGCCCTTGTTGTCGACCAGTTCCTTCTTCGATTTTTCCAGCAGCTCCTTTACCTGCTTCAGCTGCACCTTGGTCACATTCAAGCTGCCCAGAGCGGCAATCTCCTCCTTGCTATACCGATCCAAGTCGGCGTAGTTGACATAGAACTCAAAGTCGTCGGTGTGCTTGTTGAAGGTAATAACCTTTTTCTGGGGATAGGGATTCATCAGGGCAAACAGGGCACGTTTCACTTGCTTCACGGCAGCCCCATCGCCTGGATCCCGCTCAAAGGACACCTGCAGGGGGAATAGCGTGGCATCCTTGACCACAAACTTCTTCACTTTGAAGCCGGCAGATAAGTCGGCTGCCTTATAGACTGCGCCCATCGTAGCGGATTCATCGGCATTCAGATTCTTGCCCAGCTCCTGTTTAATGACAGCTTTGATGGTTTCCTGCACGCGTGGCACTCGAGTGCCGCCACCAAACAAAATCACCTGGTTGATCACATCCAGACTGAGGTGCGAGGAGGCCAACGCCTCTTCCAATGGCTTGGTGGCCCGCGGCCAGAGATCCTCGCAGATTTGCTCCAACTTCTCGCGACTAACAGCCAATTTGAAGTCAATGTCCTCGATCAGGTTTTCGATTTGAGCGAAGAACTCCGTATTGGCAGACAGGACATTCTTCAGGCGTCCTGCTTCCTTGAAAAGTTTGGCCAGAGCTCGGGGATTGGTGGTCACATCGGTCTTGGTCTTTTTCAGGGCATTAAACTCCTTCGCCAGGTAATCGCGCAATCGCAGTTGGATCTCCAGACCACCCAGAGTGCGATCATAACCAACGCCAAGGACCTGGACCACCGGGTTAATTTCCCTGGTTTGCTTGTCCTTCACCAACTGATAGCTCACCACGGCGGCTGAGGTTTTATACGCGCCCATATCGTAGAAGAGGTAATACTGGGCCGTCTCGTTAATTTCGCCGCGATGGAAGACACCGTAGTTGAGAGCCACGGCCGCATAATCGTTGATGAGTTGGAGCACCTTCAGATTGGCCAACTGGGCGGCCGACAACAGAGCCTCCCTTTCTGCTTGGCCAAAGTAACCGGGCACGGTTAGAACGCACTCGGTGATTGGCTGCTGTACGGATTCCTGGGCAAACTGCTTGGCCTTGACCAGCATTTGGGCAACCAGCTCCTCCACGGAGAATTCTTCGGTGTCGCTTTTGCGGAAAACCACAGTGTTGCGCTCGGGATCACCCACAATGTTGTAGTATGGGAAGCGTTTCCTGCAAAGCGATTGGATTAGAGATAAGTCGATGGGACTTAACAGTGACGTGGCCCAAAGCAAAAATCACTTACCTATACAAATCGACAATGGGATTATCAATGGTCTTGCCCAGCAGATCGAGAAGATAGCCATAGGCCGAGTTTGGATCCTTGATTCCAATTGTCTGTGCATCCTCGCCAATGGTACGCGTTCCATCGCGGAAGGCCAGGATCGCTGGCGTTTTGCGCTTGGACTCGCGGTTCAGGGCGATTTCCATGGGCACTCCGGGCGACACAACGCCCACCTTCATCCACTCGCTGCCCAGGTCCACGGACATCACTGCGGCTCCCTGGGAGAGGGCAATCCCCGCCAGCAGGGCGCTCAATAGGAGCACGAGTTTCATGGTCTGTGCTCAAATGAAATGTGTTCGAATTAAATGATTGTTCGTGGAATTAAACACCCCATTAAAAAGAACTCTATATTTACCCTCTGGATTGGGAGATCTTTCTAGAATTCGGCCAAAAACCAATGATTTAACTTGAAAGGCTAGCTCTTTACAGATGCCAGTATATGTAGCTGTACACTCAAAATTTTCCCGAATACTTTTACCTACGTTTTTGGGCTGCAGTAGCGCCACAAGAAGTAATTGGTTTTTCAGCAGTTTTCAGTTTTAACACATCATTTGTGTGACGAAAAGTAAGTCTGGATTAAACGAGAAGTGTTGTGCTCATGTGGCACAGTTTATGGTTTGCCGGCGAAATTACTGGGGGAGTAAGAGGTTTCAAGAGATCTTTGCTTTACGGAATGAAAATCGGCGAAAAGAGCATTAACCTTTTTTACTTCCACATTGCTTCCGCAATTCTTTCACTTCTTTCTTTTTTGCAACGCAAGCAGCTGTCGGCGACCCGCCCCCCGTCCCTTCCCTAGGCCCATTCCACCGTTTCCATCCTTCCAGCCAAGCACCGCTTTCCACTTACGTGTCCCGTTACGTTCGTCGCTTCCAGCTGTCCTCAGCCACTTGCACTTGCCAATCGACTTTTATTCAGCAGTCAGGTATTTATTAATTATTCAATTCACAACGTCGGCTGCGGATTCGAGTTGTAAAGTAAAACACAGACTCGCCGCGATGAAGAAGAAGCAGCGGCACGCGAAGAAGAGGAAGAAAACGTTGACGTGTTGATTCGACCAGGCGATAGCAATCGATAAAGTAATCGAGTGACTGTCACTTGGTCAGGCAGTGTTGCCAGATCACACCGAAGTGCGTCCACAATTTGAATTTGAAATGTATACACTAAAGCCAATCTATTATAAAAAATAACTATTGCATTGCATTATTATGACCTTAACTCGCTTTAACAGGAAGAAAAGCAGAAGTTATAACATATGTAGTTGGCAATTCCAATTTGTTTTTCTTTTAGCCAGCAAGTCAACCCACATATTGATAGATCAGCACTCCCTCGATGACCGACTTTTCGAACAAAAGTGCTGACACGTAATTAAATTATACTTTGAATACTCTTTTTCCTGAGATTATTGACACGATGAGTAAGTTGTGTCTCAATGCACTTCCAAAGAAGCTCTATATTTACCTTAGGATAAATAAGCTTAAAAGTTTATTGTTAGATTTATTGTAATCCTAAAGCTGAATGTCCTGAAAAAAACGTTCAAATTGGATAAAAAGACTTTCCCTGCTAACTGCTTAGAAAATAACAAAATAAAAACTTAATCAAATAGTATAGGGTATTAAAAGAGTTAAATTTGGGTTTTCGCTCACTTTGCCAGCTCATCTATTCACGTCAACAATAAAGGTGACTGGAAAACGATCGAATCTAGCGAATTTAAATGGAATCGCTTCAAATGCAGAATAGGGTTCACAAAGTGAACCCACCGAGTATCCAAGCACCAACCGACTGCAATTGCGAAATATTCTTGGTGAATTCGAAAATTTCGCTGATCTGTTTTTCTCTTGGCCATATAAAACCCGTCCCGTTTCCAAAAAACCATAGTCTTAATTCTGTGAGCAATGTGTGGACGACGACTGCTGTTCTTGGTGGCCTTTGGCTGCCTTTTGGCCACCGCGATTTCGCTTCCGGCGACCAGGAATGAGGAGTTCGACGACGGTCTCCCTCAGTCCGAGTTCGACTACGAGGAGAGGCACACCAGGGAGATTCCGGCGCAGGCCTATGCTCCACCGGTCGTTTACAACTCGCAGTCCAGCTACTCGCCGGAAAAGGAACAAGGATATTCTGCTCCGGCTGCTCCCACCTATTCACCTGCAGCGCCATCGTATTCAGCACCAGCAGCACCAAGCTATTCAGCACCTGCTGCACCCACCTACTCAGCTCCTGCTGCTCCGTCGTACTCAGCACCCGCAGCACCCAGCTATTCAGCTCCAGCTGCTTCGTCGTATTCAGCGCCTGCAGCACCCAGCTATTCAGCACCTACTGCACCCAGCTACTCAGCACCTGCTGCCCCATCGTATTCAGCACCCGCTTCATCAAGCTATTCAGCTCCTGCAGCTCCGTCGTATTCAGCACCAGCAGCACCCAGTTACTCCACCCCGGCAGCACCCAGCTACTCAGCTCCTGCTGCTCCGTCGTACTCTGCACCTGCATCGCCATCGTATTCAGCACCTGCTTCATCCAGCTATTCAGCGCCTGCAGCACACAGCTACTCAGCTCCGGCCGCCCCATCGTATTCAGCGCAAAAGGCGTCCTCGTACTCGGCTCCTGTCGCCCCAAGCTACTCCGCTCCAGCAGCTCCAGCTTCGTCGTATTCAGCACCGGCTGCTCCTTCATATTCGGCTCCTGCTGCACCATCTTATTCAGCTCCATCTTACTCAGCACCGGCCTCAAGTTATTCAGCCTCCAAGGCTCCATCTTATTCAGCTCCAGCAGCTCCATCATACTCCGCACCTGCAGCTCCCTCATATTCATCGCCTGCATCGTCATCTTATTCAGCCCCAGCTGCTCCGTCCTATTCAGCCCCGAAGGCTCAGTCGTACTCCGCTCCTGCATCTCCATCATATTCAGCACCTGCTGCTCCATCCTATTCAGCTCCTGCATCTTCATCATATTCAGCTCCGGCTGCTCCATCTTATTCAGCACCCGCTGCTCCATCTTATTCTGCACCTGCTGCTCCATCTTATTCAGCACCTGCTGCTCCATCTTATTCAGCACCTGCTGCTCCATCTTATTCTGCACCTGCTGCTCCATCTTATTCAGCACCTGCCGCTCCATCTTATTCAGCACCTGCATCATCTGGATATTCAGCAGCGCGAGCGTATTCAGCGGGCTCTCCAGCTCCAGCCTCTGGCTATTCAGCGCCAAAGGCTTCTTCCGGTTACTCAGCACCAAAGGCGTCCTCCGGTTACTCAGCGCCTGCATCGTCTGGAGCAGCTGCTGCTCCATCGTACTCAGCTCCCGCATCCTCGACCGCATCTTCCGGCTATTCAGCGCCCGCCTCGAAGTCATCGGCTTACGCTCGCTACGAAATGGATCATCAGATGCTGGGTATGGCGAGGACCGCTGGCGGCTACGGATCAGCCGCTCCCGCGCCAGCTTATGGTGGAGCCTCCGTCCCCTCGCCGTCGTGTCCTAAGAACTATGTGTTCAGCTGCTCGAGCGTTTTCACTCCAGCGCCGTGCAGTCAGGGATATGGCTACTGAATGCAAACTCAAGGATCCTGGCCAAAACGACTTGAAAACGAGTTCAATAAAATGTAAAAGAAAATGTTTATGTCTAAAGCGAAGTGTGTACACTTATTTATCATTTTGACCCATGCAACCCATTGAGATTTTCCAGCTTTTCATTCCAACAAGTAACTTGAAGGTATAGAAAACCGAAGTTTGATGGTTTACATCCCAGTTGTATATATTCAAAATGAAATAGAGAAAATGCTTTTCTTAGAATTTATTTGCAAATTGTTCACTTATGACCATCGCTAATGAATTATCACACTAAAAGCAACTCATAATAAATAAGTACATCTAGGCTCTGTATAATTAGATCATATGTCATTTGTCCATTTGTCAATCAATACAATTTTATTTGTCCTCACATTGTGAGTGGTAATTTCTCTGTTGCGGTCTATATATTCCATTAAAAAGCACTTATGTATCCTTAACTCCTCTACGTGTATGTATATACTAAATATATTTATATATATATGTATATACATATATATATATATAATCTCTATGAAGTTAAATCATTTGGAACATTCAAATTAAGAACGAAAGTAGAAAGCGCTGTTTTCCAACTTTGCGACTACGATCCATTGATCATTGATCGGAAATCAAGTAATAATATAGTTGTATGTATATATGTATGTGTATGTGCTAGAGAGACTGGTCCATAGAGTAAGAGGTATTATTCAGTTGGCAAATCATAAGTGGCCCTTTAAGTGTATAGCCCAATTCTGTCCCGTTTCCGAAAATGAACTTAAAAATGCAAGCAAGGGGATAAAGTGTGAAGTTGCAGCACTTAAATTTTGGTAACATGGAAATGGTTTGATCCAGAGTACAGGAAGTCGTCGCCTATTTTAAATCCTACTATTTAAACCCAGCTAGCCTGCTAATGCGATTCCGACGCACTGGAAGCCGCAAGTCATTTAGCCAAGGCCAGAAATCTAGAGTCGTTGAACGAGCACGGCATTGGCCAAAAACTGAAATCCCCAAACCCGAAAGCTAAAGCCAAAGCTAAAGCCAAAGACCCATCTAAAAGCCGGAGAGCGTCGGTCCAATAATTTGGCATTCAAAGCGAAAATACAAAACAGAAAACACAGGCAGCACGGAATGCAGTCAACGGAACAATTTCGAGTGTTGATCGCGTTGTGCTTTCAATAAGTTTGACCCCCAAATTTGTGTATAAACAAAACAAAAGCCAGCAGCTCGACCCTGGCTAGGTCAACCACAGCCAAATTCTCCGAAGCTCCAAGCTCCAAGCTGCTTCGATGACGATGATCTCACAGACACAATAATCGCTATGAATGTGAGCTATCAATTGGAATAAAGCCCTTTTGGCTGTCTGGCAAATTAGGAGCATTAGGAAGAGGAATGAACTAAGTAAGTGATAGCAATGATAACACAAATCATACCTATAACATACATAACATAGAACATAGCACATAACTTACAAACCAAAACTGCAGTTTACAAAATCAACCATCAACGAAAACGAAATCAAAATCGAAATGGAAAGGAACGAAATAAAAACATGACATCTTTGGACTTTTTGTTTGTTTTTGTATAATTTATTTTGCCTTTGTTGCATAGCTTTGAATGTTCAATAGTTAGCCTGCGGCACGATCAATACGGAATCGAGCGGGCAGAGCATATTGGTAAATTGGTATATTGGTTCATCTATGTAGTCTGTATATACGTAGGAATATTAACTATAATGGAAATACATATGGATAAAGTTCACTAAACGTGTACGATCATAGGCTAAGTAATTCTTCTAGTAAAACGCACGATAATTACAATTACATAAACATATCAAAAAATTATCATATCATAAAAACTAAAGCATTAACAAAAGTCGAAACGGGGGAAATGGGGAAAACGTGGGAAATGGGGAAAGGCAATCGATGAAGGACCTGCTCTCTCTAGATGCTTTGAGTCTTGAGTCTTTGACTTGTCGCCCTGCGCATCCCGCTTACAACAAAAAGGTATACAGATACTGTATCTGCATCTGTATCGGTATCTGCATCTGTATCTTTCTAGCTTCGCTGCCCATGGCTATGGATGTGGCTATCTCCATTGGGGGAACGGAACGGAACAGATTGGTTTTGTGGTCTGGTTTCTTCTGGGCCAAAGACGCGAACGAAAACAAAAGCGAGGGACGAGAGGAACGAGGAACGTGAAACGAAATCGAAAGCTTAGGCGAGGCGAGGCGACTTATATAAAATGCAAAAAAAAATATATATATTTATATATAAATATATAAAATCAATGAAAGCCAAGCGAGCGCAACTCGAGGGATCCTCTCTTTTTCGCTTCTCTCTCGCGGAAAGAAAGTACAGCACGCGCTTTTCATCTACTCGATTAGTTTCTCTTCTCTTCTCCTCATTTCTTTGCATTTCATTTCATTACATTTCTTTTCATTTCTTTTCCTTTCTTTTGTCTTACTAATACTAAATGTTCGTTTACACATAGATCATAATATTCATGATTTAATGCCTGGTATATATTTTGTAGTACTTTCTGTTTTCTTTTAAATTGTAATTTTTTTTGTGGTTTCATTTCTTTTGCTTTTCTGTTTGTTTTTTGTTTTAGCCAAAAACTTAAAATTCTATCACAGCCGTAATTTTTTTCGAAGAAAAAATTGTTTTTTTTTTTTTGTTTGTTTTGTGGTTTTTGTTTGATCGCCTTAATTTGTTTACTAAATTCTAATTATTACTTTTATAATTTGTTAATTTGCCCGATTTGTGTTTAAATCTTTTTGAATGCACTTTTGTTGTTTTTGTTTTTGAGGCTTGCTTTCAATATTTTAAAAAATTCTAATTGCACTTTTTTGTATAATATTTTGTGGTTTTGTTTTGTTTTTTGTTTTGTTTTGTTAAATTGCTATTTTCATTTGCTTTCATGTCTCAGTTTTCTTATTAGAACATTGTCTTCATCCTTTGTATTTGTGCACAGGCCAAAAAATGGGAACCAATTAAGTTTAATAAACGAAGTTTGTTTGGAATTTAATAAATGAAACCTTGCATTGTTTGTTTTTTAGAATTTGTTTTGTTGTTCTTTGTTTTGGATAGCGTGTTGTGTGTTCTCTTTCGTTTTTTTTTTTGTTGACTAGGAGAACATCGGAGGTTTTCTGTAAACTATATATAGGTATGTACGCATATTTCTCAAACGCAACATAGTTTTTGACATTTTCCGTGAGTGAGATATTTAAAACATCCAATGGATAGCGGTTAGTGTAGAAAGTACAAAAATTCAGTAGGGATAGCAAATGTGGAATGTCACTGGCATATACATAATATAGTTTTTCGTTTAATTGCAAGTAGTGTTTTTAATTAAACGGACCTCTCCTTTCGAAACCGAAATGGAAACCACAACAGAATTTTGTTGAGTTGCTTTAAATTTAACTTATAGATTGTTCTGGTTTTTTTTTTTTTTTTTTTTTGTTTCTTTCTGCTGTTTTGACTACAAATTCTTTGATTTTTGTTTTTTTTTTTGTTTGCTTTTTTTTGTTTGCCTACAACTATATTTTTGTGTATTTTTGTTTGTACAAATCGCGACTGCCATTTAATGAGTAATACTGGCCAATCCGCCCGATCTTCTGCTCCTTTCTATATAATAGCTTAGAGGTTAGTACATGGGTCATAGCCTAAATGTTCTCTTAAAAACTGTATGCAAATGTCTTATATAAAATCTAAACTCTTTAATCTTTGTCTGCTGCTCGGGGATTCACTGGTACTTTCATGTCTCCAACGAGGTGACCACCAGATTGTGGAAAACGCTGGCCGACTCGCTCATCATTGCCGCCTGTCCGCAAGAATCGCTGCTTGCGCCGCTCGGCGGCGTCGGCGTTCCCAGCCTCAAGGCGTCCATGATCACCTCGAAATCCTTTTGGTTTTGGTTCATATCGAAATCGACCAGCTCCAGATGATGGTGCAAATGGTGATGGTGGTTGAGATGGTGATGGTCGTTCAGCTTCATCCGTTTGCTTCCGGACACTTCGACGCCAGCGCCTGCAGCTCCTCCGATGCCACTGATGCCACCGATTCCTCCCACATTCACATTCATTCCCATACCCAAGCCGACCACATCCAGGGGACACTCCTCGATGGCGGAGATCAGGCGCTGAGGCGGTATGTAGAACTGGGACAGAGCCTCGCGGACCAAGCGATCACTTTCGTCCTCGCTGCTGCTATTGCTCCTCAATCTCTTCCTGCTGGCGGACAAGGCCGCCTTCTCCAGCTGCTCGGCACCTTGGGTAATCTCCGGATCGATTAGCAGCATGGGTGCATTGATGGCGCTCAGTTCTCTGTCCAGTATCTCCAGATCGTTGACCAAATTGCAGCTGGACAGGTGACGTTTCCGGTTATTCACGCGTTCCGATGCCGAACCGGAAACGGAAAGTGGCGCCGAATTGGCCGCCTCGGGCGCGGAGGCTCCAGCGGGCGTTCCCAGCTGCTGACGATCGGGCGGCTGATTCTCCAGGGAGCAAATGCCACCGCGACCCGACGACGATCCGTTTGAGGAGCCAAAGGCATCGGCGAAGGCGGTTGAAGGCTTGCCGTTGGCATTGATATTATTGCTAGTAGTGCTATTGCTGGCCGGCTTGGCATCGTCCATGTTCGGCTGGAAGAGATTCTCACGCGCCAGTTCGGTGGTTGTGCCGCTGTCGCTGGTTCTGCAAAAAGAGATGAGAGAGAGAAAGTGTTAGCGAAAGTTAGTCAACAGTGGGTGGCAGAAGCTGTAAGATGGCATAAGTGCAGGGATTGCAACCAGAGAACGTAATGCACAACTCTGATATAAACATTTTACCCCATTTCATTTCGCAACGTAACACAAGGGATTGTTTTTTTAGATATCGTTTTTTAGATCGTAACCAGAACAAACCAAGCTAAATCCCATCCTGTTTTTATCCCACCTTTCGACGCCACACAGCGTTGTGTCAAATCAGTTAATGTTGTAATCTCGCCATAAGCATTTCAACGCCCTTCGATAATGTAACCACCCACCCACCGCCCATTCCATTCCAGTCCTCGTCCGTAACTTAACTGACATCCAAGGGGTTTTTCCCGTGGAGTGGAATGGGATGATGGGCGTATGGTTGGGTGGGTTCACGGGCGGATTTGAGCTGGAGGAGAGCGAGGTGGTCGGGGTACGTTTTTAATTAACTGGGCTAACAACTGTGGCACCGGGCCCTTTGCTTTGCTTTTGGCTTTTCTTGGTGACCAGCAGCGAAGTAATTTCAGTAAATTTCAGTAAACTTCAGTAGATTTCTCTTTCAATAAAATCACTGTGTATGGGGCACCGTCTCCACACCTCCACCCCTCCGCCCCTCGTTACCCCTACTTCTCTGCTCAATATGGCAAGCATTTGAAGTAAAATAAAGCGCAAAAAGAAAAGGCGGTCATAACGGAAGGGAAAAACACAAACTAATAACGTTGTAGAAGTAAGGCAGAAGAAATGACACGGCACAGGTTGAAAAACAGACGGATGGCTTTTGGTTTTGGCTTTCTCACTTTGGGCACTGCGTGCAATTCTTTTTAATGTGTATCTCAATCTAAAGCTCACGCTGAATCTCAAACTGAATCTTAAACTGTATCTCAAACTGAATTTCAAACTGTATCTTAAACTGAATCTCAAACTGTATTTAACTAAATCTCAAACTGTATTTAACTGAATCTCAAACTTAATCTCTAACTGAATCTCAAACTAAATCTCAATTTGAAATCGAATCTGAATCTAACAAATTAGAGCAAACAGGTAAGGTAAAGTGGATTCCCTGATTAACCACCTAATTTGTGCGTTCAACAGGGGAACTCTGAAATGGGGAAGTGTTGGGTGCTTTTCTATGGCGGGCACAGCACGACGCAGCGCATTGAAATGCGCAGCTAAGCATGTCAATGTTGACTATTAAAGCGACGCAACAAAAGCAATATAACTGACAACAAGAATGGCAAAAGCGGCAATACCAAAAGGGAGCGGGGTCCCCGGAGAAAACACAAGTAAAATACAAGGGGCAGGAGGAGGAGGAGGAGGAGGAGGGGGGAAAAAAAGCGAAAGTATGGAGGAATCTGTACAAAAACAAAACGAAACGAAACGATACGAAACAAAACCCAAACGAAGAAGCAACAAAAAATCGCTCAACTTATAGAAACCAAAAAACCAGAAAGCGTACAACACAAAGGGGCCAAAAGAGGGGCTTTTTGGGGGGGCAGGGGCACAAAGTGTGTTAGTTTCGTTGTTGCTGCTGTTGCTTTTAATGCACGCGCAACCGTTAACTTGAAATGATGGACGGCCGAAACAAAATGGGAGCAGCAAAAGCGGCAAAAGCAGCCAAAAGCAACCAAAGCAGCCAAGAGCGCACTGAACGCAGTAGTTGCTGGCTTAAATGAGGTGCCAGAAGGCAGCAGAGAAGATGGCCAACAACGACGACGGATTGCACAAGTGGCCCACAAAAAGCGGAGACAACATCGAATCGAGTTAGAGAGGGCCCACAAGTGGGGCTAAATGGTAATAAGCCGCAAATCGGGCGAGCTTAACTGGATTGACTCGCGTGAAAGAAATACCGAGGAAATATGCAAAAAGGGCCCTGCGGATATATGGTAGTAGTAGTAGCAGTAGTAGTGGTAATTCTAGTGATAGTTACCAATACATCGCAGTGCCTCGCTGTTGCCAACCGGAACGAAGGGCAAAAGGTAAGCATTTCACCACCAGTTAACCGCCAGTTCCGGTTTTATGGCCAAAGACGACAGTGGCTTTGACCAGCAACTTAGCAATGCCAGTATTCCAAACTCACGATTGCTGGACACCTTGTGGAATGCATTTTGCAAGGAGCAGATGCGATATGATATGAGTATGCATCTTAAAATAACCACAAAGCAGTTACAAAGACCACGATGAGTATGTGGCATATGGCATATAGCATCCTGCATTAATCAGTGTTTTTTGGGCGGCAGTTTGAGGCTATTAATAAACCCGATTAATCACACAGCCAAGTGTGCGCAGATCAGTCAGCTCGAGTTTAGTAATACGTTATATTCCATATTCACCTCGTGCAATTAGCACAAATCATCACCTTTTTTTAATGATACAGATATAGTATATATATATATATATATTTATATCACAACTGATAACTGAAAAAGGGAAAAATTTTGGGTTTGGCGCTTCTAGTTTGCTTTCTTTGTCCTTCGTCTCACTGTCTTATCTGCGTCTTCGTTTTGCGCACGTTTTCGATGTTTTTACTTCATTTTTTTTGTCGGTCCGTTTCGCGTTAACCACCACTCCCCCTTCCCACCAAAAAAAAAGCTCCCCATCCATGCCACGTTCCACATTAAATATGTGGCGACTTCCTCGCTGAATTCAAGCTGAAATTGGGGCACACTTATTACGCGTTAATCTCTTTGCCTCTTGCCGCTTGCCTCTCTCCCCCCGCCAAAGTAAACTTGGTCAACCTTTGCTTTTGTTTGTTTGCCCACCCCACCATACCCCGCACCACCCCATCCCGCCCGCTCCATTTATTTTGGGGGGTTTCCAGTTCAAGGCTCTTTAAGCAACGTTTTCCATGTGCTACCACATACAGTGTATAGTGAGTATAGTGCGTAGGCCCATTCGACGAATTCCGTTTTGGCCCGAAAACAATGAAGTGCGACGGTGGCAAGTTTAACTACATAGTTGGCGCGTCTATAGTTTTAAAGGTGCGGCACTTCAATTCAATGCAATTCAATTCTTCCTGCGACTCACACATGGCTGACCTGTATTTCATTTTTGATTAATCGAATTGAAATCTGGACGACACAGCGAGGGGGGTGAATAGCGGCGAGGGGGGAAAGGATTTCCCTGCTGCACTTGACAAGAGGAAGGCAATGGCAAAGGTGCGGGGAGGGGGGGAAAGGGAAAGCGAGAAAGAGAAATAGCGATGAAAGAGCGAAAGCGGCAAGGAAAGACGAAAACGTTGTCAAACGACAAGTGCACACAAAAGCAGAGGCAAAAAAATGGGGAAAAAAAAGAAAAAAGGGGAGCAACAGCACGGTGGGGGGGTTTGCTTCGCGTGGAAAAGGCGGGGGTGAAAGGGCGGTGGAAAAGGGGCGCCAAGTCGCGAATGTAGGACGCTGTTGGGGGTCATTGAGCGCGCTTTTGACTTGGGCCGTGTTTGCGCAGGGGGCGGGGGTTGGGGGGCAGAAGGACGAAGCAGGAGGAAGCGGGGGGTAAGGAGGGAGGGACTACAAACGAGCCGGAAGAGCGGGCGGCGAATGGCAGGAGAGGGACCTCTGAAGTGGGGCGTGGCAAAGCCACATGGGGCGATGGCAGTTTCGTGTCAAAGACAACTTCATTTCGCAGGCTTCTTTCCTTTTGAAAAGGGCCAAAAACACACACACACACAAAACCTACTTGCACAATTTATATGGACTT
Source organism: Drosophila yakuba (assembly GCF_016746365.2). NCBI lineage: Eukaryota > Metazoa > Arthropoda > Insecta > Diptera > Drosophilidae > Drosophila > Drosophila yakuba. Next base: position 6,277,407 of record NC_052526.2, on the reverse strand, counting down.
GTGGTTTAAATATCCAGAAAAAATCCCAATAAGCTGTTCAATTCGTTTAAGCGATCACATTCACAAATGCGCATGCATCAAATGAACATAAAAACACAAACTTTAAAAGATCAACATTTATGCACAAAAGAAAAGGCAGCAAAAGCGGAGCACCTCAGTTCGGTTCGGTTCGATACGCTTCGTTTAGGTTTGAAAATTCCATTACAACATAATAAAAAATAAAAAAGAAAAAAAAAAACCAGAAACCTTGGCACCTGAGCTGAATATATCCCCAGCAACACCTCAACTTTATCACCATCCATCCGCACACGTCGTGTATCTGTATCTGTATCTGTATCTGCTTATCAGTCCGAGCTTCTCTCTGATAACTTGATTGGCGCAAAAACAAAAAAGCAAAAGGGGGGAATGCGCGAAAAAAGAAGGGGGGAGAAGGGGACGAAAGGCGCGCGCGTGTCGCAGGGCTGGTGGGCGGGAACTGAAAAACAATTAAAAGTAATACTCTCGTATAAGCGGCGGGTAGACAATAACAGCGGCGTGAATGTACTGAATGTACGAAGGTACTGGAAGCTACCGAAGCCACTGGAGCTACTGAAGCTAGTTGCTATTCACCCAATCTTTATCCCACCAGCTCAGTTTACCTGGTGTATATTTTGTATAATCGAATGCTTCTGGTTCTAAGCATTCTAAGCACAAAACAATGGTGATAAAAGCATAACTCATAACAGCAAGAATAGCGCGATAGCAATTGACGTAATCGATCTATGCAAAAATGCATAGCTTGCCAATGCATTTTGGCCAAAACTTGAAAAATAATTGTCTGATTATGGAATGTTATACCTCGTTGAGTTCGTAATTAAATTTCCAATCGAACGGTGTCCTCAAAAGGCGATTCCATTTTTTGCAATTTTTGACATATTTTAACAAAGTCGGTCAAAAAGTAATTTGGTTGGTTAGTATTGGTAATTAGGAGTACAGAAATGTAATTCTTTTAACTTTCTGACCATTTTTAGCCATTTAGACCATTTGCCGAAAATACTAATCGTAAATATTGAATTTTTGCTAAAAATCGTTTTTTTGTGTCTCCGAAGTATCATAATAGGTCATGAGTATTACTAAAATAGAACGGTTGGCTTGCTTGCAAAAAGGTAGATAGTGGTGGTGCAATTCGCGTTACCGAATAGATGGTAAGATGGAAATAATAAAGAAAAAAGTGGCGGCACACGATTCCAAATCCGAATCGGAATCACAACAATAAAAGCAAAAAAAAAAAAAAAAAAAAAAAACACGAAAAGCCCAGGGGAAAGGAGACAAGAGAAAAGATAGCAGCCCCAAACAGCAAAGAAGCAAAAACAGAAAACTATAAAAACGTCGTCGCAGTCGCGAAATTATTACGACGACGCCACAAAATGGGGCGGCCTGAGTGGGTTACACAAAATGCTATGCTATGCACTGCTATGCAATGATGTCTGCCGCTGCGGGTGTATTAGTGATACGCCGATGTGGTGAGTGGCAGAGGGGAAGGGGGCGGCTACCAAAAGGAGAAAGGAAGGAAGGAAGGGGGGGTTGGGGGTCGTCTTCCGAAGACAGATTGGTAAGCGATTGAATAAGAGCGTTTCTTCGCTACTTTGTACTTCGACTGAGCTTTGTGCTAGATCTTCAGCTAGTATTTGTATTTGTATTTGGCTGGTAGTTCCAGTTGTCGGATTTCAGATTTCGGATTTAGGTACTTTTAAGTATCTTCGGTATTTCCTAGCTGTTCACTAATATCTGTCTCCCTTTTTGTGGTGCGGAGGAGCCGCCATGATTACAGATATACAGCTGCGAAAAAAAAAATGGCACCACTTGCCCAGTAAAACTTTGAATAAGTCTCCTACCTACAATTTTGGGTTTAAAAGGATCTGAAATACCTTTTTAGAAAGGTTAAACAATTCACTTTTTAGGAAATGAAAAAAAAATCACAATTGTTCTATGAATTCTTAACTTATTTAAGGAACTTTATGAAAAATGACAAAAAAGGGCGAAAAAAATAATAGCACCACTTCATAAAAAATGCTTTAAACATAAAATATAAACTTAACAGTAACAAATTCATTAATAACAAGTGATTGTATATTAAAACTACGCCGATCCCATTAATTTAGTGTTTGGTAGTGTATCCTTTATTAGCAATAACAGCTGCGCAACGCTTTGGCATGGAGTCAACCAGGTCCTGGCACCGTTTTGGGGTTATATTGCTCCAGGACTCCTTAATCTCGGTCCATAGGCTTTCCTTATTAGTTGGCTTAAAAGCTTCAACTGCCTTTTTAATATTCGACCAAAGGTTTTCGATGGGATTGAGGTCTGGCGACTGCGCAGGCCACTCCAGAACATGAACTGATCTATTTTGGAACCATTCCTTGGCTTTCCTGCTGGTATGCTTGGGGTCATTGTCTTGTTGGAAGACCTATTTTAGCGGCATATCATATTCAGCAAAGGGTAGCATAACCGTTTCCAAAATATCCACATACACATGCTGATCCATTATGGTTTTATCCAATGTATTGGTCCAACTCCATAGTAAGAAAAACATGCCCATACCATTACACTGGATCCGCCGTGTTTAATTGCTTCTACTGTGTCGTTTGGCTTATATTCGGTGTTCCTAGGGCGCCTTACATTCGATCAAGATCCATTGCCACCAAAAAAAACCACCTTGCTCTCATCTGACAATAAAAAGTTCGTCCATCTTTCGCATGGCCAATTTAAATGTTCCTTGACGAACTTAATGCGCTTGGGTATGTGTCTCCCATTTAAAAAAAGGACCTTTCCTTGGACTACAGCCTTTTAAACTATGTTCCCTTAGACATGTGTGAACTGTTTGCACTGTTGCGGATATGTTGAGATCCTTTTTCAGTTCGGTAGGAGCTTTAAATGGATCCTTCTTGCTCTCGGGCAATAGCCTTTTGAAGAGATGGGTGCCCAATGATTGTTTTTTCCCACGTTTTTCGGGATTCTCGTTGTAGGTGATTACATTTCCTATAATTTTGTTTGAGCATTGAAGGATTTGGCCAATATTTCTAAAAGATTTTCCTTCAGAAATGAGTTTTTTGATCAAGTCACGTTTTTCTTCAGTGCAGTGCTTTCCACGTCCCATTTTAATGATTTTTTAAAGGAAATTTTTTAAAAATCATTTTCGAAATAATAGATTAAGTGTCAAGTTTAATAACCACATGCTTTTTACCAAAGCAATCCTTCGATAATTATTGATTATTTGAAAAAATCGATAGTGGTGCTATTTTTTTTTTCGCCTCATTTTAGACCTTGCCGCCCAAAAAAAATTATAAAAAATTAAGGTATAAACAATTCAAATTTTTTTTTTAATTTTTGGATGGGAAAAATATCTAGCATTATGCGAAAAATCAGTATTTGGTTCTATCGGTACCCCAACCTTAATTTATTTGATCAATAACAAAAAAAGGTATGGTGGTGCTATTATTTTTTTCGCAACTGTATATTTATTCTTTTTTCTGCTGCTGTGCTGCGCTTTGGTATTCCATCCACAGTTGTTGTTGTTGCTGCTGCTGTCTGTCGTTAATGCTCTTGTAGTTTCTCTGGTTATTGTTGTAGTTATTGCCATCGTTGTTGTTGTACTTGTTGTAGTCATTGTAGTTGTTGTAGTGAGCGGTGCTGCTTGGCGTATTGTCGAGAGTGTTTAAAATGCATAAAAAGAAGGCAGGCAAGGCAGCAGCAGTAACAGCAATTTGTATGGATTTCATTTCAGCGAGCGGATGCATAAGCAACGAGCAGCGTGGATATTGTGTAGATAAACTTCCCCAAACTACCGTCGTCCGCAACGAAACGCAACGCAACACCGCCTAAAAACCCGTCTTGTTCAGCTTCAGTTTGCCCATAGGGCAAATTTCAACTTTGAACCAAAAAGTGTTCGTAATTTGAAGTGGTACTCCCCCTCCCTCTTTCTAGCTAACAAATATTTCATTTTATGGGAGTATCCTAGTTTTAAAAACAGGTTTTTTATTTTTATCCTTAAGAATGCAAGTGCAATAACGCAATGCAATGCAAATCAATCGATGAGCAAATTTGATTGCCGGATTGCCGCATTGCAGAACGATAAGCGCATGCAAAAGCATGGTCGACAATCAGCGATAACTTATCGTCCATCGCTATCTCCGGCGGCATATCCTCATCCTGCTCGCACTCTAAATACACATGGATGTGTATGTGTGCATACATGGACATGTAGATATGTACAAGTGTGTCCACTTGTGTGTTTAATACCACTTATAAACGCCTGTGCTTATTTCAATTTCACCGTTTAACATATTTTTGTTCGTAATTAAATTATCGATTGCAGCTACAGCAGGAAAGCAACAGAGTAATAATAAACACATGAGCATAAAATACACCATACACACATTCCATTCCATTTCCATGCCATGCCATTTCACATCCACATATTCAGTGTGCGTACGTGTTGGTTTTGTGCAAAGGGGCGAAGAGAAAACATGTCAAACAAAGCAGAAAGCACAGAGCACACAGCAAAAGCATAAAGGCAAAAGCAAAAACGGAAACGCGAGGCGCTGGCCAAAAGGAAAATCGGCGATGAATTAACTTTGCAAAGCGTGTAACGGTATGTTGAATTGTTAGTTAGTTTGTTTGTTTGTTTGTTTTCTCCTCTCTGATGAAAGAAAGCAAACGAGCAAGCGGTCCACAAGAAGGAGAAATAAAGAAAGCAAGCGCGCCGATGATAGGGAGATAAATAGATTATCTATGACCGAGAGCAGGTGGCTTAAGATACAAAAATACACAGGCGTGGCGCCACTTAACGGCTAAGGAAGTGGTTGCACAAAGAGCGCAAGCTAAAATATATCCTTTAATAATAAATATATCCTTTTCGTAATATCTTAGTGCTTTTTTATAATCGAGTGGTTTATGGCTTATTGTACAACAGCTATTTTGGCCTATATGCACTGTGTATATATAGTACATAAAAAGATAATTCATTTTCCAGCACTTCTTGCTACTCAAATTAGCAACTGCACAAAAAAAAGTGCACAACATATGTTTCTTTAAAGTAAAAAATGCAGCTACATATTCCTAAAAAATTAACAAAAAAAAAAAATACAACAAAAAATAGGGTAAAAGACGCAGCGAACGTGTGGAAAAGGCAAGACGAAAATAATGACACACAGATACAAACGTTTATGTGTTGGCAAAGTCTGAAGGTTTAGTGCACTGGATGTTGTTGTTGCTTTAGTCGTTTCTGCTTTTGCTTTTGTTGTTGTTGCTGGTGTTGTTGGCATGTGCCCATAAAAACAACAACAATTGCTTTGGCTATCGTCGCCTCTTTGTTGTTGTTGCGGCTGCTTTTTTCGTTTTTGTTGCAAGTGGAACGTGATTATTTCAACGAGCGCAACGTTTTCTTGTTTTGTTTTTGTTTTGTTTGGTTTTTAGCGCACACCAACAGCAGATACAAAATTAAAAAAAATATAAAAAACGATTCAGAGACAGACCAGCATTTGTCTGCTTGTCTATATGTAAAAATTCCTATTTGCTGGCTTTGATTTCTTTCGTTATTCCTTTTTTTCCTGCCGTTTTTTTTTTCTTCTCGTTTTGCACGATGCGTGTGTGCATTTGTGTTCCTGTATTTAATTTAATTTTTTTTTTTTGTGTTTTGATTGATTAAGTGGAATGTGTTTGCTGTTATCTTTTGGGGTTTCAATTGGTTATTGGTTGCATATTTAACATATCAATTGTGTTTTCATTTTGGTGCATTGCACAAACCGTGAATGCATTGATTATCTCCGATTATTAGTTAGTAATATATTTAATATTGTCCGCTCATTATGCGAAATGTAAGCATCTTTCTGTTACGAAACTAATTATTCGGTTCATTTGTTGTATTTTTCACATTTCATTTAAAGCTGCAGCCAAAGTATCTATGCATCTGGCACGAAGTATCTTTAGATATACTGATATCTTTCAAGCCCATTTGGATAATCTACAATCTACAGTTTATTGCAATTAGATGGGTAAGTAGCCCAACAGCTCTATGCCCACTGGGTTTTTTTTCCATTTATCTGGGACCTTTTTTATATTTTCCTAATTACTGGCCCAAACTACTTTTTCCATTGTTTCCGTTGGGCTTCTCCTCTGTTTTCTGTTTTTAGTTTCGTTTTCGTGTCGCGTTTTTATGTCTCTGAGTATCTGCGTTTAGCTATGCTACGCTTTTGCTTTGCTTTTTTTTTGTGCTTTGCTTTGGTTCGGTTCGGTTTGGTTTGCTTTGCTTTGCTTTTTCTGTGCTTTGCTTTGCATTGCTTTGGTGGCTCGCTGGCTGCTCGTTTTGCGCTGCTTTTTGCTTCTCGCTTTGGGTTTTCTTTGGTTTTTGGCCTGAGCTTGGCCTGAATGTTGTTGGCTATGAAATATGCCGCTTTCCTTGTGTTTGTATCCGTATCTGTATGAACTGTATGAACGAATGCATGTATGTATATTCCCCCATCCCTCCCATTGTATCTTCACAAGTATATATTCGGATCTGTCGGATTGTTGCTGCAACATTGCAGTATCATCGGCATTGAGCATTGACCAGCCAGTGGAAAGGGGCAGACAGTCCTTATGGAAGCCATAGAAAATGCTGCTGCTTAGTATTTGTATTTGTATTTGGGCCTGAATAATTGCATCATCGTTGGCACTGCAAAACTGACACTTTGTGCTAGTTGGGAGCACGGATACAAATTGTAGCAAATTACGGTTTGAGCTAGTGAAGTAATAATCATTATCAAATCGAAGTCCCAATTCCAAATACAGCCATAAAATCAGCAATCATTCAACATTGCTGCCGATTAGGTGTTCGAAACTCCTACCCCCTCATCCCATCGCAAACCTTCCATTTTCACTCACTGCTACTATACGACAGCCATCGTTCGGTTACGGTTGCATCGCACACACACACATCTCTAAAAATATACATCTCAACACCTTGCATTATCGCATTTGCTTACTATTCAGTTTTCAGTTTTCAGCATTCAGTATTCAGCTTTCAGTTTTAACTACCGCAAATGCCACGCAACTGGGAAAAGAGCAAAGTCGCCCACTCTCAACTCTTAACCTTTAAAACCCAGGCAACCGCACATCTGTGTATAGCCAAAGCTGTAGCTTTAGCTGTAGATATATATAAAAATATGTGTATGTATAGATGCGTATGCATGTGCGAGGAGCACAATACGCACCGCACCACGCACTTTAAAAGGGCAAATACAAAAACAAATCAAGCATCCGCCGCGTGGGCGTCGCCCCCAAGTTCACAGTTCACATGACATACACATCATCATTGCCAAGCTCGTCACAATGATGAAGATGATGATTATGAGTGTAACCTGCACTGGAGGTTGAAATAATATTGCGAGACACACTCCACCCACTCGCATAATGAGTTAATTTATTTGGCCAAATTTGCATACTGTATCAGGTATCAGGTATCAAAGGGTTTTTTCTTTTCAGCCGTGTTTAGGGCGTTTAGGTCGACCTTTGGGTTCGCTTGTTCGTTCAGGCAAACCGAATACGAATTTGAATCTTAATCTGAATCCTAAATGTGAATGTGAATATGGAAGCGAATAAGGAACAAACGCCACGCAAATGCCACAAAATTGCGTCTCTTAATTGGGTTGACTTGAAGGCATAATTGCTGAATTGCAAATCCATTTTACATGGCGGCTTAACTACTCAACAATGCCTGGGAATTTTCAATTCTCTGCCAAATAATTCCTGGTCAAATGTGTGGAAATGTAAATATAATTGGTTCAAGCGGTTTGTGCGCTGAAGAAGGGCATCTACATCTACTGTTTCGTCCAAATTTATGAGCAAATACATTCCTTTTTTACAAGCAACACTGCTGTAAACTGAAAAAAGATATTCATATTTCAAAAGCCGGACACCGTAACTCACTGGGTTTTCTGTTTGTAGCTAAGCTTTGAGTAACTGCATTTAAAAATAGAAACAGCTAACTTGCTGAGTAAGTCGTCGCTGGAAATGTAACAAACACACTAGAAACATTGTTTGATGAGCATCCTATTTCAATCATACCTCCAAACTGAAGTGGATCTCTAACTGCCAATTGTATTGACTTCCTAACAAACTACGAACTACACACTAGTATCTCATAACTCGCATCTATCTTCGCCCCATGTAAAAGATCACTGGCGATTGGCACTTCTTATGCAAGAGCTAAGCAACTGGATCGTTGCACTGACTAATCGCCGTAGGTTTATAATTAAGGTCACTGGCTTGCAGCCAATATATGCATACTAAAGCTATTCATACTGATATACATATATATATTCACAGAGCACTGCTAGTTAATCACTTGAGCTAAGTATTTGGGGGTTATGTTCTCGTTGTGGGTCAGGTAGTTGTTGTGGAGCACTAAGGACTGTAGACTCACCTGGGCAGATTCTGGAGGTAGCGCATCTGCTTCTCGCGCCGCAGCTCGTCGGTGAGGCGGCAGTAGGTGTTGTTGATGCAGACGCTGCGGCGCAGGTTCGCCTCCGAGTCCTTGATCCGCTCCAGCTTGTGGGCGCAGAGCTGGAGGATCCGCTTGCGCTCCTCGCGCTGTCGCAGCTTGGGGGAGATCATGGGCACCCGGGAACGGTGATGGTGGTAGCCGATGGGCGGCGAGCAGCGGGGTGGTCCAAACATGTCCGAGTCTTCGTCGCTGCTGCTGCTACTGTTGTTGTTGTTATTGTTAATGTTGCTGTGATTGTGGTTGTTGTTGTGGCCGCTGCCGCCGTCGTTTGCAGATGCGTGTGTGTTTGTGGGCAAGGTCATTGTGCGTTTTTCAAGCAAGAGTATGTAATTGTTGTATGTGCCTTATTCGCTCGTTTACTGGTCTTGCTTGTCTTTTCGGCGTTTTCTTTCCTTGAGGGCAAACAACTTAGCTGCCTTGATTTGCAAAATTTGATTTTGATTCGGGTGATTTTCAATAAATTACTTGAAACAAGGAAGTCACACACACACTCGGCTCGCACACGCACACACGCTCTCTTTTTCGAGCTCTTTTTGCTCTCTTGCACTTGCTGCTGCTGCTGGTGCTACTGCTGCTTCTTCTTCTTCTGTCTGACTTTGCTTTTTCTTTTCTTTTTGCTGATTTGTTTTTTTTTTGTTTTTTGCCTTGCCTGAGATTTCACTTGGCTGTTTACCGTTAGTGGAGCCTGCCGCTTTTTGTTGTTGTCTTTGAAGTTTGGCAAAATTCAAAATAATCCAGGACTTTTGAATTTTCGAGTTTTTTTTTTAAAGAACTTGCACTTGCTTACGCTATTTAGTCAAACACAAAAAAAAATTCAACAAAAATTGCAAAGTTTGTTTGTTTGGTTTTAGGCACACAATTGACTCAAAATTGCAGAGGGGGCGGGGCGGGGGCTTCACATTAATTGTTTCTATTTCTTAGTGGTCTCCTCTAATTTTTCGGTGGCCGCCTGTTGAGGGTTAAAGGTGAGGGGTGAGGCGGCGGCGAGAGCGTGAAGAGAACTTGGTGCTTGGTCACCGTGGCTTACTGTTTCGGTTTCTGTTTCAACCGCACACGTCCGCACGGTTCTCGCGTTCGAAACGAAATAAAAAACGCAAACGCTGAATGAAAGACGTTCGCTCGCAGCCGATGCCGCAGTCGCGTCGCTGCCTCTGCCCGCGGCGGCAGAGCGCACAGATGTTTGCGTTCAAACGGAAGTGACTTAAGAGAGCGCCTAAGAGAGAGTGTGAGAGAGAGCGACTGGCCTACGTGCGTATTTTTACATGCATACACACAGCTGAGGCACACAAATAATAACACCTAGGCGCTTAAATTAAAGTTGTTGGGGCAATCCTCTCAAGCAAAATGTACTGATTTACTTTAGCTGGGTGCTCTGTATTAACCAAATTAGGTGGAAATCATATGCCTAATTTACAGTCTTAACAAACTAATTCGAGGTCACTCAGTTTCAACTATATACAGTTCAAAATGGCAACATTTTGCAAAATTCCCACGTGTGTTATTATTATATTAAATTTTATTACGCTTTCAGTGCTATTCTCTCCACCTCCACTGTGCACAAGTGTTTGTCTATGTACATACATATATTTGTCGCAAAGATTTTACTCATTTGTAACGGAAGCAAATCGCTGGTCAGTGGGTGGTGTGTTTGTGTTGTCGTGGGTGGTTGGGTGGCTAGGCGGTTAGGCGGTTGGGTGATGAGCATAATCCGCATAGTTGTTGCTCCTGCCCCCTTTATTATGTAAAAATAGTGACTTTGGCTGGATTTGGATATGCAAAATACTTCCTAAGGCACTCACCTTCACTTGAGGGCAACTAACTGCTAATTGAGAAATCCACACGGGCGACACGGGGACATGGCATCATTCGAATTCATTGAAGTTGCCAAATTAGGCATCGGGGTAACCCCTTGAACTTATCGGCTTAACGGGTTTTACAAAATGATATACACACATATGCTCATGCTTATAGAGTGGCTTGTATAGTCTGTTTTGCGAATCAGAATCCAAGTAGCATAGATTTTTAAATGTTGTCTTAAATATGTATGTACATATGCATGTATGTATGTATACATATGTATGTGTGTTTATGATTACACGCTGTAGAAGGTCTATAAACTATGTATGTATGTTTTGTATTTGATGTTTTGAAATGCAAGCCCAAATCAACCCCCTTCCACGTCTCCCGCTTCACGCTTACCGCTCGCCGCACCCCCTTCAACAAGTTCATCTCAATTTACAGTTTTAGCATGATCCAAAAAACAACAACAAAAGCAAGAAAGCGGGCACAAATAATCGTAACAACAACAATTGTGAGGTCAGTTTGGCACTCGTCAGCGTGTGTGATTATGTGCGCACTTATGTGTGCATGAATATACATACCATACATACATACATTTGTTTGTTGCGAGCACAAAGAGACAATGCAAATTTGCACTCAAACAAAGAGAGTGCGAGTGCGAGAGAAAGGGAAGAGTTCATGAGCGTGCGTTGTGGGTGGAAAAGGGGGTCGGGTCGGGCAGGGATTCCTGGACTGTGAGTGGGGGGATCTTTGTTTATCATTTTTGTGTACTATTATTAAGGCGCCGCTGACGATGACGTCTGCTGCTCACGATGACGACATACATACATATGTATATACATATATACATAGGGTTTGGCTGTGTTTGTGCAAAGTGTTTAGACGCAAGAAGTGAAGTTCTCGTTTTGATTTTGTTTATTCATAATTGAAATTCCCCGAAACAAAAGCTCCCATGTCGACGATGATTCATATTTGCAAGAGGCTGCGGGGAAAAACGTCAGGAAGTTTATCAGCTAATTGTGTCACAAGAGGACAAATAAGCCATACACATTTGCCTGTGCGCATTTCTTGGTAAATTGCCATCAACTCGATCTCAGTAGTTCATTTTTTACAATGCCACCACAAATAAATATGTACATATACACACTTTTATGTGTACATACGTTCATTATTTTTGTTTTGGACAGTGCATTTTATAAATTACTCATGAGTTTAATGCAGATGTACTTAATTCATTTGGCTTGCACCTACTTTTGATATTACGAATTTTCTATGGTCTTACATTTTTTCCCCTCCGCTGCTCATAATGTCTGTCTCTTGTGCTCTTTTAATGGACCGTTTTGATTTCTTTCGCGCCCCATTCCTTTTTCATTTTTCATCCCGCTCTCCCTTTTGCCCGCTCATTCGCTGCATCGCTTCCATTTCTATTCGCATTGCCACACGCTTGGCGCTCTTTTGCATTTTTTTAAAGTCGCCCAGATAAGTTCGGAATTACGTAATTAAGCGGCAGCAGCGACAACAACACCAACATGACCAACAAGCTAACAATTAAGTATTTATTGCTTTCAATTTGCTGCCCGATAACAAAAGAAGCCAAAAAAACAAAAAGGAAAAACAGAGAAACTAGAAAAAACATGCAGAACAAAGTAAATAAAAACCGACACGGACACACATACACATGCATACACACGCAAACCGCTACCTGCGTCGGGCAGCGCAGTCGACGTCGGCAGCGAAATCAGCGCCTGGCTTCATTTTTATTCCGTTTGAATTTGAAGATGTTTTTAGTGCACTGGCTTTTAGTCCTTAGCACGCGCCTTTATTGCGCGTCGTCTCAATAGCAGGTAGGAATACCAAAAGGCGTCGGTTGGGAGTGTTAACGAAATCGAAACTTTGCAATAAAATTGCATTTAGGTTAAATTATCAATAACATATTTAAATTCCCCATTCTCCTCTCCATCCATTGTCCCTGCCGTCCGCACCGCCACCGCCACCCTCTTCTAGTCCTAGTCGCTTTCTCAACTCATGATTGCTCTCTTTCTCTCTCTCGCTTTTCGATGGGGTCGTTCTCTTTGCATCGGCCTCTTCACTTCAGCGGAGAGCACAATGGGATAAATCGGCACCGCGGTTGATAACCCATTGTTACAGTATTGTGTTTTCAAAATCTAGCCAACAAATGCTTTGCGTTCAAGCCCTCCATGGAGCAACGTATATCAACGGATTACTTCTGATGGCGCGGATTGTCGGGGATTATCCAACGTCTTAAAGGCGAAATCGTGAAAATCGCAGTATTTACCTGGCGAACGTGTTAATCCACAGGTAAGTTGGGCTGAAACCACCCTAGGTCAATATCAAGGGTTTTTTTTTTTTTTTTTTTAAATTTTTCTTAAGTTTGGTTGTACGCATGTATTAGCTTCAAAGGCTTGCCATCTGAAAGTCATTGTTACCCAGTTGTTCTTGTTCTGGCCCACTGTGCCGCGTGTGAATGAACGTATAAAAAGTGAGAGCGTCGCCTGCCCGACTCATAAACGAAAATCAATGACTCCCAATGCGCGTACCCTTCCCCTTCCCCACCACACTCCTTGCAGAGGCCAACGCTTTTTAGGAGTGATAAATGCCGCCTCAGCTTCGTCAGCAGATTTCAGCCTGCGCATGTTTGTCGGCGCGCAAACACTCGCAAACACACACACGCTCTTCCCGTGATGTTTGTTGATTTGGCTGCATTCACGAAACGACTGTGCTTGGGGCAGTGGGCATTGTTAGACTTTTAGTCGTTTCAACTCTACTTTTAGTGGGTATCATCCACAACAAAAAGGAAGAAGACAAACATTGTATGTATATACAAACGTGCATACATACGTAGTACGTAGTAGGGATTACGTAGTACGTACGGACAGTTGCCATTTAGGCAAGTTGGTCGTTGTTCTTGCATTCGAACACATGTTTGTGTGGGCATTTGTAATTTGGTCAGGCGAGCAACAAGAAAAGGGTAAGGGAAAATGGTAATGAGAGGATCAAACGTGCGTGGTGCGAAAAGGGGTGTGATATCACAATTATTTTCAATGACTTCGTTTAAAGTTGAAAAAGCAGACAAATGCTATGAACTAGTCAACTTTGCATGGAGTTACCGTTTTTCTAGGCATTTGCATTTCTCGCTGCTTCTTCTGCTCCTCCTCCTACTCTTCGCTTTGGCTTTGGCGAGAGAGCGCCTCTTTGGTCTCTTTGTGTGTTTATGCTTTCAACATTGATACGTGCCACTTTTTGCATGCAGACTGGCGAGGAGCAGATGGGGGAAGGAGGAAGTAGCAGAAGCTAGGGGACGGGGGTAACGTGTGGGAACAGCTGGATGAGTTTGTAATTAATTGCGGCCTTGCCTCCCCTCCACCGCCCGCGTTCCCGTCCTCGTTCGCCAGGCTCCCTCGCTTGTTCACCCAAACTCTCTCGCTGAGAAACCAGCCGCCAACAGTTTGTTTTCTTTTCTCGCCGCTCTCTTCGGCACTTCCGACTCGTCGGGGGCGGGGTGGGGGCTGCCCGAGAGGGTGGGCCAGCGGCCTACTCTTTGTCTAGTCGCCAATCCCCTCGCACTTCACTCCACTTCAATCATGCCTCACATAGTAAACAGCAGGCACTCCCTAAGCGGCAACAGTGTTTCGTAATCCATTAAGATATTTTTTGGTTGCTTGTCTCATTTTTCCTTTTCCTATTCTACACTATTCACAAGTAAAAAGGGCACCAAATCTCTAACTTCTGTGCACTAAAACGCCCATGCCGCGTCCGCGTCGTTCGGTGTCCACTGTACCTGCCAGTAGCCCGAAAACGGACAGTGGCTGAGGCGTCAACGTCGACAGAGCAGAGAAAGCGCGCTAGTTACAGTTACAGTTACGTTACAGAGGGCCAAAGACAATGCTAAGCTTGGTTAACGGTAATTAAAGTGTGTGGGGGGTACAGTCAGGAGGGAAGGGGGTTGTACTAGAGCAAGGGCGTAGTCAGGCAGAGGGCTATTCGTTAATAGATTAGTGTTATTAGTAAATATTTCAGTCAGTTAGTTCGTTTATAATATCGATCTATAGGGGAAAAAACTTGCTACTATTTTGATTATTATAAGGATGACCCCTCTGTTTCAAGTCCTCACTAAGCCCATGAAGAGCACCGTTAATTGAGTGGGATGATCCCCATTGAAAGCACACTACTCCAGCTAATTCCAATACCACTTTCAATATCCAATTGCTCGCCTTTGAAGCGACGGAAAGTGAAGAAGAAAAAAGGTAGGGGTAGGTACCAACCGAAAAGTGGAAATACCCGAGGGGCCATTGGAATACGGGATATTGAACCCTAATCGAAAAGACCTCGTGTTTTCTTTGACTCATCAGCCTACTTTTGCGATAATGCGCTCCTTTCGGTATCTGTTGGATGATACATAAATTAAATATGTACATAAATAACATGAAAACTTATAGAAACTCTATACACAACTGTTTAAAAAATGTTTCAAGCACTGTGACTCACGGCTTGATCAATCTGCCACTACGAAGACTAGCCTAGGAATTGCAATCGCCGCTTAGCACTGAAAGAAATAACTGGGTTTCCTCGCAAGTTCTGGGCTCTCTTGGCGACCTTGTTTAGTTTTGGTGCTCGATTCCCAAGACCCTCTCCCTAAATTGTCTTTTAAATACCGCAGCTTGTTTGGAAACATGAACAACAAGCCACAATGTTTTTCTTGTTGGCTATACATTCGTTTTGCGGTTAGTGAATTTTTTATTTTGTTTTAAATACCAAAGCATATGTACATATGTATAGTGTATAGTGATCCGAACGGCAAAACAATGCATTGCAGCATAATAACCTCAAAAGACTTCAAATATTTAGCTACCAAATAGCGGTTAGCAACAACAACAACAGCAATAATAACGACGGCCCAAGGGCATACCTCTTCTTCTTCGGTATTACTTCTTTTTCGTTTCGTTCGTCATCTCAGTTTTTGTTTCGGTTTCTTGTGGTCTGCGATCGACAAATACGAAATAAAATCTAAAAGTCGATGTCGAACTCGAAGTTTCGTGCGAGTGCGAGTGCAGTTTGCTGGAAGGAGAAGGCAAGATGGAGTTTCGTTTCGCCCCCTCTCTCCAACTCTCTCACTCGCATTATCACCGTATTGTGGTGTTTGTTTCGTACTATGTTTATGCGGGGATTTCAGAAACCAATTAATTCGTTAAATCAGTATCCATTTACAATGGTCGATGGTCAGAACGGTTTAAAAGGTTTCATTTGATTTGAATACAGGCATAGGTTTTGTCATCACACAATTTCACGTAGCGAGCGGCGCATAAACATTGTAAGAATGCGTATTCGCCGCCCTTGCTTGCCTTTGTGTTAAAATGCAGTTTTGCCTTGTTATTGTTTTTTCTGTGGCACGTTTCGATTTGGATTTTTGATTTGCGTGCCATTCGATGTAAGATGTACGTATGTATGTATGTATGTATCTACATAACGCCTAAGGTAACTTGATGCGGGCTGATTCTTTTGTTTTGCCCGCAAGTAACAGTCAAACGAGGAGTATTTATGATTTAATTAATTAAATTATTATCGAATATCAATAACTCGTCGGTTACTGATTTGCTTGCTTGTGTTTTCTACCAGTCAAACAACGTCAGAGTTTCGCAGAGCGTCAGCAGCTGTGACGTCACTAATGGCTTATCAACTTGCCGACTTTTGGCCGATTTTGTTCTCTCTTGGATATCAAAAGTGTCGTAAAAAGTGTTGGTTTTTTTTGGTGCTGCTTCATCCACGGCTATTTCTCGTATTTCGAAGTCGATGGAAAGAAAGACAGAAGCAAAAACGGGTTTGAATCGAGCAAAGTTTGTAAAAATGGAAATAAAAGCAAAGTATCTCAAAGATTTCGAATTATTGGCAAACGTAAACAAACATGACACTCAAGTGGAGCGCACTGAATAACAAGCAACAACAAAACAACGTACCCGCTAATTCATTCCGCACACTACACCCCTGAAAATCTATAATTAGCCAACGAACCCACAATCAGCGCGCAAAACAAAGTCCACACGCTTCCACGCTTCTAAAAAATAAGGCAAGAAATAGAAAACGAAACCTTGAACCATATTTGGCAAGCAAACTAATGAAAAACTGGTGAAAATAATGCACGAAAACAACACTTATTTAAGACTTCAGAACAAGTGAAATTCTCACTTATATTAATAAATTTTTGGAAGGTCCATACATGGATACCGTTAAGCAGGGATTAAGATTGCCCCCTACGCATATGTATGTACATTTGTATGTACGTACGTACGTATGTATGTATGTATGTATGTATGCATGTATCCCTTTTTCATTGCTGTTCGATACATCAGTACTTATTTAAAATCTCCTCATTAACAACGGCATTTATCCATTTTCAACATTTGTCCAAGTTTGAATAGCCTGCGGCATAGTGACGTCACAATCTCTGACCGATCTGCTTATCTCCTAACGCCAGAGATAAGCAGATACACTAGCATTTTCATGGACGAAATTGGAATTTCCGAAAATCATAAGCAATGGTCGTTGACGCCGACGTCGCTGCTGCCGCCTGCGTCGACGCCTGCCGCGCTGCCAAAAGCAAACGAGCGTCGACCTGTATTCGCGCGCGCTTTTTACGTTTGGTTTTCCTTCCAGCAACAACAACAACAATACAATACTGCTCGTATGTGTGCACACAACGGCGGCCAAGATAATAGCTCTCATAGCAGTGCTCGAATGAAAACATCTGAAATAACTTTACATAGTATGTTTAGTAATTGATTCGCCGTCAAGGAAATCGCGAAGCGAATGGCAGCACTCCACTTGAAAGCTTTCCTCCCAGCAGCTATTATTGGTGCCGCAGGTGTAACTGTGCCATCTCAATAATAAATATGTGGGCTTGCATTCAAAGCGTCGGCCTGTTAGCGTGTGTGTGCCTGTGTGTGTGTAAGCCCGACACTGTGTGCATGCATACACATGTTGCCATTTACCCACTCGCATTGCTGCTGTTGTTGTTGTCTTTTTTGCTTTTGGCCAACAACAGCTGGCGGCCAAAAGCGGCTTGGTAGCCATAAAAGCCATAAAAAAGCGTTGAGGATGCCAAGAAGTCACTCAAAGCCAAGTCAAGCCAAGAAAATGAAACGGCCAGGCGGAGCGACAAAGCAAGAGAGAGACAGAGAGAGCAGCAGAAGCAGGGCGCACAATCAGCCGAAGAGAGCGCCCCAAGAGAGTACAAGAGAGGGAGCGCGAGCCAGTTCGCAAAACAAAGCGAAGGGCTCTGCCCATGGGCGTAGCAATAGGGAAGGGAGTGAGGCCCCGCTTAGGGGTTGGGTAGCGGCAGGTTGCGGCTTTGTGGAGTTATTACCATTCAAAAGGCCTGTGCTTATCAAGTCGCCGCTACCAACTCTTCAATTCTATGGATTTTGTCGGCCTAAAAAGTGGTCGCCACGGGTTGGGATGTCCATCTGTGGACATCCCATTTTTCCAGCGATAAATTTAGCGAGGCTCCTTCATTGTCACGCTTTTCTGCATATTTCTCATGACAACGTTCATGGATTTTGATTTCAGTGGTAGCGAAACACATGAACGTTCTGTGTGGTAGCTGGTAGGGGGCAGGGAGGGGACAGGGGCAGAGCAGTAAGAGAGCGGGGAATTGGCAATGCAGGAGTGGATGTGGATGTGGATTTTCGAGTGGAGTGTGGAGCCGAGTGCCGACGTCGACGCCGGCAGCGACGCTTCTTAACGGACAAGGTTGTAAGCTGCATGTGGCGCCACCCCATTTCAACGCCTCTCCCCGCCCCGACCTCCACCCTTCACCAACCTCCCTCGCCCAGCCCCCGTTATCATTCTCATTTTCGTATTTTGTTTTATTGGCATTCGCGTGTGCTGCCATTTAGCGCATTTAATTTAATAATTAAGTTGCTGATGAAGACGCGCGTTCTCTTTTGTCTGGCTGCGTCTGTATATATGTATATATGTGTGTGTGTGTGCGCGTGTGAGTGTGACAACAAAAATTGAACGGCAATACGTGACATTGAAAATGTATGCTACGTAGTCCAATACCAAAGTACGTATGCACACTTGTACATACATAAGTACATCAGTGCGTCTGCCACAGTTGGGGGAATTTTCGTATTTTTGTTTTAGGGGATTTACAGCGAAAGCAACCTAAAAAAACACTACAAAATGTAAAGAAGTTCAGCGGACGCACGCCAAAGTTGTATTCCAAATAGATTTCAGTGCGCACAGCTGCGCTCAAATTGCTAGCATCTGCGGCGTTGAGTGCTTACGGCTCAGTGTATTCGTGCCATTCAGCCATGTCCCCTGCATTGGAAGGCATTAATAATGAAAATATGTGTGTACATATGTATGTTTGTACATGCATATGTCAGTAGCATTGGAGCTATTTGCTCCAAGAGAGTTACCTATAGGCAAGTACGCCAAATTCGCAGCCATGTATGCGCATTTATTAGCTTGGCCGCTGCTGTGGCCAAGCGGGCATGTGTATCTGTCCCTCGAGCATTTACACAGTGGCGGCAAAGACATTGATGAAATTGTCCGCCCTAAAACGCCGCAGAGAAACGAACAAATTCGGACGGACGGACGGACAGACGAAGTAGACAAAGACGGCCCAAAACTGAAATTGAAACTCAAACGGAGACGGAGACGTCTGGTTTTTTAATGTTTTTGTGTTGCATTCGAATTTTGAGGCGATCCGATTCGATCCGCAAAAGCAAAAGAAAAACCAAAAACAAAGGCAAGAGCAAAAGCAAGAGGCGCTTGATTGATGGTCACGTCATCATCCGAATTCGAATTCCCCTCGCTGTGGCGATAAAAAATGGTACACCAGATACACTGGGAATACCCATCCTCCTTTGCCAGCAAAGCGACGGTAATGGGACTATGATTGATTTTAATTTGTTTGGAGAATTTTCCCAATTCAAAGAAAGCCAACGGATTCCGGAGCTACATAGGTAATACAATTTGTATCTGCCCGTGTGATGAGGAAGGCTCCCAAGATTCCCCCCACACTTTCCTCGGTTTCCCCTGTTTCCCCGCTTTCCTCTGTGGCAAAATTATCTCCGCGATAAGCGAGCGGAGTGATTAGGGGACGGAGCGAAGTGAATAGCATGAAGCTATCATGGTCGCTCGCGGACGTTGCCCCAAATAATTTGCGGCCGAAATAAACACAACCTTGAATAATGCCAACCTCTAAAGCGCATATCAAACAAATATCTAGAGGCTAATGCCCCAAAAATATATTTATTGTTCCACCGCGAGCACTCTTAACTCGTGTGCGGTGAGTTCGTGTTGCTGTTTCTTCTGTTGTTGGTTTTGCTGCTTCTGTATTTTTGTATCTCTGAGTTTCTGTTTCTGTTTTTTTCTGTCTATCTGACATTGGGTTTCAACTCTCAAGTGCTGAGTCAAAGTATTTTGGCCGCCGGTTAAGCGCGAGTAGTCCACAGATGCGACCTGCGGAACATCCTGCCAGTGAAGTGGATTTGGCACCTCGGCAAGCTGAATACCCTGTACGGAAGGGAGAGGGGGTTTCTGGCCATGATAATGCAATGGATTTGAATCAGGCTGAAAGGTTCTACTTCGCTATAAGAAAACAGCGCATGCATAACTAGTACAAGTGCATAGGTTCTATTTCATAGTTGGTGCAATCTACTTTCGTTCCAGAAGCAATTTCTGGTGAAATCTAATATCTGGGGTTTTCCAATTTCCGACCAAACCCGCCCGAAGAAAGAGAGGGGGCGATAAGGAGTCGTTGGGGCGGTGGGCGGCGAAAAGGGAGAGTCGGACAGAGGGCAACAATTATCTTGTCAACCATCTTTTAGTTGGGTGGTTATTTTGCAAAGTAAATACTCACGCACTCACACACACACACGCAAATACACGGCTGCCCCGCCTCCACCGCCCCGTACTATTTCACTCTTTTTACGGTTACACGTGCGCCGAGTTGTGCTGCCATCCCTTTCTAGCCCGCTGCTCGAATGGCGAGAGCATTTGGCTTGGCTCTCTCCCTCTCTTCCGCTCTCAAGTTTGTCCGCTTCGATTTTGGTATTCGGTGGTAAGGGTACGTCGACCTGCGCATACCCTTCATTGGAAGACTTCAAAATCGGTTACCCAAAAAACGACAAACACTTTGATTGTGAAATATATAGATTTAATCTTGTTTAAATCACAGTTTAATGAGCTCTTAAGCTTCTTTTGTTCGTTATTAAATAAATGAGGTATTCGTTTATCTCAATTAGTTTTGCTTCAGTGGCAAAGTACGTCGAGTACTTTACTTTTCAGGGTATTCCGTCAGTTGCGTAGTTGTTGCCTTTGTCCACGCTTCTCGTTGTTTTTTTTTTATTGCGGTTTTGCATTTAGAAATTGATGATGAAGCCGCTGTGTGTATGTGCTTTTTTTTCGTGCGTGTGGGAAACGTTTTTCCTTTTAAATTGAAACTGTAACACGAAATGCCCCTTCTCCTGCTCTCTCGCTCGCACCTTCCCCCCGCTGACTGCACTCCGCACACTCGCTCTTTTCGTGCCGTGAAGAAAACATTTTTATGGTCTTCTGTTTTAGCTGCGGAGTGTCTTTAAATGCGTTATTCGACTGATTTTTATTTGTTTCGCCCTCTCCACCGCCTTTCGCCTTTTGCCTTTCAGTAACTCCAACTCCTTCCTCCTCCCCCTCCTCCAACATTAGGAAAATTCTTGGCATATTTTCGTTTGATGATATCTGGGCCCATTGTAATGAACTCGGTGCTCTGAAATAATGTGTGCTTCACTGCGGATTATTTATTTGGGAAAATGCTAATGGTTAACCACAAATTCAGCTTATAAATACATACATATGTACATATGTACAAAGATAAACAGCATGGTCTTGGTATGCCAACATATCTTAATATAACACACATAATTGGAGTGTCACCTGAATGTTGCGAAAATGGGAATGCGGATGACATCATGCCACAACCGCAGATGATCCGTTTCTCTCCGTGTATGCGCCTGGTGTGATTAGTATTTTGCCTTTAATAATGTTTCTCATTTTCCTTAATTTGCCGCTTTCCTCGTCTTTCGCTAATTCCCAACAGGTTTTGTGCAAAACGCATTTTCAACTTTGTTGCAGTACGTGTCGTGCTACCAAAAACAAAAACAATAACAACCACAACAATAACAACAAAAACAACAAGAGCAGTAGCAGCAATACAAACACAAAGCTACAGCAACAACAATTTCAGATGAGCAAGAAAATGCCGGAAGTTCAGCGAAGACAACAAAAGTGGTTTTACTTTGTGAATTTTTACTTCCCTCAGCTTTTGTCAATTTTAATTTTGATTTTGATTTCCATTTCGCTTATTGCAAAAGCAAAAGCGAATAAACAGCAACAAATTGTGAGGCTGCCTCGAATTTCGTATAAATTCCATGCGTAATTGCGCTTGGGCATAAACAAATTACATTTTTCTCGCATTGAGCGTGTGTTTTTGTGCTTTTGTGTTTTTGTTTTTCGATTTTACGTCTGGGTCTCTGGGATTTCTCAAGATCAGCTTGGTTGGGCTTGGAGGTTGGTCGATGAGTTGGGGAAACGTCGGAAACGGGAGGGGAAGCGGGGCGGTAAGAGGGGCGAGTGACAGAAATATCTTGATAATTTCAAAGACAAACACAATCGCATAACCCGAAATCTTCGATGTGGGAAAGTAATTTCTATTTTTCGGTTTCAGTTTCGGTTTCTCCTCAAGTTGTTTTGTAATATATATGTATGTATGTATGTACATACATACATAATATAGTATATGTTGTATCTATATATGTATGTAGTAGCTTGTGTTTCAGTTGTGTGATAAGTACATACATGTATGTAGGTGTCATGTTCATTGTTTTTACGTTCTTATAGAACACACTTCTTATGTACCTTACCAATGTGTACTTTTTGCAATTGGGGTCAAAACCTGTTGACACACGCATTTAAAATGGGTTAAAGACAATTTCAATAAAAGCCAATAACAAAACTAATAACATTAAGCAGCCGAGCAAAAAACATACATATAAAAACTATAACAACAACAACAAAGAGCCAGCCGCTAGCTTACAATAACAACAATGCGGGCGAGGAGATGGGAAGAGAGAGCAGAGAGGCCGAAGAAGAAGAGCGATTATCTTGAAATGAGACCAATGCGCACACACACGTGCGGCCTCACACATACACACACACACACGCGGGCACACAAAGTTAAACGGCCGCGCAACAATGACTACGCTGACGCTGACGTCGACGTCGCAGTCGACAGGGCAACTCGCTGTCTCTTCGAAAGAGTGACTCTAAGAGAGCCGCTCCGAAAGAGAGCAATAACAGCGACGAGGTCAGACACGAAAACAAAATAAAACAAAGCCAGCGAAAAGAGTCGTTTTTTTTTCGTTGGTTTCCCATTTGATTATTACTTTTTTGTTTGTTAATTTGGCTGTCCAAGAAGGAAAAAATAAAAACTGAGCTGGCGAAAAAAAGAGAGCGCAGCGCCCTTCACTCGAAATATGAATATGAATATGTACGAAAATCTAAAGCAACAGCATGGGCCACACTATTAGCCAGCTGCCAAGAAAGTCAATGGGTTGGCAAGGATGTGCCAGGATTGCTCGACTTAATAATGCATACTAGTACTATGTACAACAAAAACCTGGGCCAAAGTCAAAAGTAAATATCCGAAAGATTGGTCGCTATTGCCATAGACTGACTGCCAGTGTTTTGGCCCAATGTCCTTAGGCAGCGATCTATTCCAGATTCTGCCATACACACTTGGCTCCCAAAGGCACTGCATTTGCAACAAACACCTAAAACGCTGGCCGCACTTGTATGCGTGTCTGTCTGTGACTGTGTGAGCCCAACAGTGTGCGATTCCGACGGTGTGTGTGTGTCTGTGTGTGTTTGTGCAATTATACTGGTTTGCTGTGCATGGCCGACAATCAAATGTTGCTTGAGTTTGGCGTCGTTCCTCTGTCTTTGCTCTTTCTGTCTTTTTGTCTTTTTGCCTTTATATTTTTTTGTCTTTTTGCCTTTGTGTTTTTGCTGGCGTTTTGTGTTTGCTGTCTATGCTTTTGTTTGTTTGGCTTTGTTTTGTGTGTTTCCTCGTTGCCGGAGAAGTGCAATGAGTACGGTCAGCCCCCTACCCCTCTCCCCACTCCATCTCCCTCTCGCTCTCACTGCCGCCCTTGTCACAACCCCCCGCCCGCCCTAGCGGCCGTCTGCCCCACGGAAAACTGAAGTTGTACAACTTAAATGGATTTTGCACGCTCGTTTCCCCGCTCGTTTCGTTTTGGAAATTGTTGTGCTTGGTATTGAGTTATTTTGCGCTGAGTTACCACATCCAGCAGATCCGCAAGAAACGGTCAGGTGGGGTTGGTCACCTCCCTTCTTCTCGCCCGTGCCCCTCGCCGCCCCTCATTTCCAACACCACCCTCCAAAAAAAAATAGAGTTCAACTTTCTAGGGCTTCCTGCCCACTGGCGGCGTCAAATAAATACCGATGAATGAGTGCTGAATCGAATGCCGAATGAATCTTGGGTTCTCTAGGTGCTCTTCCCCCTACCCCCTGTTTCACGTGTCGCAGGAGCCACGAGAGCCCCTTCTCAATGCAGATGGAAGTCATCATTGGCAGCCCGAGAAGGCGAAGTTCAAACTGTAGAGTCCTACACTCTTTAAACTGTGCACATAGAGTGACATTGATGGGCCATCGTGGCTCAAAATGCGCAAGTGAACGAGCTGCTGGAGCCAGGGGAGCGGGTGAAAAGCCATTTGTAACCAGTTTGCAGGCACACTTTTTTGAGATTTTCGCCAACTGGTGACTGGTGACTGGCGAACTAGCCTACCGCAGTTATCGGCCATAGAGCGTCTCATAATTAATAATCAACGTTTTCTGTATCTCTACGCCCGGTGCCCGTTGCCCGGTTCGCGCTATCTCTTTCTGCACGGCTCTAGCCGTCTCCCTCGCACGCCTTCTATCCGCTGTGTGTATCCGTGTTTGGCAGCCACGACGAGAGGCAATAAAATAAAGGGCCAAAGGCAAAGGCAACAGCAACGGCAAAGGCAAAGGCAAAGGCACTAGGCGCTGCAAACAAAACAGGGGCCAGGGTGTCCTGAATGGTAAGGGTAACTACACGCCGAAAAAATATGTCATACAAACATACTAACATACATACATATGTATGTACGCAGTAGTAGTAGCCCAAGCTACCAAACCTGCAGTGGAACTGCGGAGTAGCAGCAGTTGGGGCGACACATTTCTCGCAGTGTAGCGCACACAGTGCGTTTTTGCGTGTCGGTTTGTTGCTTTTGGCAGGGTTGTCACTGGCCACGTCTCAAAAGCGGGCAGCAATTAAGCAGGGATTATGCCGAAAGAGGGTTTCCTTTTCATCCGTCTCTATCAGGGGGTTTGTTGTTCAGGAAGTGGCAAAATCGTTTAATGACGATATGCTCGAGTTTTAGGTTGGTAAGTCAACGATAACTTGTTTTCTTGTTTTCAATTTCAATTTCCCTTTGAATGCCTTTGGGAGTCAATTTATGTACGCAAATGTATGTAAGTTGTTAGTCATGCTGTTTATCGAACGTATAAGCAAGCGTACATACATACATGTATATACATAGCTATATGGTAGATGCACTTTTACTTCTGGGAATCCATTGAGGAAAGTGTTTGCCAAACTGCATAGATAAGAAATTAAATTACCCCATATTGCCAGAGATAGCATCCTAACCTTTTGGCCTAATGCCAAACTGCTTTCCTGAAGAATTCGCGTTTGCTTGTATGTACATACATATGTACTATGTATGGAATGGGTTAGCACGTGTATGTATGCATACATATGTATACATATGAATATATATTCATTAATGGTTAAGGGACTGTCATTCTGGGAAAGGGAAGATCTCCGGGCTCCGTTGGCATTGACCTCTCGCCTGCTGTTGCTTTTCCCCTCCCTGCTCTCTGCTCCTTGCTCCCTCGTCGTCCTGCATCTCACATGTGCGCAGCTGTTTATCGAGTCAATCACAATCGGGATCACAGGTAGCCTTACACACAGATGCAGTGGCGGCAGAGATACATATATCACTCAAAAAAAACAAAATATATGTATGAATATCGTTAAACTGGCAAGCTTAAGTACACAACTGATTAACAATAAAGGTGAAATGAATAAGCTGAAGTCCACAAATCATCTCCAGTCGAGACCAAAGTGATTTACGGCGATTTAAAATGCATGTTTTCTTGGCCGCAACTGTAGACACGCGCACACGCACACACACCCAATTGTCAGCTGTTATCAGTGCAAGACAAAAACGCAACATGACAAAGCGGGGGGCACAAAAACACAAGAGAAGAGACGCAGAGCAGAGCAGAGAAAAGTAAAGAAACGAAAAGAAAAGGGGAGGCCGTCGAGAACGAGAACAACTGTTAGTTGTCAAGATCGTGATCGTGTAGCGTCTCCCCCCAAATCGCTCTGTCCCGCTCACCCGGAAGTTCGATCCCCTCGAATCAAAGCCAAACAGAGAGAGAGAGAGACGGTGAGCGATGAAAGAGAGCGCGTTGCCTCTCTTTGTCGAAAGATTGCGCTCTTCGTCTGCGAGATTTGAGTGTTTGCTCGACGTCATCATAAATTTGGTATGCCCATCAGCTGTTCAAAATGAATACAGCTGCTGTTGTGCTACAGTGCTACACAGGCAAGAAAAAACAGAGAAATGTCATTGGGGGGTTGCTCTGTTCTCCCGCTGTTTGCCTTCACCCCCGCCCTCTCTCTTCCCTTCTTCGCTTCTCGAAAAGCAATTAATGTGAAAAACGCTTTTTGATTTCAATCGCCGTTGATGAAATCATTTTCCCTGTGTGATTTGTTAATTGGAAATCAAGAAACGTCTTAACTCGGTGGTTTTTTATATCGCCTGCCCTCTTTTTCCCATGAAATCACAAAACCTCAGGGCGATGTGTATGTGTGTGTATGTGTTTGAATGTGCAGCTTCCTAAATCTCTGAAACTTTGGTTTTTCTCGAGTCCTTTATCCATTTCCCCGCTGCATCCATTTCCCTTCCGAAAATTGCGTACCATCTTTTTCGGGGGCCCTTGACCAGACTAATTGCGTCGCAGCTGGTGGAGCGGCCGGTGTAGTATGTGTTGATTCTTCGCACTCCAACGCATCATCAAGTCAAATTGGACCACATCCACCTCCCATCACATCCGCCACCCACCGAAAAGCAGTCGTCCACCAAACAGAATCCCCGTCTCCGGCAGACACTCCATCCCGGAAAAGTTCACCACGCGGCGTGGACAAATCCACTTGGTCGGCAAACAAACCCTCTCTTCGCTACCCCGCACCCATACAAAACAAAAGAGGGTATATCACGAGGCATGGGAAATATGACAAACTAGTTCGCAGAAACCGTAAAATTCAATTTGATTTGTTAACATCTATCTGGATACCAACGGTTTTCCAAGTTGCTCCAGTCATAGCCGAGTTACAATAGGGTATGCACCAAAGGTATCTGCAAGTCGATACCACGCGACCCATACGGCTTTTTCCTGCTGCTTCGAATGCAGTCGACCCCCGCTGAGCAGGCGACGTGAAGAAACGTGAAGAGGGGAGAGGGGGGGATATTGCGATGACGCTGTTCAATACGCCCATTGTCGTTTCGTTGATGGATTTTAATGCAGCAGCCCGCAAAATCGTTTACGGGGCTTTTCTCTACCATTACGCGCCGTACTTCTACACTCTGCCACACTCTTTCTGGTTGCCCGGCAAACGGGGGCTTAATTAGTTTAAGTGCGTCCCGTTGTACGGGTACACATACTCGTATACCCCATGTTCCATATCGCATCCATATCGCATCCATACTATCCATACTATCCATACGTTCTCCATGCTCTTGTTGGTTGGAAAGCCTTAATTGATCTAATAGTAGCTGGTAGCCAAAGCGTTAACTTTTTGCGACGCCATGCTGCCAAATTGAGTTTGGTTCCATAACAGATTCCACCCTTTTTTCTAGCCTTAAACTTTTAGAGCTATTGGAATTATTGGAACTAATAGAGCTATTGGAACTATGAAATGAAGCTTGTGATTATTAAGCAAGGCCAACTGCAAGCAAAGTTAACAATTTCAATTGATTGACGGTGGTGAAAGGTGATACAAATCTAGCGACAATAATTTCCACCCCATGTGTATCTTATAGATCATGTGCACCCAAATATGGTTAACAGCTTAATCATTACGGGTGAAAGCCTTGTTGCAGGGGTGCATAAGTTACTTAGCCGTAATAACAATGAATAATTAATTCGGGCAGAATAATTGTATTATTATTTCGCAATCTTTTTTGTTTACTATTAAGCAGTCCGCATCTACATACATACATATACATATTCGAGAAGCAGTTTGAATAAATTGAACATTGTCTCCCAATTTTTTGAGTAACTTGGGGTGGTTTTTGTTGAATTGTTGAAATGTTTGAACTGTTTGAAATTTGGAATAATTTGTGTGGGTGGTTGACATGAGAGTAGAGCAAACTTTGGACACGTGGCCGGGCTCGGAAGTCACTCGGCAAATTGTATTTATCTTGGGCCTCATACATGGTAATCTCCAGAGGTCCAGGTGCCCAAATACCGAACAGCTTCTATCCGCACTTCTTTCCTCTCCACTCCGACTTGTTCTTTCTTTTTTTGTATTTTTTGTATTTTTCAGGGCAACGACGATGATGATTATGATGAGGTTTCGGTGGCTGTTGTTTGTGACTGACTGCATAAGGAGTCTTCCTCCTCGGCCATGTTTTCCCACCCTCTGTGCCCGGATTTTCCCATTTTGACTGACGGGCGGAGTGGCGGTGGCGGTGGACGTCATCGTTTCTGTTGACGTCTCCCGTCGCGTCGTTTCCATTACCTTCGAGGGGCATTGTCGTCAGAAAACTCGCACATACTCGTGTGCATGCATGTGTGTGCGCGTGTGTGTGTGTGTGTGTGTGAGGCAGCGGAAAAGTGGAGGAAAAACAGGAAAACTCCCTTAGGCGCGCTAGGAGATGATGCTAGATGCTATATGGTAGATGCTAGATGGTAGATTCCGAATGCCCGAATATGGGAATATGGGTTAGGCGGCAAATTGATTTGATTAGGCCACCATTTGTGTCATCGATAAACAATTTCGAATCGATTTCGATCCCGGAAATGCGATTAGGATTTGTATAAATGGATAAATGGAGCCCCCAATTAAATGCACTTTGTATGCAGTTAGTAGTTGATGATAGCCAACTGATACTCGGTTTTCAATCGACCAGGCTTACTGGACAGCACAAAAGTTGCCAAATACTCTCCAGGGATCCTTGATTGTAGCGCCTAACCGCTTCTAATTTCTTAATACGTTCATTAAACCAAATTATAACCAGTTCTAAAGCCCATTTCTGAAGCACAAGTCCCTCGGGGATTGTCGATTGTGGAAACACCCTTCAACATTTGCCATGCAAAACACAAAACAGCTCGCTTTTATGGAATCCTGTTGAATCCTCTCACTCTATGGGGTTGCGTATGTGTGTGCACACACAAAGTACATTCGTAGCTGATTTTTCGAAATATTTCCATTATTTTAGTATCTTGGCGAAGCAATTACATGACTTGGAGCCCAGAAGTCGATGAACTTGAAATAGATGCCACGTTTTGCAATGCATTTGTGTTCGATTCCTTGGCGCGTTAATTGAATCATTGATGGCAGCTATTTGGGAGTAACTTCCTCCCCTTTTTGGGCAGGGGTCAAAGGCATGGGGCTTATGAATAACCCCGGTTTTTTATTTTTTTGGGGACATGCGCATGCAAATTTGGTGATCTAGATTCCGAGTGCATGGGTCATTGTTCCGGGAATCCGACAAATCTTAATCTTAAATGTGTATTTATTCCACGGGACCTTCCTGCACTCCACGCCCCATTTCTTTCCTCGTTCCGTTCGCTTCAGTTGGCTTTTCTTTTCGCTGTTCGCTTTTTTCTTTTTTTTCCATTTTCCCCTGGGAGGTCGAGCAGTGTTCTTGTTGTTCTTGATGTTCTTGTTGTTGTTTTTGGTCTCGAGTGGCTCGATTTGTTTTCAAATTGAAATGGTAAAAAGATTGATGTAATTATTGCCACCCTTAAATGATGATGGGAGCGACAAATTCAATGAGTTCTCCTCGTACTCGTACTCGTATTCCACACTCGATATTGTTGGCGCATTGTTGTATTTACGTGTGTTTGTTTTACAAGAACTGTGAACTGAACATTTCCCCGCGTTCCTCGAGTTTTCTCCGCTCTCTCCACACTTCTTCACTTCTGTATCGCCTGGTTGCCCGCATCTACACAGCAAACACCAACTGAACACTTAGTGAAAAACCACAGAAAACCTACTGATAACCAACTGAAAATCTACTGAAAAGCAACTTAAAACCTACTGATAACTAACTTGAAACCCACTGAAAACCTACTTTAAACCTACTGATAACCTACTGAAAACTCCCATTGCTGAGTAGCTTGGGGATAGATTGCTTTCACCTGGGGGATGCATCCGGATGGCTGGACAAATGGATGGCAGGTATATCATACGGAAATCCCTTTAAACTCGGTGAAATTATTTGGCTCTGTGTACACATTTCCCACATTTCGAGTTTATTTCCATTTGTGTCCCCTCGCAACGCTTCCTTCCCTTTTTTCGCTGCTGTGCCGCCGGCCTTTTTATCTTTTGTAAAACGAGTTCTTTAAACCCAAAAAAACAGAATTCAAGACACGTCAAATTGATTTTCATCTATTTCATTTGCAACACGATGAAAAGTAAGGCGACGAGTTACAGGCAATCGTGGTGCTGGAGGTAGCACACCCAACCATACCATCCCATACCATACCATACCATCCCATACCATACCATACCATACCATACCATACCATCTCAAACCATACAATACCATCCCATAACATCCCGATTTGCCATCCAGCTCGTAGGTTTTATGTTTTATGGGTGGTGCTCCTGGTTTGCATGGCGCCCAAGCCAGTGGGCGGGGTCATGGGGCCATGGAATCAATCAGCGCGATAAGGGAAACTGGCGAACAGCTAGCTATAGCTTGTTATCTTGGCTAAAACCAAAGGATTATTGCGATTAGCCCTGTGTCACGCCAGTACATATATGTATGAGTACTTCTACGCCAGGATGTTACCGATTCGGTTGACTGTATTTCGTTTTTGGTGTCTACTGAGTCGCCTTCACTTGCTCCCTAGTGCCATTTCGCTGGGTTTTCTTGCTCAACGCCATGTCCTTTGGGCTGTGAAGTACAGTGAGGCTTGGCTGGTTTTTCATTGTGATTTTTTGAGGATTTTTAGGGTTATTGAAACTTCTGGCTTATCAGCATTGTGCACAGAGTAGCACTTCTTTGCAGGCAGTCCTTGTATTCCATGCAGGCAGTCCTTACTGTAGCTTGTACTGTTCTTGGCTTTGTGGCCATTCCTCGCCTTCTTGTTGCCTTCTTGTTGCGCCTCTTGATGTGGATGTTGCTTTTGGTTTTCGGTTTGGGTTTGGGTTTTTGCTGCCTTGAACGTGCGAACGAAAGATTTTGGTGGCAACTCCCATGGCAACTTGTTGTTGGCCTCAGTCTGCCAACATTACACACACGCCATGTGTGTGTGTGTGCGTGTGTGAGTGTGTATGCATTGCGAGGTTGGTGTTTTTGTTCTCATCTTTCAGCTGTTCAAAGATTGTTAAATATCAAAGGCGAACCTCAACGGGGAACTCTGTTTTTCTTGTTTCCTATTAAAGATAAAGCTGAATTTGTTTACTTATCCGTCTGGCGGTTGGGGAAAAGACACATGCACATCTCTTGAGGATGAGGATGAGGATGCGGATGTCGATTTGGAACCTGGCGGGTGTTTGGGTGTTTGGTTGCTCCAACCCCTTTTGCTGGTGGGGGGTGAAATGAAAAAGAGAAGGGAAAACCAAAGAAAGTGGAGCTGCGAAGGACCGGCAGCCTTTAATTGGTAATGCTTTCTTTGGTAACCCAATCCGCGTTGACCATTTGGCTAATAAAATTATTTGCAATTTTTATCTGGGGTCGGTAAATCAAAGAGTCAAATGGCTTTTTAGCCAGCAGCGAAATGGGACACTGCCAAGTGTTGCAAGGATGTGAAAATCGAAGTTTCACCATATGGCTAACCCAATACTGGACTCCTTGGTCCCTTTGGACTCGTTGGCCTCTCTCTCGTTCCTCTCGTGCTTCTTGCCATTTCCTTATCGTCATACGGGCATCATCATCATTCATGCGACGACGAGACCCAAACTTTTCCCTGGAGTCCTAAAAACGAGCGCCTTATCGGTGGCACGCCCACATGCGGCAAAGGAAAAAAAACACATTTCAATTGCGCTTGAAAAGGATCTGCTTGCGATGTCCTGTGTATGTAATTAATTCCTGAGCCCAACTCCCAATGTAATCAGAGGTATACTTTTGGATCTATAGCTGCTGATTCTACATCCAAGAAACTGAGTGTGTGTATGAGTATGTGTGTGTGTGTGGAAAGGGAGAGAAACCAGTAAAGGGAATGGAAAATGGTTACGTTTTGGGAAAAGGCAGGTGTGCGGCACAGAGATTCGAGTGAACTATGCTCAGGACCCTGTTCTCATCCATCTCACCTTTGTGATGTTCTTGTCTTCTTGTCTCGCACTTTCCCTAACTGAAATCTTCAGTAAGTTAAACATAATTGAGTGGCATTCGAGTTTGGCGACCAAAACTTCACGCAATTTCATAGCCGTAACGCAAACTTTGAACTTTCCCCAATGGGGCAAGTCGCTTTCTTCGCAACTTTCGGCACTTCCTTTTCCTTTTGGCGGGGACTTACTTGCAGAATGCTTAATATTTGATGGAAACTAATTGTTTTCCGGCTAAAGATCACCAGCGGGTGTTGGTGGCAGATTCAAGTCATTTAAAGCACATTTAAGGCACTTTTCCATCAGATTTAAAGTAGATTTTAAGCAGATTTTATGTTGATTTAAAGTAGATTTAAAGAAGATATAAAGCAGATTTAAAGCATATTTTAAGCAGATTTAAAGCACATTTGCCTACTTGGCACAAATCAAGATCCTTCATTGGCCCAATCGCGACCGCTGAGTGATTATCTCAGTGTTTCCAGAGCCAGTTTAGTGGCAGATGGTTCATCGAATTACAGAAGTTCGTTGGTATTTAGTAATGAACCTTTAATAGCGAGCCAAAAGGACGCCTGCACATAAATCGAATTGCCCGGAGGTTCGGCGGAGACGGGGGGAGTCGGGGGTTGAAGCGATACATAATCGGTAGGTGGTGGAGGTGGAGTAGAGTAGGTGGGGGGAGGTCTACAAGTACACAGGGCGCCCCTATACGAACAGACGACACAGACACAGACCCACCCGTACACAGACACACACACAGACGACGGATGAAGGGTGCCCCGTGTGAGGGGGAGGAGGGCGGAGGGCATGGAACAGACGTTGCAGGTCTCGTTTCCAAGTTTCAGTTTCTGCAGGAAGAGAGATACAAACAAAGCCGGTCAGCCGGCGCACACAGATACAAAAAAACGCACACCGATACAAACGCACACAGCGAAGAGCCCTTTTGCCATTTGCTGCTCTTTCCGTTGCCTTAAAGAGCACGAACACAAGCGCAACTCTGCAGCATTTGCTCTCGTCTCGTGGAAAATGAGCCACGAATGAGTGACGAAACTTTTCACCAGAGGAGTGCCTTTGCGAAAATCCCAGCACTACGCACTTTTTTACACTTTCTTACCCAATTTCTTGCCCACTTTCTGCCCACTTTTTACCCACTTTCTTACCCACTTCTTACCCACTTTCTTGCCCACTTCTTAGCCACTTCCACCCAATCAGGGATTTCGAAGCTGTTGACCCTATGCGGCTACTGAACTGCCCCCCATCCATCCACAAAACCAAAATCGAGGGGCCAAGGATCTGAGTTGCCCCAAAGCCAAGCGATGTGGGAGCCAACTGATGGCGGGCTAACTGATGGGGGTAAGTGACCTGATTTGTGGACACTTTAATGCCTTTTATTGTGTCGGCCAATAAATATGGCCCATGGTAAAAAGAATGCTATTTGTGGAGCACGAATGAGGACATGCTTATGAGCAATGAAATGCCTTCAATAAAACATGAGGTAGTTTAAACTTTGGGGGTAAATCAACAACTCGGTGCTCATCTTGAACAAGCGAGCTGCAATCACTTCATTAAAAGTTGATGTGATTTGAATTATGATAATTGAAACCACGAGGTGTTACCAAACGACCAATCAAAATGAAAAAAAAATCCCTGCCACCCCTTAACGTGCAACCCCTAAAGTTTTGTTGGATTTTTGAGGTGTGTGTGTGACAACTCGTAAAATAATTTATTTACACCTAAGCGTTAAATAACATATGTACAGCTCATGGACTACGGACTACGGGGAGTCGTAGTCGACCTCGTCAGTCCGGGAATCCGTGTCCTCAAAGCGACCCATGTCCGCCTTGAACAGGATGCGATTAATGTGAAACTGGACTGTGTTCCTCGTGCGGGTGGAGTATTTGCTCAATTTATTGCCGAGATAGCGGAGGAAGTAGTCCTCGTCCCCGCCAGAATTCGGAGCAGCAGCAGATGGCGCTCGAGCTGTAGACTTGGCATTGGATTCTGTGGTAGTAGTAGTATTAGTGGTCTTCGTGGCCACAGTTACGTTGACTGCCTCCAGTGCCAGATCCGCGGAGTTTGTCCACTGATACTCCTCATCGGGTATCTCCGATTTGCCAATGAAAACGTTCTCGAACTGACTGTCTGTGGCGTTGCTCTTGTTGTTTCCGTTTCCGCTCCCATTCCCAGTCTCCTCATCGTCCACCATCGCCTTGGTTTCCATGGCATTGTGCTGGGCTCCATCATCCTGCAAGAGAATCTCTACTTAGTTAGTTAGCTGTATATTTGGAGTTTCAGCTAGCGGAAGCTTTAAAGTTGAATAGATTGCGAACTAGGTTTTGTTTGCGCACCTTGGAAATATAAGTCTTTTTTCGTGTCGCTGGATATGGACACTTGGAGGCCTGTACTTTCTTTGCGGGAATGGATGCATTTTTGTTGGCTTGCTGCTGGGCGAGTGCTGCACGGATTGCTCGTTTCTCGTCGAGCACACTGTCGTAGGTATCCTCATGCTTGCGTTTCAGGTGCCGCATCAGATTCTCGGAGTGGCGACCTGCCATGTCGAAGTGGCACCTCTTGCAGGTGCTTTTCCGCGTCCGCTCGTTGTAGACGAAGTGCTTGGACACCGGATTCGTGTACTTCTTTGACATTGTTCCGGACTACGGACAACTGCGGTTCAGCTCTTGGTTACGGAGTGCACCGTACTCGAGTTACGGCTGCTGGTTACTAACTCACATTCTCGAACCCGCTCTAGACACAGTCAACGTAAAATCCAGAGAGCGTAGGAGCGGTTCGGAGAGGAGCGGTTCGAAGAGAAGCGGTTCGGAGAGAAGCGATTCGGAGAGAAGCGGTTGGGAGAGGAGCGATTCGGAGAGGTGCGGTTCAGGAAGCTAGACACCAGCCACAGTCAAAGTAAAAACCGTTCTTCAAAGCAGAGAGCGTAAGGAGCGGTTCAGAGATCTAGAAACCAGCCATTCTCCGAACCAGAAAGAGCGTGAAAACCGTTCGGAGAGGAGCGGTTCAGAGAACCACCATCGACTGCGAATGCGGTTTCACGGACAAACTTACCGATACGCCGAACCGGTCGCAAGCGGTTCTTTTCGGTTATTCCCCGTTCTTGATAATGATTTGATGGTAGAACTTAGAGTGCGCGGCTCAACAGCTGAGAGCGGTACGTTATTACACTGAAAACAACACACAGTTCCATGTTCAATAGCCAGCTTGTACTCGCATATATGTACATATGTATGCATGTTTTAAATAATCATTTTTAGCACTCAGCGCCACTCTGGGGTTAACAGTGGCGTGGCTGTGGAAAAGCAAAAAGCCAAAGGCGAAAAGAAACTGAAACCGAAACCGAAAAAAAAACATGCAAAAAGTAATTTTCAACTGCAGTGTGCGAGGGAGAGGGGCCGAGCGCGCTAGAAAGAGAGGGGGCGAGTGCGTGTTCCACAGCTGCCGGAGATGCAATATTTAACCCTTGTTACTTGCGCTGCGAGTGGCGGTCTGCTGGTTATTACTGTTGTTTTAGCTACAGTCAAGCGTACCACAGAAGTTACCACAATTTGATCATACAGTTTCACAATGGAAATGTTTGAGAAACATCCAAACTCTGGCAAAGTTTGCTAATTGCTGTTAGTAAACGCCAGTTGAACGTCCACTGTGAGTTTGAGTTTATATCTGATTGCTAAGGAGAGCTGAGATACTTATACTTAACTCTCGGATAGATGGTTTTGCCCAAATTCGAAAAAAAGGATATACATGCATTACACGATTATCCCTGCCAGCCGAATAGCAGCATGCATGACAAAGGGATGTGTATTTCCATCTATTCTTAACAAATACCAGCTTTATGGGGTTAACTTACGGCGGCACTTTATGTGCGTGTTTTGTGTGCCAAAGTTTTATTTGCTTTCGAATGGAGAAAGGGAGCAAGGGAGGAAGGCAGGGCTTCATGCGGGATCTCTGGAATTGACTCGATGTTTCCTTTCCCATTTTTTTTTGTATTTTTATTTTTATTTTTATTTTTATTTCAACACACACTCGCATCTGTGGGACAGCAGTTCTGCAACCACTTGAGGCAAGTAGAGTTAATTTTTTAGTGAAAAACTTCATAGGTTTGCTGTGTATGCAGGTGGCGAGTTTGCATTTCCTGCTAGGTGTTTGTTATGCCCAAAAAGTTGGTAAATATGAATGCAAAGCATATGCTTTTTGTGATATTTATTTTGCTTGGGTTCGTGTGCGTTTTGATTCTGGTCTGGAGTTCATAGCGAAATTTGTCAGCTTCAGCTGGAGATAGCACAATTTGTCTAGTTTTCAAAATTCATACTACTTGGCAGCACTTGAAAAAAAAAAATGGTCACACTGCGCTTCCTGGCTCCTCGCCGGATTGTCGACTATTGTCGTCGTCTGCTGAGTACGGATTTGGTCACCGCACTCCGTCCGTTCTACCAGGCCATTCAGACGGACAGCCTCGCTCACAATCCGGCGGAGAAGCGGGTCAACGAAGAGTCACTGCGTCTGCTCTGCTCCCATCTGGAATCCCTGAGTGGCGCGACGGGCAGTTGTCTTCCGCCCGATGGCCAGCTGGAGTTCTACATACCCATGGGTTCGGGTTCGGGTTCGGGTTCGGGTTCGGATTCGGGGTCGCAGGAGGCCGGCGGTCAGGTGGTGGTTAGTCGACTGGTGAGGGTGCAGGTGGACAGGAGTTTGCTGGATCCCAGGGCGGTGATTAGGCAGATTCTGAGCTCCTGTAAGCTGCTGCCGTTGGACAAGGAGCAGGAACAAGTGAAGCGGGTAACGAGCCAATGATGCCAGAATATTTCTTATTTGTTAGATTTGGTAGTGATTCTAAACTATAAACGATGGCAAACAAATCGACTTCCCCGCAGGGTCAGGAGATGGAAAAGGAGCTCGGAAAAGTGCTGCGAAAGGAGCCAGTGAGGGAACGGGTGCGACCGCCACAGGCGCCAGTGCAAAAGAACTTGAGTGCGCTGAGGGAGCTGTTCAGGGATGCCCAGAGGGAGCACTCCCTGGAAACGTGGATGCGCCAGGCACTGGCACGTTCCCAGGCCTCGGAAGTCACCACGCTGCGCAGCAAAATCGAGGCCATTGAAGGCGCCTTGGTGCAGCAGCTGGGCATTCGCGGCACCCGCTACGATTGTGGCTGCAACATGGAGCGCTACCACGACTGCCTCACCACCCTCCAGGGCTTGGCCGAGGATCCCAAGGTCGGCAAGGTCACCGGACAGCTGGGAGCGCTGCGTAACCGGTTTGTGGTCTTTGCACCGTACACTGGCATTAGCTTGGAGGGCGATGTGATGCTCTTCTCGGGGGACTCGCCCTCGGGTTGGCTGGCCTTCCTCGCCGAGATGCGCCTGCACGAGGAGCAACTGCGTCTGGTGCCGCTGTACGAGAAGGCCCTGTCCGCCGTGCTGCTGGGCATCCGGATAGAGAGGCGTCGGGTGCCGGACTGCCCGGGCTGTGAGGCCCGTGCCTATGCGGGCAGTTTGAGGCGCGTGATCCGGGCGGTCAGCGAGCACCTGAAGCTGGAGGAGAGTGTGCAGGAGCTGCCGCCATCGCTGCAGGACCATCAGCTGGCCATTGTGCCCGACAGCGATGCACCGAAGGTTAGCCAAACCGGTCTCTTCTTGGCGCCCGCCTCCTGCTCCGGACCCGATCTGGTGGAGTTCATATGCCGCAACCTGGATGTGGCCAGTGGGCGGTTCAGTCGCTATCGCAGGGACATCCAGGTGGAGCGGCAATTGTGGCGACAGTGCCAGGAGGAGTTGGGCCTGCAGCGACTCAGCAAGGACGACTCCGTGACGCCGGACAAAATGGTCGTGGCCATACGGCATTTGCTTCAGAGTGGCATCAAATCCTGTCGCGGCCTCAGTCTGCACATCACCAACTATTGGTCAGTGCCCACCGATGGCATCGTCTGCATTCCCTGGGACTTTATGTCCCGCGACAAGTAGCGATTCCTGTTGCGTTGTGCCACTTAAATTGCCTCAATTGGTAGATAAATTGATAAGTTTTTGGCTTAATGCTTGAATGTTCAACGTGGCATCATGGCTTTTTATTTCTGCTTAAGTCTAATCTTATCCAAGCCCCTTTGCTGATCGATTGCAATGGTTTATTTATTATTTCGCTTGGTCCTGTTCCTTTGATTGTTTCTCAGTGTCCTGCTGTCTTGCTGTCTTTCTGCATTGTTTCTGAGTCAGCTGAAATCATTGTTTATTCAGGTAATTTTTATTGTGTGCCTTTCGGTTTGGGTTGATATTTTGCTACATAAAGCTTCAGCTTCAGTTTCAGCTTCCCAGCTGAATTTCCTTCTTTACACTCATTACACTCCTTCGGCTTTTTGGACTTTTTGGGCAAACTAAATGCATAAATAGACGGACAGTCTGCTGGAAGGGCACACACAGGACACAGAACACAGGACTCAACCAAAGTTCGCAACTCTTGCCTGGCCGACTGGCATTTTCCTGTACTTCTGGGGTTGAACGTGTCCCTGTACGACTTCTGTTGACACTACCCATTCACCCAGCCATCGCATCCCTGCAGTTAGAGAAATGAGTTAGAGAATGCTGATTATCCTGATTGCCAGGATAGCATTTCACAAAAAAAGCGCTGTTTTAGTGGTATTTAAGCGTTAAGTTGGTCAGCTAGAACTTAATTTGCCTAATTATTTTCATTGCTGTGAAAACTACAAGCAGTTTTTCTCGTTCGCTTGCTGCTGCTGCGAGTTTTTCCCGGTGCATGACGACCCTTTGAGCTATGTTTTCCTTTGCAACCCCGGTCAAGGGGCCCCGCACCCTCCGTTTTCGCCACGTTGTGCGAAATTTCTGTAAGATTTAGCTAATGTTCCATGGCTTCGCTCCATCAATGTCGAGAGATGGGGATGGGGGTGGGGATGGAACTCTGGACCTAAGCCCGGCGAAGTTTGTCTGGTGTCGTTTATCCTTCCTGGGCATCCCATCCTCCCCACCCATTTCAGGCCCTCTCGATTTCCAGACGTTGTCATCCACCTCCGCCGACCCACATTGTCCGTTGCGTGTCCGTTTCCGTTTCCATGTGCTATAAGCCATGAGTTATAACATTCAAAAATCAAGGTACTTTCCCAAATATAAACACATACTTACACCGCTTCCGGTTGAGCAACTATTTGAATTCCCTCACAGAATATTCCCCCAGAATTTCAATTCCCAGTGTTGTAGTCGCAATCAAGTAGTCCATGGATTAGTTAAATCCAACTGCCAAAGTAGCAGTTGCTCCAGTAGCTCTAGCTCAGTTATATTTCTGTTCGCACCCAGAGCACACAACCCAGTACTAGTACATACATATAGTTTTCACAACGTATTTCTATATCCATTAGCAAACATTCAAATTGCACGGCTCTACACACGTTTTCTTTCGCTTTCTTCAGTTTTGTTCAAGATCCGATTCGATGGCCAAGGCTAAGATACA
Source organism: Drosophila yakuba (assembly GCF_016746365.2). Classification (NCBI taxonomy): domain Eukaryota; kingdom Metazoa; phylum Arthropoda; class Insecta; order Diptera; family Drosophilidae; genus Drosophila; species Drosophila yakuba. The sequence continues at coordinate 6,237,955 of NC_052526.2, read as the reverse complement.
TCAGTGGGTGGGTCAACTCCGTGACGTTGGCAGAGTCCTGCGCTGGAACTCTGCCTTAGTGGACAAAGCCAGTTGGGTTCTGTCCAGGATTCAGGTGAGTGCTGTTTCGTCTATATGTTTCACCCAGCTATGGTGGCCACTGAAGAATTCGCGTTCCATTTACAAGACGAGATTCCCTTAGAAATCATATCCCAAGCAGAGCGTCAAGAAGCCATTACCCTTGCCCCTGCCATCGTCCAAGTGCCCTTCGTCCAATGCCACTGAAGCCTCAAATTCCAATACCAAAAGTAGTGATCCTCAGCTGGGCGATCCAATGATTCCAAGTATCGAAACAACCAAGACGGCGCCCCCCCAAAATGGCTTCATCAGCCGAGCTCTCTACTACCGCAGATTCTACGTGAGGCGTTGAAGGACTTGTGGCCCATTTTAAAATGGATAAATTGAAAGTCGAAATTAAAAGTCTTACTCTTTTACACACGGGACTCGTACTAATCTGATTAACCGAATAGCCTTGAAACCGGTTGTGTACAAATTGTCCCAGCTATTTTCCAAATTATTTACGGTTGCATTTGCCATTGTGAACTTGCAAATCAATAAACATTTGTACTTTTTTTTGTTACTAAATTTAAACTTCTCTAAAATCGGAGCAAGGATGTCGAATTCTCATCTCATCCTTTTCGATTTTTTCTTTTCCTGGGCAAGCAAGACGAGCACTTGTCTCCATGGAGATTTCCAGCTGAAATGGGGTTAAGGGAGCTAAGAATGGGGGTTAAGGGGGACTAAGGGGGTTAAGGGATACTCACTGGCATGTGTGGTTGATTTGCACCATCATTAAAATCATCATCGTCAGCGTTTGTAATCTAATTTGCAGTCATCTCATCACCATTTGACCCGATATTCCGCTTGCGAGTGTCCTTTGCGAAACTTTTCAATTGAAATGGGGTGGCCAATGGCCATTCACTATTCACCATTCGCCATTCGAAGGGTGTGTGCTTGCTGAATGACCCAAACTTGAAGACCCAAAGCCCTAACTCAAAGCCATGGCAACCACTTCAGAGTGTCACACTCACTCTGAATGGATCTCGCCCACAATGGAGGCGTCTAATGAAGGGGGTGAATGGGTTCATCTGGGAAAATGCCCAAAATTGGAGCGCAAAATGAGGAAATGCGTTGTGAATCCATTTCACAAACTAAGTAGTAGTACTTACTAAACTTTAGAGATTCGCGCTCATTTCGAATTTCTTTTATTGTACAGAATTGAGTTAGTGTATAGTTAAATTAGTAATATATACTTAGTATACTCTAGGGAAGACTGCTGCTGCTTGGCGCTTCGTATCTTAGGGGTTACGAATGATGTGTGGAGTGGTGTAGAGTGGCTTGCTGTTGAGGGGGGGTGGGGTGAGGGGCTTGGGGATGGAGCTCAGATGCTACATCATCCTTTGCAGTACTGCAGCAGCTCCCTGTAGGTGCAGCCACCCGGTTTGCAGCACAAATCGGTCACATTCGGCATGTCGCGCTTCCTGCGCTTTCCAAAACTGTTGGCTGCGGAGATTCATAGAGTTAGTTAGAGGTTTGCGTATCAAAGGTCAAAGGTTGAGGTTCGACGGGGTATTGACTTACGAAAAACATCGCCGAGTGCCACCGTACCGCCCACGCATATCTTCTGTATCACATCGCTGAGCCCAGTGGAGCACATCGTGCGTCTCTGCTCGTATTCCGCGGGTGGGACTGGACCACCCGCCACCTGTGGCACCCAACTGCTGATCAGCGCCGCCACAGCGAGCACGGTGGTGAGGACTAGCAGGACTTTGGTGGTCGCCACTTCGGGAATCATCTGCAAGAGTTGCAAACACAGATTGTTAGATTGTTAGATTGCATCGCTTGTTTTTAATGTTATCCTTGTGATGAAATCTACTGTGCTTATGATGGATACCTACTCCTCCTGTAGCCTCCAACGGACACAGCTTCTGGGAAGCAAGGAGCCTGTTGCCTGATAGCTCCCCACCCTCTTCCGCCTCGCACACGCGTCTTGGGATCTCTTGGCTGCCTGCCTTATCAGCATCCGCGCTCAAATATTATTGTATTTTCCATTCCATTCGATTTGATTCCATTCGATTCGATTCGTTTCGATTCTGTTATTGTTTGTGTCTGGGCTCTGGCCAGGAAATATATTTACATAAACTTCAGTGTTTAAAAATAACCCACCGATTTGCCGCCTTGCTGGGCTCCCCACCACTTATCATTTGGAACATGAGTTCTTTTTATACACAATCAGAGACTCGAAGTGACTCGAATGGAGGGGAGGGGGTTGGGTAGAGTGAGGGGGAGGGGGAGGGGGAGTCATATGCCCCATGTGGCTTGTGTTTCTGTTTTTGTTATTGTTTGCTTTTATGACTCTCCTTTGGAAACTCGGTTTGCAACCACACTCTATATATAGTATGTGGTTCAATGTTTTTCCGTTTTTCCACTTCTGTCGCTTTCGTTTTCACAGCGATATACAAGTATGTACATATATATAAATAGTATATATATATATAAATAGATGTATGTATGTAAATGTCGCACAGCGCTTGGCTGATTTTTGGTTGGTTGGCTTGTTTGTTTGTTTGTTTTCATTTCCTTGGAAAGAAGCGAAGCGATCCCGGCTCGCATTTTGTTTCTATCGTGATAAGAATCGTGGAATCATGGAATCGTGGAATCGTGAAGAGGTTAAGGCTGTCTTTGTGTCAATCTAGCGATTGGATGGATGGTTCAAGGAGCTTGTGTTCTTACACTTACACTTCTCACATCCTTGAAGGGCTACACTTTGATTTAACAATAGATCTTCGGGGCTTTCATGTAAAATGCGTTATGTTCTTGATTGGAAAAACAAGCGTGATGAGAAAGTTCTCGTATTATTCTGTTGTCCTAACTTTGAACTTGGTTCTAGATAACTTAATCAATCCACCTGATCCCTAGATCCCCTGGTATCCTTTAGATACTTTCCTACGATAAAAATCAAATCAACTTACGTTTGCATGCCGTTTGATCCTTGTGTGTGCAGTGTTTCAATCAGTTTCCTCAGTAGTCCTCGATATCGAATGACTAGGGTGCTTAGCTTATGATATTTGGGTTTGGTTTTGGTTTGGTTTGGTTTTGGTTTTGTTTGATTTCGTGGGTTGTATAAAGTGCTTATATAGTGTGTGTGTTTTTAGTTTAGTTTCGTGTCTTTTGTGTCTCTGTTATCTTCGGTTTCGGCTTCCTTTCCTTTGCTGTCTTTAGAGTTTCTATCGGATTATCACTTGCTTAAGGAACTTTCTTTTTTGCTAATTTGCAGATTTTCTTTTGCGATCACACAGTTTCAAAATCACAATCAATTGACGAAAAAAACAAAACAATGCGACTAAAAATAGGGGTTAACTATCTTTTTAGGTTTTCTGTTTTTTTTCTTTTTTGGTTTCTTGGTTTTCTGGTGGGATTCGTTTGGGTTTTAAGGTTTCTGGGCGTTTTTACGTGCAAAAAAAAAAAAAAACAAAAGTATTGGCGAATTGATAAATATCCGTGAGTTTGGCGATTGAAGATCGTTCAATGTCCTTTGGAAATCGTTTGACGTTCGGAGTGCGGAAAATAGAGCAAGTGGTTGTTAACTTCTGCTGCGGCTGCTGCGTTTTCTGCTGCTGCTGCGTCCGCCAGTTGTTGTTGCATCGCGTGAAGTATTGTGGCAGGAACAGAAGAGTGCGGGTATATGTCACGGGCCGCAGGAGAAGGAGTGAGTGAGTGAGTGACTGCGTGTGTGAGTGAGTGTGTGTGTGTGTGTGTGTGTGTGTGTGTGTGAGTGAGAGGGCAGTCGACGGAGTATGCGAATTGTAGCGGTATTCCGCTGACGTTGCGACTGGCTTGGAATTGGAAACGCTTTTGGAAGCTGGCCGCTTGGCTGCTGGAACGTAAAGCTGCCGTTTTCTTCGGAGTATCTCGTATTCCTATCTGCCGCCGCGATCTCCCCCTTCTTCCTCTTGCCACTGGCACTGCCACTGCCTCTGCCACAGCCTCTGTCTCTGTCTCTTTCGCTCTCACTGTGCGCTCAAGTGCCGCTGGGCTGGCGCTCTCTGCGCGTCCTTAGCGCTGTCTCTTTCTCCGGGAGAGAGTAGAATCCGAATCCGAATCCGAGTACAAATCCGAATAGGAATCCGAATTCGAGTCCGAATGCAACAGCTGTTCGAAACGCTCTCCAATTGTTTGCTGTTGTTTGCGCTTGTTTATTTTTAGACCACCAGCGAGGTCTATAATTAGATGGTGGGTGTCTTATCGCCACCTCCCTCCCTCGCCACTTTCTTCTTCCACTTTCTTACACTTCCAGCCGCACTTCCAGTCGACGAATCTTGCACTCTTTCAGTTGCACTCTCCACGAACTCTACTCGCTCGTTGTTTTTGGAAGGAAGGAAGAGCGTTCTTCGTACCGACTTTCTTCCGCTTTTCACGCTTTTAATTGCACTCTTAGCGAATTGGCGAGTTCTTCGCTCGCTCGGAAGAACGTTCTTCGTTGTTTCACAGCCGAATTGGAAAAGAACCGTTGCCGCGACGCCAGCGCCAAACGAAGCCTCACTTTACGCGCGTGTGAGTGGGAAAGCAAGATGCAGCGAATGCGCAGCACGTGGACTGCAGGTGGAAGTGCGAGCGAGACGGCGCCCACTGGAAGCAAAGTCCAGTGTCTTGCGAAAAGGAAAACACAACAACAACAAGAACAACAACAAAAAAAGAGACACTGTAAGCGCAAACAAATGCTTAAAATTAAACAATTTGCCGGCCATGACACATTCAATCAACTTTGGGTCACCGTGGGGCCGAGTGTTTGCGGGTGTGTGAGTGTGTGAGTGCGAGTGTGTGAGTGTGCGGTTGTGTGAGTGCGCGGGTGTGCGAGTGTTTGCGTGTTTGAGAGCATTAATACAGGCCAACGTCAGTACGCCGAACTTTTGTGGGTCAAGCTGTACGAGCAGCACTCCAGATCGCTTCTCCAAAGTAATACCCACAATTCCACTGCTTTGCCCCCCACATTTATCCCCCCTGCACTAAATCCAAACTGGAATGGCTTCACCTTCGACTGAGTGGACAGTAGTAAACACACGTGGAGTAGCTGGCACTTCGGTCAGAGTTCAAATATGTATACATATGTATATGTATCGGCAATATCAGCACTATCAGCCTGTTCCTGTTTTCGCTAAACCGGCGAAATGTTTTGGGTTGTTGACATTTAGGGACCGCGATTAACATAAGACAATATCAGTCATTGGTCATTGGTCAGTGAGTCAGATGTCGGAATGTCGCCGATTCGGGCAATCGAGGAAATGGGGGAATCGAGGAAACGAGGCTCCAAAATATAGACCATAGTTCGGGTTAGGAATGTCGGACTGTATAACCGTACAATGGAATAATCATATTAATAAGATCCCCTTTGAACAAAGTACACACAAGCGCCGCATGTGTGCGTTTGTGTGTGTGTGTGGCAAATGCACACAGCAACAACCAAGCACAACAACAATAAATAGAGTGAATCCATCAGTGGAAAAGCAGCAACCAGTCCACGCTCCATATATGTATGTATGTATGTATATATGTACATATGTATGTATGTATGTAGGCACTTGTTGATTTTCATTTTCCCTATTAACGCTACCGCTTCGTCAAAGCGACAAAGTTCACTCGCTTAGATGGCTCCAAACTACACACATTCATACATACATACATATGTACATAATATATGTATGTATGTATTTCCACAACCCCCCTTGCCCCAAATAATTGACATTTGGCCAAAACGCTGATTGTTGTTGCTTGTGTATGCAAGTGGAATTACGATTTGAGAAAACTGCAAGCGAGGATTTCCCATTGGCAGATAGCAATTGATTGATATTCATCAATGTGGCAGGTAGGGTAGAGTACTGGAAGTACCCTATATACGACCGAATATACCCTGTAAGCGGGGTCTTGGGCTTGGTTTGGATTGGCTTGGCTTGCAGATAATGATTCGGCGATAAGCTTGTTGATGTTTTTGTTGCTGGAACTGCGACTGCCACTTCAACAGCACGAAGATGAAGAACGGAAGCCGATGGGGCAGCCCAAAAGGGGGCGGTACGGGTCAGTGGGCTGCGGGCGGCAGGGGGGCGGTACGTTGGGAACGCCCGTCTATCAGGGAAAAAGCCGTAAACAACGCCAACGTGAATTCGTCGTGATCTAGTTTCAATTCAAAATAAAAGATCCCTATTTTTAGCATTACTCTTGGCACTCCGACGGCGAAAACAACAACAGGGCGGTGGAGAAAGAGAGAGACACAGAGAGAGAGAGAGAGAGAGAGAAAAAGACAGAGAGAGAGAGAGAGAGAGAGAGAGAGAGAGAGATGAGTAAGGCGAGAAAGAGACGGCGCAAAGTGATAGGAAAGGAGGCCCTGTGTGCTAAGTCATCGCCGTAGATAAGCCAAGACTGGCACACACTGCGAGAAATATATGTATCTATATATGTTTGTTAACAATCATAAACGATTTCAATCCTTTGGTCCTTTGATCAAGCATGTCCTTTGAGCAAGCATAGAAGTGTACAAACTTTCAGCATTTATGCTGCTGCAAAACGTGGGCCATGGATTTTCTCCGTGTGTAGGCATGCCATCTGTTGTTTTGGGGCGGCGATGGAAAATGGGCGGACTGCTGTGGGCTGGATTGGATGCACGGGATTGGAGGATCAGCGATACGCAATTCGCAATGTAGAGAGCGGGGCAGAGTCCAAGGTGGGCAGATCCACACGGATGGCGGCATGCCACGTCAGGGTCAACGCTTCGAATGGGCAGGATGCGCTTGTTTCGGCTTGGAAAACCCGCTGGTGAATCATGACCACCAAAGGGCAGTGCAATTAACTCAGCAGCAATTCGATGGGTAATAGTACTTACTACGTTATGGACAGGTGAGCGACCGGCACTTTGGATAAACCAATCTCCAGAGTGAGCTGCTGCGATAGCAGAAGAGTAGAAGAGCGGCCCCTTGGTTTTTTCCTCTAGCCAGTGGTGCAGATAAGCCGCAAGTGGTGGGTGGGGGATGGGGGGCGCCACCCACTACAAGCAGCACCCCCAGCCCCCAGATCCCCCAATCCCGCACTTCCCACGCGGCAGCGAATATTGTTTACTTGTGCTAAAATTGGATCTCCATTGATTGACATCTGCGATCGGGCGTCAACGCCAAGACATCGCGAATCTATAGCTCCCAGCTCCCAGCTCCCAGTTCGTAGATCGCAGCACGAAGCTGTTGCTCAGACGCAGATTATTGACCCAGAAGCGTGGAGGAGGTTTGTTGTTGATACCAAAAGCCTAGACATCGGCGACAACAGTCTGTGGCAATCGTAGTATACAACGGGCAAGAGAAACAAGTGCAAATAAATAATAACAATTCAAAGCGATTCAAAGCCTATTCTAGCGAACTGAACTTTGCTGCTTAAGTTCCATCGAACTGCCTCTAATGCGAAATTCCTCAATGGAGAGGAGAAATTCCTCCGTAAAATCCAATGCAATGCAACATTTCCCAACGATTTCACAATGTTTCGCCAAACTCCAGTAATGATCTAGAATGCATTGTTGATGAAGAGAGTTTAAATAATTTCCCTTTCAAAGTTGGAAAAAGTTACCACTTCGCTTACTGAGACTGAGTAATTTAAAGCTATTTATAAATGATTCATAAATGTATAATGAAAATTTGTATCCGCAAGGAGCTTAGTTACAAACTTGGCAACACACCTTTGCATATTTGATGTCCATTCCAATTCGCACTTAAATATTCAAGAATCTGTTAGTATTTTTTCCTCATTTTTTTTTTGCATTGGGGTGCTGTGTGGCAAAAAAACAGCTCACGAAATTATCGCCCGATGTCAATAAACTGTCGCCGACGACCCCAAAAAAAGCAACAACAAACGCATGCTGCGGTGTTGGTTGCTGCTGTGGGTGGTGGGTGGCAAAGTGGGTGGTAGAGTGGGTAGCAAAGAGGGTTGGTTGTTTGGGATGAAGAGCGAAGAGCAACAATCGAGAGTGGCAGCCACCAGCGGGCATAGACATACATTTGTTGGGCGTAGTTCTGGTTGGGCGGTTGGTTTTTGCCAGCTGCCAATGAACTGCAATCGGCTGGGCGGCCTCAAGGTCAACGCATGGCACACAGAACTCTCTGGTTCTCTGGCTCTGTGGTTCAAGGAGTGCTGAACTTTGGATGTGAACCCAGCGAAATGGCGTGAAAGCAAAGGGGGACCTTGAACTCGGCCAACACCGAAAGTGGACAATCAACTAGGGTCTTCATCAAGTGATTTCCTTAATTCAGTCTCAGTCCATAAAGTTCATAAATTTCTAAATTTATAAACTGAGCTCACTCAACGTGAGGCTGTGGACACCCAAATAAATAATGAGTTAAGTCACGAGGTAGGGCATTTATCCGAATTTGCGGACAAGTAGCAACATCGAATCGAAAACGATGGCATACTTTGAGGAATTCAAAATTCGCAAGTCTAGGGAATCGAAATCGATGGAAGGCACTACCGAGAGTATAAGCTGAAACTGTTTGTTTACGCGGCACTTCAAGGTTGGCTCGATTTCAGTTCATCCGTCAATGAAATAGGAACCACTGACCCACAAATCCCATCTCTAATCTGTTTTTCCCGGACTCCCGGACTCACTGACTCTCTGACTTCGTAACCGTCGTCGTATTCGTAATCTGCGGGGGTCGGCCATCTGGAGTCGGAAATCGGGGAGTTGGGGCGACGTCTACCATCCGTCTGGCCGGCTGGTGACCTTGAAAACCCCCATCCACCTCCCCTCCCCCAGAAAGTGGCGAGCATACAGGGACTTTGCACCCATCAAAAATGGTGCGTTCCGATGAACTTTCACCCGAGCTTTTCCATTTCCCGTGAAACAGAAGCCAGCGGGCAAATCACTTATACGACGCGTGGTCCCGACTTGTAAACAGAATCGAGTTTACTATATGCCAGACTTACTACACCGTCTATTTATATACATATATATATATGTATTATATACATATTACGTTTGCACGCAAGTGTGCGATTAGGAGTGCGATTTCAAAATAAATCATTAACCGCATTTCAATCATTTTCATCAATTAATCATTGACCAAAAAGCGAAACGTGAAATACATATGTATAAATAAATATATAATATATAGCATTATTGAAAAGAATCTACGCGTATACACTGACATCAATTCTGGCGACAATGCGATTCATATTAGCTGAGTGAAAACAATACTTGGTTGCTATCTGCTCCCATGATCTTGTCATTTCGAAACGCACTGTTTGCCATGCATATTTTATATAATTATGCGAATTCAGATTGTAAACAAGTTTACAAATAGTCGCAATAACAATTAAGAAAAACAGAAAAACGATTTTCGGGAAACATTCAAAAATCATCATCAAAAATTGCAAAAAATGTATAAAAAATAAATTTTTTTTTGAGAACACAGTTCGAAACAGAAAAACGATTTTTAGCAAAAATTCAATATTTACGATTGGTATTTTCGGTATAACTTGGCTAAAAATGGTCAGAAAGTTAAAAGAATAACATTTTTGTACTCCTTATTACCAATACTAACGAACCAAATCACTTTTTTACCGACTTTGTTAAAATAATTTTTGGCCAAATTTTCGCATTTTTTGTAAGGGGTGACATCATCAAAATTTGGAAAAAATGTGAAAAAAATTGTATTTTTTTCTGAAAACACAGTTCGATTGGAAATTTAATTACGAACTCAACGAGGTGTTACATTCCATATTCGGACCTATATTTCGAATGTTCTGATCAAAATACTGACATTTATAGTCGCAAAAACCAGAAAAACGATATTCGGCCAATATTCAAAAATCATCATCAAAATTTGGAAAAAATGTGAAAAAAATGTTCTTTTTTTCTGAAAACAGTTTGGTTGGAAATTTAATTACGAACACAACGAGGTATGACATTCCATATTCGGATCAATATTTCGATTAGAGCCGAACGGCCAGTTCTATGGTGATCCTAAGTGAATTGCCGTTTCACGGGGAAGAAGGAGCACAAGGGTATCGGAGTGACCCGGTTCCAATCATTCAATCTTGCAATCTGTTCGATTTCCTCCCACGTGGTCGTTAATTTACAATTTACAATAATTATTATTAATCTAAATTAGTTGTTGTTTGGATCTGTTGATTTCTCTATCAGGGTTCATCAAAGCATCTGGGGAACTCAACTTATCAGCAAAGCCACTACAGCAATTCAGAAACCTATCTCTTATTGTAATATTTCCAGCGACCACAAGTGACCTTTAATTCAAATTTTGCGCCAAGGAGCGCCATCTATTGGCGATTTGCTGGCACCAACTGCCATTGTCAGGGCTGCCACTTGATTCGAACACATCGCGGTGTCAGCATCGATATTTCTGTCAACTCCACCGCCTTCACCTGTAAATATTTAGTTGATTAATGTGTTTATATATCCACGCCAAAAACGTATTAACTTGTTGCCGGCCGTATAATCGGGATTATTACTAAGCCGAAAAGCAAAAAGTTGAAGACAAATAAACACTTAGCTGTGACACAAACCTCTCGTCGCTGAGCACCTGATATTCGTTATCGTTTATCGATTAGACTAGCCGAATCACGCCTCCTGATAACGATTAAACAAAAAGTCGAAATGTAGTAAAACTCGCGGAAAGTAAATAAATTGTTATAACCACAGTGAGATAAAGAGCGGCAAGCTTAGTGGCGAAACAATTGCAATTGCTGGGCAGCCAACGACGGTGCCGGCTGGTCTGGGATTTATCGGATGATTGGCAGCTCCTTTGGAAAATCCTCAAGTTCAGCTGCTTCTGCACACACTGACCTTCATTATACATACATACCGTACATACGAGCACTTTGTGTGTGCCCGTGTGTGTGTGTGTGAGTGAGTGTGAGTGTGTGCGTGCGCCAGCAAGTGTGTGGGTGCACTGAAAAAAGGTTGGAAAGGATACAAGCGAGAAATCTGTGAGAAGCCGGAATATTGCAACCCGCATCATCGGAGGAAGAGCACGCAAAAAAAAAGAAAGGTGATTAAAAGTCAAGGACGACATGATGCCCTCCGCCCACAGAAGTGGATGTGGATGTGGGTGGCTCACCCATTAAAACTCCACTAAAACGCAAGCGCAGGAGTTTTTCCTTCAAGAAGTCAAGGCTTCTTCGTTTTCGGGGTCATGGTCACAGTCACAGCAGCATATCATATACCATAGTATATAGGATAAAGGATAAAGCAACATCATGTCCAGCGAGTCCTCCACCGAAGGCGACAGCGATCTATACGATCCTTTGGCCGAGGAGCTGCACAACGTCCAGTTGGTCAAGCATGTGACCCGCGAGAATATCGACGCCCTGAATGCCAAGTTTGCCAACCTGCAGGAGCCACCAGCCATGTACTTAATAGGTGAGTCGAACACTACCTGGGTTCTTGGAAATCCCTCGCACGCCCACCCATATACTATTTATAAAGTACCCCACTATAGCTGCATATGTGACATATGTATATATGTATGTATCTCACGACTTGACTTAATTCTTATCGCACAGAATATCAGGAGTTGACCTCCAAGCTCCACGAACTGGAGGCCAAGGAGCAGGAGCTAATGGAGCGACTGAATTCGCAGGACCAGCAGGAGCAGCAGGAGGACTCCTCCTTGGTCGAGCGATTTAAGGAGCAGCCCCACTATCAAAATCAAACGCAAATCCTGCAGCAACAACGGCAATTGGCGCGAGTCCATCACGGCAACGATCTAACCGATAGCTTGGGCTCCCAGCCGGGTAGCCAATGTGGAACTTTGACCCGTCAGCCGAAGATTCTTTTGCGAGCCCACCTGCCCAATCAACAGCGCACCTCAGTGGAGGTGATTTCAGGAGTTCGATTATGTGATGCCCTCATGAAGGCCCTAAAACTCCGGCAACTAACGCCGGATATGTGCGAAGTAAGCACAACTCATTCCGGTAGACATATCATACCCTGGCACACGGACATCGGCACTCTGCATGTGGAGGAGATCTTTGTCAGGCTGCTGGACAAGTTCCCCATTAGGACGCACATCAAGCACCAGATCATACGGAAGACCTTCTTCTCGTTGGTGTTCTGTGAGGGCTGTCGCCGGCTTCTGTTCACTGGGTTCTACTGCAGCCAGTGTAACTTCCGATTCCATCAGAGATGTGCCAACAGAGTGCCCATGCTGTGCCAGCCCTTTCCCATGGATAGCTATTATCAGCTACTGCTGGCCGAGAATCCGGATAATGGCGTTGGTTTCCCCGGCAGAGGCACTGCTGTCCGGTTCAATATGAGCAGCCGCAGTCGCAGTCGGCGGTGCAGCAGCAGCGGCAGCAGCAGCAGCTCAAAGCCCCCGTCTTCATCCTCTGGAAATCATCGACAGGGTCGTCCGCCAAGGATCAGCCAGGATGATCGATCCAATTCTGCGCCAAATGTGTGCATTAACAACATTCGATCGGTTACCAGCGAAGTGCAGCGCAGTTTGATAATGCAGGCCAGGCCTCCATTGCCAGTGAGTCTGAAGATTTGCCGTTTATAATCCTTTTCATTGGCTTAACATATGCTTGCATCTCTTACAGCATCCGTGCACAGATCACTCCAACTCCACGCAAGCGTCGCCCACGAGCACTCTGAAACATAATCGTCCCAGGGCCAGATCCGCCGATGAGAGCAACAAGAATCTGCTTTTAAGGGACGCCAAAAGCTCCGAGGAAAACTGGGTAAGCTAGATGGCCAGTGTTGTCACGTATTTACATAAATAATCAAAAATGCTCTATTCCTGCAGAATATTCTGGCGGAGGAGATTCTAATTGGGCCACGCATCGGTTCGGGATCGTTTGGAACCGTTTATCGCGCTCATTGGCACGGCCCCGTGGCCGTAAAGACACTCAACGTGAAGACACCGAGTCCCGCCCAGTTGCAGGCTTTCAAGAACGAGGTGGCCATGCTGAAGAAGACGCGCCACTGCAATATCCTCCTCTTTATGGGGTGTGTGTCCAAACCTTCTCTGGCGATTGTGACCCAGTGGTGCGAGGGCAGCAGTCTCTACAAGCACGTCCATGTCAGCGAAACCAAGTTCAAGTTGAACACGCTCATCGATATCGGACGTCAGGTGGCCCAGGGCATGGATTACCTGCATGCCAAGAACATCATTCACAGGTGAGTTTCTGTATTATTGTATTATATATATAATTATATATTTGGTATGTTTCAGAGACCTTAAGTCAAACAACATCTTCTTGCACGAAGATCTCTCCGTGAAGATAGGCGACTTCGGATTGGCCACCGCGAAAACTCGATGGTCGGGCGAAAAGCAGGCCAATCAGCCCACGGGCAGTATTTTATGGATGGCTCCGGAGGTGATTCGTATGCAGGAGCTGAATCCCTACTCCTTCCAATCGGACGTTTATGCCTTTGGTATCGTGATGTACGAACTTTTGGCGGAGTGTTTGCCCTACGGTCATATTAGCAACAAGGATCAGATCCTTTTTATGGTGGGACGAGGACTGCTGCGCCCCGATATGAGTCAAGTGCGCTCGGATGCGCCGCAGGCATTGAAGCGCTTGGCCGAGGACTGCATTAAGTATACGCCCAAGGATCGACCGCTCTTTAGGCCGCTGCTCAATATGCTGGAGAATATGCTGCGCACTTTGCCCAAAATTCATCGCAGTGCCAGTGAACCGAACTTGACGCAATCGCAGCTCCAGAACGATGAGTTTCTGTATCTGCCCAGCCCGAAAACGCCAGTGAACTTTAACAACTTTCAGTTCTTTGGCAGCGCTGGGAATATTTAGACAGCGACCTGTACCTGTACTTATATCCTGCGTGATCAACGTGATCTTATTTCTATATATTTTTGCTTTCGTTGTCCCTCTGTACATAAGCGATTCGCGAATGGGACGGCTTTGGTTGCCCACCAAAGTGAAAGAGAGAGACAGAGAGGAAGAGAGAGAGAGATGGGTTGCCTGCCGACCCGGAAGCGAAACTTGCTTCTTTCCTTGGAACTGACAAAGTGCATTTCTGTTACCACAAAACGACTACAAACTGTAAACTAAACTGCAACGCCCATGTGTACATAACTGCATCATAACTTATATACGTTAGGCAAAACTACTGAAACTAAACTAAACTAAACTAGCTGATCGCAATTACAATATACACATTATACTTATACTACAAAAGAAGATGTTGTTCCTGGAGTTGAGGAGTGAAGGTGTGCAGCACAATCAAGAAAATTCCACTCAGGTATTATTTGTTCTTACTACTTTTTAGTTTATCGGTTTAAATTGGTCTTATTTTCACATTTGAAACTTACTTATTTCAAATTTATTGGATCAAAATGTATTCTTTAAGTTTGACTATGCGAAACTAAGGCTTGCGTTTCCAAGGACAAAGAGAGCCGATTCCCACGACTACATATAATGTATTATTAATGTATTTTATGTATTTTATTATGTATTATCTTTACAATGGGTCTTAAGCTTCTTTTTAAGTTATGCTACCGCCCTATCTTCACAAACAGCCGTGTACTTCGTGGTATTTTCAATCAGAAACACAACTGATTCAGTTGAATTAACTTTATTCATTTAGCAACAGAATGGCGTGATCCGGAGGATCCTAAACATATCTGCTGGCGATGGCCAGGACCTTGGTGTAATCGGCTCCCTTGGCCAGTGTCTTCTCCTTGAGGATGGTGCGCAGGATCGTTGGAATGGGCACATGGATACGTGTGCCCAGCGGACTGCCGTTATCATCTATGAGCACCAGGTTGTTGCTATCAAATTTAGGCTGTTTGGGCTTCTGATTCTGCTTCAGTCCCACGAGGATGCCCTTCTTCATTTGGCCCTTGATGGCCACCAGCACCTTGTCGCCGATCAACCCGACTCCCCGTTTGTTGTACACATGAATGCACCTCGGCGGACGTCCCTCGGCCATCGCCTTCTTTCCCAAATCACTGTTGTCCACCACCCGTAACCGGGCCAATTTCCGGATTTCCCAGCACGCCGGCGTCGTGTGAATCAACTCCTGTCTTTGCTGGCCGCCCAAGGCGCTCGCCACTGGCTGGGCCATCTGTCTAACTGTCTTCAGGATGCGGAGCGCCATTGTTCGCAGGTACTTGTTAGTTTCAAATACGTATTTAATTCATGAAACTCAAGGGAAGCACAACAAAAATAAATTATACAATTTTTTCTACTCGTTCAGCGACAGCGTTGCCATATCGCACAGCAAATCATATGGTCCGCCACAGCACAGTTATCGATGTTACGGCCTAACAGTGGCTAACAGAGCACGCAGCTGTTAACAGAGCGGAATATTTAAACAACACTGTTAAAAGGCAAGTTTTTATAAATTGTTATAAATTATCCCTCGTTTTGTTTGTAAAAGAATGCTGGCTTATGGAGACATTCAGACATTCGTGATTTAATAACGATCCTTCCCACTAAGAGAATACCGTCACCCTCACATTTTTACCCGCCAATTGCGAGTCGCAACGAAAACCGCATATAACCTCAGATTTTATTTTTTATTTTATTCAGTTTAATACAATGCCATACATATATACATCAGCGCATCAACTGCAGTTGTTTAAAAATAATTTATTAGCATTATTAACTCTCGGTTTTGGGCTAGTTTCTTTCGCTACCGTTTGTTTTTATTTGTTTGTTTGACACGACTAAGTAGACCAGTCCCATTGGTTAGAAAATTGGTTACTATATTTCACTATGACGTACGAAATATTATTTCGGCATAATAACATACATAGATATTTATATATATATATTTATATAGATAAATTTTGCGCTTTTCGTTTTTCTTGTTAATGTGTTTTTTTTTGGGTTCTCTTGTGACCTAATGACTAAAACAAACTTTTTAAAAAACTACATAGTTCATAACAAAAACTAAGATTAGTTAAAAAAAATGGGGGAGGGGCGCTTCAGAAGCGCGGGGATGGGGTGAAAATAAGTTCTACTAAATCTTGGCTCTTTCGAAATTATTTACAAACTCAACACTCAAAATGTACTGTTAACGGTTTAAAAAATATATAACTTGTGCGCTGCTTCTGTGATTTTCCGCCTGACTTCAGTTGATTTCCTAAGTTTATTTATGAAAACTCAGGATCGGTTGAGCTCCTCGCGTTTGAAATTCCGTATCGCGTCCATCAGTTGGGAGCGCGGATCCGGCGTGGTGGGACCACTGCGTCCACCGTTGCTTTTCACGGGCTTCAGAGCCGGAACCACTTGTACGGGAGGCGGCGGCGGCGGCGAGGGCGTGGCCACTGGCTGCAATGTGGGCTTGAGTTTGACCTGCAGGCTCACCGGCTTGGTTTCCGGCTCCTGGAGCTTTAGCTCCACTTTGGTGGATCTTAAGGCCACGTTCGCACTTTTCGCCGGCGGTGCTGGTTTGCTTTCTGGCGGGGACTTGGGCGTGGCAGCTGTAGATGGAGTACTTCCGTTTCCGTTTACGGACACCCTTATTCTCAGGGCCTGCTCGTGTTCCTGCTGCTCCTTGGCCAACATACGCTCCTTGAACCCGGTGCGGCGCAAAGTATTCTGGCCAAAGGGAGCTGGTGCAGGACTGGCTTCCACCGGCGGTGGTCTGTTCCTCTCCAAACTGGAAACGGGGCGTGGCAGGGAGTTCATGGCCAAGTTGTTGGCCACCTGGTTGGCTTGGGCAGCGGGTAGAGTGAAGCGATTGCTTTTGGCTGGACGCGGTAATGTGGAGGAATGGTTTTGAAGTGGATTTTGGGCCTGTGCCAGTGGGTCTATGCGATTTTCTATGCGTTTTTCCACAGGTTTTACCGGCGTCTTAAGCTTTACTTGAACTGAAAATGTTTCCTCTACGATTTCTTGCTCCTTTAGCTGCTGGACCTGCTGCTTCTCCTTCTGCACCTGCTGTTGATTTTCCAAGATCTCATCTTTGAGTGGCTTTACCGTAATGGGAACGTGGTATTCCTTTCGCTGGGGAATACCCATTCTTAGAATGGGTGAGGCCACTTCGATGGTGAGCTTGGCAGGCGGTGAAGTCACCTGTTGCGACTTGCCTGCCCCGCCAAAGATGTAGTCGCCTTCGTTCTTAATGGCCACAGTCGATTTGGGGCGTTCGCTCCAGGTGGCGAAATTAATGCTCGGTGGCCCGGAATACCGATATGTGGTTGGCAGCGGCTTGGAGCTCGGAGCTGGTTCAATCCGCTGACTTGGTTCATTCTCCACCACGGCTTTCTCATTGGCGTTTCGCAAGTTAACCGGACTGACTGGAGTGGCTGGGGTATTTGGCGGAGTTATCGTCGTTTGGGCGCTTTGGGCATTGGTTGCGGATTCCTCCTTGGCTGCTTGAACTGTTGGGGTTGGCTCTGGCAGCTTCTTGGCAACTGGCGGAGACATCTTTGAAACGGGAAGAGGTGACTCCTTCTTGGCCACAGGAAGAGGTAACTCCTTCTTGGCCACAGGTGGCGGCGATTCTTTCTGAACGGCTTTTTCTTTTGGAGGCAACGAAGTAGCTTGCTCCTCGACAGGCTTTACAGCAGGCGGTAACGATGGCCCTTCAACTGACGAAGATCGCTGCTCTGGCACTGCAGGCGATGACTTCTGCAGTACAGGCGATGACTTCTGCAGTACGGGTGAGGATGGATAGGCTTCCTGCACAGGTTTGACAGCCTGCGATGTGATTTGCACAACATCAGGATTCGAATTTTTCGGTACAGACGTGGGTGACTGTGGTACGTGGGTGACGTGGGTACGAGAGGAGCTGATGACTGTTACACCATCCACTGATGATTGTTCTTTGGCCAGGCTCTCCAGCACCTTAATGATCTTTGGTTGGTCTGTAACAGGCGTAGCTGCACTGCCTCCGCCTTCAGCCAAACTGTTCTTTCTGGAGTTCAAGATGGTCTTGATCACCTCCGGACTTTGCAATGAGGGTGATTCACCAATGCTCAACTCACTGGAGGAGCGTCTCTGGCCCAAACCATTGCCATTCTGCTCCAGCTTGTTTAGCGAGACGTGCGAGGAGCTGCGATGACTTAGAGCTCTTCCAGGCGCGGTTACCTCCGTCTCGCCGCCTGCCTGAAAGGAGTCAGCTCGTCCAATTCTGGTCGTACTTTTTGCCGTAGTTATGCTGAAGTTGGCCAATCGATTTGGTTTGGCCGATTCGATTTCAGCCAGCTGGGGATCGGGTTGTTTCTTTATCAACGTGTCCAGGCGCTGTTGGTTGATTATGGTGGCCAGCTCATCCACGATCTCGTCCAGCGGCGAGCCAGGACTTACCGAACCGGCATTGCGTTTCTGCATTTGCTGATCGGAGAAGTCGGGTGGCGGAGAGATGGGCACCGAGTAGTTCCACGAGGTGATCGAGCTTTCACTACCGGGAGTGGCCAGATTTCCATTTGTTATGCTCGCCGGCTGCTCCACGTGTTGGATATCCACTTCCTCGCACTCCTGGGCGTTCAGAGCTGCCAGTTCCGCCAGACTGGTTGTCGTTGGTTCAGGCTTCTTGGATGTCTGGCACAGCTTGAAATTGTACACCTTGATGGCCTCATCGTCCTCGGAGCTCGATTCCTGCTGCGATTTCTCCGCCTCTGGTTCGGGAGTGACGGAAGGCGATGGCGCTGGCTCTCCAATGCCGGAATCAGCTTGCTTTGAAGCCGCATCGTTGTCATCGTCCTCTGTGGCACTGCCCAAGGATCGCGGCTCTGGGGTGGGCGTTCTGTTCAGTAGGACTTTGGACACGTTGCCATTCGGTGATCCAATGCCATTTACTTGGGGCTGACTCGGAAGTGGAGGATTGGCTGTCGGGGCAATGGGCAAGGGCGTGGTTATTCTAGGCGCCGGTTGCGGAATATTCGGGGTGGGTGTCACCGGTTCCGGTAGGGAGGCCAGTGATATGTTGTCTCCCCCACTTTGGAAGTCCGGCGGCGGAGCCGGTGCCGTTTTCTTTTTGATCTGTAGCAAACGTTTCCGGGGCGTTGGTTCTGGACCGCCGGCAATCGGAGGCTTCAGTTCCAATGTAGCATAATGGCCATCCGTTGAGTCCTCATCCGGCGACTTTGAGCTGTTCCCATTGCAGTCCAACTCCACGGCACCGGATAGATTGGGCGTGGACATGCAGAGCTGGGGTCGCTTGACAATTACCGCATAGGCGGGTTCGCTCTTCAAGCTGGCAGCCGGAATATCCGGAACAGACTGCTCTGGAATGCATATCTGGCTTGGTGGCCGTGGAGCGGCTCGCTTCTTGCGCGGTGGTGGTGCTAGTACCTTGGCTGGCGGCACCACCACCGGGGTACGCGTGTAGTTCATTCCCGTGGAGTCCATGGAGTTCAGTGAGTTGCTGGAACTGTACGGACTCGGCGTTTTGGCCGTGACCTTTGAGTGCCGGCTGCTGCTGAAGTCCGAGCTGCTGCTCAACGAATCGCGAGCGACTCCGGTGCGCTGGAATTTGTGCATCACATCCGGATTGAAGTTGTCATACGACTCCGACTTGTTGCACAGCCGAATCTCGGAGAGGCCCACTGTTCCGATCGTTGACTCGCAACTGTACACCTGACTAGCGTCCACTGTGAGGAGAAGTGAGGAGAGGTAGTTTTATTTGGGGAAATCATAGGAATAGATGCACTTACCTGGACTGCGAAACTCGTACTTGTCCGCGTCCAGCTGCTTGTTGTCGCAGACGAGCGACAGGAGCTTGCTCAGCGGCACCCGGGCACCCAGCCGGGCCACAAAGAGCTGATCCTTCGGCAGCAGGACGGTGATGCGGAAGGTCTGTTCGAAGGGCGCATTGCTGGTGGCCGCGGGCACCGGCGTTATCCGGTTGTACTCCAATTGACTAGTCTCGTTTAGGTCTGTGTCCGTGGACAGATGGTGCAGCTGCGTCGACGACTTGGACAACTTGCCCATGGAGGAGCTGCCAGTGCCGGATTTGTCTGAAAGGCAAAATGCAAATACAGTGATTAAAGTGTTTGGGTGTTCATGGTCATGGATCTCTTGAATGAAATCCGCTTAATGAATGCCTTAAATAACTGTTTTTGGTTAAAGCATAATTGTTACTTTTGGGCCACTTACCCTTTTTGCGGCCAAACCAGCGGTTCAGTGTGGAGAAGCCGCCCTTCATGCTGCTCATGTTGTGGGCGTGGCTTCGCTAGTGTTTCACCCTCTCTCTCTGTCTCTCTCTCGCTCGCTCGCTGGTTTTCCGCTTTTTCCTCCTGCAGCGACTTCCGCTTCCGTTTCCGGGCCCGTTTGCAACGTGTCTGAACTTGTTCAACTCGGCGGTTGCTTCAAAATTTCGATCGAGTTTCGTAATATTCGTGGAGCATGCTAGAAAATGGCGTGCGATTTGTGAGCTGCAAAATCTGCAAGTGGAAAAAAGGCAGAAGGCAAGAAAGCGAGTCAGAAGCGCTCCGATTACAAAAGACGCGCGCGGTCTTATCGGATTTTTGGCTGATAAGGATGATGGAGGGGGAGGTGGGTGGTGGGAGGTAGGCATTCCTTCTGGCTTCTTATCAATACCGTCTCTATGTATTAGCCACATACGCGTTTCATTCCAGCGAGGAGGAACACATCCATAATACCCTCTCCCAAAACAAAAAACAGACTTATATGTTAGCTGCCTGCCAATAAACGGCAATTTCGATTTCAAAAGTATGTTCCAAAGTCGACTTGATGGAATTTCCTTTCCTTTCTACGTATTTGCTTTATCAATTCATTTTCTTCCCTGCTATTTGCCCTTTTCGCCTGGCTTAGTGCTTAATTGTCGGCCAGGTTGTTTAATGGCACACACTTACACACGTCCACACAAATATAAATACAAAATCGCTAGCGATAAGCTCGAGAAAATCGAAATCGTCGGCGGCATTGAGAAGCGCGCGACTTGCGGGCGTTTTTTGTCGCGTGCGAGTCATTTTCATTTGCACACAATGCAATGAAATCGCGAAGGCGATTGTGTTTCTACAATCAAGCACATACGTATGTACATACCCAGGGGCGAAATGGAAGGGGGCGTGGCACTGCTCACTCAGTAGTAAGTTCTAATGACATACATAGTTAGGTAGGTGGTGTGGCAGTGTGAGTGCAAGACCATGCAAATTACGGGCAATTGTTGCAGCACCGCACCAACCTGCTCTATTGTCCGTGCACTGAGAGAAATAGAAGAGATTATGTGCCTGGGCCTCAGTGAGATTCTATTTCTGGAAGATTTCAGATTCTGGAAGTTCTTTTAGCACATATAGTAAGATATATGGAATATATAGAGATTCATATTGAAATCAAAACATTATAATTTGCTGTGCTGCGATTTGAACTTTTTTTGAGCAATAAAATGTATGTCTGTATGTCTAATACAGCACGTAACAAACCTATAAGGTTAATCGCGCAAGCAGTTCCCACAGGAAGTGCATAGTTGTCGGTAATTGGGAAATCAATTCAGTAAATAACCTTCTGAACGACAAATATAACAGATTAAATGCAACTAAATGATGATGATTGAACGCTGTTTGTATTTTGATTTTGTTCAATTTGTTCACCCTAGTTTTACAAAGCAAAGGTGAAGTTATTTGCACTTATATACTTTGATTACAGGGAATCTTTACAGGGACTTATGCTAATGACCCGTACTGTAGCCTGTTGTAGCCAATTGATTTGTGTTTTTGTGTTTGCTTCTTGGTGAACAGCCCCGACTAATTAGCCCAGCCATTAGGCAGCCTAATTAGATATAAAACCCCAACCTGTAGTCGTGTAGTCGTCACGTCGATCGCCATTAAATCGCCTGAAAGAATTGATACCCCTTAAACACGGTTTTCGAAGGTATTTCCGAATATCATTCATACGAATGAATACCTACTTTCCAGCAGGTATTTCCCCGCTCGGTTAACCAACTCTACCAAACTCTATTGGGCTATCAATACGGCATTGTATTTGTATTTGTTTTAGCCCAAGCGCTTTTATAGTCAGTCACTAAAGTTTACCTTGAAATAGACATGAGTAAGTAGAAATTCCGCAGCTATCGCGGGGCGACGATGAAAAACGTTTTTTTCTTTATTTTTTATTTTGGTTTTTGCCTTAAATCATCACTTCCATAAACATGGCTGTTGGTGTTGCCAAAAATAATGAGCCTGCCTAATGGCGTTAAGTGTTTTTTTTGGGGGCCTTTGTGAACCGGCTAATTGAAATAAAAATTCATTTGCTCTCGGATTGTTTGTGTGGATGGCACGTGAACTTTATACTCTGTCAATTGCCATACTGTATGCGTATCTTTATGCAGACGCTTAAATTTATGGCCATCCAAAAGCTCTTGGCTATCTGAACCTATTGCCTAGTACGAGTTTTACTATATGTATATGTTTGTGTGGTATATAGCATTTGAATATAGCGGTGAATCAGAGCCAACTACCAACTAACAACTGCAGCTGAACAATCCGACGTAATTGAACTGTTTGCTTTGGCACGTTGGCTTCGTGTGTTTCGGATTGGAGATGGTTAAGTAACCCTCCATCGATTTGATTGCGATTCCCACTTCTCACACGAGCAGCCCAGTTAACAGACAAACAACGAGTGATATGCCATATAACGACCCAGAGCAATTTCCATTTCCCATTCCAGCTCCGTTTATCAAGTCAATCGTTCCGAAACAAGGTCTACGAAACCTGGCGAACTCAGATCACTTATCGCAGTGTGAACTTGATTGATCAGCGACCTTAGCTACATACATACATACATATGTACATATTATAAACATGTATCTTTTGGCTTTGAAAACGAGCATCCCTAATCCCGAAACTAGCGTTTTGTTAAACTTAATTAGTGTATATTCTGTATTGTTGCCATAAAGAAGTTTTATGGCTTGCAGCCCACTAGAGATCCTTTGTCTTTTTGGTTCTGAATGGGATCCATTAAAACCGCCAGCCTTTTGGGTCTTTGATGGTTCTACATCAGGGGGCAATAACTACGATTCCCATAAACGCATGCTAATTTCACGACTTGAGTCTTTTGCCATTTTAAAAGGCCGATTCTTCTCGCTCCGTTGTGTGTACTCTTCGAATTGGCAACTTTCTACCGTTACACATGTGCCCGAATAAATGGAGGCATTTATTTGATTTCATTTTGGTGGCCCAAGTAGCGCGTTTAAATAAGCCATGTTTAAATAAGCCGAATCAGAAGTGCAAATAGTGGATGATTAATGGGCCAGCTCTGTGGGTTTCTGTGGCTTCGGCGGATGTGATTATTGGATGTATCGGAATGGTGGAATGTCGGCATGTCGGATATCAGGGAATCGCTCCATCATGGGCTTAAATATAGAGATCTTGCGGCTGCGAATCAATGGCTATGACACTGACATTGAAGTTCGGCATTGCATTCAACGGATCCCATTGACTGACTGACTGACTGACTGAGTGACTGAGGTTGATCCAAAGTTAGGCGATGATATCACTGGTGGGCAAATGGACGTGAGGGAATTTTTTATTGGTGCTCATCATTGTTTTTCAATAATCATGACCCATCCAGCTAGACAGACGGCTATGCTAATTCTGCTTCACTGGACTGGTGAGTCCAACCTGCGGAATGACTTTCTCGAGTCACTCGTTTTGCGACAACTTTATCTGGTCGCTTGTTGTTCGGTTGTTCATTTGTTTGGTTGTTCGGTTGTTTAGTTTGTTTTGAGTTATCAGCCTGCTGATACGCATGAGTAATCCCGAATATGCTAAGTCGTAGTCGCAGTCGCAGTCGTCGTTGTCGTTGTCGTAATGTCGCCACTGTCACTTGCGGGCCATTATCTATTTCAATTTGTGCGGCAATTTGAGCCACTTGATTAGGCCGCTTCACTCTGCAATATGCTTTCCCCTCGAGTTCTCAGCCATATGCTACCTACATATATATCTAATATATATATCTACTATTATATATATATGCCTAAGAATGCCAGCTATCACGTAGCACTGCAATGGATCGAATGGCTCAGGAGATGTCACACCTGTACCTTTGACATTCGATTGGGTAATCCAATGGCACTTTGCACTTCTCTAGAGTGACGTGTGTACTAGCGTGCAAATTGGACTGCTGCAGATAACCAACTCTACGTGGAACCAATATACCCTGCGTTCTACATCCACAGCAAGGTCTATTATTTTAATTATGTTACTAAATGTGAAGAAACAAAGCACAAATCAATCAAGAAAGCGCCATAGAGATAAAGAATAATTAGAATCGATGGCATAATACCGCTGAAAGAGACACCAAAGAAAGAAATGGTAATGGGTAATTGGTAATGGATTGCGAGTCCAAAGAATAAGTTTAAATATGAATGAGGCAGTTGGGATGGCCAAGTGAGAAGTGAGTTGGTGAAAATCGATAGACCGACTATTGTCCGCACTTTAAGCCATGTTCTTGCGGTTCTGCCGCCGACTGAAATCCCAACATTGATGGCTAATTGAAAACAAATCGCCCGACGCTTATGGCTTATGGCAATTTTGCCGTTAGTCTTACAAAGATAACAAAGTAGCAACTGTTTTGTAAGCGGCGAACGCGTACAGCTGTGTTCAAAATAATAGTAGCGGCTCAAGTGTTAAGTACGTGGAGAGAATATGGCCTGGATGCAGTTTCTAATTGCAATATCAATTCACTGCTAATATTATTGCAAGCGCAGCTGTATTGGTTGCAGTTGTTTCGCAGGATTTTTAGTCAGGTTAGTGACGAATCACTCCTTGCACTTTGCACTTTCAATCCCAATTCGAATTCCGTTCGTGGCTTTCCTTTGCTCGTCACTAGCCTACACACATGCATACATATGTGCATATATACAGCTACATATGTACATACATGAGTGCAGCGTAAACAGACAGACATACATACATATGTACATAAATTGATGCACGCACAATAGAATTCAGCTTCAGCTATTAAGGCGAACTTGAAAAACAACAAAAAATTGCGTACTAACTGCGACTAGCGGTGTTTGGTTTTTCGGTTTGGCTGTCTCTCTCTTTCCAGACGAGGAGAGGAGCAACTTTTGCGAACAAACGTTAACAACGACGACGTTAACAAAACTGAAAACAAAAACGCGCAAATTATGCATAGAACACAGAAGCACGCACACACGTGAAGAACACCACACACACACACACACAAGCAACGACACACGCAAACAAGAGACCACAATAATAGTGGCAATAATAAAACAACGGTAACTCTCTAATAGTAGAGCCAACAGCCATCGAAGAGAGCCGCTCTCTCTCTAATGATATCTTATCAGACCATGCCAAACGATAGAGGAGCACAACAACAGTGTAACGCGAAAGGAAACACGAAAAATGCATGCGAAAAGTTTTTAAAGTTTTCTGATTGGAAATCCGGAAATTGGAGATTCATTTTTGGACGTTTCTAATGGGAACGATTGCGTAGAATTCTATTGATTCATTTGGTGTTGTTAATTCTTGAAACTTCGCTTTCATTGATAGGGAGCTGTATTTTCCGTTTCCACTTTGAAGAAACTCGCTCTACTTTCGGGTAGAGTTACTAAGGAATACGAAGCATCTTTAGATACTTTTTAGCGATTTAAAGCCTATGATTCCTGAACGAATATTTTGAGGATATCGTGGTTTCTTAGAGTGCGCTGTGCCTGGACTTGTAGTTCACTCTGGTGCCTGGAAACTGGTACCTTTATCTGGTATCTGGAATCTGTTGCTCTGCGTATCTGTATCTTCACTTGTCGCCGCTCTTGGGCCAACTGAACTAAAGCTTTTAGCTATGTGCGTTGCATAAGTCAATGATGATGAGCTGCGCTGCGCCGACTGCAGCGCCGACAGAGTTGCGCAAGTCTCGCGTTCTGATTGACGACCTTCAATCTCAGTTAACTATTACTATTACGCGTGGGAGTCAGACCACCTTCTCTTAGTTTGCTAAGAGGTGGCGCTCCTTGTGCTAAAAATGTAAAAACAATAGCAAGACAAACCACCAACGCTTTTCACTGCCAGGAGTGGCAACGTCGACCTGCGTGACCATTTTCGGCCCAAAGCCAAGAAATTAAAAAAAAAAAAAAGAAGAAAGGAAGCCTCACCTAAACGCACACGCACACTACCTTTCTGATGACATCATACATACATAGGTGAACCACCATTAATGGACATTCCAAAAGAATGGCTATAGGGTGTGTTCCACCTTCTTTGCTCTGCGATTTAATCAAGTGCATCTTAGCAATGAAAATTAATTGATTTCAGTTTGCTGAAAATCGACACTGTGTACAAACTCATTGCTGAACTATAGAAAACATTGAAGTGGGATTTTACACAAACCATTCGCAAAACATTACTATACTATAAAATAGGTGGTTTTGATCGCAAATGCTTCAAAAGTAATATTAGCTGCAAACTAAATCAGTTTCGGGAATCAATTAAACAGCAAACGATCCACTTCTTCGGGTAGCAAGAGTTCGACTCCCACCTGCTATCATGCTATCATGGTATCGCATCCATCTCGCATGACTTTCCTGCCAGACGGAGCCTATCTTGATCACTTAAGGCCTGTTTGACTCGCATATTAGCGGTTCTGCATTATCGCAAGCCTCGATAATGTACAACGTACGCGAAGAATTCCAATTCCAATCATTTTGGTCTTTCTCTCGGACGCCTGATATGGGTGAAGTATTTTTCGAGGGCGCCACCAAAACATTGAAACATTGGAGCATTGGAACATCCCAACTAACCGGCCGCAAACACCATACCATCTGGCACTCGATGTATACTTGTACTTGCACTTGTACTTATAGTTGTACTTGTAGCTGGCATATCTCCATCTATAGTATAGTATTTGTATTGTAGTTGTACGGGCACGTTTTGGGGTCTGTGATAACCTCAACCTTAACACAGTCGTGTCTTCGTCTGCGTCTTCGGTCGTCGTGAAGGTTTCTGCGCAGACGGGGGCGTTGCTTTCAGTCGTGTACTATTTAGATGTCGATATGTGTAGCAATAGCGCAATAACACATTGTAACATCGTATCATTGAGGCATTTCTCCAAGCAGCCAACACACAACAGACAAAGACCTCCTGTCTGGTACTTGGTGACCCCGATTTGGGGAATTCTTGTGCTGTTTCTACTCTCTCACTTGGCTTTGCCTCATTATACCCGTTACTCGTAGAGTAAAAGGGTATACTAGATTCGTTGAAAAGTATGTAACAGGCAGAAGGAAGCGTTTCCGACCATATAAAGTATATATATTCTTGATCAGGATCAATAGCCGAGTCGATTTGGCCATGTCCGTCTGTCCGTCCGTCTGTCCGTCTGTCCGTCTGTCCGTCTGTCCGTCCGTCTGTCTGTCCGTATGAACGTCGAGATCTCAGGAACTACAAAAGCTAGAAAGTTGAGATTAAGTAAACAGACTCCAGGGACATAGACGCAGCGCAAGTTTGTCGAATCATGCTGCCACGCCCACTCTAACGCCCACAAACCGCCCAAAACTGTCACGCCCACACTTTTGAAAAATGTTTTAATATTTCTTCATTTTTGTATTGGTCTTGAAAATTTCTATCGATTTGCAAAAAAACTTTTTGCCACGCCCACTCTAACGCCCACAAACCGCCCAAAGCTGCCACGCCCACACTTTTGAAAAATGTTTTGATATTTTTTCATTTTTGTATTAGTCTTGTAAATTTCTATCTATTTGCCAAAAAACTTTTGGCCACGCCCACTCTAACGCCCACAAACCGCCAAAAACTGTCCTTCGCACTTACACTAGCTGAGTAACGGGTATCAGATAGTCGGGGAACTCGACTATAGCGTTCTCTCTTGTTTTTTTTCTCATTTTTTTGTTCATTTCGTAGCTGTTGCGAAAAGTGGCACAAACTCATTCCGAAAAGCGGCAAGAAGACAGAAGAACACAGGGAACGAGTCGTAAACAAGTTTCGCGATGGCAAATTCGACAATGAAAACCATATGATCAGCGTAATAATAGTTATGATCATTGGCTGCCAGTGGCAGTTCAGTTCAGTTTGCTTCAGGTCGCCTCGAAAGATCTCTTCTTGTGGCAAATCAGCCATAAATATTTTGTGGCACGTCTCGGAAAAGTAACCCTCCTTCTTTTCACTGTTTTTGTTTGCCAGGGAAAATGCGCGGCATAGCTAAGAAGAGTTGATCCACATACCGGGCCACAACAATCTCCGTTAGCCGTGGCCCTTTTATTCAGTTCTTTTTTTTTCCGTTTGCTTTTGCATGTCTCGCTTTAATTAGACTTCAATCAATGCCAGAGGCAATTGTCAGCGCCCTAGTGGCTTTATGGGCAAGCTACACTGGCGAAAAAACACCTAGTACTTCAGATTTGTGTGTATCGTAAGCGCTAAAACCATGAAGTATGAAGTATGAATTATGCTCCACTTCTCTTTGTGCAGCAACTCGCACTGCAACTCTGACGTCAGTCATTAGTTCGCAGAATGGGGTCAACTGCAGTACTGGAGTAATGCAGTCTGGAGAGTCTTAGCCAAACTGACAGCTGCATGCGTTTGCGTTTGCGTTTGCGATGATTTCAATTCGACGAGATGCAGATCCAGCAGCTGATTCAATTACGAGTTACGAGTGCAGTGCAGTCAGCCGTCCGGACAATTCAATGTGGCTCAATCTGCGACAGACATTTGCGTACACACATGTCTTCAAATTCGCAGTGCGGAGTGCGGCAGGAGATATCCACTTACACATGATCCATCTTGTATTACATATGTATGTGCATAGCCAGCACTATCGCTGCTTTATGGTCGTCTATTAATCTATGAAGTACGAGTATTTGTAGCTATAAACTTTTGCATCTACAGCTGTTTGTGGACTTTGACTAGGGTCACAAGTAGTAAGTAACAAGAACGTGATATAATGCTTATCTGCGATCAAAGTGTAGTAAGAAATACTTGCGATGCTGGAGGTCAAGAATTGTAGTACGAGTATGTGGTGTGGAGTTTTCCTATTTGTGTGTTTGTTGCTATTTTGGCAAATAACATTCAGTAATTGCGGTTGCTGGCCCATTTAGTGTAGCCCATTGAATGGATACCCTTTCGTGGCACTGACCACCTGCCAGTTGCTTTTGTAGTTTTTCTATTCGGAACTTCAGAGCACTGAAAATGCCGCTCAATAAACGGCAACGGTGCATAGTCAAGCAACCTGTCAAGATCGGGTTTTTTATGATTATTTTTTGGGTGTTTGAGTGTTGCAACTGGCAACAGGCCACTGCCACAGAGGCAGCAACATGCTCACTAGCTCCACACACATCCAGCACAAGCAATTGCAGACCAAGTGCTGCTAACAACAAATTTGTTGGAGTGCATTTTCCACATTGCAAACAGGGATGCCGTTTTTTTTAAATCTCCAACCCCGCCCACTGGCCAAACGAGCTGGAAAACGGCTGGAAAACGAGCTGGAAGAAAGTGAAGCGAAATGAAATGCAGCTGCACCAGCCACATGCCACTTGCAACTTGCTACTCGCGCACCTACCAACTAACAACTTTTTCTTCTCTCCCTTTCTTTCTCTCTCTCTCTCTCTCTCTCTCTCTTTCTGGCTTAGGCAGCTTTCTTACTTGGGTAATAACTGGCTTGCATTTCATTTGAAAGACTTTTAACGCACTGCTTTAATTGCATTGTGGCAGCCGAGATGCAACTGCAACCATCGGACGCAAGATGCAGCGTGTTGCTGCTACATACACTCATATATAATATAACTATAGCTGCTGGGCTTGCCGTTGCCGAACAACCTTGACATGCAGCCAAACTAATGACAGGAAATCGTCGACAAGTGCGCGACAAGTGGCTCAAACCCAATCCCATGTGCAGTTCCAAATCAGACATCTCCATTCTGCGATCTCCAAACCCATCCATTCCAATCTAGTCCCACACCGAGATGAGCTCGCCTCGCCTTACTATTATAGTTATTGTCACAGTGAAGCCTCTGCAGATTGACCCGTTTTTCTGCTTCTATACGCTTTCATTTGTAAGTCGTCGCTGAAGTCATACATACTACCAATAGGCCACCGAAAGTGTTTAGGTTTCCGCATCAGTTGGAATCGCATCTAGTGTCCGCATCTTAGTCCGGCTTAAAGATGTTCAACTGTGGTTAGATTGCCTTGGTTGGTTGTGCTTTTTAATTGCACGTCGCATCCAACCGGTTGCCACTCGAATTGAACAATCGCCGCCCATGCCATCCACGTATCTGTATCTTGAATCTGTATATCCGTAAGTGCAAGTATCTGCATCTGTTTGCCAGGCGAAGCAACAAAAATGCGGCTAACTTCGTTTTGGCCATTTGAACCGATTGATCATGGACTGGCGCACTGGAGGACTGGTGGACAGACGCCGAAAGGCTGTTGGCCATTTGGTTGTTTGGAAGTGGAGTGTCTGCACCACAAAGTGCACCACTGCACCACTAGGCGGGGTGCATTGAACCAATCGAAATTGAATCGAACAAATGTGGCTCACCTTGGCGCAAGTTATTTCTCTATTGCTCTCTTTTCCTTTGGGCTATGTGTCTATGTATGTGTGTGTGTGTGTGTGTGGAGGTGTGTGTGTGTTTTTGGGAGGGTGGGGCAAATGGGCAAATGTTTATCAATGAAATTGGACAGCTGAATGGGTAACTAGGTGGCCAGGTGCCACCGCGAACCACCAATTAGTGGGTGAACATGGCCTGGCCATAAATGAGTAAAATGCTCAGTTAAATTTAAGCATTTCCATTACAAATTGTATGAAAAGACAGACTTTCTTTACCAAATCTTGAGCAGATTGCGTGGACATAGGAGGAGTGGTGTTCTTTCAGGCGACTATATGCTCTATATGCAGTTCAGATAGCTTACAGATCAGCATTTCTCTGGGTGCAGAGATCGGATCCGATTACTCTGGTGATCCGCTCCAGAAGCCGGATGACCAGTCGCGAAATGGATGAGCTCACACCACCTGGAATGCAGTAGCGATTCAGAGTCCGATTCCGCAAACAAAATGCCAAAGTACGCATAAAGCTGTATGAAAAGTATAAAAAGTATAAACAGTATGAAAAAAAAGCCAAGGGGGAACAAACCCAGGCGCATGTCATTGCCCGGACTTGGAAACGGATTCCATTCCATTCGATTCGATTCAATTCGACTCAAGTCGGAGACTCGAAAACTGTCAGCCATATATTTGCATGGTAGATAATGGCCATCATCTGGCTGGCATTAAGATTCATTGCGAATGCAAGTCACAGCTTTTGGATGGTGGGAAACTACGGACACGACTGTCTCTGACCTTGAAATGGACCCCATGGAAAAGCAAAGCCAAGAAATCTGCCAACGAAATCCGGCAAGAAAATCCAGCCAAGAAATCCAGCCAAGAAACCAGCCAAGAAATTCACCATCAGGGCAGAGAAAGTAGTTAGCCAGCCAAGCAACCAGTTGGCGGCTAAGAAAAAGTAAAATTATTTTAGGACAGGCCGCCGAGAAAAGTATGTCACCTGCACCCAAGGCACTTAGACTTTCAGAGCTGGCCAAAAAAACCTGGCAAAGACCTGGCCAAAAACAGCTGTGGCAAGTGGCGGGTTTTACTTTCTGCCCGAAAAGCGGTGCACAGAGGAAAAATACGTACGTTGCAAATACGACTCAGTATACTTGAGGGTTTTGAAGTAGAAATTAATCGCTCAGTGTAACGTATCGACAACAAGTCTCTCTCGCCAGATTCGCATACTGGCCAAACAAGTTGGCCAAGGCCCCCCGATCACTGATCACTCCGCTGGATCACTCCCAACTGGATGCCACTGCGTGTTGCATGCCTTCTCTGAGCAGGAAGCACTTGCAACTTGCAACACTTGCAGCACGCAAGCGCCGCGCCGCTTGATTTGAGCTCTGGTTCGCTTTTCGATATGCCACTTTTCGGAGTTCGCCTAATGGAATTCCAGCAGCCTGCACTTATATAAAAGATTAGACCCGCCGATGCCACAGTCATGTCACGTAGCTCCCGGCTGCAGATATCGACTGTCGAGTGTCCAAGTCTTGGAGCCTCGGACTCCGGACTCCGAACTCGAGATTATACAATGCATAATATACACACTCGCACAATGATCGAAATGTGTGTTTTGGGAGCGTCACTCGCTCATGAGAGGCACGTCCTCAGGCATCATGCTTGGGACATTAGCTAAACCCATTGGGACTTCAATCGGGGGCTTCGATTTGGGGCTGTCCGTAGTATTGGCATCCGTAGTATTAGTATGTGCAAGTGCTCCGATGGCGAAATGAGACATCGATTAAGAGGCGATTTCGTCGGGGGTATAGATTCCCCAGTATATAACTATACATTACTATTTCTCAAAAGCAACTGATCAAATAGTCTTTACCATTCTCGCTGTTGTGTGGGCTTAACAAATGATACACAATTTGTATAGAATTTGTGTGTGGAATTCAATCGTTCCATTTAGTATTCTACGTGCAGGTTCTTGACAGAGAAAACATAGTTTTTTTCTCGCATTACCTGAGTTTTGTTAAAATTCCCCCCTTCTACTCGCATGTACAAATGTCAAATAACAAAGCCAAATCACGTATCGATATTTGCTATGATTATGCAACACATGGCTAAATCTGTTTTGTGCATTTGGGGCGTATTTCACGCACGTCTTCCCGCCCGCCGCTCTTTCTTCTCCGCAGTCTTCTCCGCAGTCTTCTTCCCAGTCTTCTCGTGTGTCTGCAGCCCTTGCCCAACATTCGTGGATTTCATGCTGACCCACTTGCCCCAATGCGATCCCATTTCAACTCTTCGTCTTCGTCTTTCGGCGCTTCTCCTCTTTCTTTTCTTTTATTTTCTTTTTTGGTTTTGTCTCTTTTTTTCTGCCCCTTTTTTCTTTTGGCCATTTTCAATGTCAACACGCTTTTTTTTTTGGGTGACAATGAAGTCAACTAGAGCTGGACGCGTTTTTTTGCCTAATTTCTTTGGACAGCGCGTGTGTTTTGCATTTTCAGTCAAACAAAATACAAAAAAAAAATGGTTTGCGAAAACCAGAATTTACACAAAATCATATGTAAATGCCATTGAAGATTTGCATAAAGACGCGCCATAAATAACAGTTTTTATATTTTATTTTCGTCAGCAGCTTTCAGGTTCAAAGCAATTAAGTAATAACACAAATCAAAGCTAACAAAGGCTAAACGTAAAACATAAGTTATGCAAGTCCCGCCTAGCGAAAGAAACTACGGTTCGCTGATCTGAAAACACATTATTACCACGCATTTCAAGTTCAAATACAGAAAACCCCGTTTTGGGCTAATTTCAAAACTGCTTTTTAAACTCCACCACAACACCTCAAATGCAATGAATCCAATAAAAACCAATACACTCCGGTGGTCAGTGGCCGGTCAACTGCATTAATAATGCTGGAATATGTGTATATGTGAATATGTCGAGTTTTTCACGCTTTCGTACTCGACACAATTGAGTCGAATTGCAATTGAAAAGGAAAAACGAGAAGCGACAAGAAGCGAATTGCAATTGTTAGACAAGCATACAAGTGCGTACCATGTGCACAGTGGTGGCCACTCAAATAGCACTGAATTTCGAAAAGCTGGGTAGCTTTCGAGTGAGGAATGTTGCAGCTAGCAATCGGTTTCATTTATATGGTCAATGATCTGTGAACTGTAGCAAGTTGTACTTAGAGACTGAACACATCTCACTTTTCTTTTTCTACATTTTTCCCAAGTTGTTCTTTATTATAGCCAGTTTGCACTTGATATTCAGCAAGGCCTTATGTGAATTTAAATAACCAACTCCGACTCCAACTCCCACAGCCAACAAACTCGCATAAAGAGTTTATAGCTTGCCGAAGTTAAGTACCACTAAGTAAATGAAACAAACAAAAAAGAAAAAAAAGCCCATAATTATTTGAAAGCGTTGAAGTAAAATAGCAAAAGCAAATGTTGCCCATTTGGCTGACTCCTTGCATTGCTATTAACTGAGCTTTATTTGTTTATTCATGCATGCCCGCCCATAAGAGGGTGTTTAATTCCATCTCCATTCCATCTGTTCATCGGTTCATCTGTTCGTTCAGCTTTGCTTGGATGCTCTGTTGCAAGCAAGTCTGCTGTGCAAGCATGCTTTCGGCTCATGCTTCGGTTCTCGCCATTGGCGGCACGTGGTACAAAATCAGCTTTGCTAGCTCGTCGCCCATTTTTCGTGTGACAATTTTTGCGCTGGGAAATCTTTGAAGCGTCACCAAAGTCTAAAATATCAACGGTTCGCAGGAGGCAAGTGGAGTGGAGGGGATGTGATGGGATGGGATGGGAGCATACCGGTTTGCTTAGAGAGCAAACACGTTTGCTGAGCGGCTGCCCTTGTCAAGGTCATGCCCAGTCAAATGCTGCTCTTTTTTACATTATTTTGGTTTCTGTTTTACCAACGGCAGGCCAACTGCAGCATTCGTTTCACAATTTAATGGTGTAGTAAAATGATGGATCAGCAGCTGATCTATTGTATAACTGTGATGTCCCCGACTTTTAACACAAACACGGATAACACCAACATAAAAAAAAAGAAAAAAAAACCATGTTTGGTCAGAAGGGGGGAAAATAAACTCTGGTTGTTGGGGGCTCTTGAGTTCAACGACTCCTCATGACAATTGGCCATTGTTGGTGTTGTTGTTTGTTGAATGTTTTGTCGTGGCAAAAGAAAAAGCACAAGCACAAGCGCAAGCACAAGCAAAGCAACAGCACGAGCAATTAAAAAGACGTTAATTTGTCGACTTTTTGTGGCCACGAAATTGAATTTTCAACTGACCAACTCCATTGATTAATAGCATTGACGACCAGATGTCTTGACTGACTTCCAGCTATCTCCAAACCCGAATCAAATTCTTTGAGTCGAATTGCTTTGGAGGCAAATGGGGAAATGGTCCGCTTCTGTCGTTCATAATTACCGGAGTCTAAATTAACGACTGCGGCACAAACGCCAACGGTTAAAGTCACAGTCACAGTCAGCGAACTCTGAACACACACACTCCCGAATAGACACACAGCTACAAAGTTACAGATACAAATACAGATATGGATACGGATACAGATACATACTGCCAAAGGTATGCTCGTGCATGATTCTAATTACTATGTATGGGCTTTGTGTGCCCCATGGATTATATAGACAATGCATAGGGAGCGGGCTGAGGAATAGTAGAATCCAGCAGCAACAAGAACTCCATTGTTCGTCGAGCGTCGCCAGCGGAGCGTCAGTTGGAGCATGGGGAATGGGGGGAGTGGGGAATGAGAGGAATGGGGAATCGAGAACGGAGAATGGAAGTTCAAGTACCCCCTGGCAGAGGCATTACATGATAGCTATAGATCATAGAGGAAGTCTTTAAGCAAACGTCGTATCCCAAGGGAAAAGATGAGGTGGTCTTCTGGTGGGGGGAATCTTAGGAACTCTCTGATAGCTTAGGGAAAACTGCCATTAAATGATTTTACGTATGATTGCATGAAATATTTAAAACATATTGTTAACCTAATAGCTGTTAACCAAAATCAAATAACCGAAGCGGCACTATTATTTTTCCCGCATTTGTTGCACAGGTTGTAGCAGTTTTGTGTACACAACACAACGCATTACACAGAATTCCCAGTATCAAAGGTAAAAGGGGATCATCGTCGGCGACTGGCCATTAAAGATTTAGAAAGGCCCTTCAACGCGCAGTGGCGGCTTGTCCAAAATCGAA
Organism: Drosophila yakuba; assembly: GCF_016746365.2. Lineage (NCBI taxonomy): Eukaryota > Metazoa > Arthropoda > Insecta > Diptera > Drosophilidae > Drosophila > Drosophila yakuba. The sequence continues at coordinate 6,202,248 of NC_052526.2, read as the reverse complement.
CGAAAGTGAGAGGAGCGCGCGGCAGAGTGACAGGTACACAAAACGCGAGATAAAGAAGTAATGGCGCCCAACGGGGGGCTTTTGGAAGGAGGAGTTGGGGTTGGAAGGAGGAGGAGGTTGCCCAGGTGGGAAATAAATAAAATAAAAGAGAGTGATCCGAATCGGAAGGGAAATAAGGCGCAGAGCAGATTCCTTCAGCGAGTGTGTGTAACCCAAGACTTTGTTTGCTCCTCTTTTGTTCGCATTTTGAATTCTGGACTGGGAATGGGGATGGGAACTTAAGCTTGAGCCGCTTGCGAGGAGGCAGCTGTTGGGCCGACGCTTTTTTTATTATTCGGTTTTTTGGTTTTCGGTAGGGTTTGTCAGTTTTCAATCTGGAAGTGCTCGAGCTTATTGCGCGTCGCTGAGAATCAGCTTCAGATTCAGAAACAGATTCAGAATCAGAATGAGAACAATTCTACGGTGAGTCAAATGGCGTGGACAAACTCAACAAGCCCAAGCATCTTTTGTTTTCTCACTGAAATCACTGAAATCACTGAAATCACTGAAATCGTTTATTGTTCGGCGGCTGAAGCAATGCAAATGTTGTATAAAATTCAATAAACTTCAATACAAAAACCAGTTTTTCAGTTGCCCAGAGAAAAGTCTTGGGCAAAAGTTGCCAAATAATAAACGCCATATGTATGTGTACATTAAAATTAAAAAACAAAAATTGTATAAATACAATACAAAAAAAAGGGGGAAAACAAAATCGTCGGCAGATTCAAGCTTTATGTCCCAATCATCATGATCACCGTTTGTTGTCTTTGTCGCCGCGTTTTTGTTTGTCTTGCTTTTTATTTCTTTTGATTTTTTCCTCAATTTTTGCTCTTTTATGTTTTTTTTTGCGTTTTATGTGAGATTCAATTAAAAACTTTTGACCAGCAATTTCATAAATTTGCGGGTTTACAAGTGGGGGAAATTAGAGGAGGGTGCTCCTATCGCATCCATCTCCATCTAACCAGTTTGATGTTAATCAATTTTCGCAACAAATTTTTGCACTTGCCATTTGCCTTAGCGGAACCAAAAACAAAAAACAAGCTGCGAATGTTTTGAAAAAGGAAACATGCGCTAAATAGAGCCATACAAGTATCTATTTACGTTATAGCTGGCTGTTTTTTTTTGTTTTTTCGAGTTTCTCACTTGCTGGAAATTACTTAATATGCATTTAGCCGCCGTGCTTCGACCTTACATAGCTATGGCTGCCTTCTTTTTTGATCGATAGTTTGGAGCTAACTGAAAGCCGCGATAATGCCGTTTCCGCTGCGGTTTTCATCGCCGATCGGGCCAGCATCATTATGGCCATAAACCATTGATTGCCGCTCAGTTCAGTTCAGTTATGTGGCCGCCTGCCAGTTTGGATAATTATATTATCACAGCGCCCGTCGTCGGCATTCTGGTTCTCACTCCGCAGATCCAACAGATCCGTCAGTTCTTCAGATCTCTTAGATCTTCAGATATCCAAGCATCGGCGACGAGGAAGTGGCGTCGAGAGAGCTTTCGATCCAAACCAATCCAATCCAATCCGATTCACTGCTTTCACTGCTGACTCAATGGCTTTTTCTTCTGACAAACTGCGACTATCTGTCATTTTGATTTTCCGCTTTTTGCAGGGCACCTTGGGGCAATCGCACTTGAAGATGGTGCGATTTCCCAGACTGCGGGGAAAAACACTAAATCAGGGAAAAAAAACAAACCAGTTGATTTCACCTGTTTTAACATATTTAGCTCCCCAGTATTATAAACAACAAAAAAAAAACATTATAGTGCTAAATTCTTCAGTTAGAAACACAGTCTAAACATTATTGGATGGATAAGCCCAGAGTTCTTTATATATAAGTAGCATGTTTTTATGCACATGGACAATTAGCTTGCCACATCCTTTGCCCCACTGTGCAACGTGTGAATTCTGCAGCACAGGCGAGTTTTTTGCCCCCAGCGCACCGGCATAATTTACCGTTTTGGAGCTTTATCCGCCGATCGCAGATCGTTGTTAGTTGGCAGTATTATTGCTGTTGGTGTTGCACTGCTAACACCACTGTAAGTGAATTTTTCAGAGCTGCTGCAAAACGGAAGGAGAAACCAAGCAGAAGAAGAAGAAGGAACTGACAACTTACCTAGACAACGACCTCAATTAGCAAATCTGTTTGGGCCTCGTCTTTCCATGGTTCTAACTGCCTTTTGATGTGGCCTGAACTGATCTAATGCGATGCGATGTACTGCGATGTGATGTGATGTGCTGTTGTTGGCTTAATGGCGCTCTATTTCCTGCCAGTTCGCATGCAGCCAGGTTAGCACTCTCTCACACACACTTTTTTTTTATCTTTCTTTTTTGGTTAATTTTTTGGTAGGCACTTTCAAGCAAAAAAAGTGAAAAAAAAAATAAATAAAAAACAGAAGGGCACAAAATAAGGCAAATTATTTTGCACACACTCGAAAACTCGTACACTCTCGCGCAGGCCAATTAAAAAGCCATGTAACGTATGCAACGTATGTAACGTATGGAACGTATGTAACGTATGTAAATAAACAAAGCTCGGCGAATTCTTTCCCCAACTTTTCTACCGCGAGAAATCGGCGCAGCGAGAGCGTCCGTTCGGCATGAAACTCGTTTCTCGACTGAACCAACGAGCCGCTCAGCTGAAAGCTGAATGCTGACTGAGCCTCAGCTGCTTCAGCTGCTGCTGCAGCTGCTCGCACCAAGAGCGAGCGGGAGAGCCCAGCCACCCAACCACCTAGCCACCCAACCACCCTCCGACCTGGAAGCCCAAGCTACGGGGAACCGATCCCCCCGAGACTTGGAGACTTGCCTACGAATGGGATCGCAATTAATTTGACCAACATTTTCAGTGTGGGAAGCAGAGTAGCCAGTGCCATAAGATCAGAAAAAGGGTATCCCAGTGCGGCCAGAGTTCTGGCTTTGGGGAAAACAGATTTTCAGCTACACAGGTGTAGGGTGTAGATCACATCATCATCAGTTGTATTCAGTTGTAGAATCAGCAGGTGAGACCCAAGTTACGCGGCTCAATGGGAATGTAAATGGCCTTACAATGCTAGAAATACACATTCGATGATTTGATTTATTGTATATTGAATTTATTTAGATGCTTGTCCTTGGAATTTGCTTTTTTTTTGGTTTTTATTTTTAAATAATTGAATTTCTTATCGAATTTCAAGAGAAATTCGCGTCTGCCCTCTAGTACACTCGTAAAATTCAAATATTGACCAAAAAAATCTATGTATACCGCAGATGTTAAATATATGCTCGTACTTTAAGTAGCTTCAGCACTATTAGTACGTAAAATACATTGTGTGTTTTTTGTTTGTTTTGTTCTTTCTGAGTTTACGAACTAAGTTACTGAATATCTCACGTGGTGTAAACGGTGCAGGATCAATGAATGCTTCGAGTGAATGTGAGTGATAAATGCCTAATAACTCGATCACTCGATCGCGAACTCACTATTCAAAAGTAATTCGCATATGTCAATTATTTAACTATAACTAGAACTATTTAGATCCATTCTGTATATATTATATATTAGATTTTCTATTAAAGCTGATAAATGTACTTGATCGTTTGTTATTAATTCGTATAATTTGTTAGCATTTTCCAGCTCGCCGCTGTGTTCAACAATTTTCGTGCCATTCGTGTGCTCGATTCAAATTCGAATTCCGATTACGATACAGATTCCTATTCCGCTTCAAATTCCAATTGCAATTTCAATATCAATTTCGAATTTCAATGTGAAATGAACTACCAATGCTCTCTCTCTCTCTCTCTATGTATATATATATGTATATAAATATATACATATACATTCGATCAACTGATGCAAAAGTTCCGTTTGTAAATAGTTGAGAAATTTAATTATGTGGAATTTATGTATGTTAAGTACTTAAACTTTTATTACGACCAACTACTAACGTCTGACTACTACGAACTGCTGAGGCTGTAAATGTTATGTGTATAAAGACTAAAAACTAAAGACTAAAGACTAAAAACTACTACGTTAAGCTACCCATACAATAGTTCATTGGATACGTAAGGCAAATTCACTGTCTCAATCCCGCAACATAAACCCGAAACTGCTAAGCTAAGACATAATCATGATCTCTAAAAAATAGTCAGTTTGCGAACTCCTCTAGATCCTAATTCATTTGGCTGGACTTGAATTGTGTTTTTATGTCTTATGTGTTATGTTTTAAGTGTTAAGTTAAGTGTGTGTTTTATGCCCTACAATGTCTAGTTTTTTGTTTGGAGTGAGTGAGTGTGCCCAGTAGTACTACCAACTGACTGCCGTTCGTTGTCTATATCATATTTGGCTGGGACTCGGTTCCTTGGCTCTGCTGGCAGGAGAATCGATTTTTTATCATTTCTTATCGTTTTTATCGTTTTAGTTGCTTAACGCTTAACGCTTATCGTTTTCTTTTTCTTTTTCTTTTTTGGACGCAATTGGACGCCTAGAGCTGCCCGGTATCGTTGCGATCCGGGGGATTCGCTAGCTACAAAGTCGTATCAAAATTCTTAACATACTACTAAGTTTCTGTTTGGTTTTGGTTTAGCTTTAGCTATTGCCAGTTCTTTCGGTAGGACAGCCCGTGATGAACACCGTGATATGGTTGCAGTTGATTACTGCCTATCGACGGGCTGTCCGTGCAAATTGCAAATTGTTGTCCGCCATCGAGGCTAAAATCCAGCCACACAACACGTCAAGTGAAAGTAACAGAGGGGACAAGTGTGACGATGGGACGATGGGACAAGATGGGTGGTGATTCATTCCCCTAGCCTGCGACTATTTGGGACACGGAGTTGGTGCGTCTGCGTTTGGTGATTTGCTTCCACAGGCGGCGATTCAGCGATGGCTTGTCCTGCAATCATCACAGACGTTGGGCAATTGCAATAGGATTTTGTTAAATTGATGGCTACTTACGTTATCCTTGCGCGGCGACATTTGAGCGGCCATCTCCACTGAGTCCTGGGCCAGCGACTGACTCGTCGACTGACCCGGCGGCAGCTTCTGGAGAAGAAGGCTGCTCTGGCTGTGGCTCGGATGGGGCTGTTCGCCAAAGGCGCCGTCAGAGAAGTTGGGGGTGCTGCTGGTGCTACTGGCGGTTATCTCGGAGTTGCGGCGCTTAATAAAGTTCATTCTGTGGATGGGATGCATTTCACAGATGAGATGAATCCATGTGGGATCTGGTCCTGGTAATGAAGTAATACTCACAATCGCTTTGATCTGCCCACTTCGGTTTCGATGAAGGCCTCCTCAGTCATTGTTGTTGTGGTTGTGGTTGTGGTACTGATGGCTCCCGCTCCGTCCATCGAAGTAGAACTCCTCGTCCTCGTCAGAGAGGCTGCTGCAGCTGCTCGTTTGGGCCAGGAAGAGTCGCGTTTCTGCGAATCCATCTCCGAACGCATCTCCGTAGCCATGGCCATCAGTGTGGTCGTGGTCGTGGTCATGGTCGTGGACGTGGACGTCGTCTCCCTGACTCGACAGCCACTCCTCGATTGAGACATGGAGTATATCTTCTCGCGTCTCGCTAAGATTTCCAGATCGCCTAATTTGCTCCCGCCTCTGCTGGAGCTGCAGGCGGTGCTGTTGCCGCCGCCGTTTCCGCTCCCGCCGCCTGCTCGACCAGCAGATCCACCACCTGCTTGACCCACCACTGGCTGCTGGTGGTGGCCCACTACTCCCACTGCCGCCGGGTCGACGCCGGCACGGGTTAAACCACCGGCGAGCGGACTGTTGCCGTGGCTGCTGCTGCTGCGACTGTTGTTCGCATTGCTGTTGCTGGTGGAGCCGCCCAAGGCGCCCAAGGCGCCCGCTGAGAGGGGGCGGGGCCGGCGGTTCACCGTCGGCGTGTCCATCTTTGAGTTGCGATGTTGAGAGTACGATATGACAGCCTCTTTTGGCTGCACCCTGTTCGTGGCTGAACGACTCAATAAATCGCGACCCGTCAGACGATGAAATGTGGAGAGGTCGTGCCTGGAATAGAAATATGTAATGACTCATCCATCTCTGTCTAGGATATAGGATAGCTGTGCGGGATTGGGAGAGACACTCACCCCAGAATAGTTGTTAGATCGGGACCAGGCTCGTAGCAGATCAAGTCCTCGTCCCCGAGTATGTCGTGATTGAGGGCCAGCCGCATTTCCAGCCTTGGGCTTAGGCCGCATCCAGCGTGGGGCATTGGGGCAGTAGTGGGTGCGTCGGGTGCAGCCACCGACGGTGCTCCGGCTGCAGCCGGGCAGTTCTGATCCCTCGGCTGCGGCTGCGGCTGCGGCTGCGACTGGTTCTGGATCGGTGGACACTTTGCCATCCTCGAGGCTGTTGCTGATGAAGTGGCTGAGGCGGGCCTGGGTGCCCCCAGCAGGCAGGTCTCTATTATCGTTGATGATGGTCGTTTTGGGGCCACCGCCAAGCTGCTGGTACTCGGTGGCATTGATGGCATTGTCCTTGACCCGATAGCGATTGGGTCCGAAGCGCTGGCGGCGCCTCCGGCAGCCACCGAGCAGCCACTGTCAGCAGTAGCGCCAGATCTTCTTCGAGGTGGCTCCTAAGCAGAATAATGCATTATATCATCAATTCACTGACAAAGGTGCAACTGAATACTCACCGTTTTGGCCGGACCAGCGACCAGATCGGTCTGCGTGAGCAGCAAGCGACGCGGAGGCGGTGGAGGCGGTACAAATCTCGCCGGTCTGCCGCTGGCTCTGCCGCCGGAGCTGGTAGTGTCGCTCGCGTTGCTGATTGTTGAAGTAGTCGATGAGGGAGCTCGACTCGGCATCATCGTCGTCGTCGTCGTCGTTGTCATCATCGTCGTCGTCGTCGTCGTTGTCGTCGTTGTCATCATCACATTCATCGCGATCGGCGTCGCTGCTGCCTTCGCCGGAGACGGATGCATCGCCCGAAAGGATGGCGTTGTGGTGCTGCTGATGCAGCGGTTCCCGCCGCTGAGATCGCGTCCTGATCCGCTCGAGGGGCGCTGATCGAGCAGATACTCGCAGGATGAGGCCACCAGCACTGCCGGAGGCAGAGGCTGCGGCTGAGGATCGATGGCCGTGGTGGGCAGCAGGCGGGTGGTGAGCAAAGGACGCGGCCCCATCGCACTCGTGGCCAGATTCGGATGCAGTCGCTCCACGCTGCAGGAGTGTGAGCCCGCCTGGTCCACCAGGTCCGCCTTCGCCAGATTCGCCTGCATGTCCGCCGCCGACGGATCCTCCTCCCGATCCGGCACCACTGGCCGAGGAGCTGGTGGTGGGACTGGTGGCGCCTCCTCGCTGTCGCTTGAACTTCCAGCCGAATCCTCTAGGTAGTGGCCATTGGTCGTTGCTTCCCCCTACCAATTGTTGGGAATAGAATTCAACTAATCAATTCTGGTTGGGATAGAGACTCCTGCCAGCGGTTGGCGCCGTTCGATGTGAATGGGGATGAGGATGGAGTTGGTTGCTTGGATGCATGGAGTTGGTTCGTTTTCAGTACGTTTCAGAATGTAGTTAGCTAGTTAGCAAGATAGCAAGATCGAATCGATGGGTCTAGTTCGGTGGAGGAGGAGGTGGTGGTGTTGGTGGTGGTGGGTGGTGGTCTTGTTGCACTTGTACGTCTTTCAGGTCCGGACGTGAAATGTTGATGAGCTCGCAGTATTGCAGGATGGGCTAAAGCTTCACTAATTTCACTACGACCTTCTATACAAGTACATATGTATTCATATGGCATATTGGCAATACGGTTTACAAAAACACATTAAGCAGACAGGCAAGGAAAAAGTACAGTTTTCATACAAAGTCAAAAGATGTTAGCATGATTGGTTGTTTGATTGATTGATTGTTTGATGGTGGTGATGTTTGATCGATGAAGATGGAGATGTAGATGTAGATGGACATGAAGATGAGCGAGTTGCAGTTGCGATGGTTTATGAAAGTACATACAAAATAGAAAGAGACGAAGACAAAGGTCAATTCCGAGGTAAGCTTAAGAGTGTGACTAGGGCAGGTGGCATGCAGGTGGATTGAATCTAAGTCTACGAGTAAATCTCGTTGCAAATGGAGCAGATTAATCTCTCCTTCCCACGCATTGTGCTTGGGTTCAGTTGCCCCCAGTAGAAGTAGTAGTAGGTAGCCATGCAGCGGAGTGCGGACTTGAAACGAAACGCGTTTTGGACCCGGGACCATGTTTTGTTATTTATTTTTTATTTTTTGTCATATTTTTTGATATTTGTTGATTTGTTTATCATATTTTGGGGCGTGTGAGTGGTATTTGCTGTAATAACGACCCACCTTTTTGACGTCATCGCTATCCTGCTGCGTCTTCTCTTCGTCGCTCTCCGTCTCCTCCTCAAAAAGGGGCTCAAGGCGACGTCTATAGTACGCCAAAATACGTACGTCGACAATACAGATACGGATACGATATACGATATACGATTTCGATAATACGTGTGGTGTATGGCGAATGCAAACGAATTTCAATTGGAATTTAGCAACGGTCGATCGATGTGTTGTTGTTGATTGTGTGTCGATGGCATAAATGATATATCAATTTCGATTAAGCAAAACTCAGTTGAGGTTATATAGTATTTACTATGTACTATGTATGTAAATACGCTGGTAGATATATGTTTGTAAGTATAGAAGAGGGTTATGCTACAAAGATATGATCTCTCGCCTTATCAGCAACCTGACTATGACTATGACTAGATCTAGGACTAGCCCGCAAATGGGTGAGCATTACTAGGTATAAAGTCATTGGTTACAGAGATACAATGTATGGCACTGATTCAAATCGAATTCGGGATCATGTGAGATATGTCTGTGTGTGTGAAACGAATGATAACGAAAGGATAAAGACCTGTAAAAGCTACGAAAGAAAGTTTCCAAAGGAGTACACGAAAAAAAAGAAAGTTCGTATTCTTATTAACAGTAGGATCAATGAAGGCACTAGACTAAGCTATACTAAGTATGATAGATGTGGCAGATAGATACTCGGTATGGTGTTTCTGCTGCCTAGGGTTTCTCTACCGCCTGTGTGTGTGTGATAATTGGCGGATGCTCCTTGGAGCTCCAAGTGCCGAATTATCTGAATTACTCTGAAATCCTACTCCCCATGTCCTACATACCGTGGCAACAGTCCCCGAATCGTGCTCGCAGTCATCGGTGGCGCCATCAACAGCTCGTCCATCATCAACTCCGTGTCGTCGTCGTCGTTCAAGGAGGTGCTCGACTTCGTTGGCGACTGCATGCAATCAGATCAAAACATTTGCATTAACAATGCAATTATGCAATACTGCACAAACAGCGAATGCTCACCGAATGCGTGTTCTCCGAGTTGATCAGATGCATGTCCTGATCATCGTTGTCGCCGCCACTGGTGGGCGTGCCCCACACCTCCTCACCACTGGTGGCCCCCGAGGTGCACTCGTCCATCTGCTCGTCCGTCTCCGAGGCGGTGCCCTGGTGCTGCTGTTGCGGCATGCTGTCGCCAGCATTCCAGCGGCCCAGGTACTTGTCAATGAAGGCGCGCGACTCCTCGAAGAAGGACATCTTGTCGGAGACATACGCGCCCGCTCGATTTGTCCACGCGCCACTGGCCAGCACCTCGCCATTGACCAGCACTCCCGATGAACTGGCGGCCCCCAGATCGTTTTGTACCAGTGCTCGTTCCGAGCCCGCATCCGTATCCGCATCCGCATCCCCGTCATCTTGCTCGTCTTGGGCAGCGTTGCCGTCGTGGCCATTCGGCTTAAAGGACTCCAAGTCATCATCCAGCTCATCGGCCTCATCCATGCGATCGTCGGAAGGTAGTTTCTCCAAGCTGGACATGGTGCCGAATCGGCGCAGGGCACTGCTCATGGGTCGATAGGGTGGCTCCTCATCCAATGGCGACTCGTCACACGAGTCCTCCGGTATATTCTCAATGATGGCCTGCCTAGGCTGTTTGGTTGTGGTGGTGGCGGTACTGGTGGTGGACGTTCCCCCGCCGTTCGAGGAGCACCCACTGTTGTCCCACACGTGGGTGCTGGTCTTCGTGAGCACCGAATCCGGCGTGGGCGGCACCACCGCTATGGTGGGTGTGCCATTCTCCTCCTTGGAGGAGAGCCTCTCCTGCCCACAAAGCGTGGCAGCTGGCGCAAGCTGAGCCAAGCCAATGAGCATCAGGGACAACTGTTCGTCCTCCTGTTTCTGCTCCAGTGTAGTGGTCGTTTGCTTCGGCGATTCCAGCAGCTTGCAGGTCTGCTGCTCCATTTTGTCCGGCGAGAGCTGGGCGTGGGTGAAGTCCTCCGGAGTACAGCGGCAGTGGCAGGCGGCATACTTGGCTGGGGAACCACCCACCGAGCCGGTGCCGGTTACCGATCCCGTACCCGTGCCTTTCGTTGGACTGCTTCGCATTATCCTGGCCGTCTCCGTAATGGTCACAATGGCCTTCACCTGCTGGTTGGCCTTTGGCCTCGGTGGCTCCTGGCACATTTGGGCCACAACGCGGGTGCGACGTGGCGGTGGCAGCGGTTTTGGCGAACCACCACCAACACCACCAGTACCAGCACCACCGACGCCAGCGGAGCAGTGGCCATTGGGCAAGGATGAAACTGTGGCTGGCGGATCTAGATGACGTAGCTTGGCGCCGGTAATGAGTGGGATTCCTTCGCCGGCGCTGCTGCTGCTGTTGGGCATCGCACCGACGCTGTCATCGGTGGCCTCTGATTGCGATTGGGAAATTTCATCGGTTATCAGTTGGGCCACGTCGCTCTCCGTGTCGCCGGTTTCCCGACGACTGCTACTGGCCACCACCTTGGAGGACAGCTCCCCCGTGATAGTGCTGCTGGACATGCTGGTCACGCTGCCCGTGCCCGTGCCCGTGCCCGTGCCCGTTCCAGTTCGATTGCTCATCCTTGGCATGGCCATTTCCGAGGCACCTGCTGCAATGCCATTGCTGAGCTTGCAGCAGCGATTTGGCGACGATTGGCTATGCTGCACCTTCAACGAATTGCAGAGCAGCACGGGCGTGGAACTGGAGTTGTTTACTCCACCTCCACCTCCGCCTCCGCCGCCAGGACGCACTCCACCCGATCCGCTCTGCTGGCAATTCTTGTGGCAGTGACGGCAAACGGCCAGCTTGTCCAGCACAATGGGACTCGAGCGTACGGTGATCTGGCAGCAGGTTGCAAAAACAGCAGTGGGGAAGAAAGAGCAGGGTTAGGGTTAGCATGAAAGTCTACGGGTAAGCGAGGAGGGGTTTTGGTTACCAGGATCTACTACGAAAGTGTGCAGTGTGTGTACATTACGCACATAACATAATTCTCTGGGCGAAAGTACTAGCAAACTCACCTGGCTGTCGGATGTGGTGCTGTGCGACTGACTGATCACGCTGGTCACGCCCTCCGCCTCCGACGTGGAGTATATATCCGAGGTGGCGCTCATGCTCAGCTCCTCGACGCCACTCAGTCGCTTGCCCCCGAAATTGGGCCTTGCAGATAGACCACCATTTTCCTTGGCCAGATTTAGCTCCTTGGTTCGCTTCTCCAGCTGCTGGCGCGTCCAGTACGTGATGCGTTCGTCCTGCTCGCTGTCGCTGTTGAAGATCAGTTGCTCGTCCTCGGCGCTCACATTCTCCTGCGAACGGGCAATGGCCGCCAGTCGCGCCTGCTGCTGCTGCTTGTCCAGCTGACCCTTCATCCAGTTGGCCAGGTGCAGGGCGCTCGACTTGGGCGTGCCCGTCTTGTTCAGAATGCGGCACTTCTCGTCGATCAGCAGCTCGATCTGCTCCACATGACCACCATGGATGTGGCCGTGGTTGTGACCATGGTTGTGCCCGTGCGACCGATCCGCGGATCGGTCGTTGGCCGCTCCTGTGGCGGCGTGGGCGTGGACGTGTCCGTGGTTGTTGGTGCGCTGCTGGAAGAGCTGGAAGGTTAAATGGGTGATACGTTACCTGGACCTACGGGGACCATGACCTTGAGCCTCAACCACCACACCACCAGCACCAGCAACACCCACTGCCGCCTGTCGTTTGGCAAATTAAAAATTTGTGATGGGCTCATTTGCTTTTTAGCTTTTTTGCTTTTTTTGCTTTTTTTGCTTTAGCTTAGCTTGGGTCTTGCCCTGTGTTTGATTTTGCTTTGCTTTGCTCTGCTTTGCTTTTGCTTTGCTTTTTGATTTTTTGTCTTTGGGTCAGAGAACTCGGTTTGCGAAGCGGTGAAACGAAACGGAAACAATAATCTCAGTCCATCTTTGATTAAAAACGCTTGCTTTTTGGCTAACAACGGAAATTGGCTCAAAAAAGGGAACATTAGGACTTTACAGATTTATAAATATTATTAAGTAAGTGCACTATTATGCTATTATGACACAAGACAACAACGGTATACGATAGCGAGTACAATCACAATCACACAACAAACAACTAATAAACAATGGAAGTTGAAGTAGGTTTGGAGAATAGAAAGTAGCAATTCGAACTTAAAACTAAAATTGAGTCCATCACAATTTTTAATTTATCAATTTTGGTTTTTGATTGATTTCATCTTTTTTTTTGTTTGTTTTTTTTTTGCCATTTTTTTTATGGCTTTAAAAAGATTTGTGTATATTTTCTTTGTTCGGATCAGAGGATCTGGTTTTGCGGAGCTATTTGGTAATCCAGTGAGTGCTCGGTGGGTTTCTACCTGTTTTAGTTTCACTTATTTCGGTGTTTTTTTTGGTTTTTGAAATTAAATAAAAAGATCAGCACAAGCGTTTTTAGTCAAAGAATCATTTGGTTTTTATTATTATTTGAATTCGTCGTTTCTCTTCGCATTCTTAATCTCAATCTCAAACTCATACTCAATCGACTCGATATATCGATGGTCGATTCTCGATCCTCTCGTGTTATGTAAAATGTCGAAAAACAACAAATCGAAAATATCTAGACGTACACAAAGTTTACAGAATATGAATATGAATCTAAATAGTAAGTATGTATATATATATGTTTATATATATATATGTATATATATAAAGTGTACAGAAATTTGTTGTTCACTGCTCAAGGCACACTCAAAACCGAACCGCAAGAGACAACGCGGCGTATGCTTGATATTTAACAATCAGTTTCAATTTGCAATGGATGTCTACAGTGTGCGTAGAGTGTGCTACTGTCCCTGTGTGGGTGTTGCTTTGTGTGTGTGTGTGAGTGTGTGTCTGTTTCGATGCTAAACTTCTGGCTGGATGGAAATTTGACCAAACTGAATCCGCACTGCGAGAGCAACTTTAAGAAGGTTGGCAAATTTACTTTAAATTGTAATAATTTGTGGAATTATGTATATTTGCAGCCCAGGAAAAGTCAGTGAATATGTAGGAAATAGCATGTTGTCCCACTGTGCAAAGGCAATCTAGTGCTAGGCAATATACATATGTACATATGTATATGTAAGTGATAAGCGTGAAGATATACATTCTTAAGGCAACAAATTGCTTGTCATAGTTAATTGACACCAATGGCTCGATCAGATACATAAATGTAGCAAATGTAGTTCGCCATCCAGTCAAAAGTCAGAAGTCTTCTCTCGACAGAGCAACATGTTATTACAGATGGTAGAAAACGCATTCTATGATACTATGTTCATAGGAAAGTAGTACGAGTATGTAGCGTGTGTATGTATATATGTACAACTAAGATTTTGATTTCGATTCGATTTTGATTCAAATTTGATGTGGCCAATCGAGTGAGTGGAACTTAACTAAGTTAGTCGATCAATCGAGCGATTCTACAAGAAATTTGGCTAATGGGTCAACTTATCATACGAGGAGGATCCGATCCGAGGCGAGGCGAGAATTTCGGGAAAGTTGGGAGAAACTAGGACTAGGCTAATAATAATGGCTAATGGCTAATGTAGGATAATAACAGCAATAACAGTAATCAATAGGTTTTCAATTTGGCTACAAAATGGAAGCATTATTAACAATAGTATAATTTAAAGTAGGTTATCTTGTTTCTTAGCTTTTCTTCTTGTTTTCGTTTTGGTTTCCGTTTTAGGTTTTTGTTGGATTGGCAAAAAATCGAATTTTTCAATCGAATGGTTAGTACGAATAGAGTGATATATATATATATGCATATTGTATGTAGATATATAGATATATGTATATATCCATAAGCTAAAAACTCTTGTAAAACGCAAACCCCGTTGGGCTGCATCTGTTTGGTGTATATTTGACTACCTAATATACATGTGTATATACGAGTATACGGATATATCTAAGGTGTATATACTGTGTATACGCCACATATACATATACATTACTAAAAAGAACTAAATACTAGCGTTAAACACATACAATCATCATCGCATCGCATCTTAATCTCTGGCCTCGTTCAACTGTCTATTGCTATTTACACCCGATTCAAAATCGACTTGGATGGAACGAATACCATATACCATTTACCATATACCATTTACCATATAAAGGGAGGGTTACTCAATATATGCATGGTATAGATGTCAATATACGAGTATATACAATACACAACAGAGATACATACACTTGGGGAGCGTTAATTATATGTCTATGTACAATTTTCCACGGATAATTGTCACTTCTCACTCGCAACTAGAGTCAGCTTTTCACCTGGATCTCAAAAGCTTTGGCCTTCGAAAGGAAAATAGTCAAAAGTAGACCCCATAAGTGTTTCTGCCAGTGGAAGTCTCTAGAGTTATAAAAGTCTGCCAGCAATCTTGCAATGCAAATGCAACCCGGAATTCTTAAAATTATAAGTCATAAGCCATAGGAATCCAGGTGATGGATTCTAGAATGTTGTTTCTAGTATCTTACTCGGGTCGGGTGTCACTCGTTTAATCTCACTGTTCGCTTCCTGATTCTGATATCCTGGCAAAGTCAATCCCCTTCTTCAATCCTCCAAAGACGGCAGCCTGTCTACACTGCAAAGTTTCGATTGTGAGTAATGGAAAACTTGGCCAAAAACTTGACCAACAAACTTGGCTGACACAAAAGCAGAGCAAAAACGGCGATTGAGCTAAATAGTTTTTTTTCAATTGTTTTGAGATATAGAGCAGAGGTTTCTGGGTAGTTCAGTGGTAACATAGTGGAGTAGTAAGCTCGTCGAGATTCAAAGATTGTGCGGCAAGGGGCTGTTAGCGGGGTCCGACTGTAGCCAAAAGTCAAATCACAGGTCCAGAGAGTCCGGCGGCGTTGGTCTGGTGGGTAGCATGCCGAATGGATCGTCCACCACCACGCTGTCGTCCTCGTCCTCGTCACTGTCCTCGTCGTGTCCGTGTCCGTGTCCATGACCCTCGGTGCCCTCCCTCTCCTCGTCGTCGCCGAGAAAGATGCACTCCTCCACATCCGTGTCGTAGCTGGGATCTAAATTGACCTCGTGCAGCTGCAGATCGAGCTCCAGCAGATCCCAGGAGCCACCAAACTCGGCTAGTGGTATATTCGGGCCCTTCCCGCTGGTGGACGTTGCCACGAAGTCATTGGAGAAGGCATCCGAGTTGCAGGGCTGCGAGGTGGTGGGCGAGATGTTGGGTGTGGGTGTCTCTGGTGTCGTCAGTGAGACCTGACCACCAACCACGCCACCGGACTCATCGATGAACGACCGACCCACCGAACTCAGGCTAAACTCCAGCAGTTTCTGGCTGGCATGTTGGTTGACGGCCGGTTCGCTGGTGACCTCCGGAATGACCGTCAAGCACTTGCAACTGGAGAGGGACAGCACCGAGGTTTGGGTCTGCGAGTGGGTCTGCGAATGATTGAGGGTCTGGGTGTGGACCTGTGTCTGGGTTTGCGTCAAGCTGGCGCTGCTGCTCAGGCAAGAGCTGATGGTGTTGCAGCCACCCAATCCCGATACCGATCCCAATCCCAATCCCAGTCCCACACCACCCACTCCATTGGGCACCGACCCACCCACATGACCTTGGCCATTCGACTGGCGTTGGTTGCGGGCGGGCGAGTTGGTGCGCGAGGGCAGCGAGGTGGTGCAGAGCGGTGGCTGCGGATGGGTCTGCGTCTGGGTGGCGCTGCTCGTGGTGGTGCTGGCACAGTGGTGCCGGACCGCACTGGCCAGCCGCTGTAGATTCTCGTAGGAATCACCGCTGTCCAGACGCTTGCTGCGAAAGAGACGCACCTGCTGTTTCTGCTGCTGCTTCAGGTGGATGCTGTCCAGCGACGGCAACTTCATCGATCCCATGGATGCGGTGGTCAGACCTATATCGCTCAGCGGCACCAGGGTGTTCAGCACATCCGGCGAGTCCAGCGGACTGGACAGGGGCGTGGAGCCAAGGGCGGCATTAACCAGAAAGCTGAGTGGGGGAACAGACAGTAGATGTGAGTGGTGTGGTTTTCCCACTGGAAGGCGTATGACTTACATCTGCCGCTGGAGAAGATTCTGCCACACGGCCTTAAGTTCCAGAGAGGGTGCCCGCAATATAAGGCTCTTGCGGCGGGCTCCGCGCTTGGGAGTGCGGGTGAGATCGGGGGCACAGTAGCCCGTTGGACTCTCCGCCAGGCGTCCATTGGGATCCACTGTGAGACGGAACTCGGTGGCTGGAAAAGGGAAAGTTGAATGTTGAAAGTTCAATGAGTGGAACTAGGAGGCGGAACTTGCGGACTCGCACTCACTTTTCTTGCGCATGTGGAAACAGGAGTCCACCACATTGGCGATGGGAATGGGCTCCTCGGTGATAAACAGCACTCGATCACGGCTGACCTTGGCAAACACGATGATATCGCTGAAGAGCAGTGTCCAATAGGGTTTCACGGAGCGACCTTCGACGCGGGACAAATCGCCTCCGAAGATCCACTGGCGCCCCTGAACGGCCAACGTGAACGGCTTGCACTTGGTGAAGACCATGCGGGACTCCAGATCCTGGAGGGTGAGCAGGGGACGACCCTCGCCCAGTGGTTCCATCAGACCACTGCTCACCGTGATCTCCCGATAGGCCGCCTGCAGTTCGTTGATGACCGTGCTAAAGTTCTTGTGCTCCTCCGTATCCACATGACAATTGCCAGCGAGCAACTGCATCAGCTTGAGGATTTCGCGAAAATGCTGCAGTGGTCGATGGATGAACATGGTGAGATCGGGTCGTTTACGTGGCACGGCCGGTTCCGTAATGAACGCAATAAACTCGGAGCCCGTCTGTCGCGACTTATTGACCAAAACGCAGTCCGCCCGCTTGATGCCATTGCAGTACTTCTTGTACGCCGCACAGATCGCCGTCGTCTTGGATAGGTAGACGCGCGAGGCGAAGTTCATCTGCGGCTCCTGGTCCTGCTGATCGCTGCTGCACAACTGCTCCAGTATGTCCTCCGCAATCCGGAGCAGCTCGTCGATGTTCTGGAACAGGGTGCGATGATCGTTCGGCGAGATCAGATCCTTACGCTCCCCCAGCGGCTGCACAAAGCGGTCCACTCCGAAGTGCAGGGCGGCCGTGAAGTTCTGCTCCCGACTAATCAGCTGGAGCAGGAAGCGTCTGCGGTTGTCCGTGATGGGCACAATCGACTATGGGGGTCAAGGGTTAGTGAGTGCTGTTTAGTAGTTAGTAGTTAACAGCATGGGGAACAGCAGATGGAAAGAAGCCAATCAAAAAAAATCAAGGGAGCACAAACTCAAGCATTTGGGATCGAAAAAAAACGTTTATTGTCAAGCATACGAAGCTCAAGGACTCACAAACAAAATAGAGGCCTAGGCTAGGCAAAAAAAAAGATGAGGATAAATAATTAAGGTAGTCGTAAGGATAACCAGCATGGCGATAACTTAATCTCTTAAACTTAACAAATAAGTATGTACACAAAGACACGAAATGATTGAAACAAAAGATTGAACAAAAGATAATCTAGATAACCTAGACAAAGACACCTTTGCCTACCTCCTTGCTGAAGGTGACCTGCGGCAGGTGAAGCCTCCTCTTGGCCGCCTCGATGGAGGAGGTGGTTCCCGAGCAGGCGGTGGCCGGCCGACTGTTGGCCATGCTATTGGCCATCGGCGCGATTCTCGTACTGGTCGTCCTTTGCAGACTCATCACGGTGGTCGTTCCCGTGGCGGTGGTGGCCAGTGTGTGCTCCTCGCTGCCCAAGCCCACTGTGGCGCCCAATCTGGTGCTTATGTGAACATTGTTCTGGCCCAAGTCCGTCGACGTGATTGTTGTGGCGCCCGCGCCTGACCTTCTGAATATCTCCAACGTCAAGGACGAGCCCTGCGATCGTATCAAATTCAGAACATCAGCCTCGGGCATCGTGACGACGTTGTGCTTGTCCACAAAGATCACATAGTCGCCGGGCAAAATGCCACACCGATCGGCCGACAGTCCCGCCTCGATCTTCTCCACCCGCGGCGGATGCGTCCACACGATCGAGAATCCAAAGCCCCGCTCCTCGGTTCGCGTAAGTCCCTTCGTCATGGTGAACGGGGTGCGTCCCTGCTGCTGGCGGACAGTGGCTCCTCCGCTGGCTGCTCCGCTATTTGGCATGGTGGACTGTCTCCGGCCACCGGAAGTTCCATTGTTCAGGTGATTGGCATTGCTCTCGTTGGCCTTCGACGCCGAGGACTGGGCGCCCGTCGCCTGTGCCTGGGTGGTGGTGCTATTCGCATTGCCATCCGCCGGCGGATCCAGCTCCAGGAATCTCAGAAAGAGATTCTCGTCGGCATCTCGCTGGTGCAGTGCCTTCTTGCTGAGCTTCATGGGCTGTTGAGGCTGCTGGGGCAGCAGTGGATCCTCTTTGCCCATGCTATCGATGCTAATGCTGATCACCTCGTCGTTTAGTGCCATCGCTGCCGAATTCGAACCCGATCCGGATCCAGTGGCTACCGGTTTTTGGGGCGTGACTGTGGCGGCGGCTGCCATTTCTGCGGGTGAGTCGTCCTGCTGATGATCCTGATCCTGCTCCTGATCCTTCTGCACTGCCGTTTCCTGCTTTTGATCCTGTTGATCCTGGCCTGCGTTGGCTTTCGGTTGACTATGGCGGCTAGTAGGCGGAGGACATGCCTGTGCATGCAGCTTGTAGGATCCTGCCGAGATGCCCGAATCCGGATGCACTAGCTCATTCAGTGGAAAAGTGCTGCAGCCCAGGAACTCGCTGCGTCTGAAAAGGGAATGCAGAATAAAAACCGTCAGTGGGAATGCCTTTAATTAATAATAATAACTAATATATATGACTGGCTGAATTTGATGAGCCTGCTAGTATTTCAAGTCCATAACAAAAACACGAATATTTCACAACGTTTGATGATGAGTTCAATGTGGAGAGAAAACTAATATGGCCATTAAATATAAACGAGCGTTTGTCCGCCAAAATCCTTGGCCCCTCCGCAATTGCTTTTGGATAATGCCAATACCGAATGTCCAATGCCCAATGGCGGAACCCACTTTGGTCAGTTTGCGTCACGTTACAACGTCTGACGGCAATTGTCTATTTATAAGTGGGTGAAGGTGGAAGGTGGAAGTGGTGGCTCGCACCCACAGCTGATCCAATCCAATCCGTGGAAGGCCCCAGAAACCTGGTCGGTTGGTCGGTCGGTCGGTTGTACGTGACATAAATCAATTAGCGGCTCTAAGCTGCTGCCGCATTCCACATTTCCACATATCCACATGCCACTTGCCACATGCCACAAAGTACGTACATGTGGCCCGGAAATGCGCTTGGCCCGGCCAATTGGCTGTGTTCGGGTGGTTCAGTGGGTGCAGGTTCAGTGGTGGGTGGTGGCTCGGTGGGTGGTCCAGTGGGTGGTATGACAGTGGCTTAAGGCTCTGTCTGCTGCTTCTTCCACTGGCCACTTTAGCTGAAGTTGGCGCGCGTATTTGGGTCACTTTTATTGATTTTCCTTGCGGAGCTTGGAGTCCGGACTCCGGAGTCCGGGGGCTTCTATATATTTGTTCCTTTTATATTTTTTTTTCTTTTTTGGGGGGCGATTGCAATCGCAGCTGTCAGTTTGGGGAGGTGCATTAAAAATGTTGGTGCCTTCGTACTTGGGGCCGTAGTTGGGGGTGGGGTGGGTGGTGTGGGTGCCACCACCTCATCAACTGTGTGCCGAAAAGCTGGCCATAAATTATTCAACCGCCAGTCGTTTTGTAAATTGACTTAAAACGTTCCTTTTTGGCCTAGACTGTTTTCACAACCCAGGTGAAGGTAAATTATGCATGGCCAACAAATACAAGCAGGTGCGTGTGAGGCAGGAAAATGGAAAATGGAATAGGTATATCGCCTAGTGATATGGTTCCCGGGTGTACATTTAGTTAGTTGGCCACTTCAATTAGCTGCTGACAGCAAAAAAAAAAGAAAAATACAGCAGATAGGGGTGTGTGTGTGTGTGCGATGTGCGTGAGCTGGTGTTTATTGCATAATCGCCACAAACACCAGCATCGATTTGGCATTAAAGCTAGCATTTGAGCAATTTGATTGCTCATTTTCAAGTACTACACTCCTCTGAATGTCCTTGAATTTTAATTAACTTTGTGGCACGCTGCGAAAGGCCCTCAAACACAGATACTCCGAGGCACGCACACACACACACGCACAGTAACACAGTAACACGGGCCTTCCACTTCCTGTTTGCAATTTGTTTAGCAGCATGCCCGAAATTATGCTACACTTTCCATGCTTCGCACAGCACACACACACACTCGTGCACACGTACACAGTTACATAAGTTTTCGTTGCACTCTTTTAAGGGCAACGCAATTCTACACTGCCACTTAAGGCACTCGAAAAAAAAGGTAAACAAAATATTTATTTGACATTTAAGCCTGCGTTTTGGGGCACGCAAGGATATATACATTTTTCTAGGCTTACTTTGCCTCGTTTCCTGCGTTTTCGAGCTTCGCCAGCCGTTCGCTGTTTGCCGTTCGCCGTTCTGTGCCGCTTTTCACGCGAGCTTGCCACTCGGACTGAGTAACGGGAACTGAGCTGGGAAAACTCGGGAAAACACGCAGCAGCGCAGGTCAGCCCGGGAAAGTCGCTGGAAGTCCCATGGCAGAGCCACTGCGCCCGCGCTGGAAAGCTGGAAGTTCCGGGGGAAAGCGACGAGCGCTTGTTTATGTGCAGGAAATGCACTAGGAATGCGAATGCCGAAAGGCGAGAAGCGAAAGGCTAGATCCGAGAGGAGAGAGGCGCTGGAGGTGCCACGAGGCCAGAGGAAGCGCCACAATTAACCAGACTTGGTCTTTTGCCTGTCTGTGGAGCAGGGCCCCCCAGCCATTCCCTTCCAGAACTTCCCTCGATAAACGTTTAGGGGTGAATGACTTACAACAGGACGACGTTACAACGTTACGACGATGGCACGCACAAGAAGGCAGTTTTCGAGGATGGGTTCAATATGGACATATTTTATGGCAATTGATAGTTAGGATATGATTATACTACTGGCAACTTTGGCATAATTTGCAACATGTACTCTTCAATTTCAGGCATTACTTTCTGTGCGCTTTTCTTGGCTTTCGACCGTACTCGTACTCACTTTAAATGGCGATCCCGGTGCCACACGGCCAGCTGAAGATACTGTCCAGCGGTCTCCTCGCCACTGGAAATCTGGAAGCAGAATCGCTGATCGAAGTACGGGCGACCCGAGTGCCGATGGACGGCGGTGCGTTGGTATCCGGAACTCATGCTGCCCCCGGACGAGTGGCCACCACATCCAGGTGGCTGTGCGCCTCCGGACAGGGCTACCTTGACGTAGGCATTGATGCTGCCGTTTCCACTGCCATGCGAGCGCTGCAGGTCCCGACAGCGAATCACTGCAATATGGGAACGAGAAGAAGGGGAGAACAGGTGCAATTAACAGGTGAGTTGGGCAATGATTCTCTTGGTTCTCTGGGGTTGGAGGCTCAGGCAGACGGCTCCACCGATAATCCAATTTACCGAAATTGAGTTCCGTCTGCCTGGTGTACATGGTGCATGTAGTATGCCCGTGGCTACTAAATTTCTAAATTGAATTCAACTGCAGTGTGCCAGAAAAGTAATTGCAAGCAAATGTTAGGCATTGATCGCATGTTTACAAGCTTATTCAAATTGAGGAAGTAGTTGGCTTTTTATGAATTTCCTAAATAGTGGTGGAGTGTTTGGGCTGTGGTCTTTGGAACTCACCATGTACATTGAGTTGCCTTTCCTTGGCATCGAATGCGATGCTCACATCGATGCTGCCCCGCTGACTGGCCTCCACGTCCGCCCCACTGTTACTGCTGCTGTTGCTGCTGGTGGTGGTGCTGCTGTGGGAGGGGGGCGTGGCCGTGAGCGAACTCCTCTTGGCCACCTGCTGCTCATCCTCGTCCAAGTCACTCGAGGCGGAACTGGATGAGAAGCTCAGGCAGCGCTTGGTGCTGGGCACCAGCTGCAGTGGCTCCAACTTTTTGGCTTGGCTTTGGTGGCTTTGCGTGTGGGTGATGTTGGTGGTGCTGGTGGTGGTGGTCTTATGTGGGTTCTTGCGCCGCACCACCCGCTGCCGCTTCAAGTGGGTAGGTGTGCGCACCTCCATTTCGTGGACACTGGTCTCGCTCCACTCGGCATTATCCGCCAGAATGTTGGCTGAAGTAGTGGTGCTGGCGCCCGCGCCGCCCAGTGGCTTCGTCGTACACCTCACCTCCTTGCGCGCCGACTCGATAATGGCATCCAGCATGCGGTCCAGCGTGGTATCGCCCATTCGCGATGAGGAGAGCTGAGAATCCTCCAGAGCAACGGCGCCGCCGTGCGTGGTGCGTGGCAAGCAGCGCAGTGCCGCCAATTGTGGCGTCGCCTGCCGCGGACCACTGCCCTCACTGAAACTCCTGCGCTGCGGACTCTTGCCGTGCACGTTGCTCAAATCCTGCAGTGCTATCAAACTGGCATTGCCGAACGGACTGCTCATAAAGTGCACACCGAAATTCTCCTTGTTCGCGTCTCCGACTCCTGGCACGCCCACGGCGCGGCGCCGCCCACGCGACTCCTCCACCACGGCACTGGAGCTGGAGTGGCGATGCATCCGTGTCATGGTTGGCATGTCCCTACTGGAAAAGAGAAATGTCTTAGTAATCTTGCCTATTATTTTTTTCAACTAAAAGCTCATATCTTGGCCCAAAGTTGAAATATTTTGAGGTGGCACACATTTTGGACTCCTAATTTCACGTATAATCAATTGGCGTTTCAAATTAAAAACAAAAAACAAAATTTTTTTTTTTTTCAAAATTTGAAATTTTTGTAAGGGGTACCATCATTAAAGTTGTAAATTTTTGAAAATATTTTTTTTTTCGAGCATCGTTAAAATTTAAATGCAGCCTTGTTGGGCTAACAAATACGAGTAAATAGACGTATTCGCATTAAATTTTGGACGAGAATTGAGTGAGATATGGCCAGCAGAGTTATAAATCAGTCAAAAAATATGGAATTTCATAGTTTTTTTGTTTTTTTTTTTGGCGATTTTCGGTTTCCAAGAGCTAACAGCTTGGTGCCAGTATAGATAGGGAATAGGAATAGATTAGTCTGGATGATTTTCCGGATCTGGCTGGCAAATCGGGTAGGCTCGGTTAGGTCCTTGGTTCTTGGTTTTTGCTCTTTGGTCCTTGGCAGCTGGCTGCCAAACAAGGGGATCAGAGCGACGGCTTCCGATCTGGTTTCGTTTTTTCTTTTTTTGCCCATTCTTCTGGTGGTGTCCTTCGGTTTTTGGGAACTCTTCCAGACAATTTCGAGGCAGAAAAACAACAACGGCAACAAATGAAGGGGCGAGCTGGCAAACAAAGTGCAGGACAAAGCGGGAACTTTTGCAAATTGTTCTGGCGGCAAACGAGTTCCTTGCCAGGTCCTTCGTATGTCGCTGTCCTTTCTGGTCGCGAATTTCTGGTTTGCATTTAAATTTAAATTGAAATTAAACATATGCTAATTTCCCTAACAGATTTCTGCGCTGCGGTTGCCAACCATAAAATTGAGCGGCTCCTTTGGACAAGGTTTCCTTAAGGATGCTCTATGGTCTGCGATCTGCGTTTTCATTTCGCTGTGTGTATGTGCGCATGTGTGTGTGTGTGCGTGTGTGTGCGCGCAACAATTACGCCCCAGCATAATGATGCCATTTTGCAAAAATGCGGCGATCGGCAAAGCCAAAAGGGGCCTTCAAGGATCGTCCCAGAGATCCTGGCCTTTGTCTCTCACGGCGAGTGAGATGGAAAATGGGTTTTCGTGTAATCCATAAACGTCACCCCAGCCTCCGAAACAAGATGAAAAGCCGGGCGAACGCAGCCGGTGAAGGTAAAGGCGAGCAAAAAAATATTTTCTTTCCAGCCCAAGATCCTGCGAACAGTGTGTGTGTGTGTGTATGTGCGTATGTGTGTGACTTGTGCCCGGAGGATTAGCTCGGGGTGGTAGGACAAAAAAAAAGATGTTGAGGGGGGGAAAAAAAAAACACAGCAACAAATTAAATGTATTAGAGAGCGCACCACCCCTTTCTTCCTGTGGGCACCGCGATCTGGATCGGGATCTTTGTCTCTAGGGGTTAGGGACTTACGTCGATTCGTCCCTTTCCTTGTCTAAATTAAAATTAGAGCTAGAGCAAAGACAAACACGGCTACCTCATGGGTGTGCGTTTGTAATTGTTTTTTCCAGGTGTGTGTGCTGCCGCTGCGAAAACCGAGCTTATCGAGCCATCTACAGATCGATCGATCTAAATGGACGTATCGATCGTATCGATCGTTTCCTTGGCCCAGATAGTATGTCTTCTAGGGAGTGGGGTGCGGGGTATGGGGTGCGGGGTGTGGACTTACCTGGTAACTTGATCTGCTTGCGACCACGTCGCCTGGCGAACTGCAACTCGATTTAGCCAAGGTTCAACTTGATTAACAGCACTGATTTGGTTCCGTCGGCGGCACACAAACTGTTATCTTAGATAGATCTTTTGCACGAAAAAAAAATAAGCCAACTAATTTCCTCAAGCCAAAAGGTATTTTCTTCCTTTTTCCTTTTTGGTACTACGTATTACGTTCACGTGTCTGCTTAGCACGAGCTCAGAAACGGAAATGATGTTCGGCGCAGGCGCACGTTTCAGCGTAGGTTCGGCCGAGAGCCGAGCCGAAACGAAGCGCTCACGAAGCCAAACGAAGTGGAAGACCAACCACCGGAGAGCAGCTTAAAGAGAGGGCGCCTCTCTCTCCCACTCTCTCTTGGGCTCTGATTTTGTGGGCAGACTAACGGAATCTTAGCTGTGGGAAAAACGGGACTAAACCTAATACTGCAGATTAGATAAGGAGTACGAGTGTATGGAGCTTGGACTGCTTGTATCAACAGCTAGCTGTCATCATATATTTTTGTGTGAGAGATAACCCAGCAAGTGGGGATAGAAAAGGAAAAGGGGGGGCTGAAAGATAATGTTTTGGACAGGAATATGGGGATTTATTACCATGCTCTTGATGAAGGAAACGATAAGCCATCTTAAAATAATAATGCCATACAAATAGCAATGCTCATAAGCTGACAAGTAGCAGGGAAAGTTCTCAGAGACTTTCTTTCCATATTTGAAGATCTCACGAGGACCTCAGCTGAACTCAGTTTCAGCCACCGTCCGACAGGGGCGCTGTGTGTCCAAAGTGCTTGAATCTCCTGTTGAACCTTTCCTCGCTCTTCTTGCTTTCTTTGCTCTCCATGCTCCTCTTGCTCTCCCCGCTCACCACTCTCACCGCTCTTCCGGTGAAAGAACAGAGTCGCTCAGCCAAGCAGGTAAATCCCGGTAGATTGGATCCTTTGTGTTTGCCAGACTTTGCCGTTTGCCGTTTGCTCCTGCCCCTGCCCATATCCACATATCCATATATACTACATGTAGCTGACTATAGCCCGAACAATGGCCTGGTCTCCGGACAGCTGGCGAGGAGCTGTAAAAAAAGGTGGGAAAAGAAAGGAAACCCACACGGCGACGTCGCAAGGTGTCTTAGCCCAGATTTGTCTCGTGTGTGCGTCCTGTCCAAAATGTGGAACAATTGCCACAGGAAAACGGCAGGCGCAGAAGCCAGCATCCAGTCAGCCAGTCAGGGACTACAAAAACAGTAGCCTAATGTCTAATGTCTCTGTCCAGGGATACGTACCGGTCATTACTTTCACTTTGATTTGTACTTGGTCCCGAAACTGCATTGTGTGTAGGCGGCAATGGCAATTTACGAGCCGAAGCTTCGGTAAATATTTGCCCAGATGCCCGGATTCCAACATCCTTGCAGCATTCCAACATCCTTGCAGCATTGAAGGACTCGTGCCCAACATTAGCAGCCGGTTGGCCATGTTTATGTGACGTCCGCTGTCGATCTTGGCATTTTACGAGCTCCCATCAACTTTTCATTTCGACCCGAAAAGATACGAAAAGAGGATTCAATTTGATCGCAATGGCGATGGCAATGCGATGCCCATTGCGTGTTTCCCTTGAGGATTGCGGGGGAGTTGGTTGGCCGGGTTTTTCGTGGAAAACTGAGTTAGCCCGAAACTTCGGTTGAGAGTACTTAAGAATACGGTTGCCCAAACCCGCTGAGACCGCTCGAGGAGACCGCTCAAGTCCTTTGGTTAAAAGTCAAAACTCGGACAGCTGTATATCTGTTATGTCATTGCAACGCCAGTCGCCAGTCGCCAGTCACTGTTCAGCTGACTATTGATGACTCTTGAACTGAGGAGCTTCTGTGTTCCATTCAAATGAATATTTGCCATGCAAAATATGGAGTTTCAAGCTTCTGATACTTGGCAATCTTTGGAGGCTCGCAAAGGTAATATTACTTTGCCATCCGATTCAGCCCACATGCATTTGATGTTTGAATATGCAAGAGTGATCAAGAGTCCTGTCACAGGACTTTCCCCTAACCCGATCGCACCCGATGTTTGCGCTTTTCACGGCCGCCGGTTGAGATTCGAGGGCAGATTTGAGGCTGATCTTTGTCTATGTAATTGATACGATTTCCATGTTTTCGTAATTCGCGCTTCATTAGAATCGAAATTAGCAACAACAACGGACAGCGTTTCGCATCGCTTGATGGAAGGGTTACGTCCTGGCAATTTCGGGGTGGCTTTGCCATTTGTGTTTTGCAAAAATGATCTAAATTGATTATAAATTCAATTTAAATCTCGATGGAGTCGAGGGCTTGGCCGTCTAATTGCGAATGCATTAGGCATTAGCCTTTTAGCCCTTTAGCCCTTTTCGGGTTCGCGTCAAACCCTAAACCCCTTGACATATTTGGTGGCCCGGAATTTGCCTAATTTGTGCGAAACTTGATTTCGGCATGTAAGCGATAAATATTGCGGATTTCGGGGATTTGTGAGAAATTTGCATGCAAGTTGCTCAGGGAAAATGCAAATGTGGGAAATGCGGAAAATATATATACATACACATATAAGGGTGTATGTGTATGTGCAGGACGAAGGACTGAAGCTAGGCGAAATCGAAGAGCACTTTTGATTGACAGGATTGACAGGACGCGCCCCGAAAAAGGACTTTCCGCAAAAGAGAGCAGCAAGAAAACGACTACGACTCCGATGTCCTTGCTTTGTTTTGATATTCACTTCACACAGACACATTTACACACGGTGATGCTGATCGGCTTTTGCTTGAAATTTGATAAATGACCAAAACGACCAAAAAGACCAAAAAATGGCAGACACCGCTTCGAGCCATTCGAGGTCCTTCAAAGTCCTGCTCGCTGTTGTCAGGAGCGCAAAAAAAATGAAAAAGAAAAAAAGTCTGGGGGTGGGCAGTATCAGTACCCTTCTCAAGACCCAAGACTGCATTTCGTAAAAACATCAAATTAGTGCAGCGCTTTTTTCCACTCCTATTCCCTAACAAATTTCCCTTTTTTTTCCACCGCCAAATTTGCATTTCTCAGGCTTCTTCTGCGACACAAAAAAAAGGTTTATCCACCCGAAAATGCGAGAAGAGCTGAGAAGCTGTGTCTGCATCGCAGATCCCTCGTGTCTTGTGTCTGCAGTTGCATCCTTTTCGTCCTCGTACCCACAAATAATTCTCAGACATTGCGGCGCCCTCAAGTAATTTGACAGGCAGCCAACCAAAAATAAGTAAAAAAAACAGAAAAATCGAAAAAAAAACGAACCAACCCGGGGATTTGAAATAATGCAGCTCACTTTTTGGCCAAAAACCCGAGGCGAAAAAAAAACCAAGAAACTTGTTATGCAGCATGTCAAGTCGCCGAATGACATTAGGCAGCCTGATTTACGAGGCCCCAGGCTCTGATTTCCATGGCAGGCGCATTTTTCTGATGCGGATGCGAGTGCGGATGCGGATGCAGCCTGCGATCCGCGACCGGATCTTAATTTCGGCAGCTACCGCCGATCTTTCTCTGCTTCTTCTTGCGACGATCGCCGTGGGGTCCAGCCAAAAAAATAAGAAAAGAAAAAGTAAGGCCGAAATTTAATTGAAAATGTCTGCCTCTATAAAAAGCAGCAGAAAACGTATAGCCTGCAGAAAGAAGGGTTTCGTTTTCTACAGCAGAATAGCCTAAACAAATTGTGTTTTCAATAGCTTGCTGCTTCTCGTTAACCAGCTAAAGAGTACTAATCAAATCTTCTTTAAATCTTCTTCAAATGAAATATTCAATGCAATTTGGTTTGCTGTGTGTAAAGCACAATGCGTAGCAATCCTTCAAAGATGCTCTTAGCTGGCACTGAGGTTAAAGATCCTGCAGAATCGCCAAACAATCCTTGATTGCAGATGAACCCACACCCACACACACACCTTTGCCCATGTCCATAGCCATCACAAATGATCGATCAACCATGGTGCATCATGGTCCATCAGGGTCCATCGATCGATCTGTCGCCCACGAGCTGGCTGGCTTAATGGCTCACTTAAGCACCTCGACTTGAACCCCCTGATCCTGCCACAAACCGATCTCTGACCATTTCCGGGGCGAACTGTCAACGGGCACTAATTAGAATGTCAGTCGAGGTCCTGGTTCCTGGTCAAGGCAGGGCAACCCACACAGCAGTGGAAACCGCAGTGGAAACCACACCACACCGCAGCGCAGATGAGCCCACACCACAATCGCAGCAACTCCAACTCCCTGACGGATTGATTGGAATGATTAATGACCTGGTCTGAGTGGCATTGCGTGACAAGTTTGTTAGATATTGAGCACACCATGAATGTGGTTGTCCTGTGATCCTGCGGTCCTTTGGTCCTGCCTTTCGCCTGCAGCTTGCCACTAACACCTTTTCGTGACAGCTCCGAGCAGTTGCATCATTAATCTTACCGCGGTGCTGTACTGCGTACTGTACATCCAAGCGAGTAACCACTGTGTGCTACTACTGCATAGTACTACTGTAACTGAACGCAAGTTGTGCGACTCTTGGCGCGATTCCCACGGCGATCTCGCGGCGATCTTAAATCGATTTTAATGAAGTACTCATAAACTGTCCTGCAAAACTGTCATAAGCCGCAATTGGGTGCAACATGCAAACATTCTCCTTGCCGCAAAACGCAGCGTTGCGTGAATTTCTTGCCGCGCTGACCGACCACAAGAACAAACAGATTTTAATAGGGAATCAAAGGGAAATTTATTGGCAGCGATTGGATCATCATTGTTGTAGACTTGGGCGACCCTCGCTGCGTTTGCATATCCACTAGGGCTAGACCTCAAAATCAAATCGCCACCCCGAGACGCCGTGCAATGGAAAGGTAAATACCTTGGAGATTAATGAGATTTCTTCTGGCCGATTTTTTGTCCCATATTTCCATTCCGTTTTCTGTGTGTGTGTTTTTTTTTTTGGTTTTTTTTTGTTTTCTTGTGGATTTTTTATGGCTCGTTTAGCGATCGGCAAACAGGGCGCTTGTCTCATAATTTACATGAAATTACTTCATTTGCAGGGGCATTCTTATCATTCTGTTCATTCTGGGTCTTGGGTCTTGGGTCCTGCCACCAAACAAATCGTGAGAATGCAAATCAGTCAGGGTTCGATCGCATTTGCCTTTGCCTTTGCCTTTGTACATCGTCTTCCATCAAAGTCAGAAACTAAATCAGAACCAGATCATCCAGATCCAATGCAGCTGCTGACCAATGGACACGCTGCCAATTAGCCATGAAATTTTCCATCTTGCTGCGATCTTCGGCACCTTTGTCCTCCGTCGCTGGACAGTGGCAAATCAATGGAAAGTGTGCAAAATGATGCTCTCTCTGCACGGCGACTTTCATAACCAGGCTGCGAGTTATGAATGCTCGTCAGATACGCTTGAAAATATGTACTATGCCCAACATCAAATCAAAAGGGAGCTACTTTAATTGATTCAAATGGTCGAAATCTACAAATAAGAAATACTGTCAACTTGGCTCTCAGCTCGTATGGCTTTCCCATAGTAAATAAGAAATGCAATATTTGTCAGAGCAAAGACCTTCGAGACCTTCGAGACCCCATAGGCAGTTTACATAACCCACGATCTGCAGCATCTGAGCCTGAATAATATACTGCTGCCAATGCAAGGACACTAATCACATTCCATTCAGCGCAGAAGGACATCCCGCTGGTCGGCGAATAAGTTCAGCTGGAGATCAGCCGCAGACCAGTAATCCGTAATCCCATTCCTCGAAGACACCCCATAAGATACTCAGATACGTCGTTGCCCTTGACCAGGAAAATGGGTTTGTTAGTTTTTCCCTCTGTTTTTTTTGTATTTTTTTTATGACCCCCGACGAAACGCCGATGAAAACCCACCGAAAACGTTGGGCAAACACTCTTGTCGCACTTTTTACGACACTTTTCCCACTTTTTGTGGACATTTCGCTGCGGTCAGCGTTTTTGCATATATGATCGCAACTGGGGATGTGGCATTGAAGAGAAATTAATGTGAAATTGAAAAAGGTTGAGTGAGGAGGAAAATCATGACTGAGGAGGGGGAAAATGCATGCAAAGCGGGAAAGGGAAAGCAAAGTAACATGCAAAATCGGCTGGGAAATGAGGCGCAGCTCATAAACTAGCTGGCAAACATTGTTTTGATGACACTCAGGGGCAGTCATCCACCCCAGTCCCAATCCCAATCCCAATCCCAATTCCAGTCACAATCCCAGTTCGCTGTCAGTTTTTCACCATTTGCGTATTTAAATTTTCGCAATCCATGTCAGCCTGTGACGAATCCCGGCTGCGATTCGATGCACTTAATTGGCCTGCTTCGGCCAGGAATCACTGGGAATATCTGGGAATCTGGAATATGACGAGGGCAGGGCGAAACTATAAACTAGAAAGTAGAAAGCAGAAAGTGAGGCGAAATTTATGCGCCATAAATGTCGATCAGTTTTGTTGATGATGCGTTGATGCGTTTGCAAAGTTACGGCACTCGTGACGAAAGGGTTTCCTCACACGATTGTAGGTGCTAGCCTAGGTATCCGTATCCTATCCTCACTCTGCTGGATATGCTCTACGATCTGCCAGATCGGCGATAAGGACCGACTTTACGAGCTCTCTAATTTGTTGTGGTTTCCAAAGACGCCAGTCGCACGCCAGTTTGCAGTGATGAGCTCGCTGGAGAGATGGAGAGATTGAAGCTGGTTCATGGCAGTTATCAGATGGGTATATGTTATCAGAGACACTTTAGTACCTTAAGTGTACTGTGGTCCTTTGGTGGATACAGGATAGTGGGCCATGCCAAACTAAAGCTGACCTGGTTCCTCCCTCGAAGTTGGGCTGCTTAAGTGGAATCAAGCTGGCCAAGTTGCCTTCCTTCCCAAGGGCGTGTCAGTTGGTCGCTGGTCGCCGATCCTTATCTCAAGTGTCGCCCAGTTGGCCCAGTTGGTTGCCCAAAGGGTTAGGCTCGCACTGGGCGTACTTATTATTCATTTGAGAGCGGCTTCAGTTGTGGGCGCTGACAGGCGACGATGCTTGGAATTTATGCGCCTGCCGCTTGGTAGCAATTGTTCGGCGTTTTTGGTCGTTTTTGGCCATATGTCGTTCCGCTTGTTGGACTTGGCCGAACTTTATCCTTGGGTTTTTAATTTAATTTACATAAATTTCATTCCTCGCTGAGCGTCGAGAAATTAAAAGGAAAATTAAAACGGTTACACGCGTCCATCTCCTCGACTTCTTCAACTCCAACTTCAACTTTCCAAAGAATGCGCAATTGTCGCGGCTTCAACTGCTTGCTCCTTGAGTTCAACTGCTATGCTAATTACGCGTGTGGCCCATTGTCCAGTGCACTGCGCGAAATGAGCGGGTCACTTTCTGTGCAGCCGTGTGCTGCACTCAATGTGGCAACTTGGCCTTTTGTTCAGTGTACAATTGCACCACGTGCCGATGGTGGAAACACCATAAATGTGGAAATGTATAATGGAAATGCAAATGTGAGGCGAAGGGTGCAACAATAACTGTAATTAAACGCGACCATTGTTGCGGTCACTCCGCCAGCATGTCCTTAAAGCGCCCCTCCCCTCCCCTCCCCTCTCCACTCCACCCCCACCACCATTCGGCAGCAAGGACACGTGGTCAGCGTTTGTTTTGTTGAATGCCCACACACTTCGCGCAGCGACAAAAAAACAGGGGAAACGTTTTAGATTAGCACCGATAGCAGCGGGCAAGACCTAAACCCAAAACCCAAAGTTGGGCGTTGACTGTCCACTCGGCGCAATTAGGCCTGTACAGAGGGCGCTCTATATAATCAACGGCACCAGCAGCTGCTGTCCGGCGAAGATGAATTATGGATCGGGGCTGGACCAGAACTAGAGCAAATAATAGCCAATTAATCGATTGTTCGCTCCAATTTCACGTTAGCAAATGGATCTCGATTTCAAGTTCGTGTCGTGAAAGTGCCAGCATCTCAAATTTGTTGCAGTGCATGGAATCAGCTCAGAAATGAAGATATAGGTAACTTTTTCCTTTTTAGCTGCCCACAAAGACGCTGATTAAATTCCCATAAATAAATTCGCATTGCCCATTTTTTACGTGGCTTGAAAACTTTTGACAGCAATTAGCAAATGATCGCCGGCCACAGCTGCCTTCAACTGCAAATTCTTACGATTCCGCGATGGGTTATTGCTATGGTTATGGGATGGAATGATCTATGATCGAATTTCTCCTCAAATCGGGCGCCGTCTTGCCAAAAAGAGCGTTTTATCAACGCTTCATTTGCCACTTTTCGCTTTCTTTGTGCGAATCCGCAGAAAATGCACCCAAAAAAAGTGGGAAAATGCATTGTTTGTCTAGCGAAGAAAGGAAAAACAAACCCTGCACAAAAGCAAGTTTAGCAAGGGGTTTGTGCTGTGCGGTCGATTCACACACCCAAAAATATCTCTCTGCTTTTTTGTGCATTTTTCTACACATTTTGTGTGCTGGCTTTGTTTCCTTTTTTTTCGTTTTTTTTGTTTTGTTTTTTTAATTTCCAATGTAAGAAAAATCGCTTTTGTTGCGCCCTTTTGTGCGCGGCTTTTCAGCAGTTTTCATCGCCGCTTTCCCCGCGAAAACCCTTGGCAGCTCATTAGGTGCAGGAGCGCAGTTTAATTTGTCACGGTGGCTAAATCAATTCCGCCACCTCATTAACGGCTAACGAATGGCCAAATCTATTGAGTGATCGATGCAGTAGTCTTTTGCTGCCATAGAAGGAATGTTTAAGTGACGAACAAAACCTCTCGATAAGCCGCAGGCAAATGTCACTGAGCAAGCCGAATGCAAAACTAGTCGTAGGCAACTTTTGTGGCTTAGTTTCATTCAGGTGGCGAGGCGAGTTGCTTATTGGGTGGACGATCCTGTCGCGTCCGCTTGGGTCACGTGCGTCCAATCAAGGACACACAATCAAGGATGCAAGGATGTGGCTTATCGCATGTGGCATTCGGCGGCATTCGAATTAGGCCTCGGGGCAATGAGGAGTTAAGTGCCCGCGCCGCTTTTAATAGCACATAAATTAACATAAACGACGGCAGCCTTTGTTTTGCCAATGACGTTGCGAATGCCGTTCCAAATTCCACTTTCCATGGTGGTGGTGCTTTTGGTGCTGGTGGTGGTGGTGGTGGTGGTGTGCTTCGGCACCACTCGGCAGTACTCTGCACCCACTGTGGTTTTTGTTTGCCCATCAGATAGAAATCTGCATTACCATCCCCTCGATCTTTTCCCTTCCCCTCTTTCATTGCATTCCACTGGCGCAGCTTAACGTCGAAAGTTGCTTTCGTTACCTATACCCCACCCCACCCCACAGTGCCCGCGGGTGAGAGGGGAGATGGAAAGCCCAGGGCTAGAGCGAGACAGCAGCGCGACGGACTCGAGTGCACAGTGGGCCCGCACAGTGAGTACAGCACAGTAAAATACTGCAAATTCCTAGTAGTGAAATTCTCAATTCCAAGCTACAGTATCAACATATAAATCGATTATGGCTTCAAAGCGTTCGTCAGCTACTTCGTTACTACGCAAACTTACTCACTATTTAATTGAACTACGATTGATAGTTGCATATTAGCATTGAATTAATTAGCTTCTTTATAATTCGTGCTAAAATCGTACGTACCCGGCCCACTGTGCGTGTGAGCAAAAAGCGGACAAAAAAAAAGAATAAATAAATAAAAGTGCTTTGGCTTCATTAGGCGATTAGCGCGTCTCACAGCAATGATGATCCTGTTGCCAGGACCCGTTTTTGGTATTCCCATTTCCATTCCGATTCCCATTCCGATTCCGATCCCGGTCGCTCTTTCACCCCCACTTCTGCTTTGCTGTTGCTCTTGCTTTGCTTTGCTCGTGCTCGTGCTCTGCTTTTTGCCTGCTTGCTGCTTTTGCTCACTTAATGCGCGCCTGCGCAGCAAGTCAAGTGCGAATCATGTCAATCAGAACGCGACCAGTTGCGGGATGGGCTGCAACCAGGACGAAGGACCGTTAAAAATGTGTCGCACGGCCACGCCCCTCCTCCCCTTTTCTCATTTTCTCCTTTTGCTGATGTGCACGTTTTTTTATCCCGTTTTTTTGACGAACTGACAGGCAAATGTCAGCGATTTACAAAACGTTTAAGCTGCGCGCTCTTTGTCCACTTCACTGCCCATGGAACAACAAACAGCGACGGGCCAGTTTCCCGAATTTCCCTCCACTCGACTTGAAAACTCGCTCGTATTTGCTTTTCATACAGCTACAGTTAGAGCCACTGGAAAAAATGTAAATTTTCACCCAAATAGAAGAGGGACGACGGCACGCGTGTAATCGCCCGGAAGCGTTTCGTTCGCATTCCCATTTTTCATTTAACATTTTTTGTTATATTCATTTTTATTGTTTCTGTCGCCCGTGCAAGTCACCCCCTTTTCGTCTTTTCGTCTTTTTTTCGTGGAGCGTGCGACAAGCGACTTGCAATGTGCCACCAGCAACAGTGCAACATTTCAGCCATTCCACATTGCAACATCGCAGATGCAGTGCAGCCATTGACTCGGCCTTACATGGACATGGAAATGGGGTGGCTGGCTGCGGACCAAAAAGCTTCTGTTGCATCATTAGTAGCCTGCGAAATTTGCATGACTTGTGCGCCTTTTGACCTGCGGCAACAGACGGGGCACGTGGCAGTGTATCGCACATGGCATATGGCATGCAGCATGTAGCATGTAGCATGCAGCAAAAAGCATATATAGCTTATAGCCTGTAGCAAATAGCATATAGAAAATAACGTATTGCGTACGGCCAACTGTCACTGCGATCCGGCGGAACTGCGCCGTCATTTGCCGATCACTCATTCGGCATTTGGCATTCGGCACTACGCATTCTGCCCACTCATCGTTACACGGCGAGAAACAGGGCAGTACTTCGAACGGATGTGCAAACTGCAACAAATAAGTTCGTTTCCTCCTTCAACTTCTAGTCGTCCTGACTGCCAGTCTACATGCTACACGCCTCGTAGTTTCTTTTCTTTTCTAATGAGCCAGTTGCGTTCAGAGCAATTTCTCTCAGTGCAGCACTCGCCTGACTTTCACACCTTGCCAACTGCCCACTTCACCCGATGCGATGCATTTGCGATTGCGATCGCAAAGCTAATTAGCCGACTTGCAAATACAAAAACCCATTTCACTAGATTTTCAATTCGCCAGCGGCAACGAAATGTTGCAACCCTTTCGCTTCAGTTTCTGTTTCCGTTTCAGCTTCGATTTTTTTGTTCTGCTTCATTTTTTTTTTGTCAACGCCGCTGTTCGGATTGCAGTGGAAAATTTGTTTATCATTAACAGATTGCAGCAGCGCGCGCAGGAAAATGAATTATAATTAAGCGGCAACCACCACCAAGCAAACTTGCCGGGATTTAAATATTAAATATGTTGCCACACGCGGCGAGCGGGGATTTCAGTTTCACTTTGGATGCCCATTGTTTGCATAATATTTGGCAATTATTGGAACACACTCACTGACAGTTCGGGCATCCTTCGCCATCCTCGGCAGTGGAGTGTCCTGCCAGGATGCGGATGGCAGACGGATTCCTAAGCCGGCTTACCAGCTTTCTAGCGTAGGGGGGGTTCTGGTGTTTCCCTCTGCGGCTTCTGCTCTTGCAGCATGAGGCATGCAGCATGCAGCTTGCCCCTGCGCAAAAGAAAGTTTCCTGCCCCCGGGGCCAGTGCGAAAATTCGCTGGCGTACTGACTCCGAGGCAGGGGCGTTAGAGGGTTAAGGCTGCCTTCGGAAAGGATTCTTTTGGAAAGGCTTCTTTGGAATGGTTGCTTTGAATCCCATTTGCCCGCGGCGCTGACGACGACGTCTTGTTTGTCAATCAACAGCGCGAAACGCGAACACGAAAATCCGCGAATGCATCGGCATCTGGCAATCCGCAATCCGCAATCCGCAATCCGCTCCTGCCCCCGAAATCCGCAGGCCTCAATACGCAATCCTTGATTCAGAATCCTTTTCAGCCGCAGAACTTCCTCTTTCTGCGGCCAGCTGTTGATTAACTTAACTGCATAATGAAGGAGTGCAGAACGAGAGAAGCTGAAACCCTAGGAAATCGGGTTTTATATGTTTTAAGTGGAGGGAGATATTCGCTGGCAAATAAACAAGCCTTTTATAACTTGGAAATTATAGGAATAATAGAAATTATATGACCATGTAATGGAGCAAACCAAGTATGTATATTCTTAGGAATATATGATAACTCAAATCATTTGATTTCCGAGGGGCAAGACTTCGTTTAACTACGTTTAAACGTGACTGCTTGTTGAGGCTGCTAACTGCGTTGCTAACTCCATAGATGGGCCAAGTAAGTAACCCTTTTCCGATGCCCCGTCAGCTGTGACCAGAGTTTCCACGCCTTTCCCCAGATACGGAAGCCCCCATAACCGATGATCACTCTGGCACTTCCTCCGTTTTCAGTGGACGCTTGTTTCCATCACATTTACAAGCAATTAATTAAATTTTTATCGATTAACCAAGTGACACGCACAGCTCGAAGGAAGTGCAGAGGGCGTGGCGAAGACGGAAACGGGCCAAGAAATGTAAATTCGGCTAAAAAGGGTTAGAAAGGGGCAACAAAGGGGTGTGACCCAAGACGACGACATTAGGCAATTGGTCTAACGATGCGGGTGAGCACAGCACAGCTGGCCAGGTCGAGGGAGCGGAGCAAGTGCACCCAGCGGGGCAGATAACAATAAAAATAATTCAATTATCTATCGCATCGCAGTCTAAATGGTCTACAAATTAGGGACATGCCCACAGAAATGTGCGATGCGATGACAGGTTGCAGCAGCGGGGATTAAGCGGGTTCCTGCCGCAACAGTAGGGTTCCTCTGGAACTACAGGTATTGTAAAGGGTATGTAAGGTATAGGGAAGGAGTAGAAATAAAGGTATAGCTGTAGCTATGCTATATGCTATATGCTATGCTATACCGCACTCAAATCGAGTTACAGTGCCAAAAAGTGTGTGTGCGAGGGCGTCAACGTGCCAACAAGTGTCATGTGCCCAAGGATCGAGGATCGCAGATCGGAGATCACAGATCGGAGATGATGTGTGTGCCAATAGTTGGAAGGTGGAAAGATAGCTAGATTCTGCAGGGATGATCCAACTTATATGGCCAAGGGTATACATCCTTTTAATAGGATATTAATGTGTGCAAAACGGTTGCTGGTTGGATTACTTTAAGCTCTAAAGCTTGCAGACAAAGGCGAAAATCGGGGGTTGACTTCAGAAACTCATTTAGCGTAAAGTATGATTTCGAAATGGATTTAAATTATGATACGCAGCAGTATTCCCTATAAAAGGGACCGTTCTGAGGGAACTTTGTACGCAATGCTTTTAAGTAACACATAGCCACGTTTATGAGCGATTATGAGTGCAAAGTCGAGTACAGAATAGAGTGGGAAAATAGCCAGTTGAGCAGCACAGAGAAGGCAGAGTCCTCGAGTCCATCCTCGGAAACGACGAATGGCACAGCTGTTGGCTGGCTGTGACTTCCTTTTCCTGCTCCTTATCCTGCACCTTCTCCTACTCTTGCTCCTTCTCCTGCTCCTGATTGTCGATCCCGGGGCGTGCCATTGTACCTGTCGGGCATTCAATTATCCTGAGATGGCAACCTGCAACGCCGTTTGTTGTTTGTTTTGGTCGCCTGGAAAAGCAAAGCAAATCGCTTGGTCAAGCAACTGTGTAAATACACGCAGGTCGAAATGCATTCGGCACGAGCTGGGCTATTGCGTAGGTGAGGAAGGTGACGAAGGTGCCGAAGGTGACCGCAGATGTTTCGCATTCATGACGACGATGCTATTGAAACAAAGCTATGGCACAGCAAGAAATACATTCGTGCGCCTTTGGCAAATGGTTCAGAATAATAATATATATAAACTTTAAATTTAAAGAGCAATTTCCAAAAGATTACTGCACTGTGCAGATAGCAGAGGTATAACCTTTTCCAAATCTGCCTCAATACCAACGCGTATTTATTTCAGTTTCCATCTAAATTGAGCATTACGCATAGAAGTAGGCAGCTTTATCAGCAAAAAGCGGATATTTCACCTAAATATTTCACCATTTACCAACCATTTTAAAGGAAAACTGTACTGCTTTGAATTTGATTTAATGCTTTTATTTTGAAAAAAATTATTATTTGAGTAACTTAAGGTAGCAATAAATACTTGTTTAAAATTAAATAATGAAAAAAATGCATATACGAAAACTACATAACAGCAGCATAAAAAAAAAGGTTATACAAGTAATTGGAATAATTAGTGAATAGGTTAGTGATAAAGTGAAGAAATTATGTACAGCAATTGAAAGATGTTTACAGATTAGTTAGCGACTTAGGAACTAGTTAAGCGTCATAGTTAAGCGTTTTCCCCCCGTTTGTCAGCGTTGCTCGCCTTCTCGTCTCCTCTTTTGTGGGCTGCCCCAGGATCGGTGTGCAAGGACCTCTGCTCAGACATAGATGGATGAGGGCAGGGCCAGTCCCACCTCGAAGTAGTTGCGCTCGTCGACCTTGTAGCGCTTGATGGGCGACTCCTTGGCGACGATCTCCTTGCGGCTGCGCTTCAGCGCCTTCAACGGCGTCTCCAGGCAGAAGGTGTTGTCGCAGGGCGCAGGCTTGGCGGCGGAGGACATCGGCCTGGCCACCGGAGTGGCCAGCTGCACCAGCAAGTTGTGTGGCATCTTGGCCAGCGGCGAGGCCGGCTCCGGAGTGGCCAACAGGCCACTCTGCACGGGCAGGGGCATCAGGCCGAAGCTCAAGTCCGCGGCCGGATCGTCGCCAGGTGCGTAGGATGGCGACAGCACCTCCTGGGGGCAGTGCGACTCCATTTGCTGCTTGACCAAGGTGCGGCGGCGCAGATTGAAGGTGGACCTGCGCGGCTTCTTCTTGCTGCTGGCATTCGCCTTGCAGGCGGAGTCCAGGATGGCATCGATGAGGCGATCCAAGGTCTGGTCGCCCATCTGCGTGGAGGAGGCGGGCTGCGGTGTGCTTGGACGCACTTCTGCCTTGGCCAGCACTGGCGGTTCCTGCAACTCCGACTCCTGCAACTCCGGCTCCAAGGTGGCCACAAAGTCCGCGTCCAGTCGACGCTGCTTGAGTTGGCTAACTCCTCCACCCGCACCCGCACCCACTATGTAGCGTGGTTGGCCCAGGAAGGGATCCAGCGGCGCCAGGCCACGCAGCGCCAAGTGCTGACCACTGGGCAGTCCGTTGGGCGAGTAGTCCTCGGCGAAGCGTGGCAATGTGGTGGCGTATCGCACACTCTGCACCCTTTGGGGCGCCTGGCTGCGCACCACCGCCTCTGGGGTGACGTTCCGGATATCGCTGAGCGGCGCCAGCACCAGCGGACTGTTCAGCAGCCGGGCAGCCATGGGCACTGGCGTGGAGGTGTAGCCCACGGCGGTGTCGGGCACGTTCTCTTTGTTGGCAATGGTGGCTCTGCGCTGGCGGCGCTGTCGCCGCTGCAGTCTACTCCGCTGGGCGGGCATCCGCTGCTGGTTGGCATCCTCATCGTGCACGGGAATCTCGTTCAGGCGCTGCGCCGATGCCGTCCACTTCAGCATGTTGTGTGTGTGTTTGCTGGGTTTCGTCTGTTGTGTGGTGCACAAAAAAAAAGGATCTGCTTCTAGACTCTGCTAGTCTTCTGCTCTCGACTGCTCTCGCTGACAAACTGAAGCGGTACGGGGAGCGGTCTGCGTTTTATACCCGCTCGGCACTCGGCGCACGGCGCTCAGGGGTTCATGGCTGCGGGGTTACGGGGTTACGGGGTTACGGGGCTAGGGGTTGTTGCGCAAGCGGCACCCCGGCGGGCAGAAGGACACTCTCCCTCTTTCTCTCGTTC
Organism: Drosophila yakuba; assembly: GCF_016746365.2. NCBI lineage: Eukaryota > Metazoa > Arthropoda > Insecta > Diptera > Drosophilidae > Drosophila > Drosophila yakuba. The sequence continues at coordinate 6,161,583 of NC_052526.2, read as the reverse complement.
GCTCTCTCTCTCTCTCTCTCTCTCTCTTTCTGTGGGTGAGGAGCGCTCTTAGTGGCGAGAAATCCTTCGGCCTAAGGATGTCTTAGGCAGCAAAACTGTCTTGGGATCTCGAGGAACTTCAGCAACTGCTCGAGGATCTCAGAAGCTTAGTTTAGAATACGAACATCATAAGTATATCACACGTGCTTTATGTCATCGTATCTCAAGTAATCTATCTAAGATCTATATAAATACGAGCTATGATCTATATATCTACGAGCTAAGCTCTATGATCTATAATCTATATATCTACGAGCTGTGCTCTATGATTTATATACGAGCTCTGATCTACGATCCATCTATAAGTTTGATTTCACACAATAACTCAGTGCTTATACAATCTGATACTTGTCAGATATTTTTATTGGCCTCGTCCTTTCCCACAGTTCCCAGTAGCACGCCGGGAATCCCCCACTCCCAGCCAGGCACTCATCCACAGCACCACCACACGAAAATGACATCTAGATGTCTATCGGCCAGCGGCCAGCGCTTGGTTATTAAATTTGCTTTCATTCCCCCCCCTCAAGGAAGTCTGCTTCCTTTCGCCCTCGTCTCCCCCTCATTTGAATGGACATTTCGAGCAGCAACAGGCTGGCCAGCAGAGAAACAGGAAACAGGAGAAGGGTAGCCAAGTTGTCCAAGTTGGCCAGGTTAATTAGCCCAGGCCAAGTTGCACTTCCTGGCCGACAGCTCCTCGTCAGTTTAGCCACTTGTCGTTGCTGGGTATCGGTATTAATTGCGGCTCTTTAGCGGCCGCAAATGCAATTTATATACTCGGCGGGCGGCTTTAATTGAAAATGTTCGCCACTTCCGGAAGGAAGCATTAGAAAAATTAGAAAAACGTTACAAACTCTGGGAAAAGTCCTGTGCAAAGCGTCAGTTGTGTTCTTAGCCAACGCGGGGAAAAGTTTGTGCACAGTTTATCAATTATCAAATTATCAACTTTTTAGTCGAGAAGTTTGGCTACAAAGATATGTTACAAATTTACAAATGTAATAGTGGGACTTTCAACTTTTCTGTGTTCTATAGTAAACTGAATTGGTTCCCATAACCTTTGTAGTGATCTACATATAGACTAAAGCACAGCCGCAGCCTGCCATGTAAATATGAAATATGAAATATGGAACCAATAAGTAGATGATATTTCTGATGACAAGATCACAGATAACTGCCCCCATATGTGGCTCTTGACCAGCCGCAGATGAAGTGATCATCGAGATCCCTTCAAGTGATCTTCTCATCTTGTGATCCTCGAGCAAAGATCCTAGATCCTAAGTGACGTTCAAGTGATCGCAGCTCGTCATCTTCTGGACTTGGATCACTCAAAGTGGCTGGCTAGCTGGCTCTCCAACTATCTGATCTACTTTAGTTTCGGATGTGTAGGCATCCTTTTGAATGGCTGCTGGGTTCTGGGTTCTGGGTTCTGTTCCCCTGGAGATATCTTCATTTGCCATCACTCGATCGCTAACGGGCATCGTATGTTTCGCACGTTATCCTTTCGGCATTTTTTGCGGTGAAAGTCGTTTGGTTTCGTTTGTTTTCATGTGACTATCTAGCGATCGGCTTTCATCCTGGATTGGCACAAAAAAAAAACAAAAAAAAGGGTGCAACTAAAAAAGAGGGTAACTAATTGATTGCCCCGTTCCATCCACTGAAATGGTGAATTTATCAACTTTTCAACTCTTTTCCTTCTGCGCAGCGTTTACTTTGCGAAATGCGCTCCTTTTGCTTACTTTTTACTTTTTTTTGTACCCCTTTTCCCTGCGATTTGCCCTCGTTTTGTGCCCGTGTCCTGGCGTATTCCTTTTGTAGCGTTGAGTTATTGCTGTTTACATAGCCGCACAAAAGGATTAATTGGGTTTTTGAGAGAGTTTTCCAGCGCTAAGAAAGGATTGCGGCTTGTTGATTAATATGATTTAACGAGCATCCTGCGTCCTGTGTCCTGCGTCCTAACAAGGCGTATCCCGTCTTGTCTTCGCCAGTAATTTCTATTTCCACACTAAAATTACCATAATCCTCGCATTTTCTGCGGTTTTATGTCCTGTGTCCTTGGAATGGATAAAGAACTACACGAAAACCACTCAAATTGGAATTGAGTTTTGCCGCATTTCGTGTGCGACGATTTTACGCTTAATTAACGTGCCCAAGGACCCGGCCTCAAGTCACGATCCAGTCCCGGTTCCCATTCCGATCCCGCTTTCGATCACCGTATGCAAATTGCCCTTGCATTTTTTTACCGCTCCTCCCCTCGCCTCCCTTGCCATCCCTGACAAGAGCCACTTGACTTTCGCTCTCACTCCGCCGGCGTCGCAAGAATCCTGTGCTCCTGAGGACGAAGAGGTCTTCCTGCTGGGTGGCACCTCCTACGATCGTCACTTGAATATAGAAGATGGATGTGTGTTTTGCCTGCTGTTTAAGCTTAAAAGTGGCACGTTTGCACTGTTTGCATTGTAGTGAAGTGCGGCTAGATGTAACCCCTTGAAAGTGGCAATATACTCGATCCTTTTAATTACCTATAACCTATTACCCTTTGCATATGTGCATACATGTGTGCTGGCATGCAGATCAGCCACTTTGGGTGGATCCTACAATGATAGGGCTGCTTTATGGTCGCAGGCCTGTGATTAATGCGCCCGTGTTCGCATTGTTTGCGAAATTTATCGATGTTTGATTTGCTGCGCGCCGCCTGAAATGGCATTCAAAGTGCCCAACGTGTATCAAAGTGTATCAAATGCGTGTCGCACGGCTTTGTTTGCGTTTTGCATAATGGCAGAGGGCAAGGGAATGGAAATGGGAAAGGGAAAGTGTTTGGCGAAAGGGGAAAGTGCCAGTTTGCGACTTCATTAGCGCGCTGCATAAAAAATAAATGGTTGTTGGCGATTTTTGCGACTCTAAGCGGAAACCACAAAAAAGTGTGAGTTGCCATTAAATCATAAATGAACCGAAATGATTAATTGAATTCATAACTTTTACGCTGGCATTCCGCACTTCGGAGGCAGGGGCCCAAAAATGACTGGCACTATATAAAGGATAAATGTATAAATGTATAAATGGATAAATGGCAATAGCAACACACGGGCCCCTGGCAAATATCATGTTTATGCTCATAACTTTCCAACTCAAAAGTCGACCAACTGTCAACTGTCAAATACGAGACAGTTTCGCAAACGGATCCTGGCCCAACAAATTTCGGGGTTGGGGGGATGCTCTCCTCCTAAGGACGATGACTGAGACTCGAGACTCGAGTTGTGACCCTGAAAAAGTAAAGGAGCGGCAGCGCAAACTGGAACACACGAAAGGACACCCAAAGGATGCGTCTGAGGCAGACAGCGCAAGACAATGGATGCCGTAATGAAGAGCAGATACAGATACAGATACAGATACACAGATACAGATACGCAACGGGAGATGTCTGCTGCATCCAAGGAGCAGAAAGTAAATTGCAACAAAGGAACGCTTCGCAGGGAAAGGATGCGAAGTGGGCAAAAAATCAGCGGCAGGGGCTGAAATTATTGCAAATAATTTAGAGCACATATTGCAGAGGACTCAAAAATGAAAACACAAAAAAAAAGGATCCGACTGCCGATCCCTTTTTCGGTTTGTTCGATTGTCATTTGCCCACAGCGAAAATCAGGCAAGGATTCCGCTGCTCGCAGGAGCAAACGAAGAAGTAAGAAGTAGATCGCTCGCCCAGCCCTCGAACATAAATTTGCAACAATTAAAAACAAAGTTAATTAAAATTTATGTGCGACAGTTTCTCGCACTCTCGAGCAAAAGAAAGCAGAAAGTGCGGATCGGGCCCATCCTTTTGCCTAATTGCTGGGTGTGTCCTGTTTCCTGTGTCCTGCGCAATGCAGAGCCATTCTGCGCCTCAACAGTCCACTTAAAAAAGAGATGGGCATCGCACGTGAAGATGACGATGAAGATGAAGATGTTTGCTCGCACATAAAAAATGGGCGTACCGGGGAGGATGACCATCGATGACCATTGATAACCACCGAAGGCCAGTGGTTGACCTATGCACAATGGCTTTAATGGTTATGGTTGCCTTGTCGCCTTTTCTGGTGTTTCTGTTAGGACATCTAGAGGACGTCCTTGTAGTCGTCGTCGATCATTGAATTTTTGCTAAAACTCGTTTTTCTGTTTTTTTGCGAATATAAATATTAGTATTTTCATCACAGCATTCGAAACATTGGTCCGAATATGGAATGTCATACCTCGTTGAGTTTGTAATTAAATTTCTAATCAAACTGTGTTTTCAAAAAAAAATTATATCGTTTTCAAATTCTTTGCAAATTTTGATGATGTTACCCCTTACAAAAAATGCGAAAATTTGGCCAAAAATTATTTTTACAAAGTCGGTCAAAAAGTGATTTGGTTGGTTAGTATTGGTAATTAGGAGTAAAAAACTGTAATTCTTTTAACTTTCTGACCATTTTTAGCCAAGTTATAACGAAAATATCAATCGTAAATATTGCATTTTTGCAAAAAATTGTTTTTCTGTTTTTTGCGAATATTAATATCAGTATTTTAATCAGAACATTCGAAATATTGGTCCGAATATGGAATGTCATACCTCGTTGAGTTCGTAATTAAATTTCCAATCAAACTGTGTTTTCAAAAAAAAGTCTATTTTTTACCCATTTTTCGCAAATTTTGATGGTCACCCCCCAAAAATGTAAAAAATTGAAAAAAGAATAAATTTCCCCAAACTTGCCAAAAAGTGATAGGGTTCGTTAGCATTGGTTATTAACTGCTCAAAACGGTTCTTCTTGCACCTTTATGATCATTTTAAGCAAAGCTATGATTAAAATGCCCATTAAAAATTGTTTTGGCAGTTGCAGACTATCAAACATGAAGAAAAGCTACATGTCTATAATCTTATGCAAAAAGTCTGTGGAAAAGAAAATTGTGCACCAAGTTATGAGAAGAATTTCATAGCATTTACTTGCACATCTTTTGTGGCCACAATCAATAAGTTATAAACAAAGAGGCGCACTTTATGGGCTGTTTCGCAATCCTTTGGTGGATTCACAAGGGGCGGCGCCTGTTTTGCATAGGAACCGCAGTCGGCGCCTCCGGTTTTACGATCCAGCGGGGGGCTGTGATCCTTTTTTGGTGTCCTGGTGTCCGCTGCTCCGCCGCCGAGCGGCCCAATTCGAATTGGCGCGTCCTTTGTTCGCCTCACGAGCTCTCGACGCAGACAAAGCCGCCCTGTCAGTTTTTGATGCGCTGCCGATGCGTAGCAGATTTATTGGCCTCTGGCTTTGTTTGATCGCATCCTGGGCATCGGAATTGGACTCGGACTCGTCCTTGTCACGTTCCACACGCTGCGAGGAATAAGGACTAAAGACTAAGAAGCGTGAAAGTGCCGAATGTCCGGCAGCCGGACCTCAACAAAGGATCAAGGACCGAGATGAGCCAATTTCAATTTCCCATTCCCATTCCGATTGCTTGCGCAAAAATTACCCAAAACGTCTCTAAATTAGAGCAACTGTCTTGGGCGGCTCTGCTGTGGTGCGCAGATTGGTTCGGTGGTTGGAGTTGGCCACTCCGGATTGCAGCTGCGTCCATTGCCCATTGCCCATCGTCCTTTGTGGCTTATCCTTTTACCTGGGGCCAACTGGCCAGGAGAAGCGCTTGAAAGGCTTTCCCTAAATCTAAATCGATTCGCAGCAGACTCGCACATGCCGATGTGATGCTCTGATGTAGTGAGTCCTTCTACTTCGAAGTTTTCTCCTTACTTGGAGTTACATACTTTGCAGAGGTTGAGCTACAAACAAACTAAAGATGCGCTTTTAGATGTGTGACCTTAAGATGCTGTCATATGCGGACATCTCAAGTTGTCATTCATGCAGCTATAATTGCATTACGACCTGACCATTCCAAGTTGATTAAATACAAACTGAACGGGGAAAGTCAGGACCCTACGGGCGCATCCTTCGCATGTAATTAGCCCTGCAGCTCGTCGATATGGAAATCAGCTTGCCACCTTGATTGACAATCCCCTGATCCGATCCCGATCTGCTCGATCCTCGTAAGTGCGTGAGTTCTGCGAGGGACGCGTACAAAAAAGGCATTCCGGAAAAAAAAGAAACATTTCCCACGTAACCCAAGATGTCAGGAAAAGAAAAAAACGCCGCACCCCCAGGAGAAAGCAATGTTGTTGCAACCATAGCTAACAAGCCTGTAATTACTCGGCACAGATTGTTACACCTTAATGGACTTTGCGTCGGGACCTCGGGGCACACACACAGTTACCCCCCAGAAATCGTGTAAATTTGCATAAAAAATGCAGAAATACCCAGGAGTTGAATGGAAAATGAATAATGAAAAATGAAAATGCGAGGTGGTGTCAGGGTGAATCCGTTCGATGATATTTTGACATGACATCGTGGAAATATTTATTTGTCATCGCCTTGACAAAGGGATTAGGCGCAATCATATTTTACGGACATGAAAATCCGTGTTCTTCTGCTCCTCTGCTGTCTTGGCATTAGCATAGGTCCAAAGTGCAGGAAATATTTTGACACCCAGTCCCGTGCAAGGACGCAAGGACACAAAGACAGTTCAATTATGAGCACAAAGGGTTAGGGGTTGCCAAGGACTACAAGGACTACAAGGAGTTGTAGTCGGAGTTCTGGCCAGCGTAGGCAATGTAAGCTGGCTTACATAACTGGGCCACACAAAGCAAATCGGGTCTAAGTCGCTTAGAGAACCAAACTGAATTGAACTGAACTGAACTGCACAACGTGTTAAGATCCCCTGACATCTGTCGGACCTCTGTGAACGACGATCTATCCCTATCCCTATCCCCACAGCCACAGCCACAGTTACAGCCCTTTCTTATCGCCAGTGCCACATCGGCCAGCGGCGTCTCTAAATGCAGCAATTAACTTAAAGGCCAACTCCAGATACTGCGCAAGGAAGAGAGCTCACTCAAGCGCGGAGCTCACTCCAAGTCCAAGTCAGCCTCTAAGTAGTTGCACTTCCGACAATTACTGCGCACTCAGGAGCCCGAGAACTGGACATTCCCGTGCTGATGCGACTCCTTGGCTGCTTGGCTTCTTGGCTCCTGTGGGGGAGTACTCGTAGTTGAAATGATTGCGGTCAAGTCGGGATCGCGTTTCTCAGGGTCATAGCTCGCTAAGCATGCGCGCTACTCCTTTGGAGTCGCAACCCTCTGTTGCGACTTTCCTGGTTTTCATTCTTTTTGTAAGATATTTTTCGCAGGAGCGTAGGTCGTGTGCATGCCATAGATCCTGTGGGCTTTGCGCTCTCCAAGGGCTATAATAGCTAAGATGACAATGTTTGGTCGTAACTCGTTTTTAAAATTGATACTTATATACAATAATACAAGCCTTAATTGTTGCTAAAAGAAACCTCTGGTTCTTATCCCTACAGCAGACACCCTGCATGCAGATTCCCATCGATTGACCATCGAGGCAGCTTGAAACACGCAGCAAACAGCTCTATAAAACTGGGTAAATAAACATCGATGCGAAACCCACCCAAATAACCAAACGCCTGTGTCCTGAGTCCCGTGTGCGAGCTCGAAATTAAGAAATTACAATGCGGCGGGACAAAACGTCGCATGGCCAATTAAAATAGGCATTCGTTTTAGGCCTATCACAACAGTAGGCACACAACTTACATGAAGCGATAAGCAAATACCAATAAAAAGGACATCGGCGCGGCGGAAAAGTGTGGGATGATACGGAGTGGAGAGTGGGGAGTGGGATGCGTCATCTGGCTGATCGGTTCGTGTTGGACAATTTAATGCAATTAGTGATAGCGATATGGATATGCGATGGTCAGTGTCAGTTTGGGCATCGCTCTCTTGCTGTCCGTACTCCATATTCTATATTCTATATTCCCTATCGGTAATTACATAATTACAGCGCGCGTGTCCTGCAATCGAAGGGATGTGTGTACGAACGTGTTTGCTACATGTATCCACCCTCTCCTCGGATCACAAGTAGGCGAGCTAGGTGGCACATGTCATGTGCCGCGGCATTGCATTTCCAGTTCCAGTTCGGATTGTGCTTGCGATTCCGATTTCACTCGGCTGATTAATGATATTATGTAATCCCATTAGGGGCCATTCGGCCGCGGGGCAGCTTGGTGAAAATAGAAATAGAATCGATCCGAAGCGAAAAGAAAATGCCTGTGAAATGCAATCAACCGCAATAATCGCGAACAGCAAAGAGCGAAAATCGAAAATCGCAAAAATCGAAAGCAAAACATTAGGCGCCTAATGCGACTTAGCCCTAAAAATGAGGAGGGGAGGGGGTTTTCGGAAATGGTTTTGTGGAAATGGCCAAAGCCAAGAAAACCAGACCAACGACCTACTTCAATGACGATGTGTTAATTTCAGTTGATTGACATCTGTCGGGCGATCCTCGCAGTCCCATTCCCTTATTCCCATTCCCACTTCCATTCCGGCTGATTCCGCCTTAAAAAAAGGAAATGTCCCATCTCTTGACTTGTCATGTAAATCTCAAGGATGTTGTTGCGGCTGGCCAAGCATGACGCGTCATCTTTTCGGGGATTGTGACTGGATTGCGACTGCGAAGGAGCTCACGTCACAGGACACAGGACATTGTCCCGATTGGGTTGTCAGTGAGTGAGCGGATGACGCGGCACACAAACGCATAATCAAAATCGAAAAACGGCCGAAAGCAACTTTTTGCTGCCTGTATAAACTCGTAAAACTGCCATATGAAATAGCCACCATGTCATGACTATGACATGTATACGCGACCCAAGGACATCCTTCGGGCGAGTCAATGTCAGGACTTAGCTATCATCTAGGACATCTTCTCCAAGGACAGATGCAAACTTGGCCAGCGCCGCAAAAAGAGCAAAAGCAAAAGCAAAACGGGCAGAAGAGGCGCGCAGGGGAAGGATTGTAATTTAAGACACTGCCATTCATGACGTTTAAATTTCGCAAATTGTCAAAATTATTGCATTCGATATGCAGCGCACAAAGCGAAGGGAAAATTGTGCAATGAAGCCGACAGCATTTTGCATGCCCTGCCCTTAACCCTTCAATGTGAGTAAGAGTGCGAGTGAAAGTGAGGAGGTACTCTAATCACTCGGAAAATGCCTCCCATCCCCGCCCCTCCGGCGAACTTCTTGAGGAGTGTGTGAAAAATTGATAGACTTGTCATTCGCCCGTCGGCCGCCGACGGGGTGGATTTCCCTTGCGCCCGATGTCCTGTTGTCCTGGTGTCCTCCTTCTCATAAAGTTGCATAAATGTCAGGCGACTGTCATGACAACCTCTTGTAAACGCCCCATAATTTTTATTATTAATGGACTCGGCACGCCATAATCGATGAGCTGTTATATCTGCTATATCTGCCATAACCCATATCTGCCATCGATTTCGCATGCCGAAAAGAGTTGGCAGGGGTTCCACGGATTCCTTTTCCTTTGTCATGATGCACTCAACTCTTTCCTTCATCTTTGCTGCTTACCTAAACTTATTAAGGAGCCCTTCTTAATAGATATTCTAATAAAAATATATACATACATACATATATATAACAAATATTATACATATATATATATATATAATATTGTGAGAGCAAGTTTTCATGTCCAATACTAGAGTTGGTTTTTGTATTATTTTGCCATTTTCCCGTTAATATTTATTCAATAGTTTACATAGTGTAAAACAATTACTTTTTACTCGCAAAATTTAATATCTATTTAATAACGGATATTTTTTAAATTTCGATAGGTAATGATCGGTTGGAGTCCACGCTAAGCCTAGCTAAGTTTCTGATCCGAAACGAGAAGTCCAATTGGGTCGATTCTGTGCTGCATACATCCGAGGTTTCAACCACCAAATGCGACGACACTACCAAAGATCCAAACCACCAGCATGCAACGCTGCGTAAAATAATGTAAAAGATCAGCTGCTAGTTCTTAACGTTGACCGCTTTAATGAAAATAAAGTAAATAAAGTTGCTGCAATGCAATTTGTGTCATTTTTCAGTTTCTGAACACCAGGCGAACAAAGCCAGTAGGCAGCAAGCTGGCGCTCTACTTGCCAGCTTTTAAGAGAGAGATGCATAGAGCGGCCATTATGAAACACAGCTGTTTTCGCTTACGTCTAAGCTGAACTAACGGTTACCCCTCCATCAACTGGCTTCCTGTTGGTCGAATGATTACTATCACACGGTGGGGGGCGGCTATCATAAAAACTATCAGCTGTTTTGATTTACTTTCAACTACCAGCTGGCACCTACTATGATTTCTGTTCGCCTGGTATCGGAGATCCGAAAACCTTCGATTTTGACTGACAAAATGGCAAGAAGGCGGCCGAAAAAGTTGATAAAACTGGCTTATTTTCCGATTAGAATTACCAGGCGAACAGAATTGCCAGTAGGTGACCATTAAATACAGTTTGGATTTATCTAAGGATGGGAGCGTGTGAGCGATTCTTGTCCCGTGCCAAGCAAATACATGGGTCGTTCATAGTAAATTCGTGCCTGGCGTGACAAATTCGTGACACAGCCAAAAAATCAAATGGTTCCCCCTTCCTTAGATTGTGTTTGGCATATTCTAACGGTTGTTTTGCGCTTATCAGCATTTCAAGGAAAAAACGGATCGTTGGCTGCCTACTGGGATTTTTGTTCGCCTAGTACTTAAGATCAGGAATCTCTTCGATTTCTTGAAAATGTCAGCCGCCCGGATATTATTTTCGCTGCTAAATCGGCCACTTTTTCGTTTCGCACACCAGGCGAACAGAAATCTCAGCAGGTGACGGCAGGTCCCAGCAGATATCATAGAACGAGACAACTAGCTTATATTTCCATGATGGCCGTCCCTTTCATGCTTTCAGGCGTCCACTAAGGAGAAACCCCGTTACTTTGCAACGGAACTCAGATCAGAGATGATCAGTCACATTGTGCTTAACGTGTTTTTCACGAGATTTGCACAACAATCACGACATAAATAAAATATCCCATGTGGTTGTTGGAACGTGACAAAAAATCTGTTACACGCGGGCATCTCTATTTTAAGCAAAAAAAACGGATCGTTGGCTACCTTCTAAGATTTTTGTTCGCCTAGTACTTAAAATTGGAAATCTCTGAAATTTCTTTAAAATGTCAGCCGCCCGGATATTATTTTCGCTGCTAAATCGGCCACTTTTTTGTTTCGCACACCAGGCGAACAGAAATCTCAGCAGGTGGCGGCAGATGCCAGCAGATATCATAGAACGAGACAACTATCTGATACTTCCATTATGGCTGTCCCTTGCATGCTTTCAGGCGCCCGTTGACCAATAAGGAAAAAGCCCTAAGGAGAAATGCCGTTACTTTTCAACGAAACGCAGATCAGAGATGCTCAGTCACATTGTGCACTCGGTGCTTCACGCGTATTTCACGAAATTTGCACGAGAATCACGATATAATTTAAATATCCCATGTGGTTGTTGGGAGCGTGACAGGAAATCTGTTACACGCAAGCATCTCTATTTTAGGCAAAAAACGGATTGTTGGCTTCCTACTAGTATTTTTGTTCGCCTAGTACTTTAAATCGGGAATCTCTTCGATTTCATGAAAATTTTAGCCGCCCGGATATTATTTTCGATGCTAAGTCGGCCAGTTTTTCGTTTCGCACACTTGGATTTTGCGCCCATGTATATGCAATACGAAATATGGGCAGGTCGATGATGCCTCAGCGACTATGATATAATGCAGGGTATATTTGTAAGCTTACTAAGATACTAGGAAAGAATTGCCAGGCAAATATCAAGGAGCAATGGATAATTATTTTCGATAATTTATTATGATTGATTTCTTAGGGCTATGAAAAAAATTCACTTACAAGTTAAACACTAATGGCTAGCTGGGACTTCTACAACTATAGATGAGAGTTCCATTGAGAGTTAACTGGTGAGATTGCGAGATGCACTTACAACTAATACATTTTCCAAATATAACGTATACTCCAAGGACTTAAAGTACTTAAATGCGAGTGTGTAAAAAAAAGAAAGTTGAGCCCCCTAAACTATTCACAGATAAGCTGACCCAAAAAACAGGACATACGATTCGGGATCCTCGCGTTCAACGCATCAAGAGAGGAGTGCACCTTTAGGCGGTGGTTACTTTGGCGGAGGTGAAGGCGGCCAGCTGGGCCTTGAGGGCGTCGATCTGGCACAGGAGCTCGATGTTCTGGCGCTCCAGATAGGCGGCCCTGATGGCGATCTCATCCTCCTTGATGCGGCGACGATCGCGGGACTTCTTGGCGGCGGCATTGTTCTTGCGACGTCTCTCGTAGTAGGCGGCATCCTTGACCTGGCTGCCCGAGCTGATGCCCGAGTTTGCGGCAGTGGCGTTGGCCAAGTTGCTGGAGCTGCTGGTGGCGGACTTTCCCTCGAAGTTGCCCGCCTGGGAGTCGCAGTCGCTAGACTCCTCCGCGGCAGCGCGATCCTCGCTTTCGCTGTTGTTGTTCGAGGAGCTGCCTTCGTTGACGGATCCACTTCTTGAGTTGGTCCTTCGCATTTTGGGGTTGGTTACGGTGCGCGATCCTCCGTTGGAGCTGCGGATTTGCTCAAGCACCCGCTTCCTGTATTCGGTGTAGCGCTCCACTCGCGGATTGTCCAGCAGGACATCAGTGGCTGCGAAATTGGCGGCTATTACCAAGGGATCCCGGGGAAAGGCCTTGAAGGGGCGTGTGTTCTTTCCCGCCTCGCCGCTGCTGGAGGTGGTGGGCGTGGTGGCCTCCACAGCCGGCGACTGGGGATTCTCCAGGACATCGATCTGCATGGTGCTGGCGTTGCTGGCGGGTCTTGGTGAGTTGGTCGCGGAAGCGGCAGCAGCAGCGGCGGCCGCAGCAGAGGCGGCAGCAAAGGTCTGCAGAAGGTTGGCGGTTGGTGTCACCTTGGGCGGAGCAGCAGTGGGCGTGGCTTGCTCCTGCTTGATGTTGCTGTAGTAGAAAGCGGGATACAGGGAGGCCAGTTGTTGCTGCTGCTGTTGCTGCTGATGTTGCTGCTGCTGCTGCTGCATCTGGGCGGCATACAGCAGATTGCTGGTGGGCGAGGCCGATGGGGAACCACTGCCGTAGCTGTAGCTTGTTTGGTAGGGCGAGGGAGTCTTCCTGGGCGTCTCGACGCTGTCACAGCGACGGGAAAGATCCAGGACCTCAGCAGAGGAGGTCTGCTGCTGCTGCTGTTGCTGCATCTGCTGATGTTGCTGCTGCTGTTGCTGTTGCTGCTGCTGACTGAGGGCAGCTCCCAGCAACTGCTGCTGGTAGGCGTAGGCCGTGTACAGATCCATTTTGGGCAGGCCCAAGGATCCCTGAACCGGCAATTGGCTGTGCGGCAAGTGATGCAGTGGCTGCTGCTGGTGGTGCTGGTACTGGTGGTGGTGCATCAGTGGCTTGCGATCTGCATAGATTGAGAGAGAGAGAGAGTTTAGTTTACTTGATCGAGGAGAGTCCAGGGGGCGTGGCTAACTTACCAGTCTTGAGATCGAAGAACTGCCCGGCCATGAGTTTCTCGTGCATTAGCATGTTGGGTGTATGGTCTCTGTGGGTTTAATCCAACTGATTGACGCTATATATGGACTATATAGAGTGGTGATCTAGCTGTGTTGCTGTGCTGTTGCTATATCTTCACGCTGACGATGTCGAACGCAAACTGATTTCCTCTCGTCGGAACCCCCTGCATTTATACCCAAAATCCGGAGGCTGCGCCGACGCCTCATTCACATCGAAATGGCGGACACGAGCGGCCAGCCGAAGCGGTACGAAGCGGTACGAAGCAGGTAGGCGGTACAAAGGCCAAAGGGCAAAGGGGTGATTCTGATGATTCTGGTTCACACTCTGTCCCACTCACCCTGTTGCCCTCTCTGTCTCGCCCCCTTTCGAAAGGGTTTTACAAGGGTGCGCGGCTGCCCTTTCCCTCCTTTGGTCCTTTAGTCCTTTGGTTTTCGCAGTTTTCGCAAAAATCATAGTTCTTTGTGCTATTGTTACTTCGCCATTTAACGTAATTTAAAAAAAAGCAGCAAAAAAGAAGCATAAAGAGTTTTCGAACTTAATGTTTCATCAGTTTCCGCGAAGGGATATGGTTTTTTCTGGGTTTTAATGTTCAATGAGAAAGAAGTAGGGAAATTCGTACTACCTCTGCAGTGCTTTACATTTCGTTTTCAAGGAATTGCTTAAAATATGTATAAGTCATATAGAGTTCTAGACTTTGGCTTCATTTTCATTACCATTTTTATATAAACTGGCATTTTGCAGTTGTATCTAACTTACTTGCTTTGAAATTTTAGGAACAGAGAATCATTACTCTGGTAAAACTAAAAACCAATTTGAAAAAGCTTTAGTTGATTGAAGTAACTGCAGGATACGCTTCCTTCAAGTATACAGAATAAATCGCATTGTACCATCGTAGGCTATTCTTTTCAGCATTCAAATAAACCACAAACATACTTCTGAATCTTCCAGAACATTTTGCAGATCAAAGCCCGCAGCTATTATAATTAGAGCCAAATCATACTTTTCTGGCCAGAAAGAGAGGCGTCTGTCCAAAAAGAAAAAGAAAAGAGATAGAATCTGGCTTGTTGATAATGGATGCATAACGTCCAAGGGTTGTGATGGCTAAATCCGTTTGTTTTGCGCTTTTGTCCTGAAATCCTTTTGCTGACCAGCCCATCATCCAGAATCTGTGTATCTACGCGATGGCGAATGCGAATCCGTTGGATTGTGCGTGACAAATTATGGAAATTAGGGCGAGTTCTGGCGTTCTGGTGTTCTGGTGTTCTTGCAGTTTTCAGCCTTTTCGGCTGGCGTAATTCGCATCCTTTTCCTATTTCGGCAATGAAAACACGGCTTCCCGGAATCGCGGCAAGGACACTCGCCAGTCTGACCATTTGATTCATGACGCCGCCACCTCGAGGATCAAGGATCGAGACAAGAATCAAGAAACGAGCGTCCAGAATCATTGCGACAAGTGTCCATCATGTTGGCTGCTTGTGTTTGCCCTCCTCCTTAAACATCCTAGATTTCATGTCCTTTATCCCTTTGGCGGCGTAAAATATGGGAATATGGGATGTGAGATCCTCGACTAGTTGTTTTACTTTGTTAACTGTTTGTTAGCTGTCCTAACGGTCGTCTCGTCGGCCAACGGAAGTGGTTAGCGGCACAAAGTTGACTGTCATCCATGGGAAAAAAGGATGCTCGATACTTACTGCAGCTACTACGAGCACATACTCATAGTTTGGAGCTATGCTATCAATAATACCTACGTTACATGATCGATCAGATTGCCAATTCCAATTCCAAATCCACTTCCCCTTGCCCAGTTTCATTCATTCTCTTTTTACAACTGCCCATTCAGATTGCAAATAAAAAGAGGGATCGATATGGTAATCAGTAAAAAACCGCGAACTTATCCACTAATCCGTGCGCTAATCCAACCGTAAAAATGGTGGATTAAACTAAAACTGCGACCGTCACGTCGCCGTCATTGAGTCGATCCCTTACCTGCGCCGCCCTTTACCAGCACATATCCTCGCGCACATATATCCTGGCCGTATAACCCAAGTGCAGCCCAATCGATCCGATCCCGAGCAGATGCCATAAAAAGTCGCGGCCAAGTCGCGAAGCCAAAGAGTTGCCAAGTTCGCCGTAAAAACCAGATTCAGCGAAAAAAACGAAATGCAGCGTACGTAAAAAACAGCAGGTCATAAAGGCATAAAACCATATAGCATATATTCATATACGCGGACTGCTGTTGCTGCGCCATAATGAGCTCCGCACCAAAGATGCAATATTTGTGCAATCCTTTGAGTGGCGACCTTGGGCGCGTTTTTTACGGACTCATCTACCTGCTAATGCCGCCCGAACGGGTTGCCCGCCCACTCGAATGCCTCTGTTGCCTAAAAAACATCCCGAGTTTTATTGCATAATGGACGCTTCGTGCGAAAAGGCCTCATTCCGAGCCAAAGTCCGAGTCCGGAGATCCTTAAACCGCTGCTGTTTTTTAAGGCCAAAAGCCATAAACGGGCACTTTGGCCATCGGCCATCGGCGGTGCCTAAAAAAGGGTTCTCTGCCTCGCCCATTGTGGCTGCGATTTTTATATTGGTCCGCTGGTAGGTGACAAAGAAAATCAGCGACTAATTGACTGAAAGGGGTTTGCCCTTATATGGCCCGTCCAAAAAAAGGGTGAGCAGTGGTTTGCATTTGGATTTGGATATGGATATGGACATGGAATCGTATTTGGTTGGTTTCGAGGAATTGCCGTTAACTCCTTTCGCGGCCCTTTGTCTTAATGGGATAACAGTCGTAAATGGAACTTGCGTTGGCAGCAACTTATGGACATTATGAACTTAGGACTGCCATTTTGTTTCTGAGAATCTGTATTCCCGTATCTGTAGGTTAACCCTAAAAAACCCCTAGTATGGAATGAGCACTTCATGCCATATATCTGACCATATATCATCTTTTTGATATCATCACAATTGTTGCAAAAGAGTTTTCCCATCCATTCTGCCCATTTCCTCCAAAAAGAAAGAGCACAATTGATGAAATGAGATTACTTTCGAATGTATGATTAGTTTGGCCGTCATTCAGTTGATTCTCCGCCTTGATGGCCGCCTAAGCCCATCAGCAAAGGCACTTGGGCACTTGGGCCCGTCTATATCCCTATATCCTGCGATGCTAATGAGGAAGTAAGTAGTCGGTCGGTAAGTAGTCACCTAGGAAGTGAACGGGGATTACACGTGCTCCTCGGGCGGACAAAGGCCCTCTCCTTCTCCTTCTACCGAGTTGTTTGGGCTAAGCGAAAAAGACTAACCAGGATCGAGGACCAAGGATCACTTGTTTGTTTTGCTTGGCATATGCAAAGTGCACACTTGCACAGGATAATGGGAACAGGTATTGCTGCTCGGCTCGATGTGTCTGGGGATTTGCCTTAGCCACTTCCGCAAACGGAAGTGCACAGCACAGCGCGGCAAAAAGAAGCCCCGACTAAAAAGACACAAGTTAAGTACGCAAAGTACTGAAAGTACTCGAAGGGAAGAACGGAACGCACCACAATGGCCGTAGCTTCCGTTGTCAAATCCTTTGGCTAATTGTTATCCTATGGCTCCTAATCCCACGTCCAGCAAAAGGCTGCTCAATTATGGCATCTTTCTTTAATTGAGAGACGTCTTCATCATCATTCCCATCGCCCAGCCGAGCGAAAAGATCTCGAGCAGATCTCGAGTCCGCATCCTGGATTCCGCAGCCGTATTGCATTACTATGCCAATTAGTGCGGTTTTGATTACCCAAATGACATTGCCTTCGAGTCGCCTTATCTGCGTGCTTATCTGGTCGAGTCGCATCTTCTGAGTTGAGGCGACAGCGCGTCTATCGTATTATAGTACTATCTAAAGTTTGCGCCGCATAAACATGCCCGCCACTTTGAATGAACTTTGAATGATCGGCGACAATATTGAAATTGTGCGTGGGTTCAAGGTTCTGACTCAAGATTGGGCTGATCAATCAACCGCTCAATGGAATCGATGGATCGATGGGGAGACCCCACACGGAAAGAGTGCCATCTAATGCTCGTCAAATTGGCGCACAAAGAGCTCGGCGTCCAGAGTGCTATTTAAATGGGCAAAACTAACTTGCTACTTCCTTACGCCATCATTGTGACTGTTGTCTTGTCCTCTTGTCCCGTTGTCCCGTTGTCAGGACCCCAGGAAGATGGCCAGGATACAGAAACAGGGGATCGAGGGGTGTGTCCGTGTCCACGCCCATCGCCATCGTCATCGTTATAGGAACATGAGAATGGGAATGAGAATGAGAATGCTCGGGTTGGGAAAATACTCGCACACAGCAGACAAGCAGAAGAAAGAAATCCAAAGAAAGCAACATTTCACGCATGATTTCCGTGTGGGAGATCACGGCACTGCAGCTACACTGTGATAAATTAGACGCAGCAATGTCTGCACATTAATGTTCTTCACACAGTCCGTCCAAAACCGACTGTTTCCAGTGTACTGTTTGCTGCTATTGCAGGGTATTCGCCAGCGACACTGATGGCACTGATTCATTTTGCATGCATCATTCGCTTTGATGAACTGTCAACTGCGCTGTTTGGGCCATTGTTCCCAGTCTCAGTATCCCTGTGATACCGATGTATCTTCGAATGTTTTGGGTGAGAACCGCTCGCGGTACAGTTACAGTTACACTTACACTTACAGTTACAGTGTGAAACAATTCTAATAGCCGAAATGGGCGCAAAAGACCCTTATTCCCCATAATGCCCTTTCATTGCTCACTTAATTTTATGCATTTTACTGTTGATTAGCTGCCATCAGCCATCAGCCATCAGCGATCAGCCACGACCATGTCCATTGTCAGATCTTTTGGGAGAGCACCGTTAGGGGTTTCCCCGGAGTTAATCAAACCGCCGGGGGCGAGGAGCCCACATAAAAAGAGTTACGATCCGCCCCCGACCCCGATCGACTTCATCGGCTTCATCGGTTCCAAGCCCACTCGATCTATCAAGCGGCCCTTGAAATTTTCACACCTTTTTGCTAGCGGGAGTGTCCTGTCCTTGTGTCCTTTAGTCCTTCTGCTGCATCCTTTTTGGTCCATTGTTCGGCTGCGGGGCAAAGCCGCCTACGAAACCCCGTTAGAATGGCTACTGTTAGCCCCCTTCCTCTCCAGATTCCTAATGCCAAATTCCGGATTCGAGATCTCAGCTCACATTGTTGGCCAGGACAATTGCTGTCAAAATGGCATTGCAGCGGTTTGCGGATTTGGCCGTCCTGGTAATTGTGTCAATTGTCAGTTCGCACCATCTCCCATCTCCATCTCCCAACTGCCATCAGCATATAAAGCATATCCATCCAACACGATCTCCAGCGGAACGGAAAGGATGCTGCCCAGATACCATCGAGAACGGTAGATCGGGGAAATCCTGGAACGGAGAACGGAACTGAACTGAACTGAATGCTCCTAAGCCGCATATTCCGCATAACTCTTTCATGGAGTGACTCCTGGCCAGCTCGTAATATGAGCATTTAACACCGTAAAGTCTTCGACCCGGCCACGCCCATTGTATCCGAGTTCCGTTCAGTTTCGTTCAGTTCCGTTGTCAGCTCCTTTGAGTGCCACAATTGCCTTTTGCCTCGAGTTTTTTCACACGAAACTAAAAACGAGTGAAATCCATGAGATTAAACGGTCTTTAAGCGGTTTAAGCCCTTTGTGCACGCAGTTTTGTAGGTGGCAGTTTTGTGGGTGCCATTGTCACCGAGTTCTGCCAAAAATATGAATACCAAACTACCATATCATTTCATAATTTTCCGTTTCATCTGCAAAAGTGCATTTTTTGCTTCTCGGAAGGAGAACACTAATATTTTTCTCCAAGCTCAGTGGGCCGACGGGTTCCGGGTGATCCTGTTCATCTGACCAGGTACAGCTCTCTACTCTCTACTCTCAAGATCCTCCATGGTAATCCTGACTATCTGGCTGCCTCGAGTTAATCTCGCATAATATTGCGTGTTCCGAGCCGCGTAATCCCCCCCAGAAACAAGTGTCCTGATCCGGCGGATCTCCACTTTTAAGCCGACCACTGCCAGATTCCAGACTTCAGAATCCAGATCCACATGACTTGACTAACTGTCGAGCTGAGCTCAACGAGCAGATTTATCTGAGCCCGAGTCGCAACAGAAATACATTTGACGCAATACAACAACGCAAGGGAAACAAAAAGGTAAAGCAATGTTGCTAAATAAGTACAACTTGCAAATAGAGAGTTGAGTTAAGTAGCTTAACTACAGCAGTTTGGGAAAATAAGACCAACATCCGTATAAAATATTCTTCTCCATCTCGAACTTTCCCCACCTCAGCAACTGAATCTAGTTTTAGTCTCAAAGTAGCAATTGCATAATCCAAAGATCGCACCAAGTTGCATCCCAGTTGCATCGCCATGTTGCATGCACGTTACATCCTCCATTGCGCCAGGGATTGCGCCATTTTGGCTCGATTATAAAAATCGAGTTCCTGCCACGAAATCGAAGACTCTGCCGAACTCCGGGCCTCGCAATAAAGTAGAGCTCGCAGGGCCTTCACAGCCAAGCAGCCAATCAGAGGCAGAAGCCACAGCTGGAGGGGATTTGGAAACAACCACCACGACAAACAAGCGCAGCGACTTCATTTTGTGTGTCTGGTGGGAAACGGGCAATGAATCGCTGAGCAATGAATCCCCGCAACTTCATTAAAGCCAGGAGATGAGATGAGATGAGATATTATTTTGGATGGGAATGGAGATGCTGGAGTTGGTGTTGGAGATTGAGTAGGAGGGAGGAGTGGGTGACGGAGCCAGAGATCCAGGGCTTAGGGAAAATGTGACAGCTGTGCCAGCTGACCCAGTCCATTGTCCATTGTCCGCTGTCCATTGTGTCCATCCGCAGGCGAGGGAGTCTCCTGCATTTAATAAATAAATAGCAGGCGACAGACAGACAGACAGCATTTTCATCGGGGGCAATTTCATTAGGGCAAATGAAAGGGTTCTGCTTCGGCATCGCTTGCCATCGTTTCGGTTCAGTTCGGGAAAGCCTTTTCCGACTTTCCCGGGCGGTTGCTTAATGATAACAAAGCCGGATGGCGGATGGCGGTTGGCGTTGGCTTGATTACAAGTGGTTGCTCGCTGGCAATTTTGCGGGCAATCTTTGCCCGGAATGCTGTGGTCACTTTCTGTGGCAATTTCCTACAATTGTTGGCTCAACCCTTCCGCTTTTTTTTTGCTGCTGGGGCGCAGCAGGGTGGACATGGATGGGAGTTTGGGAGTGGTGGCAATTTTGGGAGTTTTGGCACTTTCGGGGGACATTTATGGGGAGTCTGTGGAGTTGCTGGCTGGCTGGAAATTAGGTTTTACGCCCCCACTGCTGACTATGTGGATAGCTGACTAAATCGATGTGCTGACCAGACCAGCTGCCCCTCGTCGTGGCTGCGAAACTCTGTCATTGATACCAAAACTGTTTTGTCAATACAATCGGAAGAAACTCGAGATTCGAGAAGACTTTTGCTGCGGCGCAGCAACATTATAAGATTATCTCTGGCCGGAGAACCTCAAATTTGTGGCCAGACAAGTGGAAGCGATGCAAAGAAAGCAGATCACTTCCTGTCTTACCCTTCGCCGATAATCTTTTTGTCGTGATCAATGCTTCGTTTGCTTTGCTTTACCAAAATAGCCAAAATAGACAAATAGTGCGATCAGCGGAGCGTGGAAAGAGTTCCTCGCCCTGGGAACTGAACCGCTGTCCACCGGAATCCTTTTTCTCTGGCAGACCATGTATAAATATAAATATATATCGCGTTTATTGTCTCGACTGTCAGCGGAGACCATTAGCCAGGGTTTTCCAACAATCCGCTGGACACAAAGGAGCCTCACTGCTACACTCACATATGCCACGCCATCTTAGCACTCTAAACTGAACTCCTAATGATCTACGGTTCCGGTCGACCCTTTGGATACCCTGCCTACCTCTGCCCTGCATACAATTTGCCACAAGTTGCCGTGATTAATTAACTTGAATGGCAATGGCAATGGCAATGGCATTTGCATTCCCATTACCAAGGCTCATGTTGCGTTCTTGTTCGCATTGCACGCCAGTAACGAGTAATTTGAGGCGCTCAATTTTTCGACGCATAATTAGGAGCGGCCTGAGATCGGAGATCGAAGAACTGAGAACTGAGGACCGCTGGCTGAGGAATTGTTTCGGTGCACGAGCCACACGACTTTCTTCACTAATTGTTCGCTGGAACGCTTGAAAGGAACTGCGGGAAAGAAAGTTCCTCGACAGCCGCCTCCTGCCACGAAGCCCGAACTTGATCCTTTCCCTTGGAGTGTGGCAAACGAATCGATTCAGTAATTCAGGGATTCTGGGATGTGCTCTGGGTGCAGCAATTAGTTCGAATTTGCCGATCACTGGTCTCCATTAGGACTAGAAAGCTGCAGCTTTTCTAGTTGTCTAGTTCCAAGTTGTAGGCTTCGAGTGGCAAGTTGATTTCCTTGGGGTCAGAAGAATGGAGGAAATGTTGAAGCTTCTGGCTGCGAAAGGAGACGCTGTTCAGCTGGCTGCTGGCTGTTCATCCCGGAGGAAATGCTGCCACAGAATCCGAGCATTGAAGGGCCACACGAGCCAAGCGACAGGACAGTTCGCCTCCCATTGTTGGTTCATTTATCAAAGATCCAAAAAGAGCCAACTCACGCTTAAGTGGAAGGCTGCTTAATGAGTCTGTTTGCTGCCCAATGTCCAATTCTCAATTCTGAATGCTGAATGCTCGATGACCAAAGTCCAGTGTCCAGTGCCCAGTGTGGTCAGCAGCTGGAAAACGAACACATGTGGCTCATGCCCCTGGCTAGTGAAAGGATTCGACTTCGAGCTCTGAATCCTGGTCTCTGGATGGTGGATTGTGGACTGGGAACACACGCCACGCACATCCTCATTAATCTCGAGGGGGCGTAGACCGAATGGCCGCTGGATCGCCAGAGGATCGCAATTGCTCCGGCTCTAATCCCGCCGTACACAACATATTGCGACTTTATGTCGGGGAAACGCGACTCGAAATCCATTTGCTTGGCTTGGCTTGACTTGCGTTTTGTTTTTCCAGCATCAATGGCGAGTTAGTTCGACTGGACTGGAATCCAATGAAAATATAATAAGTGGGCACGTGTTTCTTCTGCCTACGACGACAACGATGAGCCGATGCTGCTCATACAAACGATTTGTTTTCCTACGGCCAACAGGCCCTTGGGCCTCGTCTGGGGTTTGTTTTCACGCATAAATATTTGTTTTTATTTGCCCAAGCACAGTACTCTTCTAGGGAAGAACGCACAGGATCCCTGGCCAGGCGCCAATCGAGGACCTCCTCTTAAGCCTTTACAGCTGCCCAACGGAAGTGGTGAAGTGAAGCCGCAGTTACCCAAAGTAGCCTCACATTCGCCGAGGTCATTGTGAAGTTGAAAAAATGCAATAAGGAAGTCTATTTTTAGTTACCCCGAGCACTAGATACATACATAAGAAAGGCTTGCAAGCCGCGTGAATTATGAATGAACTAGAGAATTGAAATCGTTTCTCAAGTGCAGAAAGACGTGGCTACGACTGGGCTGGGACTTGGCTCAAACGCAACTTTACAGTGGCCAAAGTTGTGGCTTTGCTGAGAGCTTAGAGTTGCATAAGGCGCATAATTGGGCCATAAGTGGCAAATGGGCCGACGAGCTGGTGCAACTGATTGCACTGCGTGCTCTGGATTAGAGTGATTTTTAAGGGGAATTGCAGTCCGCTTGGTTCACACATAGCTGCTCGGCCCTGGCTCTCAATTTGGCCAGGATCTGTTAGCTGTTAGTTGTTAGACAGTTGAGGCCGAGCACTTTGAGCCGTGGGCGTGGGCGTGTGCGGGGCATGGATTTCACACACCGAATCGCAGGAGGATCGAGAGCCTGGCACAATCCCCTGCAGCATGACGAAAGGTAAATTTGTAAACAATTGTGCTAATTAAGCCAGCCCAATAAAAATCGGCTCACGGAGGCTTGAGCCGAGAGATGCCTGGGTTGCCTGAGTGGCCTGGGATGCCTGAGATCTCCCGGGGAGATCCAGGCGAGCACTTGAACTAAATCCGGTAGCTTAAACGAGTTAAAGGAACTTGAACGGAACTTAATCCCATAAATTTGGGAAAAATACAATTTTAATCAGGTTAATTCGTGTGTAGCGCGACTGTTGCATGGCTTCGGGATCTGGGCCATGGGATCTGGGATCTGGGCCACGGGATCAGACACCCAGGTAGTCGAGTCGATTCGAGTTGAGTTGGTCGAGCGAAAGGATTAGGCCTCTGGATCTCGGGGATTTAGCGCAAAACAGAGGTGAGTCCTGCACAATGCCCACCCACCGCCCGCCTTCCTGCGACATTTTAATTTAATCTCAGATTACGAGCGAACGAGGAGATCGCGGATTGCGGATCACAAATCGCGGCATCGGGGATCAGTCCAGAGTCCAGCAGATTAGGCCACTCCGCTCGTATATTGCAAAATAATGGTCGAGGAGTTCCAGGGGCCAGTTCGATTGCAAAAGTTTTACGTAAATCCGTAAGATTAGATGGCTAGATCCCCAGATCCTCCAGCCAAGCCCAATTGTTAGGTCAATTGCAAAATCACTTGAGCGGCGAATGGAACTGGAAACTGCGAACTGCAAACTGGGACTTGGGAACTGGGTCATTGCGAGGTAATCCTAGTGCCAGAAGTAGATCTAGGTAGATCCCTGAAAGCCACTGGTCATGCCCACTAAAGCTAGCAGTGCCTCCGGTGATCTCATTCCCCTGATCCCCACACAACGTCCAACGTAGTCTGTAGCGTTGACTTTCGAACCCCTGGGAATACTAAGTACTAATGGCTGAAAGCTGCAATTGATTGCCACATTTTTAGAAGATATATATTTGCAAAGTGAACACCGAGAATGGTGAAAAATAAATCAAAGATTAAAATCAATTATCGCCTCTATTGCTTGCCGACAAAATTCAGCAGAAGAAGTGCGAGGAATATGTGCTGAATAAACAAATAAATCCCCGATCGCCACGTGCCGATCATGCGCTGGCTGCAAAGGATTGTCATTCGATCGTGACGCCCCAAAGGGAAGGGATTTAGGCCATGAGTAAACACATTCTGATCGCCGGGATCTCTTTGCGAATGTCAACACAGATCGACTAGGAGTCGTGGCGAATCAGATGCGATGTGCAGTGCGATATGCGATCGCTTGGGGGTTGAAATGCAGAAATGAAGAAATGCAGAAATCACGAGGGGATCGGATCGCGAGTCCTCCGATTGACACTTGGCCCTCTCACCTGGCGGCCGAAAGTGTGTCCCTTTTCTCGCCTGTGATTGGAGTGATTGCAGCGATTGGAGGGATTGGAGGGATTGGAGGGATTGGAGGGACTGGAGGGAGTAGAGTGTGCTCTGCACGTGGCCAAAGGACACAGAGCGAGAACGACGATCGTCCTTTGTGTGGTTTGGCCCGCCCGTCGTTTGTTGCTGCTTCTCCTCCTATTTTTCTGTCCCTTTTTCTGTTTTCTCGTTTTTTGTCAGTTTGATCTTTTTGAGGAAGATCTTGGTGCAATCGATTACAAGAAAATGATGATGTTTCCGAAGGATAATCTCGGTTGCAGCATCTACAAACTGCCGATGGACGGGCGTTATGCATCATTATTTGACTCACACTTGACATTTCGATTGTTGCCAAAGAATGGGAACAAGGGCCAAGACATCAAGACAACAAGATGCCAATTAGGGCCCCTCATTCTTGTGCGATCGAAAGAAGATCAGTGCAGAAGTTAGGGATCACAGGTCCCCGCGGAATGCGGCTTATCCGGAAACCAGAGTTTATGGCGAATCGAGCTCAGATTCTGGCCGGGATTCAGCCATTTGGCAGCGCCATTTTGAGTGTCCGCTTACGGCGTTACGAGACTCGCATCACGCAAGGCTTGCACAAGGGTTGAAGTTGGGCATTTGGGAGTCATCTTCTCGGGGTGAAGTCCATCCACCATCCACCATCTACTAACCACCATCCACCATTTACCCCGTGGCCATCCGAACCCCCGGAAGGTCGCAGAACACGTGTCCATGATTAAATAAAATGTTTGGCAATTCGCACAGTCAAACTGCAGTGACTCGGCCACCCTTTCTGGGCAGCAGAGCGCCCAACTAAACGGGCAAGTGACAGCATCGATTGGTTATGGGTATGCAAGCCCATCAGATGCGGCAAAACGCGATTAGAAGAAGGGGTGCTGGCACAATTAAAGCTACAATTGAAGCCACAGAACAGACCAGAAACACGGAAGCTTACAGATAAACAAGAAATAAATGCTGGGGAGAAATTGGGAAGAAATCAATAATTTGCGCTTGAATAGAGCAGTGAAATATATGTATAATAAATGGCAAAAACTAGTGATGCTGCTTTGGCGAAAATTCTAGATATTCCTAGGTATATAGGCCGTATTTCTAAAGTTCGGACGCTCAATCATTCCCCGAAACATTGCGATTCGAGTCGCACAATTCGTTTGAGATAAAAACTTGCGAATGTCCTTTCTCCCAGATGTTTTGCCAATTCATTCTTTAAATGCAAAGCCACAGACGTGTGAACGCCTCGATGATTGGCCAGTAATCTCCAAGACTCCTGGAGTCATTTTTCATTTGGCAAATTTTACAGTTAACACGCTGGACAAAGGGGGCTGCAGAGAAAAGGAGAAAGAGCAGCTAATATCCTTCGGCGATTACACGGAAGCAGGACTCGTATGTGTGTTTTTTTTGTGTTCTTCCTGAACGCTGGACAATGGCATTTTTATTGATAAAAATTATGCACGCCGGCAAACAAAGGCGGGTCCGCAAAAATGTTGGACAACTTGACTCAGCAGAAAAGCAGGAAAGCGGCGAAGACGAACGATCCTGCGACAAAGGACCTGCTGTCATAATGGCTCAATCAGGCAGCAGGACTAAGGACACTCGGCCAAGACTAACGGTATACCCATGGTCCTGCATTTTCTAATGGTTTTCTACTGACTTTCTACTGGTTTTCTACCGATTTTCTGCTGATTTTCTGGCCCTCTGTTGACACAATGTCTGGCGGACAGAGGAAACGGTATTGCTGCGGTCACCGAAATGTCATCCATGCGAGGATGTGGACACAAAGACATCGCCACGGCGACAGTTTCGACTTTGATGTCGGCTCACTTGAAAAGGATCCTCGCATGTATTTGCTTAACTGTCTCCGCTCTTCGATGGGTTAACGGTGAATCCTGCGCAGGACACTCCCGTAACGACTTTGTTTCCCAGCGACTTTGATTCCCATTCCGGTTGAAGAATGTGACAGAGGCACCAGCAACCAAAGCACAGTTTTACTACAGCGAAATTAAAAAGTTTACAATCAAAGACACTTCAATTGCATGCCCATATGCGTCCTATTCACACCCATCATCTTCATCAAACCCAAACCATCAGCGGCGTAATTGATCAATCTCTATTCAAATCTTGAAAGTTTGGAGCGATTTAAGCATTTGAAAACTGACACTTCCCCTTGTCGAAAGGCTCAATTTTCTTAGCTAATTTCAGCAGTCACCCAGCAGGATTTCCAAAAAACAAAAGAAACCAACTACTACATCGATTTTCTATTGAACTTCCTAGCTGTGAAAAGTGGGCGGATGGCAGGGACGCCCATTTCAGCTAACGATTATTTGGCAGAAAATTTGCAATTCTGTTAAAAAGCAAACAGGATTCATGCAAAAGGATTTGCCAGCTAAAGCGTAAAATGCCGTTTAAGACCATTTTCCCCGAGGGCCCGAGAGTCCTGGCTATTCTTTGGTAAAGATGATGCGACAGCCTATTGACTTAAGATTACGAGAATGTGCAGGAGAAAGGAGATCCTGAGCCCGTTCACTTGTCACTACTTACTCACTTACCTCGTAAGCCGGCTGAGCTGCATAATAATTCCGCAAAAAAGAAACAATAATAAGAACGAGGCATCTTTTTAACATCCGTCTGTTGATTGTAGAGTAATGCATTTGAACAACGTGGTTAAGCAAGCGGTAATTAACTATTGGCCCTTCTTGATGACGTGCGCCAAGTCGTAGACGCCACGCACAGCCTTCAGCTTCACGCCGGGCACGTCCTGCAGTCGCCCCACGCGGCACAGCACGATGTTGTGCTCCTGCAGGTTGTGCCCGATGCCGGGTATGTAGGCCACCATCTCCTTGCCGGTGGACAGGCGCACCAGCACGCACTTTCGGTTGGCTGAGTTCGGTTTCTTGGGCTTCTTGATCAGCGTCTTCAGGACGACGCCCTTGGCGAAGGGCTTTCCATCCAGCGGCTGGCGCGGAGGTCGCGTCTTTATGTGCGGTCCGCTGCGGTGCATCTGCTGCAGCGATGCCATACCACGGATGGCGGTCTCATAGCTGCTCTGTATGGCTGGAAAAAACGAAAGGGAAGACAAGTTAGTTATGTTGCTTACTGAATAAGAGTGCAACAAAATTAACTTGTTTGGGGGCTATATCCATCCGCAGAGGTTTCACTTTAAACTACGCCACAGTCGAACTTGTAGGTCATTCTATGACTTCATGATCAGTCTAAGATATGCACACAGGGGTGAGGGAGATGCAGGGGTGGGACCGAAAGAGATCGGTTGAAATCAATAAAGCACGACTGTACCCGGCATCGAAATGCGGACAAAAGGGTCACTTCCACGGACAGTTGGTCAGTGATTGACAATGCCCGCTGGTTCTGTGCTGGCTGACTGGCTAGCTCCTTTGTCCTGCGGCTAATCTCTGTGGAAATCGAGAATTGTGGAATGGCGTTGGCGGCTGGGCGATCATAATTGCAGCCAAATGACGCGCAAGCATGGGAGCATTCGCATTCGCTCCGCATCCTGGCAAGCCTTTTTGGGCCAGAAACAAAGCGTTTTCAATTATAAATATGCCAAAATGCTAAAATGCCACACACACAAGCGGCAGGTAATAATTTCCATATGCAGCATTGCCGGACAAACAAATCCGCCACCTTTTGTCCTCTTGTCCTCTAAACGGTGACCTTTTTTTTGCGGTTGTACATTTTCATTGTTTATGCGCTTTTCCTCCGTTTTTCGGGGTGACAGGTTTTCAATTATTTTTCCCATTTAAAGCGGGGGAGCAGCGGAATGTGCATGTGCATCTGCATGTGAAACTGGCAATGAAAATATTCGCAGGCGAAAAGTGCGGCCGCCACGCGCTCATCAAAAAGAGTTGGGAAAATGCAAGTTGGGAAATGCATGCAAGTCGAGGGAAAACAAACACTTATGCGCTCCCTGTTTATTTGATGTTCTCTGCCCGGCGGAAGGGTTGCAGAATGCGCCAAGTCATGGGCTCTTGAGGGGCAGTGCCTGCGGAGGAGCAGCTCATGCCCACAGAATCGGTTTTAAGTGCTTTTCCCATTTAAATTTGAAAGTTAAGTTAAACTTACCCTGCGAAGCCAACTGTTTCGTAATGCCAAAGGATTGCCGCAGAAAATTCATGCTTTCGGAATTCCGCTCAGCCTGTTTGTGTTGCCAGCCGTGTCTCGAGTTGGTGGTGCGTGTTCGGTAGCTATTTAGTCGGTCTTTTGTGTTATTAAACCGCGAAAATAACAAATTAACTCAAAATCTATTTCCAATTCAATTCTAATGTGACAATCAGCTGTCCTAGAGGTGGCACCGCTTTTGATAGTCACGCATGGCTGTCATGTATGGTAAATGCACTCGCTAGACAGAGTGGCTGCATTCGCTAGATCTGGTTGGTGTCTTTGCTAGATACTCTCTAGGAATGGTGGGTGCACACGCTAATGACTAGGCTGCCAGACTAGCTCCCCGAGAGTTGCCAGATGAAGGCTGAATTTTTAAAACACCAATCAAGAGTAGCAAAATCCCAGTATTTCAATTTCCCATTATGAAAACACAATAAACGTAAACATGTTTAAATTAAAGACTTTTTAATTTCAAGACTCGCATATCCGTTTAAAACTGCCGCCTCTGAACTTAAATATAGTTTAGGATGCTTTCCATTTGGGTTCTGTGTATTAGTCACATCTAGAAAGGTAGTGCCTTAAAATGCTAGATAGTTGGTTTGACTTAAACGTAAATTAGTTCCTAATTGAACTAATCAATTCGAGTTGTTGACGCCTACACGGCAATAAATAAATAACGCTATTCTACAGGGCTGTCGAGATGAATTTCGGCCCCCCGAGGGATGCGCAAACCGAAACAGTTAAATGAATGGTAAAAAAAAAAAACTTAACATTAGTAATTCTACTGACTATCTGGCCGGCAGCAACGAGAAAAGTGTTACATTACCAATTACTTATACTAAAGTTTGTATATTTGTAATATTTTTAATCAATCTTTACCTTAAACAAAGTCAAGCAGCATTAGCGTTTAACGACTTAGCTGCTTAGCTGTTTTTTTTTGCATTAATTATGTCTGAATGTTTAGACCAAATTAAACGTTCTTCTTAAACAAAATACATTTACTTCACGAGATCTTTTCTCGTTCGTGTTCTAGCGCAAACTTATTTGAGTATATTGAACTGTAGAAACTTCTTTAGATGGCAAATTTCCTAGTTTTAAGCTTAATGATTGCCCAAATTGATTGGTATTTGGAAAACTAAACAGTACCGGGTGCCTGGTTGGTGCCTTAAAGCTAATATTCGAGGGTATCAAGCTGCTCTGCCGGCCTTGTCTACGATTACCTCAATAATACACATCTAGTTGCGGGTCCGTAAGTCTACTTGAAACTGTCTGTCGTTTGGGGAACTACTTTCGCTTGCGGCTTAGGTATATTACTCCTCCTTCTGCTGCTCCTCTTTGGCGAGCCATCACACCTCAATACTGTTCAGACTGCCCGACGAGATGTTGTCCGTGTGGCTGCCCAGTCGCGTCCTCTTGATCATCGCCCTGCTCGGCATCGGCGATCTCTGGACTCTGGGACTCCCTGGCACGATGGGTATGCCCACCAGGCCACCCGGATGGCCGGGATGGTGGTGCAGATGCTGGTGGTGCGGCGGTAGGTTGTTGTTGTTGTGATGACTCAGGCTAATATTGAGATTGCTGTGGCTATTGTGCACCTGCTGGTTGCCCGAGGTGCGGCGCTGTCGCCGCAGAGATGGGATCCTGGTTGGCGTGGGTGTGCCCTCCTCCAAATGGTAGCCACCTGGCTGGTGACCCCTGACACTGCGCTCCATCATCGGCGATGGTTGGTGCGTGGGTGCCTGCTGGTAGTAGGCTGAGTGTGGAGGCACCGGCGGCGGCTGCTGGTGGTAGTCCAGTCGCTTGTGCATTAGGGTGGGCGTGCCAGGCGGATGGTACGGCTGTGCGTGGTGCAGGCCATTCTGATGCAGGCCCGAGTTGTTCTGTGGAGCATTATGGAACAACAATTAGCAACGACAATTAGCATGGAAACTGGGGGAATCGTTTCTTCATGAATGAGAATGAATGACAATGTTGACAAAACAATATCGGCTGGGGGTTGGCTTCTCCTGGTTGCGGAGGAGGAAAAGCAATAGCACATGGGAGGTATATGCACAAACTAACAGCAAGGTAATGACCTAAACTGGTATACAGTATTGGTTCTGGTATTGGTATTGTTTTAACCCGTGTGCTATTGTTTTTTTTATTTCAATTGCAGGCTTACTTGGCCAGCGCCGTTTGCTGGTTTTTTTGGCAGCGGAGGTAGCGGCTTGCTGGGCGCCTCCAGCACCGCATTCTGAGAATCCAGCTGCTCCTGGCCTGGTTTCTGGTGGAGATTCAGTTTAATGGCAGCGTCGCAGGCCTCCAAAGTTTCGCACGAGGACGAGGCAACCGCCGGAAGCCCCCTATCGTCTTCGTTTCCGTCCTCATCCTGCTGCTCTTCCGCATTCGGCCGCTCCAGGGCTAGATCCCTGGCAATGCAGTTGCCATTCCCATTTCCATTTCCGTTCGCCAGCGGCGGCAGGAAACGCAGCTCCATCACGTTGCGGTTCTGGAACATTGGACGCTCAATTGGCGGGCGAGTCTCGACGAGATTTGGCAGAGTAACCAAGCGAAAGAGACAGAGACAGCGAGAGAGAGGGCAAGCGAGACAGAGATACCACGTTCGAAGGGGTGTTTACAATTTGAATTTCAGTTTGAATTTGAATTTAAATTTGAATTTTGACCAACCAACCAGCGAAAAGTTTTGGATGAAGCTGCGTGAAAATTGGGCTCGAGTTTAGACCCGGAAGTACGTGGTTTACCTTATCGGATGCCGTTTCCTGGGCCAGCGGATTGGGCGTGATGTTCATCCTCGGAATCACTCCGTTGAGGCGCCTCACATCGCCACTCTTGTGGTGACCAGCAACTCCCAGAACGGCGGAGGTAACAAAATCCGCTTGGATGTGCTCCAATTGCGGTTTGTTCTCATCTATGGATGTAGAGATTTAGTTATATTAGTACGTGGATATCATAAGATGCTGATCCCGCTCCTTTAAGCTGCACTTACCCTCCGGTTGTGCGTTTTCCCGCCTCCTTAGGCATAGACAGACCACCAACGAGGCAATGAGCAGTAGAATGCCTCCGCCGGCGGCTCCTGCGATCACTGGATACACGGAGTTCTGATGCTGGTCCACTGTCTTGTTAGCTGGCACTGGCGTCGACGAAGATGAAGCAGGCTGCTCATAGGCTTCTGAAAAGGCACAACAGTTACAACATATTTCTATGATAGACAATTTCTGGGATGAACTCACTTCTGGTCCTGGCTTGCCGAATAGCACTGAATTCAGAGGCTGCGTCTGAGTTAAACGATTGCAATTTGAACTCATAGGCGGTTCCTGGACGAAGAAGGTCCATTTTGAAGCTCCTGCTCCTTGCGCCATCCACCGTGGCCTTTAAATATTCCGCTGCTGAGTCCGCTGGCCTATAGTAGACATAATACCCGTCTATATCCTCGTTATCTGGCGATGACCAATGGAGCACCAAGGCCGACTCGGAGAGGGTCTCCACCATGCGCAGTTCTGGCACTGGCAGATTCGACTGGGCGGTTCCATTCTGCAGGAAGAACTTGAGCGAGGTGTTGCCCTCCTTGTTGTCGTTGTTGGAGTACACCGCCACGATCCGGAAGCGGTAGTACTTGCCGGCGGTCAGTCCCGTAACGGAGGAGGTGAAGTTCTTGGGCGGATTGCCCATCTCATACTCCCTGTCCCGGTTCCGCGCCCGCCAGTGACCGTTTCCCAGTCCAGGCCCGGATCCGTGGGCGTGGGCGTTTCCGTACGGAATGTTGTCGCTGGTCGTCTGCCAGTTTTCTCGCCGATTTTTCCCGTCGCCCAATTTGCGATACTGCACCTTAAAGAAGGTGATCTGGAGTCCAGAGTTTTGTGGCACACTCCAGCGCAGCATTACGGACTCGTCCGACAGCCTGGTGACATTGGGTCGCGATGGCGGCACCATGCTCGCTGTAACAAGCATTTTAATTACGTTTATTTCACTTAATTACGTTGTTCATGTTTCTATTTGTAATTCTTAGCATTTGAATCTCTGGCGTTGCCAGATCAACGATTATCGATGTACATTTTAATACGAAATCGATGGTAAGGAGTAAAATTTGATCACTTCATTTCAGAACACTTGTGAAAACAAAAATATTGATGCAACAATACATTTTTCATTGTTCAATCAATGTAAATTGTAAAAAAAAAAAGTAACACAGAAGTTTACTTCCTAAATTGAAAGATGGGTAGACAAAAATAATCGATAATAGATATACGGAGCACTACTTTCAGTAAACATGATATCGATTAGTATCGAAACCAAGGCATCGATAGCAACTCTTTAAAATCGATATCATCGTGAGTGCTGATCCCAGCTCTAACATTCGAGTGAAAATGTGTGCGTGTAAGAGATTTATTTATTGAGCGGCGACTTTCGGGCGTCCCGTTAATCGGACTAACTATTTTATTTATTTATGTAAACAAACGCGAGCCGAATTAAGTGCAATATAGAATTAGCGGCTATATGTCAAGTGCAAGGAATACGAAGACGGCGACCAAAAAGACTCACACTGACGCACACTAACACACGGGCGCGCGCGCTGCTGCGTCTGTGTGTGTGTGTGCCTGCCACTACTGTGTGTGTATAAGTGTATACATCTAAGAAGAAGCAAGAACTCAAACTCAAGTGAACAACTCAAAACAAACTCAAATGTCGGCGCAGGGTGAAGGGGGCGGTGCTGGCGGAAGCGGTGGCGGTGGCGCTGGTTCAGATGGCGGCGGCAATGCTGGGCAAAGTTCCACTGGGAGTGGCACAGTGGTGGTGACCAACGGTGGCAACTCGTCCGCCAAAAACCAGCTGCCTCTCACCCCGCGCTTCACCGCCGAGGAAAAGGAGGTCCTGTACTCCCTGTTCCATCTACACGAGGAGGTCATCGACATCAAGCATCGCAAGAAGCAGCGCAACAAGTACTCCGTCCGCGAAACATGGGATAAGATCGTCAAGGACTTCAACTCGCACCCGCATGTGAGCGCCATGCGAAACATCAAGCAGATTCAGAAATTTTGGCTCAACTCCAGGTGCGGAACACAGTGGTTGACAATTAGCTCACACAAATGCCACCGCTCCAAGCTCTAGCAACACACCTAACTCGTATTTTTCTTTGTTTTTAGACTCCGCAAACAGTATCCGTACAGGGATGGCAGCTCCTCAAATCTCAGCTCTGGTAGCGCCAAGATCAGCTCGGTATCCGTGTCCGTCGCATCGGCGGTGCCCCAACAGCAGCAGCAACAGCATCACCAGCAGCACGACAGCGTCAAGGTGGAACCCGAGTACCAGATTAGTCCCGATGCCTCCGAGCACAATCCCCAGGCGGACACATTCGACGAGATCGAGATGGATGCTAACGATGTGAGCGAGATCGACGAGGACCCGATGGAGCAGCAGCAGCAGCAGCAGGAGGCTCAAGCTCAAGCTCAAGCCCAGGCCCAGGCTCAGGCTCAAGTGCAATCCGCCGCCGCCGAAATGCAGAAGATGCAACAGGTGAACGCGGTGGCAGTGGCTGCGGCGGCGGCGGCCAATGCCACCATGATCAACACCCACCAGATAAACGTGGACCAGATCAGTGCTGAGAAGCTGACTCTGAATGATCTACTGCACTTTAAGACCGCTCGCCCGCGCGAGGAGATTATATTGCAGATTAAGCACCCATCAGAAGCTACCGGTGAGATTGTAAACCTTTGTTTAAAGATCCCCATTCTTTATAAGCTAAATTGTTCTTTTCCGTTCGTTCAGCCACCCAGATCCATACAATACCCACCCAGGCGCAACAGCATCCAATGGCCACGATCACCGCCGGTGGCTACAATCAGCAGATCATTAGCGAAATCAAGCCGCAGCAGATCACTTTGGCCCAGTACCAGGCTCAGCAGCAGCAGCAGGCCCAAGCGCAGGCTCAGGCTCAAGCGCAGGCTCAGGCGCAAGCTCAGGCACAGGCCCAGGCTCAGGCACAGGCCCAACAGCTTGCCCAGCAGCAACTGGCTCAACATCAGCAACTGGCCGCCGCCGTCCAAGTGCATCACCAGCAGCAGCAGCAACAACAGGCGGCCGTTGCCGTCCAACAGCAACAACAGGCAGCAGCGGCGGCAGCGGTTAAGATGCAACTAACAGCCGCCACGCCCACGTTCACCTTCAGCGCCCTGCCCACAGTTACGGCTGCCACGACGGTGCCCACGGCAGTTCCAGTGCCCGTAGCCACTGCATCATCGACATCTGGGAACTCAGGGGCGGTCAACACATCAACGGCCTCCTCCGTGAGTATCAACAATACCAGCCTTGGCGGAGGGGGAGGAAACGGAGCCGCCAATTCATCTACTGTCGCTGCGGACAGCTTCGAAGAGCGAATGAACTACTTCAAGATCCGCGAGGCCGAACTGCGCTGCAAAGAGCAGCAGCTGTCCACGGAGGCCAAGCGCATAGAGCTTAACAAGGCGCAGGATGAACTCAAGTACATGAGGGAGGTCCATCGACTTCGAGTCGAGGAGCTCAAGATGAAGATACGCATCCTGCAGAAAGAGGAGGAACAGCTGCGGAAGTGCTCCAATTCATGAGGTCTGGAGGACATTAGCGACGCCGACGGTGACGGTGACGACGATGAGGAGGACGCGGATACCTACTTGGATCGCTTCAACCCTGGGGGCTTTTAGTTCTTTAGTCTTAGGTCTACAACTAGCATCTACTCCTAACCCGAATCCCCCCCAATTCCCCTTTCCACATACATTTTTTTGTTAAGGTTTTTTTTCTAGTTGTCGCGGGGCGGGGGACAACGGTGCGACTTTAGTCCATCGCTGGCCAGGATTACCGACTAAGCCATCACTAATTGTAAATCGCAATCAATCAATTATACAGACACGCAAAATACAGTGGGCGTGGCCAGTTATTCCACGATGTAAACTTAGGCAAGTCTAATGTTACTAAAACCTGTGACCTTTTTCTTATGAAAACCGAATCGAATCGAGCACAGATTCACGAATATATGAGAATATTGAATATTTCAGATGTGCACTCACCTTTAAACTTTCG
The DNA here is from genome assembly GCF_016746365.2 of Drosophila yakuba. Classification (NCBI taxonomy): domain Eukaryota; kingdom Metazoa; phylum Arthropoda; class Insecta; order Diptera; family Drosophilidae; genus Drosophila; species Drosophila yakuba. Next base: position 6,125,462 of record NC_052526.2, on the reverse strand, counting down.
CCTGCCATTCTTGTTCTTGGAGCCACCAGCTGGAGTTGACGAAGAACCCATTCCACTGTTCGATTCATGGACTGGCCACACGGGAACTCCTCCGAGTGGTTCCTCATCCTCGCCAGTGATTTCCAGGGGATTCACACGCAGAATGTTTCCCTCGCTTGTCTGCAGCGGGTTATGAAAAAAGTTGATTAGAACTGCCTATCTGCTACTCCACTAGCACCACTCTCGCTTACCTCTCCCAAGATGTTCTTGGCGAAGCACTGAACCACGCCAGCGTGGCGCTTTTGAACTCGCTTCAGCTGCAGACTCCGGTTATCCACCACGGCCTCCGGATCTTTGGTGGCATCCTCCCCGTTTATGAGCCAGTAGATATCGGGTTGGGGATTTCCCGAGGCGGAGCAATCCAGTAGCAAAGGGTTGCTCTCGTTCGTCAGAGTGCCGGCAGGTCCTCTGAGGATTGTGGGGCGCTGCAGAACGCTTAACTTGATGGTGTGATCGATGGGTGGTGCAATGCCATTGTCCAGCATGCAGATGTAGGAGCCCTGATCCTCGGGCCTCACATCGGTGATTTGCAAGCCGTATGGCAAGATGTTGCTTCTGTTGTTGTAGATTCCAACCACGTTGGGACTACTCCAAATGACTCTGGGTCGCGGGGATCCCACGCCAGGACACTCGAGCACCACCGTTTCTCCTGGACGAGCTGAGTACTCGGTGGGTGGACGTTGCAAAAAGTACGGCGGCGTCCTGTCGGTGTAGTCCACTCTTAATTCGATAGTTTGGGGGAGCCTAAGTTCATCGCCTGTTATGGAGTTCGTGGCCGCGCACGAGTAGTTACCCGCATCCTTGGCGGTGACCGTATCCAAAACCAAGGCCCCCGCAGCACCAGCAAGCAGTTCCGATTGTGGTAGCTTCTTTCCGTTCCTGTAAAAGCTCCAAATAGCCGGCGGATTGGATACTACGCTGCCGCAACGTATGAGGAGGCAGTTCTTGGGCGCCACACTCCAGCGTATGGAACTTCTAGCTGCCATGGATCCCTGGCCTCCGTCCAATGCAATCGAGACCAAGGCCAAGCGGGCTGGCGTGGAAGCCAGTGCTCCTGGGCCATACCAAGCCACACACTGGTAGTCTCCTGCCGTTTGGGCACTCACATAGATGCGCAGTCGCCAGGCAAGACCATCGCTGCCACTGGTCACGTTGTAGCCAGCCGCGGGTCTCAGGTATCGATAGGGTTCCGCGGAATCACTGCGTCTGAATCGCCACTCCAGGCGATCTGGTTTGAGATTCAGCTCGCACTCGAAGACCACCTCATCTCCTTTGGGCGCCACCGCCGATTCGGGAGCCCTCTCAAACAGAACGCCCAAGGTGGTTGCCACGGAGGAATTACTGTCGCTGGCTTGAAGTGTGCAGATGCTAGTGGTCATCAGTAGGATAACCAAAACTAGCCTGAATTCAGCCATCGCAAAGCGGATGCCACTCTGGAATAGACAGACAAGAGTTTCGTAGGGTTAGAAAGATTTTACTTAACTCAGTATTATAACTCTATCACCCCGTTCCCCATCATATAAACTCTTGAGAGATCGCTGACCGTTTGACAGGCGAGGAATGCGACGGAGAGTCTCGGAGTCTTGGACCCTACTGTACCATTCAACCTGCTCCTTTCTCTGCTGCGGCTGCTGCGGCTGCTGCTGCTTCAGCTACTGCCCCAACTGCCACAAAAGGGGGCGTGGCAACGGAAGCAGTCGGGCCAGGCAATGTGCCATTTAAACTGGAGCTCCAGCTCCGCGCACCCAAGGACTCGTCGTCCCGGACCCAGATTGTTAATGGCGTGTCATTATTATGAGCTGCACTGCCCTGCTCTGCCCTGTTTCTCTGAACGGGAGGAAAATGAGGGACGGGAACGGAAAGGAGGAGGATGGATGGGGATCCAGAACGGGTTGGTCGAGCGTCTGGCCTGCGACAGTTTGGGGGCCCTCGATTTGAAATTTAAACGATGCCACAACACAAAAGCGCGCGCGGAATTCCAGGAAAACGGCCGCCCTGTCGTTAGGCATCCACCTCGGTCCTGCCCCCGGTTACTCCCCCCAGCTGCCCCCTGCACCCGCGATCCTGTACAGGTTAAAAAAAAGAGCAATTTTAATGCAGCATTAACATTGACTACATTACTTGAATCATCGTTTAACAGGCAGCTATTTAAGGCCTAAAGAGCAGGAGATTTTTGTTGAACTATTTAGTTTGATTTGGGGAATATTTGGTTGGCCTAACAAGCAAGTCTAAGAAGGCCATAAATGCATTAAATTGGTCACCACACCACATGGAATTTGTTTCCTGTGTAGCAGTCCCTGCAGGGAAACTCCTGATGCACATAAATCGCAAAGCGGCTCCCATTTGATAGTCATTATTGGTCCGAAGGCGCGTGCAGCTGCCGATGTTGCTCTTCTGCTCCTGATGTTGCTGTTGCTGCGGCTGTTGCTGTTGCAGATGCTGCTGCTGCTGGTGGTGGTGGCCACTTGTTAACCGAAGGAGCAAACCGGACTGCCTACACATGAGCAATCCAACTGCAAAACACGGAGTCGCAAGCCAGCTCGCCGCTGATTTAAAACATCTGACAACAAAAGTAAAGCGCGAAATTGACGCAGGTTTCTGTGCCTGCCCCTTCAGCAATCCGCATCCACTTGTTGCTGTTGCTGTTTCTGTTGCTGCTTGCTGGTTGCGTGTGTTGGAAATTAATGCGCATTCCTGGCCCAAGAGCAACACAAGCTACAAACGAAAAAAAAAAACCCACAAAGACTGAAAACTGAAGCAAAGGAAATGAATGGGAAGCGCTGCAAGAATCCATAAAAAAGTGGAAAAAGAGTCAACAAACCAGCAGAACGAAGAACGCAAAAGTCTGGGACAGATGCGCTGCATTGGGCCACACAGAAAGAAAAGATGCAATTCGAATGGCTTTCATTCGTCATAAGGAAATTGAAAGAATAGATTATTTGAGTAATGCTAAATGCATTCAACTACTAGGTGTTTACTCAGCCCAGCGTATCTATGTATATATCTGAACGAGTATAATAGCCGCCACTGTTAACTGTTAACTGTCAACTATTGTGGCTTAAATAAGGCATTTTACTTATGTTGCTAGTTCCTAACATGTTGTTTCCATTGTTATTTGGCTAGCAACATGCCGCTGCTGTGTGTTACCATTACAACTATTACCCACTGCAATCAAACATTGATTGCCTCCATTGACAACATGCAATTTGTGTTGGCCACCAGCCACAGAGCTGCAACTAGCTGCAAGTAGCAATAAACACCTATTAGTTGGCTCTTAATGGGCAACATGTTGCTGCTGTGAAAATTGCAAGTCAAATCACATGTGGCTAACAATTAAGCGATTGTTTTGTGGTCACAAAAAACATTGTGTTCGAACTTCCAACTGCCATGGTGCCATAGTAGTGAGTGGGATTATGAAACGGCAGCAACATGCTGCTGGCCGCTACTTGCAACGGGGGCAACTGTTGCTAGACGCTAGTTGCGAGTTGCTAGTTGCTAGTTGCCGCAAGCAGATGTTGCTGCCGTGCATTATTCACCATCCGACCAAATATGGCCAATGATCTTGGATCGCTGTTTATGGTTGTTGCTGCTGTTGATGGGGTTGCTGTTGTTGTTGCAGCTGTTGGCACCACAATTAATTGGTTGTTTGTTTTCGGGCCAGAAGTTAATTTGATTAGCAGCGGACAACGACAGCCTCCTTTTGTTGACTCACTCGACTCATTCTATTCACGGACATCATAAGGCGCGACTAAGAAGGGTTATAAATCAAAGCGGGATGCCAAATTAAAAGGCATTAATTAATGGCAAATAAATACATATGTTGATCGACGTCGTCTTCATCAAGAGAGCGACCACCAGCGATACACTGCGCAAAACGAGCACTATGTGCTCCCTTGCCAATATGATTTATGGCTATCACTCCCCAAATAGGCCAAGTTCTTCCCCTTCACTAATGGCCAAAAAGCATTTTGCTATACTTAAATGAAATGACAAGCACTTTGGAGACAGTGCCAGTGTTTATATGCTTGTATATTCATACTCGTCTTAATCTAAAGCTGATCTCTTCTGAATCAGCAATGCTGATTAAGTCGTTCGCCTGTCTGCCTAGTTTTGTAATATGGGAAGATTATGATTATGAATTCCATTGGATTTCTCAATGTGTATTATCTTAGTGACTGTCTATCTGTTTGTTTGCCTGCCAGAAATTAGCATAAAACTGTTAGAAAACCCATTCAGCAATGGCCTGGGCGTGGCGCCCGGGGTTTGAGACAATTGAATTGAGTGGCGGAAGAGTGGAGGGTCTTCACATCTGGGGTGGGTCCCAAGTTCCAAGTCTCCAGGTCTCGGTTCTCAGAGCTCGGATCTCAGGCCTAAGACCGTGTTTAAGTTCATTAAATAAGTGCGAGGCGTAACGAAGGAACATCCACGATGGTGGTTTAATTTATCCATATCCATATGAGTGCTGTTGTCATAAGAAATACCCCTTTCCCTCGTCCCATTCCCCCCTGCTGATCCCCTGCTGCACTTGGCCATTAGCCGCGGCAGTTAACAGCTTGTAAAACACTAACACCTGCTACAAGTTGTCGTTGTTTTGTGGTTGGTTACTGCTACACCGGACCGGGTTCAATAAAACCTGAGAGCCAGTTCATCATCATCTTTGCCATCATCAGAAACAGTTGCTGGCAGAAAAGGAGCAATAGAAAAATCACGAACTACAAAACCCCCAATCACAGTGGCAAATGATTAAGGCAAACCCATCACGGGTTATTAAATTCCGCAAGAGAAAATTATGGTCTACTTATTGGAACAGTAGTTTTCGCAGTGTCACCCTTTAAAGTCATCTTCACGTTGCTGAGCTTAACAAATAATTAACGTTGTATTATCTTGGGTGAATTTTAAACTCCACTTTGCTGTCGAAAAGCCGATCATATTATTATTAAGGCTTATTAAAATCACATGTCATGACATTAATTCAATTTGAAGCCTGGCCATTATGTGACGGAAATTTTCTCCAGAACTCCACTGTTCACTGTGCAGTCTCCACTGTACGCTCACACAGGCGGAAGATATCGGCGAAAATTCTTTAGCAATGGAACCTGTTTTGCCAGCCGGAGAAGAAGCAGCAGCTGAAATCTTTTTTTTTAAGCGCGACCGGAACCGGAGCCCAAAAACAAGATGCCGAGCCACACACACACCAGTATCCATCCAGACCAATACACTCGCACCCGGAGAGAGAGAGACAACAGGAGCGCTGCGGCGCCCAAAGAGGGGCCTTAAAGAAAGGGCACCTAAGGAGAATGAGTTCGAGCGCGAAAAATGCATTTTTGTGCACATTACAGGCGACTATATTAACAGGAATGATTGTATTGTTTAGTAAGTAAATTTTCTCTCAGTGCATAGCCTTTTTTTAGGGCACGGTAAGCGCCAGGGCGGTGGCGTAGAAGGTGAAGAAACTCGCATGTAAACGAGTTCGAAATCTGCATTCCACCGACAGCCAACAGGATTTTCTACTGCGGCTAAAACGAGGATGATCACCATGATCAGCATCATGATGGTCTTCGAGGTCATTATGATCCTGATGAAGGCTTGCCCCACCTGTTGCTCTTGCAATTCTGGCTTGCAAAGCAAAGGAATGGTGTGGTATAGAATGGAATGAGTTGGGATGGAATGGAATGGGATGAGTTCAGTTGAGTTGAGATGGTATAGGACGGTATAGACGGAATAGGATGGGGGACAACCCCACAACCCCTTTTCATCCGATGGGTACCATATATATTTTTCAGAAGGTGCGTGGGCTCCCAAAACGAATTGTATGGGCTATGAGCCAGAACCGAAAGTCAGTCTGAAGGTCAGTACTGGAGTGGGGGTTATGGCTTTGGCTATATGGGTGCGGAATCGAAGCTGCACGCCCACTAACTAAAGTTTCGAGGACCGGGGCAAAATGGGGATGCGATTATATTTTGTATTCTTCTCTCTAATTGCGTGGGCGCCGCGGTCAGGATTAAGATTAGCAGTAAGTTACCTTTTGTACCCTTTGTCACTTGCTTATGCCTTCGTCTCTTTTTCTCGCTTTCTAGCTGTCTCTTTCCAGGCGTCTTTTTGCTGCTTTAGAGCTGCATACTGCAAATAAGAGGGTAAAAGTAGAATTAAAACACACATAAATATTGAAAATAGACGACACTTTTAATGAATTTCAAAATAATTGAGGCCTAAAGTGGCACAAAAATGCTTGGCGACAGGCAAATAAATGCGAAGCCTATAAATAACCACAAAACTGGGAGAGTGAATGGGTACAAAAAGAGCTGACACGTGCGCGTGAAGAACACTAGAAGATGTTGGGGTTACTCAGCAACTTTGGAACACATATTGTTTTAAAAGAAATCACATGAACTCAAAAATGCAAGTAAACTAAAGTTAGTTGATGATACCAATATGTAAAACTAGCACATCATTATTATATAGATCCTAGGATACGAAAATGGCCCGAACGATTAGATTAATTCCTACCGCTGAATACCCATCGTACCTGGGGCTAAGAGGAAAACTCCCCTTTGGTGTTTGCCTGTCCATTTAAAAAGACATAAAACTAAGACTACCGACTGAGAAACGAAAATTCCCAAACGAGCAGATGTCATAAATATCCCGGCAATACAAATTTCCAAGCGAGTGGCTAAAAATTATGCCAAAAAGCACATAAATAATAACGGAAGGGGCGCGAGGGGAGGTGTTGGTGAAGTCTTTCGATTTCCATCCAATACTCTTAATAAATTTATGCGATTCTCTCACTTTTCTCTGGAACTTCGCCCACCCGCCCACACATTACACACACAGTTGTTGGGCCATAATTTTTCTAGAATTTTTGAAAAGTCGCCAAGTCGAACAGGGCCCCAAAATCAAAAAAAAACGAAAGACAAAAAACTAAAAAGTTAACAACGTAAAAACAAAAAAAAATGTGAAAGAGAACAATAAAAATAAAACGAGCGCCACCCCAAAAGCGTCTGTTGCATTTGTATTGGTGTATTTGGTGTGTGTGTGGTGTGTTTGGTGTATTGGTGTGTGACAGTTGTCATTTTTCATAAATATTTTCCAATTTTCCCAAAAGCCAAGTGAGAAATTAACGACGAAAACAGACACAAAACAGAGAAATAAACATGGAATGCCATTTGCAGATTGAAGAATTGGGGAAATAGTACGGCAGGTCTTCTTCAGGTGGTGATCTCCAGATTGATCTCCGGATTGCTTCATAAATATTTTCATAACTTTATGGCGCTTGTCAGTCATCATGAGGCGATAATGGCAGCAAATAGAATCAAGTTTGAGTCGTGATAAATAAATTTGGCATTTTATGTGTGCCGTGCCGACTAAAGTGAATTTCATGAAATGCTATAAGCTGCTATTAAATTAATAACTTTATCGCTCAATATTTAAAATGAAAACTTAATAAAGGCCAGTCCATTTGAATATTCGAATCAAAATTCGACGACGAAACAATAGAATCCGTGCCATTTCATGAATGGCCATAATAAACTGGCACTTTTCACTGGGTATTCACTGTGTTTTCATACTCTCGATGTACAGACGCTAATATCATGTTTCGCAAAGGCCTTTTTGCAGAATTGGCGGCACTTTGGCCAGACAGCAACATGTTGTTGTGGGGCTGTCGCATGTTGCTGATGTTGCTGATGTTGCTGATGTCGCTGCTGTTGCTAATGTCGCTTATGTCGCTGCAGCTGATGACTCACTTTCGGCTTTTTGTCGGTCAGCGAATTAGAAATCGTTGCAACTGCTAGCGAATGTAAGTGACAGCAAAGCTTTTTTACTTGACACTGGCGTTTCGAGTATCTCGCAGATGTGCCACTGCTGCCGCAGTGCCTCTTACTTTTGCCATAATTATTGTGCAGTTTCCCGGGCTGCCTTGTATCTTGTCCCTCTCTCCCTTTTCCATCAACAACAACAACAGCTCTTGTTATTATTATTGGCCACGATTAGCCGCCCTACAGCGAACGACATTTGAGCCAATTTTCCCGCTGCTCGCATTCCGCGGGTGAAAGCCTCGCCATCGCCACCGACATCGACATTCACATTCCCATTTAAATTTACGTCCACATGCACATTCACATTTCACAGCAATACGCGCCATTCTGCCAAATGCAAAATGCAGAAAAAGAGACTCATATAAAAATAAGAAACGATAGTCTGCAAGGAAGAGGGCTACGTTTGGGTGGCAAAGAGACGAATACGAATACCCTACTCTACTGCGAGCATTATTAAATTCCAAGTCTTATTATTATTTGCATTATATTTTGTTTTCTCGCCCCTTGGCACACTATAAGTGGGTCAGAAACAGTAATTCCCAAGCCTTTTTTTAGGTTTGAAGCTTTAACTTTGAATTGGATATTCTCAAACAGGGTACTAGTCTGGCGAGCAGGCTTACAAAGCATGCTTCAAAATTTATGCGTTGCCTGATTTGAGGGGTACGTCCGAGGGGCAGAAAAAGCGATTGGAATCTGGGCTGGGGAACTGGGGCTTCAGATGGCTCCAATGGGTGGCTCGAGTCCAGTTTTGAATATCGTTCAATTTGCGATCCCTCCCTCTCGCTCTCTCTCTCTCTCTCTCCTTCGCTCTCTCCGTCCTGCTCTGTGCGGTCGCATTCCTGGTTTTCCATTCCTGCTTTCTGGCTCATGGCAAGTCTTATCCATTTTCGATTGCCCCCAAAGTCCCGCGGTGTCCCTCATTTGCATCCCTATTATAAATTTTTCAAATACTTGTCTTGGGCTGCCCTCGTTGTTTTTTGTTTTTATGGCCCACCATGTTTAGTGATTGCTATCTTTGTCATTGTTGCTTTTGCTGGTGGGGCCCGGCTTTTCGCTGCAATTTATTTGATTTTCATTGCATTAAATTTTACGCCGTCTCACTCTTTGCTTTTGTTTCCTGGCTGTGCGTTGCCATAATTTGTTGTCTCTTTTTTTAGCTTTGCCTCGATTCTGATCTTGGAATTTCAATTTGCGTTTCGTTTCTTGGCTTTTGCGCAATTCTGTCCGCTGTCCGCTGTCTGCATTCTGGTCTTTTGGTCTTCTGGTCTTCTGGTTTTTCACCTAACAAGCCTGTCGAGCCATTTATCATAAACATTCGTCAGCTGTCCCACGCCCCTTGGGGAAATTCCTGCCCCGTCATTAAGATATTTTTGTTTTTGGGCTTTTCCATCTCTATTTTCATGTCGACCTGCAGCCCGTCCAAAATGCTGGCCTCTGAGGTTACCAAACCAAACGATCTCCTCTAGTATTCCTTTACACGTACAGAGTGAGAAAAATCCAACCAAAAGCATGTCAGCCTCATTTGTTATGTATTATATTTATTAAATACTAAGTAGCTTGCATATAAGGTGGCATTTTTGGTCAGTGCATCGCAGTCAGTTTAATATTTCAAGCTTCTGCGACCGCTTTCCAAGCGCTTTTCATCGCAGTTGAGCGTACATGTGGGCGCCCTAATGGTCAAAGATTAGATTTCCCCGTTTTTCCACCGCATTCCCAGCCTGCTCACCCCCTTCCACCCATTCGACTAATGGGTCTCTCCTCAAGTCACTTAGGCCTCTCTGCCCACACAGAAGAAAACAACGCTGGCAAATTGCGCAAATTAATATGAAATTCATCAGCGGCAAAATATCAACTAATTTGGCAGCAAACAGGAAATGCAAGTCTCTCGCATGTGGGGCAGACGAATAAAAAATTATCTATTTTTTCGCACGACAAAAACGCCCAAACGGCGCACGAAAAAAAAATTTTAAAAAAATATGAGAAAATTGAAGAAAATAAGGCAACAGCACAGCAGCACACCTATATAGTAGAGCTTCCCCTCCCTCGTAACTCATGGTAATTTTTGATCATACAGGCAAGCAGCTTTTCGCCTTCACTTCCCATTTTCATTTTGCCACTAGCCGGGTGGCATCCAAACTTTGGCTGCCCCACTTTTTTTTTTGGCTGCCTCTTGGCTGTGGGGTTTTTTCTGTCGCCTGCTCCTCGCTTTCCCGGGCACAGTGATCGCCAGCTAAAAGGATTTTGAGTCTTGGAGTGCAAAAATAGTAATACTGAGTAAGCTCACATCAGTTGCATAAATCTATTATCTATCGTAAATAAGAATAGGAACTAAAAACACATAATTTATAAGCTGGGTTGGGCCAACTCAACTCCTCTCGTCAGTTGGGGACGCCTTAATTTGCGTCACAATTTTCGACTCACTTTTTTGTTGGCCTGTTCCTCCTTTTTTTTTTTGTTCGGGGTAATTCAAAACGCGCGCCAAGTTCTTCGATTACCTGCGGGTTAGACAATGGTCACCACTTCCCATTGTTGGTCCGTTGGTCGTTGGTCTTCCCCCCGTGCTCTTGACCCCTCACCTCGCCCGAAGCTCCCTTAATACGTTCATTAATTTTAATTATGCATAAATAGTCGGTGTCAAAAAGAACAAGGAAACAACAATGAAAATCGAGAATAAAATTACCAAAAAAAAAAAATAAATGTTGAAAATAAAGCATGGCGCATAAAACTTGATACGAGCAATATTGAAATATATTGGGAGTGGCAGGTTTGGGGTTCGCTGTAAGGCACGCGATTCGGCAAGAGGCGCAAAAGGGGCGGGGAAAGAAGCCGACCAAGTGTCAAGTGTCAAACTCGGCGACTAGCAGATACCCTCTACTCGCTATTCTCTATTGAATGAATTGTGGAGAAAAGGCACATATGGGAAATCCGACATGGCATGCCTGCAACCCAATTACCCGAATCATACCCCTTAAAACTGAAACTGAAACTAAAACTGCAACTGAAGTCTGAATCTGCCCACTCACTCACTTGGAAAAAAGGAAGGAACGTGCAGCGGTGTCGGCTTACAATTCCATTCCGTACATACAAATATGCGGGATATGCGCGAGGCTCCAGTTTTTGCGCACTTTTCCCTTTGCGCAGACGTCGCAAATTATATTGGCGACTGAAATCTGAAATCTAAAAACTGAAATCTGAACTCCAAGCTTCTCGGGCGGCGATTTCGTCATCGATGGCCAGTCGAAAATTTATGCTGGCAAAATAAGCTTGGAGATCACAACAACTCAATTGGTCTGGCCAAAAAATAAACAAAACGTGCAATCAACGAAAAAAGAGATGCAAATTAATTATGCAATTAAGCACGCGTCATTATTGCTTGTGCTTTTGCTTTGCCACTCTTGCTTTGTTGCTTTTGCTTAGCTGCTTTTTGTCGCATTAATGATCACTTCCAAAAAGTCTTACATTAAATTACCGGGGGGGTGGGGGTAAATGATTAAGTGGTATTTTGGGAGGCAACAAAGTTGACAAAGTTGTGATATTTTACGAATAATAAAGCCCCACTTAATAATAGATGGAAAATGCCAATATAGTCAGAATGTTGCAATGTTTCCGCCTTCAAGATGGTATGGTATTAGTATATCAACGTGGTGCGCGAGTTGCAATGGCAATAAGAAGTGAAGATTTCCTTTCTGTCTCGAGTTGGTTTCCCATGAAAAATGCAATTGATGCAGAAATTCAGGCACGTAGGCGCAATGGGGCGTGGCAGACAGAAATAACACACGCAGAAAGTGGGGAAGAGAAAGACGAAGGAGGAGGAGGAGGAGAACAAAGCGGAACGGAAGAAGAGCAGGGTTACGAAATCGGTGGAAGGGAATGGGGAGCAAGCAAATAGATTCGGATTCTACAATGTTGAATCTACATCACTTCACAATCGCATCACATGTGATACATTTAATACATTTGAGACCGCCCATCTATGGACCCCGCTCACCCAGCCCCAGCAACACCCCCCACCCCCAGCCCACCTAAGGCGGCTCCGCCTTTGTATCGCTCTTTTTTATTGTTGTGCGACCGCTCTTTCAGTTTTATTAGATCATATTATCTATTTTCGGGTACGACAAATTTGTAATTTAGATCAACCGGCAGTGGCAGTGGCGTCGCTCGAGTGGGGACTGTCGCTCTGGCGGTCTGCCTACCGTTATGGGCTTTTAATTAATTGGCATTTTGGCATTTAATTGAAGCAAACGCAGCTTAGCGGTGCGTTAAAGGGGTACGAGTGCTAGAAGAAGGGGTTTTCGGCGATTGATCGGCGCCCTGGAGTGGCCCACATTTGTGGCCCAACTGCTTGATTGAATGATGGAATGATTAAATGATTGTTGATGGAACATTGTTGGGCGCTTTTGATTTGACGCACAAGTTCGGGGACGGGCCGTACTCTACTGTACTGTGTGTACTGTACTCTGTACTTTACTGTACTGCGTGGATCGTTTTTGGGTTAGTTTTCAGCTTCTTCTGTTTGGTTTGCTTTTCACATGAAATGCAATAAACCCCAATTTAATTTTCGTTTTTATTTGTTTCGCCTATTTACTCAAACGGACGGACAGGCGTACGGACGTACGTAAGTACGTGTGTGTGTTTTTAGGCCCCCAATCTTCCACTCTCCCTCGCCCAAGTAAGCCGCAGGGTCCAAGGGATTTCTTATCAGGCCCCGGAATCAATGGACAACAATCTTTTTATCACGTAACAACGAGGAGGTAAAACAAAAATAACTAAGCGTACGGCGGAAAGAAGTATGTATAATTTTAAAGTACAAACAGGAATTCTCACTCTTTGGGGTTGAATGCTCCGGATTTTTTCTTTCATCAGCTTGATTCGCCCATTTTGGGTACAATGCTGTCCTTTCAGTTATTCAGTTGTTGCTACCCTTTTAGTTTTGTTTATCATTTATTCAATGCTGTGTTATTATTTATTGCTGCCAAACATTGCTGGCACTTGGAACATGACTGTGAGCTCTTCAACTCCCGTCTGTGTTGTTCACCAATTAAATATTGATTCAGATAAGCGTGTGCTTTGTTAAGTTATGTTTCTTTTAATATTTTGTATGTGTGGGGCGACTTCTATTAATTGGTCAAATTCGCCTTGAACTTGTTCGATGTCCGGAAATGGGTTTTTATGTGGCTTAAATGGAATCCTATCCAGTGTCCATTCGCAAACCCGTTGGACAAAATGTTTCCCCTGCCTGAAACGAGGTGATGCCAATGGCAGAAGAGGGAGCAGTGGGGAGAAGTGTGGTACCTGGCCAAAAGTCGGAAACAATTAGCTGGGGAAGGGAGTTCGGGGAAGTGGGGGCTTTGGCAACTTCTGATGCCCAATGATCGCGGTAAGCGATGCCTTGGAATGCAGTTCGGATTTCCAGTGAAACGAGACGGGAAGAAAGAACTCGGTGGAGGCAGGGGATTTAAACAGAGACACAATCGATGAAAAGGTTACCTTGGGGCTGGACCCGCACCTCCTGCTCTACCTCCTCCTTCTCCTCCTCTTCTGCGGCTTCTTCAACGTTGGTATGCGCTTCAAGGTGAACCAAAGACCAGGGACAAACTACCAAAACCGAAAGAGGGGGAAAAATGACAAACGTGACCGTGGGTCGTCTCTCTATCTCTATCTGTATCTCTGTGCCTCTCGCTCTGTCTGGCCCTTATGCAAATGCGGATGCAGCAGCCACTGTTTGGAGCCCATTTCTCCTTCTCCCCGCATCTCTGTCTGCACGCCTACCTTTCTTCTCCTGGCCCACGGTTGAACTTGGCTATGGTGAACTGTTGCTTACTCTTGATTCTGAATCCATTGCCAAGACCTCTAGTCGATTGGCATTTGACTGCTGTGTCTGCTGTATAATTCCCATTCGCATTCGGAGTTTCTGCCTCTTCCTTTTACCTCTTGTTGCCAGGTAGCTAGTTCAAGACCCCCCTCCCCCTGCTTTACCAGGTTTTCCAACGTGGGCGACAAGACCCCTTTAACCCCCCCATTCCCCTCAGCCGGGTTTTGAACTTTGTGCGGCGTCTGTTTATGAATGAAATCCGTTTAAGCCTCTTCCAAAAACTCTGCTACCATTTTCCCGATTTCCATGAATGAACGTGCTAGTGGCAGGGCAGCGCAACTGCGCTTTGTGCAGATGAAGCCGATGGAGCAGCTGGCCGGAATCGTCGTAGTTCAGGGTTCACGGTTTAATGCACATTGCAGATGCCAAATTAGCTCACTCCCCACCACTTCCCACCACACCATCACCCACTTCATCCACATCCACTTCACCCATTTCGTTTCGATTGAGTGAGCAAATTGATCCTCCAATTAGGGAAAATGGGGAGCAGAGAAATGGACATGGACTTCGGGCGAACGACATTATTAGCTCGGGGGCTCCCCCTTTGGAGCGTGTTGTTGTTGGAGCTTCTACTCTCGGAATGGGTGCAAAAGGTTAAGCTCGGGGGGTTAAATGTGTATATCGGTACCGTTATCGTTAGCGGAGTTACTGTTACTGTTACACATTTTGCCAACACATTCGGTCTTTTGCTAATCACTTCTCTAAACCGGTGCAAGACTTTCAAAAAATCAAATCAAATGAAAGAAAAGAAAACCGAGAGAAAGACAAGAAAATACCAGGCTGGAGCAATCTCCCTCCCCTCTCCCCCGTCCTCACACAGCTTGCTTTCTACTCACGCAGCAGCAAACGTAGTACCCTGTGCGTTTGATAGGCCGAAGGGTATGCCGAACTTGATCGAAGGTCTTAAGGCTTAACATTAGTTACATCCTTTTAGTGCCTAGGAACATATGACCCTCTATTAGAAATGGACTTTCCCAAGGCCTCTGCTGAGACTTCAATCAACTTATTTTTAGGCAAGGTAGTCAGGTCAGCCCTACAGTTTTAATGGCAAAACTTGGAGTAAAGACGAAGGTTAGTGGGCATTACTGGCCCTGGTTATGACGCTGCCTAAAACTTTTGAATACGCCTATGATCTTCATGAATGATGATGACCCATTATCGACATATTTAACAAGTATCCCCAAGTACTCATTATCCTAAGCACCCGAGGTGGTGGAAAGCTGCCTTCGTAGGTATCAGATGGTTCGCACAGTTCGCATATGGCGTCTCGAGAGCCTTAACTTATTTCCACATCTGGCTTATCATGAACGCTGATCTATGACTTGAGGCTTGGCCTGCGAATGGAGCGCCGATCTTGGATCACAAAACTCGGATCTTGGATCTTGGAACTTGGATCTCGGAATGGAACGCTGGCGTTCGCTGACTTGGCTTCGAACTCATTTTCTAATTGCCCCACGGTGGCCGAGGAATGTCTGTCTATTCATTCGCGGTCTCATACTCTTCATCTTACTGCTCACTCTGGTATGTTTATTTCGTTTCGTTTTCCTGTTTCCACGCAGGTTTAATTACCACATGCCAGGGAGCTGCGCGACGTGCAAAGTTCGAATCGGCGATGGAATCTCGGTTTTCAGCATTTGCATGGATCCCCCGAGATCGAGATCGAAAAAGAAACAAAAAAAGAATCAGGGGGTAGCGGTTGAAATACCGATCGTCTGCTATTTTAATTGAGTTCACAAATGCTCTGATCCGAACCCCATTCACAGCTGGCGATCGACCCCTTTCATTCCCCACCTAATGCCGACAACTACATGCTGAGCCATGGCCCCACTAACCCCCCTCCCTCCTTGGGCGGCTCCTGACCCTGAGAATAGAAGTGCTTTGATGCTTTGATGGCTAGTTAGTCGGAAATCGAAGCAGTTCGATTACTCAATATTTTCACGGCGCTGTTGGCTGGTGGGAAATGAATACATCATTGTGGCCCCAAGCCTATCCCATCCAAAGACTCCAACATACCCCCCCCCCCTCTCCCTTTCGCTGCAGAGGGCTCTAATTAAAAACTGCTTGAAGCAGGTGTGCGCAGGAAAAGAGGGGAAAACGTTGCTCTAATCCATCAAACACAGTTTTGGCTTCATGGAGTCATACAGGTTCAATGATCAACCGAAAGCGTTCCAATCGCAAGGTTTTGTAATATATATATAATGTCTATGGAGCAGGCTAGAAATGTAACAATTACAATTCAAAAATACCGAAAATTTTTTAGTTTGTACGTAAGCATTCTTTTATCTCTTCAGCACATTCACAATTTATTCACCATATTCCCTAATCCGATATTCCTAGATTTTCGTTGTCAGTCGTCCCCTGGCGATCTGAAGTGAACCGTTTAAAATCGGTTTTATAGGCCAGAAAACGACGACGATGATGACGACGACTCATTCCAGCCGATCACCGGCGAAGATATCAACATCCGCACATCCCTCGCAGGTTTTTTCTCGGAGCACACTTGCCGGAGTTCCTGAATCACTGGGCACAACGAAGGAACGAAGAATAAGGGGAGGTGGCTACCTACCTGGGCATTGTTACTCTGCGATTCTCTCTACCTGTGTCAATGTCAGACATCAGACTTCAGACTACAGACTTCAGCGCTAAATTGTCGCTTATTAAATGTCTCTCGTCCCGCCGACGAGCCACTTTATCAAAACTCCTGAGGGCGGAGAACATGAGATAAAGGAGGAAATGGCGGTGGTAGCCGAATTCCACGTAACCGTAGTGTCGTCTGCGGCCCATTGTCGAAAATTATGACTTGTTTTGGGATTGGAGTGCAAATAGCCCACTTCCTGTCTGTCTCAGTCCATCTCAGTCTGTCTCTGTCTGTCTCTGTCAGTCTGCTGTCTCCGTCTTTCTTCCCAGATCAGCTCCAACGTTCTTGCCGTTCTCATTGTCACGGAACGCCGATGTCACCGCTGATAAGAAGTTCTCCGCTTGAGGGGGCGGGGCGGGGGAAACATTTGTTTATGCACTACCGTCTTTGTCGCTGTTCAAACTACTGCGGTTGGTTCTGGATTGCTGGTGATACTGTTCGCCGCCACAAGCTGATTGGATGCAGTCCACAGTCCATATCGTCCATAACTTTTCTAGCCAACTTTCATGTCGCCGTTGTAACTTGTATTTGGTAGGATCTTTCACACAAACATTTATGCTACCAAAGCAGACCAGGTAGCGTACACATTCCTATCAAACCGCAAAAGCAGAGCAATTGATGTGGTCAAAATCCCAGCCAGATGTATTTAGTGCGATAAGCAGAAGATCTACGTGCCTGGCACTCACTGACTGCACCTCACTGCATTGAAGACAGCATTTCGGGATCCGGGATCTGTGATCTGTGATCGGTGATCTGTGGGAGTGGCATCATTCACAAGAACATATGTGATCACATTACGTTGGCGGCCTGTAATGCGCTTCCGTTTTGAGCTACCCCCACCGCTGCTGCCTGTTTAAGTGGTGCTTCTGGTACTGGTACTGGTACTCTTCATTGCCCTCATTTGTCTTCTTCGGGGCTAATTTACCCAGTGATGCAAAGGCGCCGCATAAAAAGAGCCAAGATGAAAAGGGGCTAAGATGACTCCCAATCCCAATCCGAATCGGAATCCCGGGCCAAATCAGCCTGCAATTACACTTCCGTTGGGGGAGAGCGAAGATCACAAAAAAGAGGCAGAGAGAAACCATAGCCATAGCCATAGCCCATTTTAGCCCGAACGAAAACCGAAGACTAAAGACCGAAAAAACCTCCCATTCATGCCGTTGCCGTCTCCTCGTCTCAGGCTCATTCACAAGATTCAAAGTCGAGACGAGTGTTCAGCCATTCATTCATTCACGTTGATTGCCACCTTTCTCGATCTTTTTTTGCCTCCTGCCCCACGGCAGCCTCTTGTGCTCCAATGATTAGTCTGTGCTAATGAACAGGCGGCGGCTACCTAGCAAAAAAAAAAAGAGGGGGGTGGTGGGGCAAAGGTATCCATGAACACCGCATCCAACACCAACGAATAAAAAATAAAAAATCCCAAAGACACAAAAACACAACACAACACCGAAAAAAGAGCGAGAAAAAGCGAGACAAAGCTGCAAGAAAGCGGCAAACAAACAGAAATCAAATCCAATTTATGTTTTCAGCATTAATCATAATTTCTTGGGGGCCCATTTTCGGTGTGGCGTGAAATAATTTTTATGCGCCGTTTTTACGGAACCCAAACCCACCAAATCCGTTTCGGCATCCCAATCGAAAACGAAATCGGAATCCCAAAGGGGAAAAGGTGTCAATGTCTAATTTTGTGGCGAATGCACTGGGAGCATTCTGTTCTCCTCATTATGTGAGATTCTGTGAGGTTGGTTGCATGTTCTATGTTGAATGTTGAATGTGGGATGGATGTGTGGATGGAAACTGGATCAGTGGATCAGCACTAATGGGGTGTGAGAATCGATCGCGATCGTTTTGGCCATGAAATTCGAGCGCAGAGAATGCGAAATTAGGCCTGAGATCATTGCAACTATGCGTATGAGTAATGAGTGATGAGTAATTAGTAAAACTCTTCATTTGCGGAATAGAAATAATCCAATCCTCTGCCTCTGAGTCGCTTGCCTGTTGGTGGGCTGTTCGATGGGATTCGGATGATTGCAAGATCAAGATTTTTTACTGCCCAATCCAATTATCCCTTTTTATGCTAAGCCATTTTCCATTGATTCATTACAGCCCGATTCCCCCGTGAAAAGGACCTGGCTAGATCTGACTAGACTTGGCCAGGTTTCGGATCGGTAGCTCGCCAGACTCGTCTGTTGGACTGGACCCCACATCGAATAGATAGATGCCTGCTTTTTTTATTTGAGAGGCGGGGGTTTCGTTTGCTGAGCCACTTGAAAATCAATTTTTTTAAATTTATTTTCCATTTATCGCTTTATTTATTTTCTACCTTCTTTCAGTGTGGCCCTGTCGCTTTGCCGGGTCTATCTGCTTATGCGATTAGAGTTGCAGCAGCCAAGGAGCCCAGGAAGATGACGACGTGGATGCTATAAGATTGGGACTGGAACTGGGAATGGGAATGGGAACGATGACGGCGATGATGGTGATGATGCTGCACGGCGTGTTTATTTTTGTTTGGACCGAGAGACCTTTTTGTTTGTCTGCATTTTCGACGATGAACAAGACGGAGCAAAAGAACTGTGTCTCAATGGGCCACAATCGAAAGTAATAATGAAATCCCATCAACAACGAGACAAAGGCTCTCTGACCATTTCCATTCTCTGTGGCCTTCCATTCCCTTCCCTTGCCTTCTTTGGCCTTAACATCCCTTTTTTGGCCTGCAGAATGAGACGACGACACTTGGCTTGATTTTTATTGTTGGGCTTTTTCCCCGGCCCTTTGATTTATTGTTAGCGGGAACGGACGGGCAGGAAAATGGGAACGGGAATGGGAATGCTCTCCAGTTTCAGGTTTTGGCATTGGTATTGGCTTTGCTTTTGGTTTGGTTTTGGTATTGGTTTTGGCCAAGTGTCCGGTTCCCTGAATGCATCTATGTACGAGTATCTCTCTTCTCCCAGATGATCTTGTTCTGCGACCAGCTGCCTGTTGCATTCCGCTCGCTCGCCTCTTGCCAATGGCAACCGAAATGTGCGTGCTCAAGCTACAGGTGGACTTGGCTAAGACGCACTTCTTAGCAAAAAAAACTCTAAACAGCAACTGGTGGTTACGTGGTGTTTATGCAACCAAAAGACTTCTTATAATTCAGAGCATTTAAGAGGACAATAGACCATGGATAGATGGATAGTAAGAATAGTTCGGCATAAGAATTGCATTTTTACAGAGAGCCCACTGTAGTTGTGCAACCTCTCCCCTCCCCCGACCCACCTAACTTGGGATTCTATTCTGGTGCACGGCACATAGACAGTTCATTAATGTTATCAGCGAGCAAAAAGGGGAATGAATGAAGGATGGTCTTCGGACCCCTGCCACCTCAGATGACAGGTTTGGTTATGCACTTTTCTGGTTTATGTACGCGCGCTTGATTTGATGTGCAACACTTGTTGTTATTTTGTGATTTTGTTATTTTCTTACTTTGTTGGGGGGGACCGCTGACACATAAGAGTAACGGCAATTGGCAATTGGCCATCGCCTGTTGGCCAAAAAAGGACATGGCCGCATGGCCATCGCGAAAAACTTGTCAACTGGAATCGATCGATATGGCAGTGGTAATTCCGGGGTGGGGGTTTCTCTGATTTACCGACATTTACGGACTGCACTGACCAGATGAACTACTTTCGAGCCATTGGCCATTGCCCATTTACCGTTGAAAAACTCACCTGTGTTGGCTGGTGAACCTCGAAGGGCAGCTAAAGCTAAATCCTCTATCCAAATCCACAAACGCAAAACTCCGCCACTTGTCGCACGCTAAACGA
Source organism: Drosophila yakuba (assembly GCF_016746365.2). NCBI lineage: Eukaryota > Metazoa > Arthropoda > Insecta > Diptera > Drosophilidae > Drosophila > Drosophila yakuba. The sequence goes on along the minus strand of NC_052526.2, from coordinate 6,105,293 downwards.
ACGGTAAATATTTTGATTAGATTTTGATCACTGGACGAGAGGCATTCTTGCGATTTTCCCATCACACAAGAAGCAAGCAGTAAAAGAACAATAAGAGCCGAGAGGAAAGGCAGTCCAAATAACAGAAAACCCATTAAAATGTTATGGCATTTTCAAAGCCTTTCGAACACACGCACACACACACACACTCGGGAATACGGCGATTGGCATCGGCTTAAAGTGAATTGAATTCCGTGGCTCTTATGTAGGACACTCGATATTTAGAGGGGGAGGGGATATGGAGATCACTTCTCGACGGACATTCGGCAAGTGTTGATGTTGCGCCAGGGCATAATTTACAGTTATTAGGTGTTTCCTACGCGACGCCGCTGCCTTTTTAGCCGGTTGCCGTTATAAAAATAAAAACAAACTTGGCACACGCACTTTTCTTGCTCTTGCTCTTTCTCTCGCTCTCACTCTTTCTTTGCACTTCCTAATTTTTGAATGCACTTGGAAGGGCAGCACTCACAGGGATTTAAAACAACCAAAAAAAAAAGGTAAACAAATAATGGTTATTAAGCACGACGCGGGCGCCGGGAGCTCAAAATATATCTCTGTTATATTTTCTCGCAGCCACAGCACTCTTTCTCCGCACACACGTCTTGCTTGCTCGGCGGCGCGAAGCGAAGTGAGCTGAACTGCCGTGGCGAAGGCGAAGGCAACGGCGAGAAAGCCGACTGCGGATGCAGAGAGAGCGAGAGTCGGAGAGCGAGAGAGCGGGAGAGCGGAAGAGGGACACTCTTTAAAGCGAAATCAGGTGTCAAATAGTTGCAACAGTTAGTTTGATATAACAAATTAATTATTGCAAGAACATTAACTAAAGTCAAAACTAATGGGTGTTTTAAGAATACTTTCTTGGTGGTATATTGTAATGCAATTTAAACAAGTTGTTGTGAGCATAAATACCTTTCTCCTGCGAACTCCTCAGTTGTGATGAAGATGATCTTTGATGTATGTATGAGTGTATGAATGATGATCTATGAACTGTACTTGAATGAAGAACTCCTCCCCGCAATTAAACACCATCCAAACTGTTGTTGATTTCACTTTAATATATCTTCTGCAATTGCATTTATCCACTCAACGGTTCTCGCTCGTTCACAATAGTTGCATTCTTAGTAATTCATTTATCATTATATGTATATTATCAATTGGTTTATAATCAATAACATGGTCTTGTGTGTGTGTGTAGGGCCATTTTTCGATCTCTAACTTTTTACACTGGGCTCGCAAAAAAGAGTCGTAGTCAGATAGGTATAAGCTAGAGACTAAAATTATAATTAAAATGCCTTTACTATTGTGGTTTTTTGTGGTTGCAGTTGGCTAGTATGCGTTGTTGTTGCTCGAGTTAGTTAGTAAGTTCTTAGGGTTCTAGGCTTTATCTGTATCTGTATTATTTGCATTAATTGCATTATTGTATCTGTTTCGTTTCACTTCTTGCATGGCGTTTTTGTTAAATAAATGTTTGTGATATTCGCTTTTTTCCTTGCTACAATCTTTAATCTAGACTTAAGGATCGAAGAAGCAATTGTAGTTGAAGTGATCGTTTCTCTTTTCTTTTTGTTTTTTGGTTTTTTTTTTTTTTGGTTTTTATGTATTATGTGTAAGTGATATAATATTCAATTTTTTGTGGATTTTCTTGGGCTTATTCATATGTTGTATATATAAAAATTGTTGTTCGTTCTGTTTCATTGTTTAATGTTTAATTAAAAAGCTAGTTTCGGTTGTTGGTTGTGTCCTCAGACAACTGGCGGTTCGGTTCCTCCCAGTGGATCGTCGTCACTAATCAAATAAAATGAAGAAAAGAAAGAAAATATAAATAAATAAGGAAAATAAAAACTCTTGATTCAAAGATCGAAATAAATAAATATATTTAATAAAAGCTTCGCCAAACTTAATTTTCAGACTTTGCCTCAATGCGAAGAAGAACCTTGGTTTTCTTCGTACACTCAATGTCAATAGAAATTTAAATACACACAACTTCTAACATGACATTTATATAATAATAATTGAACAACTGCGCATCCCAGAACTATTCATCTTTATAAGAACACCTAGCTATAAAACTTGGATAATACACAGCTAGATCAAATAATAACGAAGTCAATTTTTGAGATCGGGTTAAAATGAATGTAATTATATAACTGTCCTGTTGTATATTGGGATTCTCCCCGTGACAAACTGAAACAAGCTATCCCCTAATCTTATTGGTAATTAGAATAATAGAGTTTATATATATGGTCACAAAGCAGAATACGTTTCGAGTACATCGAGCTAGAGCTACCTTATCATCTGAGGATAGAGTGCACAGATATCCGTTTTAAGGGTTTTTCCTATAGGATGTGTTTACGTTGAACTATCTATGCAAGAGTTTTCTACCTATAGATAACTGGTGTTCGGATGTGATCAAATATATATGTAGCTTTAGAGTTGTGTGACCTGAGCTTGGCTACGAAACAAGTACCATCCAGCTAGAATTGGCTAATAAGAGATAGGATCTGTAACAATACCATATGTGTGAACTCCGCATATGTATGATTCGGTGCTAACTATTTGACTAGGAAAAAAAATGCTTATGTATTTAATATCCTTTATGATAGCTTAAAGTAGTCGATTATATATTTCCTTTATCCGGCTGTCGTTCTAATATACTTTGTATAATATAACATGATATTCTGCAATGATATGGCACGATAATTCCAACGGTAACACTTTCGAATGTATTTTACTATATTGTAAATGGATTAGGATATGCAGCTATGACATTTGTTCTATATTTCAAAAAGGAACAACTTACGAAAAGTAAGAGATATTGAAATGGTATTAAATATTGTACTGCTTGTAATTAAACACTTTCTATAAGCAGATACATTTCTACAAAATTTTCATTGAAAGTTAAAACATTATAAGTTGAAGTACACTTTAAGTTTTTCAAATAATAGGTATTGGGCTCCAAATAATCTAGCTAAAACAGCTCAAATATTATATTGCCTCATGGACTTGAGAATTGTCATAGCCGCCCTTCTTTTAGGTTAACAAAAATGGAGCAATAGTCTTTTTATGTTTAAGTAAGGGGTACAGTTGCCTCATTAAACTGATGGCGATTACGGATTTCGCCTCATGATTCGATGTCATTTCCGTTGCAACCCTGGATAGCTTAGCTGGGAGCGGGCAATAGACACAAGCATATCACCGATAGCCGACAACTCAAGAGCAGTATCGATAGGGCAAGTGATAGCGGTAGTACCAGTCGAGAGGCCTTGTTGGTGGGAAAGTCGTTGATTTTGGGACGCGGATATAGGATATGCACCGGTGGTGGTTGATCCAGCTCGTCGAAGAAACTGATATCCTTGCCGGTCACGTGGCTGTCCATAACTACATCAATGCCGATCTCGTGGTGCACAAGGCTAGAGGGACTCCATAGACTTATCGCAGGCATTGGATAAATAAGTGGCGAAACCTAGGATTTCTTTCTTCGGGGACTTAACTTAGATTAAGGCTTACTTACGCGGGACAGACGTTGGCATTCACTCCGTTAACAGCAGCAGAACTAAGATTAATTTGGCCCACAGTTTCGCCCTCGACGACCACTATGCAGCCGTTCAAATTGTGCTTGTATCGGGAACCCGTAAACACCTCGATGTCAGGAGCGCCACCTGAAAAACGAATAAATGGAAATGTTTAACACCGTAGTAATGGTATGCCTTAAATGCAAGGATATTTTTTTGCCAAAAACGTTATATTTTCAATCGGGGTTTTCGCCATAGCTTGGCCAAAAAAGGTGGCAGATCTAAAATTAAGACCGTTTTGTACTGCCAATAAACATAGCTAAATAGCTTTTTGAAAAAATTTTTTTTTACAAGTTTTCGCATTTTAGATCAAAATTACTTACCGACAAAAACATTGCCCGGCAGCTTCATCGCCCTTGTGCTGGTGGGTCGAGTTTCACCCGAATGCAGCATGCGATCGACCTCTAGCATGGCGGTGTTTTCGTCCCGTTTAGCGATCACAATGTGTCGCTCCCCGTTGTCCACGCGGATATCGCTGTTCCGGATCACCGCCTCCTCGCCATCAAGCCTCATCGAGTACTCTACATAGCCATCAACCACCGCGGCGGCTATGAAGTCCTGTCCGTCATACTCCTCTCCAGCCTTTTGGCCCCACCAGAACAGCAGACCGTTCGGCTTGTTGGTGGTGAAGACGATGCCAATGGAAGTGTAGGACTGCTCCAAAGCGGGTTGGAAGTGGCTTCGATTCAGCTCAACGTACCCATCGCCTCGGAACGAGGCATTGAAGCCCAGTTGAAGGTCTGCAATTGTAGTGAGATGAGGTTTAGATGGCCTTACTCCGCAACTGTATTTGACTTACGCTCCTGACAGTGTTTTCCACTGAATCCAACAGGACAGGCGCATACGGCCACGTCCTCTTGTTCAGTGCAGATTCCTCCGTTTTCACACGGATCGCTGGAACACGGTGCCATCGCATATGGTTGAAGTTCATTCTCGTGAACAGCTGGAGCTGGAGGCGGAACTGGTGGCTCGTTGTCGGTATCCTCGTCGCCTTCTATCATATTTGTCTCCCCACAACTCTGGATATTTGCGGCATCCTTGATGTCCGTTAGGAGATTAACAGGTTTTTGGAAGTTGTAAAGCCTGGAGATGCAGCCATCGAAGCCCTTAGTGATGTTCACGTCACGGTTAACCTTGACTGTGGAGCGATCGTAGCCGCCCACATAGAGGTGGGTTTTAAGGGACAAAATTCGATCGGAACCTGGGGCCTTCGCCTTTCGCTCTGGTCCGTCGCCCACTCGTAGGATTCCTTCGCCCAGGCGACGTCTGATCTCGATTCTTGTCCAGCGATTTAGGGGCAGGGGGTCCGCAGATCGCACCACCACAGGATCCAAACGAGCCGCCGTATTTATTAAGAGCTCCGCGTGGCCACCGCGTAGTACCAGTGCCAGGTAATCGCCGCTGGGCAAAGTGGATTCTGCCGTATATAAAATCACGGAGTCCTCCAAACTTGACGGACGAACGGAGAGCGTGATGTTGACTTTGGTGACTTTGGGAGTTCTGCGGAATGAAGAAATTGTCAGCAATTTTTTAAGATATTACTTTCTTCTTGAGTTGATGATAGCTCACCCATAGGCCGCAAAGCTGTTGCCCTTAAAGTTGAGACTGTGTTCGTTCAAGATCTCATTATACTGGCATCGATCTCCGGATCGGTTCAGCGGGCACAGGCACTCCATGTCGTTCTCCGTATTCTCGCAGCGTCCGGCGCCACAGACTCCGGGCGTACACTGGGTGCCCTCAATGGTACAATCCTTACCAGTCCATCCCTGGTGGCAAATGCAGGTGTAGGCCTGCTCGGTCTGGCTCTCCAAACAGACGCCCTTATTTTGGCAAGGACCATGCTCACATGGTCGGCAGTCGGTGATGCCCTCTTTGAACTTGGCCTCCCGGATCAGTTCCACGGTGCGTCCTTGCAGGGTTAAGCGACTGATGCAGCCCACAAAGCCAACTTGCTGGCTAACAGCATCGGCGGGCAGGAGCTCCCAGTTGGGCACTCCGCCAATATACAGATCTTCGATCAGATCCAGTTGCGGTATCTGCTGCAGGGTGGGGAAGGCCACCGGATGTTGTTCGTCTACCTGGATGTATCCATCCCTTTTGAAGCGACTTACGCGAACCGTGTGCCACTCATTCAGCGCCAGTGGTTCCTCAGCTCGCACCAGCATCGGCTTGCCACCAAAATCAAACCGGAACTCCGCATAGCGATCCTTGAGCGATAGTGCGATATAGTCGCCACTTCCGCGGGTTTGTCCGTTGAACAGCAGGAGACCGTCGCTTGTTTCCGGCCGGAAAGTCAGCTCGAAGTTGAACTTAAACGAAGAGTTTGGTAGCGTGGGGAAGCTCATGTAGCTGCGGGGTTCTTGCCGGAACTGGGGAATCGCCCCTCTCACAACCAGGATGTTGAGGAAGTCCAGCGTCTCGCCATCGCCGTATGCGGCGGTGCAAACATACGTACCGGCGTCGTTTGCCTGCACACTGTCCAGCGACAGTTTTTCCTAAAAAAATGGACAAAGGGTGTTGATCAAGGGCTGTGCTTTTGCTTTACTACTTTTAAAGGACTTACGTTCAATAGATTGCGTCCCGCTTGAAGTTGACCATGTGGGCGGGACCAGCGGTAGGTGGGTTGACGACTTTCATCGGCTCCGCAGGGCAAAACGGCGTTGTTGCCCACCTTGGCGTAGACAATCCTGGAACTCTTGAGTTCATGTGGCTGATCCTCGACCTCAAGTTTGTAGCTGGTGGTATACAGATCTCCTTCATCCGTCTTGCACTTGCACACATAGTTACCGGCATCGCTTGGCGCCGCATTACTGATTACCAGACGATTTCCCACTTGCTGGATTTCAAAGGATGATACAATTTCCGAATGTAATCAAGTACAGATATAAGTAGTAGGGATAGCGACAGGACGGGTTAAGAGATAGCATATATTGGAATCGTACTCACCCGGATGTTATTGCTGAGTGGAGTACCGTCAGATCGCTCCCACACCACGTCCGTGTAGGTGTCATCGGTGGAGTAGCACTCGACTTCGGTGGACTCACCTGCTCGCAGGTTCGAGGACTGCTCATCCAGTTTGAGGCTGTAGTCGCGGCTCTTTCCTGGTAATTGCGGCGGCAGGTAGATGGGGCTGTTGGGTGGCGGGGTGGCCGCTGATACCGCCAACCGTCAACAGGACACCAGATACAGACGCACATTGAAAGGAGGCGACAGGTCGACAGTCGACGACAGGGTGGAGGACAAGGATGGTCGGCGGAACGATCACAATTCAGCGACAATTCACAAGTGCATGGGTGCATGTGTGTTCGTGTGTTTATGTGTGTAATTGTGTGAGTGGTTTGGTTTATCCGTGTTTGTGTGGTAGTGAGCGATGGAAATGGGAGTAAGATAGTAAAAAATACACAGAGAGAGAAAACAGTTAGCAAAATTACACATCTAAATAGGTCGTTCAAACAGAATGAAGGGCGATAGTCATCGAACGATACGTTCTTCTGTTCTTCTGCATTAATATAAAAAAAAGGTATTTAACACGGATTGCAATTCATCTAAAGAATTATCCTTCGAATCCTATCGCTCGTCGTTGTTTTTTTTAGTTGTTTTCGGTTTGGAATTTGGTTTCCTAGTTAGACAATACATAGATACATATACATTTAGAGAGGCGACAGAGAGGGACTTTGTGGATTGGTGAGGTGAACTACGTTTTATGGAGCTACTATTACTCAATACTGCTACGGATCGAATCACACAAAATACGAATACATGGGGTGTTACATATGGGGTCTTTTGGGTGTACTGGCTTTTGGTTTTCGTTGCTCATCTTGAGCTTTGCATTCTACAGATCTAATTTGGACTCGGGGGTTACCACTAAAATCACAAATGATTGATTTCGGTTTTCGATTTTTTTTAAGTGACAAATATACATATAAGGTAGATACGGTTAAAGGTACACTTTACGAAATTTCGAGGTACTTAGCTATCGTTTATCATGTGCGCGCTCATATGTGTAGGTGTGTTGTATAGGCGTAGTGTATAAAGTTTCGTATTATTTACACAAATTGTATTGCTCTTATGTCTAGATGGGGTTATAAAGTTAGTAACTCTGTAGCCTGCCGCATGCAAATTCACAAACATCCAAGGTTAGAAGCCAGTTAATTTGCCAACCCGCTCAGCGCTGTAAAAGTATCGATCGATTGGCTATCGCTGATCGTTATTTGTTACATGTTAACCCCTTTTTGGTGCGTGTGCGCGACCTTTCTCCACTTTTGCCTCTCGTTTAAGTTCATTTGGTGCAGTTGGTTGGTTGGCTGGTCGTTGTCGATAATCGCCTCCAGTGCCTCCATGGGAGTGGAAGTGCCCATTGCAATCGTTTCAACTCTACGATTTGTACGATTTTTACGATATGTGCACCCAGGAGCATTACAGAATTGGACAACAAGAGAAGTGAAGGGATAGTGGGGAATGGGGATAGTAAATTGGGTGCTTTGGGATGGGATAGAGGAGGAACTGGTCTAGGAGGTCTGGGAGAACTAGGAGGTCTTGGACACAAATAAGTACAGTTCAGTATTAGACAGCGATACCAGGGTAGAAGTAGAAAGTAAGAGAAAGCTTTTGCGGGTGAGAGGATAAAGAGAAAACTTTGGGACCAACCGGAGCTGCGCTTCCTCAGCTTCCGATCCTTAATGGCCTTCATCAGGCTAATGCTCCTGCTCCTGCTTCTTTGCCCTTGCCCTGGGATCTTCTTCCAGCGCTTAAAGTTCACCGATCCCGAGCTGGATCCGGATTTGCTGCTTCCCTTGCCGGCGATGCAGTTGAACTCGTCCGAGTGATCCGTGCAGTCGTACATCCCGTCGCACACCATGTTGGCTCGGACGCAAGTGTGCGGATGCGAAACGCACTTGAAGTCACTGGGTTGGCAGATGTACGAAGTAGGTGGAGGTCGAGTCGTGGCTGCTCCGGAAATGATGGGCTTCGTGGCGGAGAGTTTGCTGCTCTTGAAGTCTGTGGCGTTTTTTTTTTTATTTGTAAATTTGCGGTAATTTTGCGGTTCGAAATTTTCGGTACATTTTTGTATGGATTGTGTTTTGATTGTTTGTTTTGTTTTGAAAGGGCACAAAGTAGAGTATTAGCAAGAGTTTACAGCCTCCGCAGCACCAAAGCCCCTGGTTAGTATTAATCCCTAAACCCCTTTGTATAGAACTGAAAACCCGGAAACCCGAGGGTCTTATGCAACTAAGGACTTATGTATGCTGTAGTTTAGACAAGGTAATGTTACTAATAATTGGGGAAACCCACACATGCTGGAATGGTGGCCATGGTGCTCTACGAATCGAACCGAAACTCGTTGGACAATGTGCATTAGTGGGCGTGGTGGGCTGGGAACGGGGGTCGGTGTGGAGTTTCATTAAAGCAACTTCTTACAGGTTTTTTCTTTTTTTGGTATTATGTTTGATTCTTTTTTTTATAAAACTTATTTTGATCTAGGGTTAGGCAGTACATAATACAGATATAAGATCATTAGAATAATAATACAAAACAAATGCAAAATAATTAATAAACGAAAAATAAGGTCAAACAAAAATCAAGAGGGGAAACTCAATAAAATACAAAATACAAAAATATATATAAAAATCGTATAATGGAGGATCGCTGCGATTAGATTTGGTTAGGCGGCAGTGGCTGTAACACACCTGCACAAATAAACAGAACCATGCAGGGCGTGTCCTTCAGGGAGACACCGCCCTTGTACCGATTGTAAGGATACTGGGGAGTAACTCCTGGGCAGTTGTAGTCGCGTCGCGTCGTTCGATTGATCGATCATTGGATTGGATTGAATGCAGTTGCATGCCATACCATTAAATTTGTTTGTGTTTTGTGTGTTTTTTTTCGGTTATACGTTTTGTTTTAAAGTTTTATGGTTTGTTTTACGGTTTTTCGACATGGGAACAGCAAAAGCGCACACAGTGTACCATATCATATCATATCATATATAGCATTTGCCAATTAAACAGTTTAAGTCAATTCAAATCAAAGAGTAATTAAAAATATTTCAACAAGCGCACATGTAAGAAAGTGGGAGAGAGAGAGAGAAGAGCGTGAGAGAGGAAGAAATAAATATCAAAATATCAAATTAATCAATGTGTTCCATTTGCATAAAAAAGAGTAGGTGGAACTGTAAAACCTACGACTCAACGGATTCTTTATTTCAACTGATTCATTTGCATCTGACTGTTTGACTGATTTTGACTGATTCAGATTCAGGACCAAAGCTAAGTTTATTATTTACAATTTATATTTATTTAAATGGTGCTGGATTACTTGGTATTTTTGTTTTTTTTCTTGTGCTTTCGGTGCAAGTTCAGTGAAGTTGTAGAAACTCCAGAATGGAGTGTTGAAAAAAATGGCAGTGGATTGTGTGCAGTGCTTAAATAATAGATACACATATTAATTCACAAAAACACAAACACAAACAAACAGTTGACAACCAATAACCACGATAATAAAATCAAATTATAATATAGTTAACTTAACTCCTAATGGGCCTGATATGGACAAACACCAAGGGTCAGTAGCGATTAAGAAAAGGAGAGGAGCCGACACCATAACGGTTTTATATCGTATGTTAATAAAAACGCAACGAAAAATGGCCAGAATCGGTCAGCCGATGCTCTGAATACCCGTGCAGATCCACAAGTGGTAATACCATCTACTACTCACAGTCAATTGAAAATTCATAATAATAAAATAATAAAAACAATAAACTCTGAAAAATTAAATCAAATAATACAAATATCATTTTATAACTGAGAAATGGAGTCTGCAAGAGCTTGGCATGTAAATAAAAAGAATATGTTACAATTTGCTTTACACATTGCGCTGTGCAAGTTTTTAATGTTAATAATATGTTTATTTCTCACTTTAAGTGGGCTTTACTTAAATGTATCGTATTAGAAATGTTTTTGGCAGCCATTTAGGTAAGCTTAAGATTTATCAAGTTGTAAGAATGTTCGTTTTTTATATATGTTTATATATAAGTGTGCGTGTGGTGTATAATTTCGATTGTTCAGATCTTAGATTGCTAGAATTTCAATTGGTTAAGAAAAATAATGGAATAACATTCGGAAATTGATCGGATTCGGACTTTGTTTGCATGCAATGGACTTGAACTAAAAATTACTACATGATTGGTAGTTGTCCCCTTCGTTTGTCACTCCACCACCAAAGTTCGTTCAGTTATTTCGATATCGATATCTATATCTATATCGTTTGCTGGTCATTTGTTATATACAGAGTGTTTTCGTAGTACCCTGGAACCGTCTATAGCCTATAGCCTATAGCGCTACACACATATATACATACATAGAGATATTGCTCGTTTTTAGTTGTTGGGGGGGACTGACAATTTCCGTTTGCGTATATATACAGGGTGTTTATCTCTGACATCGACTTCGTGCCATTTGCTTATGGTCGATTTTGAGTTTTAGGCTAACAGATACGAGTACATTGATGTGTTTATATATAGGAGTATTACATATACATATATGGGTGTGTATATATATATATCATTCAATTCAGTGGGGAATTAGTAAAATCAGCGAACGATCAAACCTGCTTAACAAAGCCTAATCCTTGAAAATTCTTCCTTTTCTTATACATTATTAAGCATTATTACTCTTTTCGCAGTTTCTTTCTTAATTATTTGGTTTCGATTTTTCGGGCTGGCCTAACAAGCTTTTGTTCAAAATAGATTTTCTCTTGAGTAAACCCACTTGAGAGTGGGCATTTCGTGTTGGTGGGGGTACTTATGCGTTTTCTTTTGAAGGGGGGCGAAATGGAAGTAAGGTTGCTTGTCGGACACGACATCTTCTGACTGCGGACCGGCGGATCCAACTCCACCGACTCTGAGCCGGAGTCGAAGATTCCGCCGGGGCCTCAAACCTCAAAACCTAACGCGTAGCGATTACTCACTTAGTACTTGCAAGTCGATGGAGACTTCGGGCAATTGCTGCCTTCGGTCCACGTCGTACGAGTTGCAGATGTAGCGGCCCGCATCCTCGGGTCGCAAATTGGTCAGCACCAGCACCTGGCTATCCGGGCGGGCGTTGTTCGGCAGGGCACTTCCGTCGTAGCGGAACCAGTTGAACTGTAACGAGCATGAAATCGGTTAACCATCACTGAAGATATACATCTGGATATAGAATGTGGCCAAAAGGTAACTACCTCAGGTGAACGGATGGGTTATGATTGGGTTTGCTTGGGACGTATTCAAAAGGATACTTACCTGAACATTGCCGCCGTACTGAGTGGTAAGACTGCACTGCAGTTGAATGCTTTCACCTTCGCGATGCTGTTGCACCTGGGACTGCGGAACCAGCTGGAAAACGGCGGGCTTCTTTACCACCACCCTTGCGAGCTCTGATCGGTTGCCATACTGATTGGAGGCGGAGCAGCGGTATTCGCCGGCGGCCGCCTGTGTCATGGACACGAAGCGCAGGACGCTGCCCACGATGCGAACCGAACTGAAGTGGAGTCAGATGGGATGTAAGGGGTTAGTATCAAGCAATACCTGATTGCGTATCACAGCAAACACTTTTCTACCTGGGCAGTGGTCGATTGTTGTCGGTGCTCCACTGGACGTCCTGCGGACGCACGTTCTCCACCTGGCAGTGCACGTCCAAGTTCTGGCCCAGCTCTACGGTCAGCGGTATATTCGGGTAGAACCTGATCCTGGGCAGGGGCAGAAGGACCAGCTCCCTAACTACATAGGCCTCCACGTTGCCATCGCGACCGATTCCATTGCAGCGGTACTGACCCAAATTCTGCTGTTCCACGCGCACAATCACCAGCTTGTTTTTCACCGTGTAGGCATTGTGGGGCAGTGGTGAACCGTCGACGCGCTCCCATATTGTGTTCACGTTTTGGTACAAGTCGCAGGTCAGGGTGACATTGTCGCCAAAGTCAGTGGGCAGGCGTTGGTTGCTGCTCGGCTGATGGCTGCCAGTGTGTTGGGGTTGTGACGGAATGTAGGTTCTGGGATCCCGATCAGAATCATCATCGGCTGTGAAGTGCACATAAGTTGGGCGTTAAAGTCTGTATTCTTATATGAATTTAAACAATTGGAACAACTTTTATTTAAGATTGCTTGTAAAGAAGACCTAATTAATTTGTCTTCAACATACCTGATCCGATATCGCCGCGCCTTTCTTGAATCGTAACGCGAACGTGAGCTTCATCGTTACCCGCTTCATTCTGTCCACGGCAGGTGTATATGCCTGCATCCGCCTTGGTCACTCGGTAGATCTTATAAATTGCTGTATTGCTAGGGGGGCTGTACAGATCCCGTTTTCCGCCCAATTCATCAACCCATTCGACTACCGGGCTTGGGACGCCGCTGCCCACGCAGGTCAGCGAGAGTTCATCGCCCTCCGTTAGCCTGAGGTCGTGGTTGTCGGGCACAATCTGTACGAGAGTTGGCTCCTGGACGGTAATGGTGGCCACGCCGGTCGCCTCGCCGACTATGTTCTTAGCTCGACACTCGTAGTTGCCGCTGTCTTGGATCTGAATATCGTCGATCCTGCAGAGAATTGATAAATGTATATGAACTGATTGTAGATTAAGCTTAGGACGTTGCACACTACTTACACCATGTAGCCGGGTGCCTGGATCTTGTGACGCGGCGACAGCGGTTGGCCGTCCACGCGAACCCATTCGATGGTCGGCTCGGGAATGCCCTCTACCCTGCAGTAGAGGGATGCCGGGGCGCCAACCGAAAATGTTTGCTGGGCGTCCGATACAATCTTTAAACTCGGCCGCTCCCGGGCTGCAAGCAAGTAAACCACAGTGGTGGCACCAATTAGTATTAGGATCAGACTGTGCGGACCTGTCTTATTACCAACTCCACTCTTGTGCACTTGCATGGCAAAGTTTTGGGTTTTATTTAGATCAAGGATCAACAAGGGTTTAGATGGGGGCGGGGGCAAAAGGTTATACAAATTAAAATTCAAAAAAAAAGGGGGGGGGGGGCAAGGTATTCAGTGTTTGTGTTGGAAGAGAGACAACAGTACGAAATAGAGCAAAGGCATCGTTAGTGGGACATCTTTGTGTTTAGAAAGAGTTGAGAGAAGATGCGGTCAAAGAATTGTTGCTGACCCTATTTCACCTCTAATTACTTCTTTAACCGCAACTCATAAGGGGTCATGGACACCTGAAAACTTACGTTCAATGTCGATACTTGTGCTGGACAAATCGGATCCGTGGGCGTTTTCGGCCACGCAGGAGTAGACACCACGATTCTCGAATCGCGCGCCATAGATGCTCAGCACGTTGCCACTGATGTGGACATTTTCGGGCATATAGTCGTGCACCTTAGCCCACTTGATCGTGGGATATGGCGATCCGCTGGCCTTGCAGGTGATGCTATAGTCCTCGCCCTGGATGATCATGATATTCTGCTCCAAGGTCTCGATGATCGGTTTGTTGCTGTGAAATATGAGTTCCTCCATTAAGGTCATTTCTTCGTTTAAACTCTATGAACTTTGTGCTTACCCAAGTGGTAGTTCCTCACGTCGCTCGATGTTAACACGGGCGCTCTCGGTGAAGTTGCGCCGGCTGCGGACATCATAGGCCACACAAGTGTAGACGCCGGAGTCGCGTTCGCTGGCATCGCGAACTTCCAGGACATTGCCACGGATCTGAACATTTCGGGCGGGCGACGAAGAAAGGGAGCGACCATCGTGGGACCAATCGTAGCGCAGAGAGGCAACACTTGTAAATTGACAATTCAACTGGAAGGATTCGCCGGCGAGGCCGTTGATCTCCTCCGGTGTGATGTATAAGCGATCCTGCTGCGGCGGTGGCTGGGGAGGATTGCTCTGAACATAGACGACCACGTACTTCTCATCACGGTTCTGTTCATTTTCCGCCTGGCAGCGATAGCGACCCTCGTCCGATTTCCTTGGCGAATCGAAGATCAAACGGTTGTCGTATGTCCGGGTACTTTGCGCATCCGCATGGCCGTCCACTCGCGCCCACGTGACTCTGGGTGGTGGGTTGCCGAGCACCTCGCAGACGATCTCGTTGGTTACGTATTCCTCGAATGTCACTTGGCTCGGCAAATTCACAATCTCGGCCGGTGAAAGCTGGTCTTTCTCTGTAGGGTATAATATACCGTGCGTCAATATTAAGTTTCATAGATTATAGGGTGTTAAGTGAGGTTAAATCTTATTCTTTGTGTTAAAAATGTAAAATACCGTAGCGTGCCAGCATTTCCTGGGCATATCCTTTGATAAACGCCGCAATTGGTACAAGGTTAAGCGATTGATTAGGTATTGGCATTTGATATTTGCTAATGCTAATTTGTTAAGCATTACTTACTGGTTATGGTAATGGATACAGAGTCCTTAGACACGATGGCAGTTTCGTTGTTGACGGCCTGGCAGATGTAGACGCCAGAATCGCTGATCTGCAGGTCGTACAGATACAGATCACCGCCTCGGACTTCAATATTCTCTGGCAGGCGACTGTTCTCCTTGTACCAGTTGACGACGACTGGACTCTGGACGATACAAAATGCAATACGTTAATAATCACACAATAATCTCACACTACGCCAATTATGTTTAGGAATCATCTATTCCTGGACAAAATATACATAATCCTGTAAACTCACATTGCTCCAGCGCATTCGACCGCTACAGCTGAGGGTCATGGAGCCGCCCACTGGCACAATGGTGATCTCCGGCTTTTGAATCAACACGATAATCTGGGTGAGCAGGGGATCGTCGGTGCCGGCATCGGTTGGATCGTTGGTGTCTAGGGTGGCGAGGAACATCGATTAGACAAATACCTTAACTACCCTGGTGGTTTCCCACAAACTGAGTTTCTTGCGGTGTGAGTAAAGTCCACTCTAAACGCGTTGAGTTCTTAACATTGATTTCGCTATCATGATGTTCATATAGGCGTTTGTACAATTTTTAGTATAAAAAATGAGAACTCAAAGCGTCTAAAGTGGTCCTTCGACTGTGTTAGTGACATGTGGTTGCGACTTAATGACTCCTAGTTGGGCACGGAGTCAGGAGGTTGAATTAGGGGTTTAAGTTTGATTTCTTTAAATGTGCATCCTCTGAGTTGGGATGACTCCAGCTAACCTATAGAATCGAGGGTTAGGTGACAGATTGGTTAACAAACACGGAGACAGTGCGTTTCAAGATTATCAAAGTTATTCTCAATGGTTAGTTTTAATATTTGAAGTAATTTAACCACTACTTTAGGGCTTAGCTTTCATAATGCAAACAATAGATACTGATAATACATTCTAGCAGTATGTTGGAAATCCGTATTTAGTCAGTAAGTTTGAATTTGTTGTCGAAGGCAATCAGTCATCAAGGTCACCTAATTGTTAGTCATTATTCTAACGATATCACCTGTGATTCGTGTGCCGCAGTTATGGATCGTACTTTGGAATTCAGAAATCAGTTTTAAACCACGGGTTAGTTGCTATGAGTATCTATGGCAAAGTCATAAGCTACTCCAACGCGTTTCGGGGCCAATATTTGTTGGCTTTGTAATCGCTGACGTTATAGACTGATAGCTAAGATACACATTATATATGATACACACAGAGACAAAGACAAAGAGAGAGACAAGAGCGTTATGGTGGGACTTGTCAGAAAGGGATCGAAGGAACAGAGGCACTACGCTGGCATCTGTACATAGTGAACAAAGACTACTTTTGGGGTAAGACAAGTACTAAGACACATAGACTAGCTAAGTGATATTTAAGTCACCGAAAGGTCATATACAGAGTCAGAGAAAGAGAGGCGGTAGGTCGGAGAGGCGGTATACAGGAGCTAACTCAAATACAAGAGTTTGTGAGACTTTCCACGTGGACTTGGGGTTTAGGTCACAGATATACGAGTTAGATTCGCTCTACACACAGATCTACAGATCTTTACACATATCTAAGCTGGGAAGATTCGTTTTATAGGGTGTAGAGTGGAGTTTTTTTTAGGAGTGCCGGTGTGAAAGAGATAAAGGAACGAGTATTAGGAAAGCAACAGTTGTGGTGTTTTGTAGACGCCTGAGTGGTTTTCAGTGGTTTTTCATTTTCAGTGGTGGATCGGAGAGTTTTGGAGCGAACCTCGCGATGGACAGCCGTAGCGCAGCTTGGTCATATTTCCTATGATTCTGTTGCCCTTATATATCTGCAGTGTGTCATTGAACGAGATTGTCTCATTCGGTGCGATATCAAACTGAAAGCCGCTGCAACAGAATCCCCTGCTTAAATCACATATCTGGGGCGGTTCTTCGATAATGGGCGATGTGTCTAGAATGTGGATGGATGGAATTTTTGTTGGTTTTGATGATTGCAAATTAAAATTTGGTTTTTTTTTTTTTGTTAAATATTGTTTGGCATCGAAATTCGATTGGGTTCAGAGTTGATGGCGGAGAAAGAATGGGTAACAAGGTCCGGGAGAAAGGAGAACATGAATCAAACAGGTAAGATTTCATTAATCGGTTATCCGATCGTGTAACACCTACAACTTAGATTACGCCGTTTCCAAAGGTCGAAAAATGTGAAAAGGTTACACAAAATCGTAATGCTTCAAAGGGTTTACTTTTGTGGGGATTCTAGTTTTTCTGGTTATCGTTTTAAAAACTACGAAGGTCTATTTTATAAACGGACAGTTCAACTTTCGACCTGGCGTTCCTTAGACATAATCTATGTGGGTATTTCAAATTCATATAGACTAAAAATGGGAGTGACTTTCTTCTGCACGCGTACATGTACGCGAATACGGTATAACCTAGAACGTGAATTGGACACCGGCTTAAAGCACGAGCATATTGTATAAGAGTATTTCATGTAGTTTGGTATGGCAGAAGAATGGCTAGAAGGCCAGTGATTATAAATAGGAAGAGCGGCAAAAGGACGAATGTCATTTTATGAGTAACGATTAGATACGAAACGATTTTAATTCATCACTCACCGATCTCGCGACACCGATCGCCCTTCCAACGCGCCTTGCAACGACATTCAACGTAGCCGCCACTGACCAAGTCACAGGACTCCGTGTTGGAAGCCTCGCACGGACATAGGCTGCAGGATCCGCTGGCATCGCGGTAGTAGAGCGGTGCGCAGGATTCACAGGAAGTGCCCGAGTATCCGGCTGGGCACTGGCACAACTCGATGTCGGAAGCATGCGTAGCTCCCGGCGTCCTAGTGGTCACCGCACTCTCCAGAATGACATTGCCGATCGAAGTGCTTTGCGTGGGCACTTTGGGTGTGGCTCGGATTAGGATGTGCTGCAGATCCGAGAGCACAGTCATGAAATCGGAGCGAGAAGCCGGTCGGGCCGATTCACGATCCTGGCGGGTCCATTGCTCGTCTTCGTGCAGTCGTACATTGTATTCCTCCTGATTCTCATTTCCCTCGGGTCGAGACCAGATGAGCTTCAATCCATTGCCAATGAGCACCACATCGTGGCCACGCTCATAGTTGCCAAACGACTCCACTATTAGACTGTACGCCAGGCGGCCGCCGTACGAGAATAGCTGGTTGCCCAGCACGCTTCCCCTGAGACTCCAGTACTTGGGCAGGTAGGAGGTATACGCGTAAGTATACATATTCCTAGATATGTCGGGAATTAGGTTCTCCGTGTCCGCCACAACTCCGTTCTCGTCTGTAATCAACGGTGCGTTAAGAATAAAGTCCACCGGTATAAGCTGGCGGTACAGAGCTGCCGAACGACACTGGCTGGCCACTCCAGAGCAGTAGCACTCCTTGCAGCCATCCTGATTTTGAGCGGTCAGTCCATAGGTTCCGGGGCGACACTGATCGCAACGGTCACCAATCACATTCCTCTTGCACAGACACTCGCTGCCGCGGCAATTGTAGATGCCCTCTATCTGGCAATAGGCCGTGCATTCCAACGTCTGGTTGCCGGGTGCCGGAGGACGCGGGGGCGGGTAGCCCTCATCGGGTTGGCAGTCGTAGCTGGTTCCACGGGTGGCATCACCCACATATCCTGCAGCGCATCGCTCACAGCTTGGTCCTTCGGTGTTGTCAGAGCATTCCTGGAAATACGATAAAGTTAGTTAAAGTTGGTTAGTTGTCTCCTCATCGCCTTGCTACTTCGAGTTAAGTACTCACTTCGCAGTCGCCGGTATCGATGTTGCAATATTTGGAATGTCCATTGCACTCACAAGGCCGGCAGAGTCCCAGATAAATGCCGCCCTCCGGATCGCGGGCATAGCCAGGAGCGCACTGCTCACAAGAGAGACCCAAATAGCCCTCGGGACAGCGGCACTGTTCCACCTCGACGGCACGGGAAGAGCCAAGATTCGTGGGTGTGGCAACGTCCAAAGTCACCTTGCGCAGCGAGGCCTCCTTGGTGCTAGTGGTATATGTGGCCTTAATGTAGATGGCCGTAATATCGCTAAGGGCCATCAGAACGTGCTCACGGTTGGCCACGACTTCGTCGCCGCGCTGCCAGGCACTCTCCTTGATTTCCACCGAATAGGTGTTGGCCACACTGGGGACAACCTGTGTCTTCCTATAATGAATGAGCCTTAGATCCTCGCCACTCTTGATCACCACATCTGGGGCACTGTTCCGCGACATAATTCCGTTGGGCAGGGGACTGTAGCTTAGGGTGTAAGTCAGCTTGCCTCCATATGAGGAAAGCTTGTTACC
The DNA here is from genome assembly GCF_016746365.2 of Drosophila yakuba. Classification (NCBI taxonomy): domain Eukaryota; kingdom Metazoa; phylum Arthropoda; class Insecta; order Diptera; family Drosophilidae; genus Drosophila; species Drosophila yakuba. Next base: position 6,085,994 of record NC_052526.2, on the reverse strand, counting down.
CAGAAACGCGGCTGGCAGACTCCAGTATAGCGTATTTCCAGCTTGCTCAGCCGATCCTATAAAGCTCAACGCGTGGGGCTCGGCGGCCATGGAGACAGGTACGGTGTCTGGCGTAGTTTGCATGTAGTTAGTGATCAAAGCAAATCCATGATCGGCGCGCGAACGTCCAAAGGTGCTTGTTACTTGATCGCGATACCACGTGCTGCTATCGCAATCCGAGCCCACTCCACTGCAGAAGCACTCAATGCAACCGGTATAGGTGAACGAATTGAGGTGGAAACTCCTTGGCCTGCAAGTGTCGCACTGTTCGCCAATTACGCTATCCTTGCACTGGCAGGTTCCATTGCTGTAGGTGGAATAGGTGCCATCCGCATTGCAGGAAGTATCGGGTATTCTGCGGCAAACTCCTCCCGCAGCCAATGGATCGCCCTGGTATCCAGCGGCGCACTGTTCGCACCGCCTGCCCGTGTAGCCCTCATTGCAACGGCAAACCACGTCGCCATCAGGATTCTGTTGACAGCCGCTGGCAAAGTTATTGTTGCCGGTTAGTGGGCACGGACACTCCTTGCAGGGCACACCGCGACGGGGATCTCCATAGGTTCCGGATGGACAGGGCTCGGGGATGAACGGCACACAGTGACCCAACCAAGGTCCACCGGGCTGCCTCACATAACCGGAGGCACAGGACTCACACGAATCACCAACATAACCAGGTGGGCACGTGCACTTCTCCACGAGCGAGGCACTACCCAGTCCCTTATCGGCAGTGCCTGCCGAATCCAAAGCAATATTTATAAGATCCACTTCGCGAGCGGTGCTATCCAGGTAGCCGAGTCGAATCAGGATATTGTCCACATTGGCCAGAATCATCATGATCTCCTCACGCGACGCCCGGCGACCATCGGGCTTTTGCCAGCCACCTGGCACAAATGGAATGCTAACCCTGTTGTTTTGTCCCGGCTGAGTGCGAACGCGATAGGTTAGGGTAAAGCGATTGCCAGTGATGATTACATCTGGGCCATTGACGGGCCTTCCACTGCCGCTGTAGTTAACCTCGTAGCGCAGATTTCCGCCATACGACTTCAACTGGTTGCCCATGTACTCTGTGGGTAAGGCCAAATAGGGCGTCTCCCGGCCACTGAAGTGAACATTGGTGGCCCTGAACTGAACGCCATGGAGCAGGGTAAGCAGGTCCTGTCCTGGGGCTGCCTCATTGATCACAATCTGTCGAATGGGACTCAGTTCGACACTGACAACGCGGTGTGACATGATCGGCGGGTGGATGGCATACGTAAATAGGTTGGCACTGTCGCATGCCTTAGCCACTCCGAAACAGAAGCACTTGACGCACTCATCCGATTTGCGGGCTAACATATTGAAGAATCCAGCTTCGCACACATCTGTACGCACGGGGGTCACGGTAACAATGGTGTCCGGGTTCACAAAGTGCGTGCCGCGTGTGTTAATAATTTCGCATGAGTATGCTCCACTGTCCTGCGTCCTCATGTCCGGACAACGGAGTGTTCCGGTTCCACCGTAGCTCTTTGACTCGCACTTATCGGGCACATGACCCCAGTTCAGACGCCACACGATTGTTGGAGTTGGGGTTCCGGTGGCCACGCAAGTGAGCTCGAGCACCTCGTACTCCAACAGAGCAACCGATTGCGGTGGCGGGCGGATTGGCAAGGGTGCCACTGCGAATGAGAGGGATATTAGCGTATATAGTAACTATAAATGGAAGCCAACTTTATATATCCTACGAATACTTACTGCATCCAACTTCATCGGTACCATCTGTGCAATCATTAACATTGTCGCACTGGAAGCTCTTGGGTATACAATGACCACTGCGGCACTGGAACTCATTGTATCGGCACGGAGCGCCACTTGGCTCCGGATCGCATGAAGTCTCATCGGAATTATCCCCGCAGTCATTCTCGCCATCGCATCGCCAGGTGCGATCCACGCACTTGGAATTCGAGCACATGAACTGGTTGGGCTGGCACTTGAGACCCAAGCTGCAGCTTTGCTCATCGGAGGCGTCCGAGCAGTCGGGATTTCCATCGCAGATGGACGACTTGTCAATGCATTCGCCGTTCATGCAGGTGGCCTGGTATTCCGTACAGGCTGATTCCGGACGGGATCCAACGTCGTTATCTGTTGAGAGGAGAGTTAAGGGTGCCAAAAAGTGTTATTTATCTATGGAGCTATGACGAGGTTTAATGGCTAGCCAGCTTACCAATAACAAAGCCAAGCGGCATCAGGGGAATAAGAGAAAGTTATTTAAGATTCTATTCGGTCAAGGAAGTAACCAACACTTGTGATATATATTGCTTCATTTTTGAAGTGGTGGTTAATACCTTTAATGCCCAACATAACCCTACCTAGTCCGAAGAACTCTAGATCGATGTGCGGCACAGTTCCATAGCGTATGCGATTCGAACGTAGCTCCTCGTACTTGTTTTCGCCCCAGGCTGCATTCCCGGATTGAACAATATCTTTTACCCTCAGAGAACCCAAAACCTGCATTTAGATACACGTAAATATCATACTTACAGCGCTCGACGTTGAGGTTTACGGTGACCTGCTGGCCGGGAATATAGCTGGCATAGCCCACAGCCTCGCAAACATAAGTGCCGGCATCCTCGACCTGGTACACAAGTATATGCAACGTGATTTAAGCTTGCTCGAGATTTGTCTGATTTGGCAGAAACTTACCCTAATGTTCGGAATCTCCAGGCGGCCGTTTCGATCGGTGAAACCAGGTGGCAGAGGTCGTCCGCCGGGGCGGGACCACTTGACCTTGGCGCGAGCGGGTCCTTCATCGCGGCAACGGAAGATGACCTCGCGACCTGTGGTACAAAGGCTAGTTAATTGGGTTCAAGTACGCATTGAACAGCAGAGACAAGCAAGTCAAAGGAATACCGGGATTGCGGGTGGCTAAATGCAGTATGCTTACGAGACTCAAAAGTTGATCGTAGTGGGATTTGCGAATATGAATTTTGTTTAATTAAACCAATAACTGATATAACTGATATCATATAAACATTAAGATAAATAGAGAACAGAAATTTGGACAACAACAAACTATTCATACAGAAATCCACACTCGCATCATATTGAAAACGAATAATATTCATCTTAATAATAACCATTGCTATACAGGGGTTTTCTAAGAAATTTGTGTTTGGAAAATTTCGACTCAATGTACAACTCCACTTGTGGCCAAATTCGTTCGTGCAATTTCGTAGTGCTGATGGTGCTGGGATCCATGTGCTCATCGAAATATTGTCTACTTAATATGCATACAGTGATTGTAGTTAGGCCAACTTACCCTCCCTAATATATCCTGAGGTTTTTTTTATATTATTTGGTTTATATATTTGAATTGGGTTAGGCATTAACGAGAACAGAGAACGGCAATTAGGGTTTTCCAAACGATTTTAGGTATATCAGAACAATGAGATATAAGATTAAACAACGTCTCCCGGAACATTTAACAGACAGAAGATTCATCTCTTTCTTATAACTTAAATATACTTACTCTCCTTGATGATCTGGCTGTCGGGATAGGTCTTGAGATTCAGTTGGTTCGATCGGCGATCGTTACTGTTGTCAGCGGCTGTTTGAAAAGGATCGAAAGTAAATCAGAATTAGTCTGGTATAAAGAAGGTTTATCAATGGGTTATGGGTATGGTTATGGGGTGGTCAGGGGATAAGTAGTTTGATAGATAGATGCGTGGTAGCCTAAGCCCTTGATCGCAGTTAGTAGCTACATTGGGGGAAGCCAGACAGTTAATTGTAAACTTTGGTTCTGTGGCAGCTCGGTGGTTCAGTGGGTCGCCCACTTACGATCGATGTCGTTGCTGATTTGACCACAATCCGCCTCATCGCTACCATCATATGGACAATCAACGCGGCCATTGCATTTGAGACCCAGCGAAATACAGGGACCATTTTCGCATTTAAATGTGGTTGGCGGGCAGATGATTCGCAGTGGTGTCATGGCGGTGGTGCTAGTCGAGGTGGTGGTGGTGAAAACTCCAGTGGTTCCCTCTGGATGGCGATGACCTTTAGGCATATATATGTATAAGCGAGCAAATGAAGCAATGTTCGGCGGTGATGATGATGCGCTGGTTTCTATCGCTGCTCTATCGCTTGGCAACCATCTAATGAGCATTTACTTACCGCAATTTTGTTCATCGGAGCTATCCTGGCAATCGGTTCGCCCGTTGCATCGCACCGAGGAGCTCACACACTGGCCACTGTTGCAGCGGAATTGGTTGGGTAGACACTCCTGGGCTCCGCCACAGTTGAGCTCATCGGAGTGGTCACTGCACTCGGAGTAGCCGTTGCAGGGAGCCGATCCGGAAACGCAGTCACCATTGTTGCAACGGAATTGATTTGCGTAGCAGCCTGTTGGTTAAGGTGAAAATACAGGTCAGGTTCAAGGCACTTACATAATTTTTGCTACTTCTTAAAGGGTAAGGTTTACATATGTCGGATTTCAAGAAACTTAAAGTATCAAAAACGGTGCATACAATGTTCAAAGCATGCAGTTGGACTTACAGCAAACTTAAATACATATTACGTAAGTACAATCATATTGGAAATCAACTATCTATTGTACTAGTATTTAAAAAAAAAAGTCGGAAACAATAATGCTAAATAACTTCAAATGTGATAATTGCTTGTAGCTGTACAGCTGCTTGGGCAAACTTAAGAAAATACAATTAAATCAACTCGATGTTGTGTTTTATTAACCAATGCAGTTCTGCTCGTCGGAAAAATCTCGGCAGTCGTAGTAGCCATCACATTGCTGCGTTGCATTTATGCAAAACTGACGATCGAAGCAGAGGAACTCATTATCCTTGCACAGGATGGCAGTACCTGTATACAATATTTTGTTGGTGGTGTAAAGTGGAGTGGAATGGTTTTGATGTGATATTGGTGGTGGTGGTGCAGTTCAGCAGTTCAAGTGGAATAAAATACACGCAAAATCAAGAATATATATAGTCACACGATCAAAAGCAGAGTGGAGAAAGCGTGAGAGATAGAGAAACGAGGTGAGAGACGAATAATAGAGAAATAGAGAGAGAGATTAGCAACTGAAAAGGCACATAAGATATATTGGATGCAATATTGGACACAATGTTTGGGTGCAATAACTGTAGCCCTGCCAAATCCTTATGCTTAACATCAATTCGAAATGAAATCGGGAACACGTTGGCTTATATTCCGTACTGGATTGATTTGTACAAAACACAATGACTAAACTCTGCCATCTAACAACTCAAACTTTGATATATGCACAAATTCTCTTACAAATGGAAAAAAAACAGTGTTGATATTTACTGACATTGGTGCTGCTCAAAAATAGACGCTGTGCTTATACAAAGATAAGGTGCTTAGGAAACGAATAGTCCTATATACATTTAGACTGCGGTCTGAAAATTTAACCAATTTTAACATCTTGCAGATCTCCACAGATCTGAGTACACTAAAATTTGAAAGTTTTACGATCGCGAACCCTGATCTCAAAATCAAAGGATCATCAAAGGTGGGCGCTTATGGGAGATGGAACGATGAAGACGGAGACTTACAGTTGGCCTCATCGGAGCCGTCCTCGCAGTGTCGGTGGCGGTCGCATCGCTCACTTTCCGAATAACACCTGCCACTGGGACACTGGTGCTGCGGACATGGCAGTGACTTCATGGTGCAGCCCACCTCATCACTGCTATCAGAGCATTCCAAGTGCCCATTGCATCGAACGGAGCGATTGTAGCACGACTCATCGCAGTAGAACTGATCCGGACTGCAGTCGCTTGGCTTAAGTCGGGTGGTGGCTATATACGAGTATGTGTTGTCAAATGGTCCGATGCCCATCGGTAACATCATGCAGGGTTTTGTGGTTTTGCGGTGTTTGTGGTGTTTGTGTGGTTTGGTTTAATGGATGTGTGGATGACGCAGCAAGAAAGAGAGACAAGAAGGCGTTGTGATTAAGCTCATGTCTTAGCTTGGCCAGCTAAGTCTAAGTCTATGGGCACATACAAACCTGGTTCCGTTGGGAGAGACTTACGTTACTAGGGTTATATCGATATACTCGTATCGCTCATTTCTCATTTGAATGCTTACGGATTATAATATTTTTCTAGGGAAACAACTGTGGGTTACGAGTAAGCTCGAAAACAAGACAAACTCTATGACTGTATGTGTATCCTAAAGGAGTGACAGGGAAAGACTTGTCTCGTTTACCAGTGCCAACGCAAAGGCTGAGGTCCTCATCGGATCCATCGGAGCAATCCTTATAGTTATTGCACTGCAAACTGTGATCGATGCACTCGAGATTCGCACATTGCCATTCATGTGGGCGGCAGGATTTTGGTATTATGGGATTGGGTCCCAGTTTTGGTCGAATGACATTCACATTTTGTGTGGGATAGTGGTTGTTGGTCTCTGTGGTGTTGAATGGTGTGGGTGTCGTGGATGTTTGACGGTGATGTTGTTGGTGTGTGGGTTAGCAAAAAGAATGGAACGACAAAACAAGACAAAACTATAAACGATTGCTGGAATGCTGGGTTACAGGCCAGGTAGAGCGTAAGATGTTCATATGGCATTGATAGTTCAAAGAAAAGCAGTTAAGTTGTAGCAGTAGCAAAGGCTTGGTTTCAGATTTAGGTCGGAAATGAATTTGAAATTTTGATCTTTTACAAGTTTAAGAGGAGCTCCTCATTTAAGAAGAAACCAGGAGCGGCAAAGGAGCTTTAGTTTCAAGGAAGTACAGTCAGAGAGGAGTAAACGGGGAGGATTACAGACTACATGGTGGATTCTTTACCGGGACAGTACATCTCGTCATAGCCATCGAGGCAATCGCGTTTGCCATCACACTTTATTCTCCGACTGACGCAAGTGCCGTTGCAGGCTAATTTGTTAGGTGGACAATATATCCTGGCTTGAATTTGAAAAGATAATTTCACCATGAGAACTCACTATCAAAGTGCCAAGGCGGTTGTTACTCGAGTCGAAGCCAATCGAATACATCGAATCGAATATATAATCTAAGACCAAATCAAGCGTACCAAAAGCGAAGCAAACCACTACAAATCTACATTCTTGGGTGGTGGGTAGTGCAGGGTATTTGGGACTAGGTTCGAATCAGTGATTCCCTGGGCCACTCAGTGAGCGAGTTTGATGGACTTCTTACCGCAGTGACGCTCGTCGCTGCCGTCGGCGCAATCGCCGATGCCGTTGCATCTCTGATTATCAGCCACACACTCGCCGGTGTTGCAACTGCAGACGATGGACGATGGGCGATGATGAGTTTCGGTTAGCGATGGTCGACGGTGAGTGATGTTCGAGTGTAGTCGAGTAGTATGATGGATGATGTGGTGGTTTATGTGTTGTGTCGTGTGTTGTAGAAGGAGCCATGACATGAAAAAGTAAAGAAATGATTATGATATGGAAGGAGAAGTACGGAATGGATAGGGATGCGTAGGACCTATCATCTATACTTTGATCAATTTCGACTTTAGTTGCGCAAGTACCAAACAAATATAAATATATACTTTCAATTATTGCTATTCTTGTTCCATGTTCAATGGGGTAGGTATGTATGTGTGTAGGAGGAATAGGAAGCTTTGGTGGTAGATGGTTTTGTGGTCTTACAGGTAGGCGTCTTCCCGGCAGAAAGTGCAGTTGCGCTCGTCGCTGCCATCTTGGCAATTGGGAATTCCGTTGCACAACTGATCGCGTGGCAGGCAGTAGCTATCGCATTCGAACTCAGACTCTAGACAATGGTCTGCGAATGATGTGAATGAGGTGAATAGGTGAATTGGGCGGAGGAAGGTGGTCTATGATATTGATAGCAAGTGGGTGATTGATTGGTTTTTGGTTGGTTGGTTGGTTAGAACGTTAGACTTAGCGGAAGTAGCACCTGGAGCCATTTTGGTTAGCCCCGATTCAGGGATTTTTACCTGTGTACGACTGACATTCGAGCTCGTCGCTCATGTCTTCACAGTCTGCATAGCCATCGCATTTCTTCTCTAGCGGCAAACACTGAGTGTAGTCACATTCAAACTCAAGGATATCACATTCATTCAATGGATTGTTGTCCGGGTCGGTGTCTGTTTTTTTTTTTTTTTTTTTGGTTTTTTGCGTGTGAATGTGGTTTTGGTATATGAAAAGTTGGAAAGATAAGAAATAAATATTATGATCGCTGATCACGTGTCGATAGATTCGCAGTCAAGCGGATAGATGCAATTGCGACTAAAATAGCAGCACCTATGATTCTTGAAAAATGCCAATAAAGGATTACATCATCTATACTGCATTGCAGACAGTAATTATTCATTGGTATTTTTCGGGATTACCGGCTACTTAGACCGCAACTGCCGAAAGCTATGGATGGTGAGTAGATGGAAGGAAGGATATATGGATCTATGGGCTACCGTAGGTGTCTTCGTAGTTGTAGATGCAGTTGTATTCGTCGGAGGCATCGGCGCAATCGTGGATGCCATTGCAGCGCTTGTAGCCGGAGATGCAGCTTCCATCGCCACATTGATACTGGCTCTCCTGGCACTGAACCCCCAAACGAGTCTTATTCAATCTTCCATGGAGGTCTGGAGATTGGGAGATCGGAGTTTTCAGGGGCGGGCGCGGTGTGTTGTGTTGTGCGATAGCGGGGATAGCAGAGTATTACGTTTCAGGGTGTCAAAATACGGGACAGTTTTTACACAGGATATTGGTTTTGTTTGTTTCGGCCGAAGAGAGAACAAAAGAGAAAGTACAGTTAGCAACAAAAGTCGATACGTGAAGGGCGTGTTGTGAAATGGAGTAAACTTGGCGGGCTTGTCACTAGCAGTTAGCAGTTAAACCAATTGGAATTGCTTTCTACCCTATGTTAGCTTCGAACTCAGTCTTAATCTAGAGTGTTATAGTTATTAAAAGGTAAAATTCAACCAAAAGCTTGTTAGAGAGAAGGAGAGATGATCAGAAAAGGCGTCGATGAAAATAAATGGCGGGTCTGCGTACTTTGAATAACTATTAATTTAAAATATACCCAATTGAAGTTGTATTAAATTGTATGCCGATTTCAGACGAGACAAGTGACAATGAATGCGAAAGAGGTGGTACTTACGACATGCACTCTCATCGCTGCGGTCGTGGCATTGAGGTTTGCCATCGCACACCTGGGATTTGGGAATGCAGCCTCCGCCGCGCTGGCATTTGTACTGAAGAAAGCATGAGAATGGGTGTGTATTTCTACTGGGTTCACAGGTCAGAAATAGTAGATCGCCGCGGCGATCCCATCTCTGACAGCTGAGTATGTGTGGGGATGTTGGAGATAGGGTTTTATATCTACAAAGTGCTTATTATCATGTCCTTTTATATATTATTGAATTTACTCAATTTTATGTCAGAGTATGAAATTGTTTTTAATTCAATGCATAAAACCCGCTTTCATTGAATCCATTGGGCCACATCAACGGCTTGCCATTTCGTTCTACCTAACAAGCACTATGTATATATTTTACATGTGTGGGATGTGTGTGGGTGGTGGGTGGTGGTCAGGTGCTGGGGCTGGTGGGGGTGGTGGGTACCTTGTCGCTGCTGCACTTGCACAGAGCGTCGTCCTCGTCTTCATTGCGTCCGCAGTCGGGCATGCCATCGCAGACGCTCTCAATCGGAATGCAATCGTGATTGTGGCACGCGAATTCGATGTTTTCGAGGCATGTCTGGGCTGAGCCGCCTATATCATATGTTTGTTTGTTGTTTTCTGTTGTTGGGGGGTGTTGATGATGGGTGACACAACAGGGCATATGTATAATCGCAATGATAATAAAACAAGCCATAACGAGAATGGAAAGAAAGAGAGCAAGCGTGAGCGGTGTATGTTTATGTACAGGTATGAGCTGTATGGGGCATATCAATTAAAAGAGTTTATAAATTAAATGCTTAACTAACTAAATTGTAATTGGTGTGTATGTGCGCGTTTGTGCTTGTGTGTGTGTGTGTGTGTGTGTGCGGCGGGTCTGGGATGATTATAGCTAAAGTAGGTTTCTATGTTTCAATCGTGGCATGCACTTTTACTTAACCCAACGCTTCCTAAACCATCAACGCGACTTAGATTTTTTAAGGTAATGTTAACAATTATCCTATACCAGTTATTAATCCATTTATACTCGGGTATTATTGCAACAAAAGCTAGGGCAACGAAAATACTTTAGAGGGATGTTACACTCGAGGTATTTTGTTTTAACCTTTTTTTATGTTGCAAAAGAATTCGACTCAACCGTTACCCACTTAAGTATGCTACACTTTTCACCGATTTTTTTTTTTTTTAAGGACACCTACTCGCTACGCCAACTGTTGTTATTGGGTTAGAAGTCGTGGTCGCGGTGGTTGTCGGTTTCGTTGCCCATGGCCATTGCGTTGCTTCGGTGGCTCTGGTGGTGGTGGTGGTGGTATTGCGACGCTCCAGAAGACCTGGGCCCTGGGTGGTGAATGTGCTGCTGGTTGCGGGCAAGGTCGTAGGGCGTCGGGTGGTGGTGTGACGCTGATACTGCTCGCAGGACTTCTCGTCGCTCATATCATTGCAATGATAGAAGCCATCGCAGCGCAAATGCAGCGGGATGCAAACATCCGAGGTGGTGCAGCGGAATTGGTTGCTGGCACACGGATTCAGTGAATTGGCCTTCTCATAGACATTACTTGGCTGGTACACGTGGTACTCGTTGGCGTCCATTTCGTGCAGCCAGTCGTCGTACTTGGGCGCTGGCCTTCGCGGTTGGTGGCCAATGGGTATGCCCACACTATCCTGCTCTTCGCCTTCGACTGTTATCGTCCGGGTATTAATTTTTTGACGGAGGTTTACGATTTACGATAGACGGCACAGTAGAACCGCATGCAGACCACGGATTTTGGGTTAGGGGGAGTATTGATAACACATGCATTTTTTTAGGTTTAAAAAAAGTCGTTGAGCCAATTTGTAGATCGTCGCATTTGCGGGTATTTTTCCAGTTATTTCGTGCAGTTAATCGATTAATTTTTGGGCATTCGGTAACCAAAACCAGGGGTTTCAATACACATTTTATCGAGTGGGATGGGGAAAAGAAAAATAAAATGTTTGGAGTTAAAATCAAAATCAAACAAATATCGATTGACACACACACTTCGATAAGTGACTATCGCACAGATAGCGATTAAAGCGATATCAACGGAAGGGGCACACAGAGGACACAAGAATGTGATAAGACGGAGGTAGAGACACACAGAGAGACGGAGAGAGAGAGGGAGATTGAGGAAGAAAGAGAGATAGACCAACACCAGTAATCGATTTTAGTTACCCACGAAGAGGCGTAGAAGCAAAGCAGAACAGTACAATTTATCGATAACACGAAAAGCTTACCGCAGTTAACCTCATCGGCATAATCGTTGCAATCGTAGATGTTATCGCACACCTGACGCATTGGTATGCACTCACCAGTCCCGCAACGGAACTCATCAAACCGACATTCCTCGCTATCATAGCCACCTGGCGACGACGATCGATATTTATCGATAGCACTCATTTGTTAGTGATCGTTTGGTGCTTGTGAATGTTTTCGTGAGATGGTGATGTGGTGTGACTTGACAATGAAGTGAAAGGGAAGGGAAAGGGATAAACTTACCGCTTCTCCACTGTTAATTCGTATAAACCAGGAGCAACGCTTCGTATTTTACTCACCCTCGCAATATCGCTCATCGGAAATGTCCTCGGGACAATCGATGTTGCCATTGCAGAGCAGTTCCTTAGCTATGCAGGTGCCATCGTCACACTGCCACTTGTCGTACAGACAGGCTGCATTCCCACAAGAGAAGCGAAGCAGGAGAAAATAGACATCGATATTTAGCGAGGATAATTTATCCATTTAATCGAACACCTACGACACCCCTCCTCGTCCGATCGATCGTTTGGACAATCGGCCCGACCATCGCAGCGATGGACAATCGATATGCAGCTCAAGTCCCGGCACGTGAATTTGCCCTTGGGGCAGGTGTATCGTAGCTTGGGCACAACTGTACCGCGGCAGCATTGAAGGGAGATTCAAAATGGAAATTGAAAGTGATGGGCAAATGGACAGATGGTGTGGAAAAACGACTTCTTGTGTTTGAGGTGTTGCCTTCTCTTTTGGAATTACTTAAGCGACTGGCAACACTTCATGAAAACAAGAAATATGAGGGTGGTTTGAGTTAAGTAGATGGGTGTATAGATGGCTGATGGGGTTGTAACTCACTTCCGTCGCAATGCTCCTCGTCGTCGCCGTCGCTGCAATCGGAGTGACCGTCGCACTGCTGACTGGCACTGATACAGCGTGTGCCGTCGCGACATTGGTACTCCATTCCGCTGCAGGCGGCGGCTGTTAGTAGGTTGGGTTAGTGGTAGCGGTTAGCATGTGGTTGGGGTTAAAGGAGAAGAGAGAGATGGGGTTAGTAGAGCACTTGACTGGCGGACGGATTTCGAGGGGCAACTTAACTCTAAGTCTTAGATACTTTATACTTAGATACTACAAGACAAACAGTTCTAGTCATCAAAGCGGCAGTTAATCTAAGGAGCAAGGCAGACAAAGACAGAGCGCATCGCTCGTACTCAGTTTGTTTATATACTTTAAGCTTAGATACCCCGAATTGGTATAGGTTTAGAGTGTCCGATGAATCGGTTTGTTCTACGTCTTAGATGGTATAATCGCACAGTTAACTAATAGCTACGGTGTGGGGTGTATTGCAGGTGCACCCTTGGGATTCTTGATTAGCACTTAGTACTTACGGCACTCCTCGTTCTCGTCCTCGCCTTCGCTACAATCCGAAACGTTGTCGCAACGCTTTCTGGCATCGATGCAGTCTCCATTATTGCATCTAAACTCGTTGGTCTGGCACTCTGAAAGATACATAAAAAGTGTGGAATTGTATATTTGGAATGTCAGATGGATTTGACAGCCTGCAATTAGATGACAACCGGATGCAGTTTAACAAGGACTTCCGCCGGCCGATGGAAATACTTCTACGAGTACGTCGCCGACACCCCCGTCCGTCATCAACTTGAAAGCAAAAGTTTGTTAGGTGTTTGTTGTGTGACAGGACTGAACTGAAATCCCCGCCCTCGTTAGCCACAGTTTCCTGTGCATGTCTGTTGGCCTTTTGAACCCTTTTTTCCGCCGGACTCCGCTTAATATTTCATACAGGAGCAGCTAGCAGCTAACAGCAAGCAGCACAAGACTCTTAAGCAATTTCACAAATATTTTTGGATAATTTTTTTTCTCCAGCCCCATTCAAAGTGACACAACGCGGATTTGATTACAAGCAGCAGGAAAATTCCGCGTAGAGGGGGTATAGATAACAAAGAGAGCTGGGGCAAAAAGCAGAAGAGCCGCGAGCAGGCGGCTAATTAAAAGTAAAGAAAAGTTAAGTGAACATTTAAGAGAAGGGGGTGTCGTAATCAGAGCAGCTTAAAGTAAAGGCCAATTCAGGAGCAAACAATGAGCGATGATTTCATCGCAATGGCTTCACAATGTTTAGCCATTTAGCATGAATAATAACGAGTTAATTTTAACAAATTCCTATCATAGCTGTCATTAAAAAGCGGCAATATAATTGGTTATATTATATGTGTATGCATTTATAAACACAATTTAAACTGGGGCTTAGTTTTGGGGTTATTGGACTCCGCAAGTCAACAATTTGTCATCGCGAATGTGGCAGTTAATGTGGAACTGCAGTGGCGAAAACTTAAGCAACTTTTGGGCCGCACACAAATCGCCAAAGTTTTCCATTCGGCAATTTTCAACACGAAGGCGGCGAGCGAAATTCCGGGCAACAATTTGACAATTTCATTGCGGACACAGGCAGGCAGACAGACAGACAGGCGAAAAAGTGAGGAAAGGAAAGGCGCCTCAAGTCAATTTGCAAACGGAGCCAAATATGATTTTTCGGCGAGGTGATGCTTCTTGGCCTCTGCATTCTGTTTGTTTTTATTTGCCAACTGCCGCTTATTGACATTAAAGATTCAAAATAGTGGGCACAAACAGAAAAAGGATTTTGGCTGCCAAAGGTTGTTGGGCTCCAATTATTTGGCCAGACGTGTGATCCTAATCCTTTTGACGGCCCCCCACACACACAAGCTACAAATTATAATCCTCAGTCGAAAAACAAGTTTTTCCTTCTTCTACCTTCTCTCCTGCCTGCACTTTCTTGATAAAGGTGAAATTTTGAAGGGGAAGGGGCAATGGGTTTATGGTCCAGCTGGGGATTTTCGCCTTTCCCTTTTCCTCCTTTTTTGCACTCGTTGTTATTTCAATAATTTAACAGGTATTATTTTTTGGAATTTTATTTGTATGTTACTTATGTATCTTAGGTATTGTTTTAGGCCACAAATATGAAAGTCATTATTTGGGAATTCGCTTGGTGCCAAATTGACTTCTTTAAATATTGGTTATATCAATTACTGCCTTCCGTATTCTCCGTGCCTATAAATTTGTTCCTAATGACTGCCACCTGCCACTCATTCCCGGATTCCCACTAGTTTGCAGCTCCTTTGGCTTCACTCAGCTTCACTGCACTCCACTGTTGCATTGCGTCCTCCGCGCTGAGTGTCAAATAGATTTTCCCAACCGAAGGAAAGCTTTTACATTCTTTTCTTTTCTCCCTTGAAATGGGATCAGTTTGGATGGCTGACTGCCTTTTTCTTTTTGTTTTTTTGCCTTTTCCCAGCTGGCTTGCACTTGAACTTAAAGCGGCGCCAGAAAGTGTGCAACACATGTACAAATGAGGCAGAGAAAATAGCACTGCGTGATTTTTGCGACTATAAATATCAGTATTTTCATCACAGCATTCAAAATATTGGTCCAAATATGGAATGTCATACCTCTTTGAGTTTCTAATTGAATTTTCCATCGAACTGTGTTTTCAAAAAAAAATTGTATCTTTTTCAAATTTTTTTCAATTTTTGATGATGGTTACCCCTTAAGCTTACTCCCTGCCAGGCCTCTAAGAAGGCTTTAAAGAATGGGCTTTGCCAAAACAATTGGACAGCTTTAATGCTTGTGATTTTTCCACTTTCATTTGCATGTGAAAGTTAATAGTCAATGTGCTGGTGTATTGATTGCTCGACCTGGCCTTCAGATTTCGATTTATTGTCGAAATCCCAATGGCAAAGGAGGCGCTATTATTCCAACCGCAGCTGTGCGTATCTTCGAGTGAAAAAATGCTCGTGAATGCGGTGGGGAAAATGCTGGGAAAAGGAGGGCTAAATTCGAGTCGATAATTGATACGCGCGGGCGCATGGAAAACTCAAAAGAGCGCCAACAGGCCAAAAGCCGCAAACAAACAAGTTAAGAGGTGTGTGTTCGGCTTTTCGATGGGGACCAAGATATAGCCCCCTCCCACACTTCTAATGTGGGGTTAAGCAAAAAATTGTTCACTCTGCTGCCGCGAAAATTGTATAAAAATTCAGATGAGATTTAGCGCGAGGAAAAGCTGTTTAGCAGCAATTTGTAAAAAGTATTTTTGATTTGATTATTGCTCGTTAGCGCTTAGCGGTTCCATCGAATCATTAACTCGCTTTTATGAGCAGTCAAAGTGCTTTGGAGGGGGCTAAAAAAACCGGCATTAGAGTCTTGCTTTAAAGCTGCGACAGCAGTGGAAAAGTGCGATTAAATATCCATCGAACTTGGAGAAGCGTCTGGCATGCAAAAGTGTTATTACCTTAACCTTGCAACCTTAGTCCCCAACCGCGAAAGAAACCTCTTAATTACGGACCCAAAAAACTATCAGCGATAAACATTCATTTCGGTTCTACGCGGATGACTAATCGATTTCCGTTTTGGCTTTTCGGTGTCCTAGACGGGAGTTAGCCCGGCAGGAAATGGGTTAAGCAGGAAGAGAGGGCCGTGTCCTGATGCAAATCTGGCATATGTGGCGTATGCGTGATGCCTCATAATATTAATGGCCAATACTAAGGTGGGAATGGGAAATGGCCCAGACAGCACTGTCGGTTCGTTTAATTATGGTTTTCCGTTTTTTGGAAATTAAACTATCTTGATTGCGACTACTGTGGAACTTGGGACATAACAAGGAGTTGTCTAAAGTTCTTCCGTTCCCAATTTCATTCGAACATTACGGACATATCTTAACATATCTTTCATGTTGTTGTTTGTAATTTTGTTTACGAATGTATGAACAGAACTTGTGTTTTGTGATCCCACGATTCATTTGCGATTTATGATCTAAGCGCCTCAGTTAAATCCATCTCCGTCAATCACTCAATGCAAACACTCAAATGCCGCCTGGCCCATCATTCATGATCGTATTCATTCAGCAATTTCGGCAGAGTTTCGCAAACCCAAAACCCAAACCGCAACCCTTAAACCCCTGCTGCCGGCAGGGGGTTGGAATGCATGTCAAGTGGCAGCAGGGCGACGCACTCGAATGACACAGAGACAGAGACAGGGACACACTCTGATTGATGGCTTGATTCATATTCATATTCATATACTCAAACTGGTGTGTGCACTCACTGTTCTTCGCTCGGCTTTTTCGGCTATGTAAACACTGCCAACAGTCGACGTCAAAATGGCAGCTTAACACGAAGCTCATGAATATGCACACATCCCTTGTCCTCATCCTCAACCTCATCCTGCAAGCCTTAACCCCTTGGTGCAGCGCGTTATTTAATGAGTCATTAGCTGGGGGGCTGGAGGGCTAAGGGTTAGGGGCCAGGGGTGCCAGGAGGGACAGGGGTTTCGTGGGTCGTAAAGGTTGCCCCCGAGTGTTTAGCTTTTGGTTGCAGTTAGCTTAACTCGCGATGTGCCGCAAAGAAGGAGCGGGAATCCGTGTCAAAAACCAGTGACAGTTGTCAGTGCAGCGATACACTGCAAGAAACACTTTCCAGTATCGAAATATGTCATATGCCTGCAGAATGCCTTATGCCTACAAATCTAAGTGTTATGCGTTTTTAAATACCAAAAAGAGTCGATTAGAAGCGATTTTTTTCCGTTCGAATGTGTTGCTTATGGGAAAAGACAACTGGGGGCTAAAACGGGACGAAAGGGGAGCGCTTCATGCAGCAGCTGCCAAGGGGGGGCGACAATTATGTGGCGTCTGCAGTTTTAAGTGCGCCTTTGCATGTGACTCTGTTTGTTCTGGCCCAAGCAGCGCTTCCTTGCCATCGCCCACCTCGTGGCCCCCAACCCACATTCCACTTTCCACTTGCCTCCTGCCACTTGCCACTTTCCCTTGCCCCTTGCCCTTTGCCACCCAATGAAGCGCTTCTTCAATCTATTGCACATTTCACTTATTCATTTCGGAACCGTAAACACACAATGAAAATGTCGCATAAATAAGCTCAAAACAAAAACAAGAAACCAGCGGAAAACAAACGGCGGCAACAACTTGTTGGCCCAAACTCCCCTCCTTTTGTATTTTTTTGTTTTTTTGTGAAAAGCCCTGGTAAATCGATAAGATTGTTTGACGTTGGCATGTGTGCCTGCCACGCCCCCTCCTCGTTCCGAAAACAAAAAAAATACCTGTCTGCGGGTTAAAGTTTAGCCACTGATTTGTCGCATTCCATGCGCAATGTGACAAACGTTAATTTTTGTGGCTTGTTTTGCATAAACTTTTGCTGTAAGACATGCTCCCCGGGGGGCGAGCAGAGGGTTAAGGGCGGTAGAGGGTTAAGGGTTCATAGTTCAGGGGTTGCGTTGTCATTGCGTGCGTCGTCTTAGTTACTCTGCCAATTTATGGCAAATTAAATAAATTTATCATTTGCGGTCACAGTTGCAGCCGCAGCTCTATATATCGCCTATATATTCAAGTTCTACACTTTGAAATAAAAATCAAAAATATATAAACCAATTTTTGTGTGTTGGTGAAAAAGAAACTTGTTTTTTGCTAAAGAAAACTATACTCCATAACAGCACAAAAGTATGCAATATGTTTGAAGAATAGCTCTAGTTGATGACTTCAATCCACCGATTTTGGGCAAAATATAACAAGAAAATATGCCCGGCGCCTGAAGGATTATGTCAAACTGGATGCCAGATGACATCAGGCTAGAACTTGATCAATGTGAACTGAGTTGTTGCCGTACGGCTGCCGGTCGCATGCTCCGCATGCTTCACGGTTGCAAGTTGCCGGTTGCCAGTTGCTGGTTGCCAGTTGTTGGTTGCCGCCCTTCGAGGTCCACGGACAAAGTAAAAGTGTCAGCGCGTGCCAGGCACCAGCGACAAAGGGAAACGGAAGGCGGCGAACAGCGAACGGAAACCGAAAACCGTAGGAGGAGTTTTCCAACTCCTCCTCCAACGAGGAGTGGAAGTTTTCCAAGGAGCAGCAGCAGGAGCATCTGCATGGCAAAGAAACCCAACCTGAGTGTGGGAGACAAAACCCAAAAGCGAATAGTCAGTTCTTTTGTTTTGTGTGTTTCACCCATTTCTTTGCGTTTTGTTTGCAAGTTTTTAAATACTTTTGTGGCGGGAAAATTGTGGGGAAAATGGGGAAAGTCAAACGGGTAAAACCGCAACATGAGCCACAAAACGGCAGTGGCAACAAAACCAACAACAATCAGCGGGCAGCAATTAATGTCGTTAGGCTGGGAAACTGGTCAAACACCACAGCAATACGATTACTTTAAAACTATTAAGCATATTGAAAACCAAAATAAAGTCCTTGACAACGAACACTTTGGCTAAATTAAAAATTAGAATGTAATTAGCCGTGTAATAAATGAAGCTATGAAAGTCTTTCAGGTTTGCGCCTATAAGCCCAATTATGAATTTTAAATTAAACTAAAACATTTATTAACACCCGCACCCGGAAACCTCTTCTATTTGCCATCATTTGCACCGCAACTGCCTGAACCAGAGCTATCCATTTGTTTGCACAACATGTCGTATGCGTGATTTGGCTGGCCTCTCGCACTGTCTTTTTGCTTTTGGTTTATGAGTTGACTTTGGACTGACTGTTGCACTGCATTCGTGGAACAGCGGCATAAAATGCAATGCAAATATGTATATATATAGATATATAAATATATGCACATCTGTATGCATCCGCAGCCAGTGGACATGTAAATATTTTATACAATTTATTTATTTAATTTTCAAGTCTTGAGAGCGGACGCTATCTTCTGATATATCGCTGAGCAATTAAATGCTATCGGCCAGAGAGACGTCAAAAACGGACATGGGTGTTCAGATGTATACAGATATATGTATATATATATTTATGTATAAATGTATATAAATGAAAGGAGCAGGCCATAAGTAGGGAAATTGAAGAGACACGTTCAATCCAGCGATTGTCATTAATCATTGCGGGCGGGCAGACATAACCATAATAACCATTTTGTGGCCAAATATTTGTTGGCCGCGGCCAGCGGAAACAATTTCTATGATTGTGCCAGGACACGCTTCAGTTTCAGTTTCAGTTTTGGCTTCAGTTTTGGCCTAGGGCCTCCCCCCTTAAAGTGCCTCCTTAATACCCCAAATACCCCGCTGAATCATGAAGTTCATTGCCAAATGCAGTCCAACATGGATATGCAAATTCGGAATGTGCAACTGATCGATGGCCAACAACGATGGAACAACAAATGACGTAAATGGAGGGGAGTCACGAAGTTGGAGATGCAGATATTCACCCAGATAGATAGAAAATATGTTTACAAAATCATGGGCCCCCCTTAAAGTCACAATTCAGGAGATATCAGCTTGAAAACATCTAGTAACATCTAGTTGAATAAAAAATCGTAATTTTCCTTCCTTATACATTTACACTCGCCGTCTTTGATTCTGTAATGATTCATTCAGTGAATAGCTAATAAAATTAGCTCATGGCATATTCATATTCCTCGACAATCATTCGATTGGCATGCACTTTCAATTCCCGACTTGCGTGCAGGGAGCTTTGCCCATAGAAGAAATACAAGAATTTAATGTATGCCATTTGTATATGGTGGATCCCCTTTTAGATTCCCTATCGGAATATTAATGGTGCAACATTTTGGAACGCCATTCATTCGGAGTTCTTTCGGTGCGGCGGCGCTTTGTGAAATGCCCTCTCTTTCTGCACTTATCCGCCTCTCTCGCTCTTCGAATGGTGCGCGATCTCTTTCTAAGCATCATCATCGCCTGCCGCAGCTTCAGCTGTCGGCCGATGATGTCAAGCTGCCTGTAATAGCAATTACAAATCGTTCAAATGCATTTATGCATGTTTTCTTGCCTGCATTCTTACACTCAAAAAACAAAAAGCGTACAAATTGTGGTATGTTGGGTATTTCCTTTTATGAAAATACAGCATTAATGTGAAATGCTTCTTAAATGCGACTGACAGAGTGAACTAATTTTATTTTCAGTGTAGCAGCAATCGTGAGTGTGTGATCTACACTGCCTCCCCCCGATCCTCCTATTCGCCACTCAATATTTCTAATTTTTGCCATTTTCGCTGACGTTTCGTCGACATCGTTTATCTTTTTGGATGCTCGATTAAAATTCTTTACGTCATTTCGATAACGAGTACTCTAGGCCATTACTTTGTTGTTGTTTTTTTCCGCTTTTTGCCTTGCTGATAAAATATTGAAAACAAAACACAAACGCAGCCGCTCATGCCCAGTAACCCAGTAAAATCCGCCCCCCGTGGCGCCATTCCCCCCTGCCATAAATTCTGCATCTTTGAGTCAAGTGGGTGCAGCCACAATTGAAGTACATTATCGACGACTTTAATACCCCGCAGATTGCCAGGAATTGCAGCTGAGCTGAGCTCATTAGGCAGGTGTGATCGCACTCATGAATTATTCATTTATGTACGTACGAGTACATATGATTTTGTGCGTATACGATTGAGTTGCAAGGCATTTAAGTGGATTATTATTATGGGGATTACATTTGCCAAGGCCTGCGCCATTATCATTATTATCTCTCATGTCAAAAATATGCTCGGAAATCATTTCTGCGAGGCACCCCATTGCATTTTCCAATAAATCCTAAGGCCATAACTTATTTGGCTGGGCTCTAGTTTTAGTTCCATATCCGAATCTTGCCGTTTTCCCCTCTTGGTTTTCGCCGCGGCGTTTGCCGCTTTCGTTTTGCAAATTGATTTCCTTTTCGCAATTCAAATGCCGCCGCAGTTTCCCTTTTTCGATAGATGAATCTGAGGGCCTATCGCTGGGAAATCACGGAATGTATCTGCTAGATGCATTATGCGGTATCTGACCGCATCTGCAGTGCGCTCGTAAATTCACTTTTGCTGTCCCGTTGTCGGTCGTTCGTTGTTCGCTGTTTGCCGTTCGCTGTTCGCCGTTCGTTGTTTCAGTTGTCATGCAAGTCTGTCAGCATTGCTGCCATTTGCATAGAGTTGGACAAATAAACTACATGGATAAAAAACACAGTCTAAAACACTGACAAGCGATGCTGGAGAACACAAATTAATAAATAAGCTACATTTGTTCAGTGCAGTGCACGTGCCAAACACTTCAGCTGTCTTGGTTGCGAGCTGAAATGCAGTGGCAATTAATAGCATGCATTAGGTGCATTACACTGAAAAAAGATACATTATTATCCCATCATCCAGTGAGTATCTGGACTAATATTGATCTACTGCCAGCCATAACTGTGTTTCATTCAATAAATTCAATCTGCACAAGTTCGCACTAACTACTGTTTAAGGAAATGCATATGTAGATGGAATCCTAGTTTAAATCCAATACTGCACTCGCGGTTCCGTGGATTCTGCATAATTGGATATCCAATTTCGGGAGAGCTGCATTTTCGCAGTGCATATGGAATTGAATAGAAGTAAATCGAATCTTCATATATTCTATATCTGATATCTGAATGGCGAGCGAGGCCACGTTGAGTTGCAATCGTCACTCGGCTGTCAATCGGACCAATCAAATGTTAATTCTAATTGCATTGCCACTGCATAAATTTGTATAAGTCAAGTATCTTTAAGATAGGGCGAATTAAGTCACGTATTTAATCAGCTAAACAGATTTTCCTCTTTTCCGCATACGCAACAATGTCTGGCCATTTCCCATTTTCCCCCACTCCACTCCACTCCACCACACCCCACTGCAATCCAGATCCCATTTCGATTTCGTCTCGAGTTTTTCAGTTCAGTTTTACTCCCGGTCCAGGCGCAAATATCAAATCTCATTGCGAAAAACTTTTCTTTTCGTATAATCTGCAAGGCGAGTTTTCTCTAGGTTCTCTTGACATTTCGCACGCGCCTTCAACAAGCAAATTACGTGCCTGGAAAACCCTGTTGGGTGGGTGGTTGGAAAACTGTGAAAAGCTGTTGTATATATAGTCATATGCCCAATGGCATTTAGACGTTTTGACATTTTTGTTAATGGCATAAGCATCAAATTACATACAAGTCAGCTTGGCAAAGAATCAGTGAAGGGTTTTCCACACACAAACACTCGCTACTACAACATCAACAACAACATAAACAACAACAAAGGAGGAAAATCTCGGTTAGCGTGAGCAACTTTAATCCAAAGGCTAAGGCAGTGCAAACAATTCTGGCCAAGCGGTAAACAAGCGTTAAGTTAACCCTGAAAAATAAATAAAATGGAATTAAACAGAACACACACACACACACACACGCACACACAGAACTGCAAATGGAAAATGCACTCCGAAGCGTTTTCTAATTGTTCTCGCAGAAGGCGCTTACATCAGCGCATGAGCATTCAGCTCGACGCCTTCTTATTCTTCAGTTGTGCACATATATATATATATATCCGCCCCCCTCCCTCCCTTCTCACCATTTATTTATTCAAGAGCCTCTGCAGATCTCATTTCATTTTCTCGGGCTTTCAGGAAGCGCTCTGAGCCGGCGACCAGAAAAGAAAACTTGCTACAAATGGATGGAGCCAGAGGGTTAGGTTAGAAGGAGTGGGGGGGTTAAACAGCAGCCAGTGTGTGTGGCACATTGTACTAAAAATAAACATCTTTCAATTCATTCTTCCAGCAATTGCAAGCAGCGGAGTAAATAAGAGTCCCGAATTGAAAAGTTGATTTCAGGACACACGAAAAAAAACGGAGTCAACAGCGACGCCTGAATACCCTGCACAGATTGGTATCCATAGAAGGTATGTGTATATACCCCGCTAGAAAACCTTGTTCTACTATTACTGATCTAAATTCCTGGTGCGTTCAAATGACTCAGAATCAACACATTTGACTGGACAATTCCCTGGCTGCTTTAGTTTCATAGCTGTATCTGATCTGTATATATATATATCTTATATGTATATGTATCTGCATCTGTGGGTTTATCTGCATCTGAATCTTTATCTACCTCTGTATCTTTATCGGCATCTGAATCTTTATCTGGTCCTGAGTCTGGCGATGACTTCAGAGTGCAATTCAGTAGTGCAAAATAGTTTCGCTTCATCTTGAGGGCTTGGCTCCCTTTTTTTTTTGCATAGCTGGTTTACTGGTTTGATGCCAGCTTACTTGTTTATTTGTTTGTTGGTTTGTTTGTTTGTTGGCTGTTTGCTAGCTGCTCCCGCTGAGGTTTTAACTTCAATGCGATCGGGTTACGGTTAATGAAGTCAAGGATGACATTGTTGTAATGGCCGCATATGCAGTTTGGATGCAGCTTAGATTCAGTTTAGATGCAGTTTAGTTGCAGTTTAGATGCAGTTAACCGTTTTTAATTTCTCTCTGACAACCGACGGTTCCTGGAGTATCCGATGACCATTCTGTTTGTCTCTCAACCTCAAATCTCAAATCTTTCTCCCACTGACCGTGACCAAAGGCCTAGAAAACAGTTAGCGATCTTACAAAGGGTCCCCAGCCACCAAAGGCCACACAATGCCAATGAAAGGCGGCTACTCTTGTTACCGCGGGCCAAGCCACTTAAGCTGCAAGTTTACTCATCAGAAAGTTCCTACTTTACTATTTTGGTCAGATTTAGTAGGTAAGAGATCAAGTAGTCAGCGTAGCTAATCACTGTTTAATTTGCAAAGCAGTGCACGAATGTAAATAAATATTTACTATAAATGCATTGACTAGCGGACTTGGTCATTTCTTATCGCATGAATAATGCGCTGAGTAATCCTCCCGCTTAGAACCTAAGCAAGAATACTATATTAATACGGAGACAACTACCTTTGTGAGTCACTTGATCTGTGACCACTTGATAAGTGCCCCCTTTATCTTTATCCTGGCATTTGGCATTTGGCGTTTGGCACTTGTAACACTGTGTTGCTGCGCCTATTGCAGTGGGTAAATTCTTTGTCAGCAGCTCGGCGGGGCTTATCAAGATAATTATTCTATTCTTGGACCCGGGCAGCGCAGCTTATCAAGTGTTGCCAGTTGTCGAGTGCGCTCTCTTTGCGGCTTCCTAAATTAAGATGTTTGTGCAAATTAATTGGTCGCTGGCATCATTATTACAACAGCGACAAACAATTAGCCTAGATTTGCGCAATGCAACGCATTGCACTGCAACTCGACTCAACCCAACTCGACTCAACTCAACTCAAATCAACCCAACTCATCTGAATGAACTGGCACTTCCAATCTGTGCATCATCGCCAACTGCAGCTGCATTCCTCAATTTCTCAATTCGATATCAAGCCGGCAATTGTTGTCACTTGAGGGGCAATTAAATGGGGATGGGGCCGATTGAAATGAATTGCCATCGAGTGTCAGGGCATATCCCGCATACATATACGCGTATATCCATTCATATATCCCTGGCCCACCACCAGACACAGATCACTTAAGAACTACAACCAAGTGGTCGTAGTACTCCGTAGTACTCGTAGTCTTAAGTGAGCTATACTACACAAAGTATGGCTATGAAATATTAGCCCTTTTTATGGTGTTGCCCATCCAAATTCCATTGCCAGTTATGAGAACTTACCACCGTAGCTGATGTAGGTGCCGCGAGCTAAGCTTTTTTGCGGCTTTTCGATGACGATCAGGACCGCCAGCAGCCAAAAAGCTGCTCTCAGGCGCCGTCCCATCGCGGATGCGAGATTCGGTTGCGGATGCGGATGTGGATGCGGAAGCGCGAGCTAGGAAAAAACTATAAAGAAAAGGGCACGAATGGCGTTTGTTTTTTTTTTTTTTTTTGGTGTTTTAAGCTCAATCTTGGCTTTGACTTGTTTTCGCTTCTTTTATTCTCGAGCAGCTCTTTTGGAATGTGCGAAAATTTCTGTTTCTGTTTCTGTTTTGGCGCATAAAAATCACAGCATGGGTTCAGAGGTCAGAAATGGAGAGAGGGAGGGGGTGCTGAGGGGGAGGCGTGACCGCACCCGGCGAGCGGCGACACTTCCGCTGGCAAACTGAACGCATTAACAACAACAAAAAGAAGGATACTTTAACAAACATTTCCGTTACAAATGAAAGCAATGAAGGACCCAAAACAACCCGCCCTCTGGTGACCCTCTGGTGACCCACACACTGCCACCCACTTGCTACCCACTTGCCAAGTCCACTCCGGACTTCCGCCTTTGTCTATGCAGGCCAAAAGTGGACAAGTGCCGGACTACACTCGAAACAATGATTTTCCATCACTTTTGCCATCTTCTCTGCATAGCTACATGTAAAATTTCGAAATGGAAACATTTTCGCGGTGCAAGTGGAAAAAGAAGAGCAAATGCGAACCTATTGCCAAGTGCGGAGTGCCATTAAGTGTTTGCTTAATTTTAAATAACGCAACGCCAGAGAATCCTTATTGAAGGATGAAGGGCACCCCCCCGCGAGGAGCAGGCTTCATCAGCATTCAATTGTCTGGCCTTCATATCGCAGCCTTCATAACGCGAGTCTCAGATACATGTACATATATTTTCATGCATAAAGGGGAATCCCATTTCTTTTTGTGCGCGCCCCCTGGCAGGAATGTTATGTTGAATGAAAATTGAAGCACAAATTATAATAATAAACCTCTTAACAGCTATAGCTGCAAAATATGTATTGTAGCTCTTGCGCTTTTGCTAAGTAGAAAAATGTATGTGCATGACAAACAACCAGCTAAGCTTTCAAAAAAAAAAACTCAAAAGATATTTTACAGTTTTCAAAGGGAATATCATCGAATATCTTTTATTTGATCATTTTCAACACTTGTTCCGAATCATTCCAACACGATTTCCCTTGATTACGTAATCCCCATAAACGTATGTGCAATGTGCATATCGATTTCGATCTGAAATTGACTCACTGCCACTGGCATACACATGCTGAGTTATTACCTAGCAAACATAGCCAAAACGTGACCAATTAATGCCCATCTAGCCACTATATAATCCACAATCCACTTCCCGAAGAATCAGCGCTTTCTTGGCCGCCCCGCTGTGCAAATTTTCGCCAAATAGGCGGGGGAAAATGAAAATTTCGCAAATAAACTACAATAAATTGCTGGTATGTTTGTTGCTCCGTCCCTAATGAACTTGAACTTGAGTTGTTTTGTGTTTTTATACAGCAAAAACGCGCGGACATATGACATCTGAGTGCAAAGTCGAGTGGCGATTGTGAAAGGTCTTCGATTCCTTTCGTTTCGTTTTAGTTACAGTTTCTTTGGGTTTTTTTCTTTTTGATTTTTTGTTGTTTCTTTTATTTTTAGGGGGCAGATAAACGTATCTGTGAGATACGCGCCTAAAAGCTTTGTTGTTTATGCGGTTTTGGCAAGATGCCTGCATTTTTCAATTATTATATCGCAAAAAGTTGTTCGCCAGCGGCCAGCGACCAGCGACCAGCGGAGAGTATGTTTCAATTAACCGAGCATTAAAGGAATGCTTTTAGTTTGTCCAAACGGTAAGTGGTCTTCAGCCTCCAGCCGGCAGCGTTTTGGCCAAGTTTCAAGTTACCCAACATGTTACGCATAATAAATTGGCGAATTGCACCGCCGCCAATACACACACACACACACCCACACACCCGCACACACAAAAAAGGCTTTTCGTTAATGAGATGCTCAGCTCAGGCAGATTCCATTCACCCAAGATGCATTCATCCCAAAATCCACTAGTCCAGGAGGAGTACCCAGGAGCCGCGAGTTGTTAATGATGAGTTTTTCATTAGAAACTCAAATTGCGGCCAAGTTTTTAGCCAAACTCCCGCCTCATCTCATCGCCTGCATATTAACAGTCATTAAAATTAATGATGCATATAGTGCATTATCTAATGTCCGTTTAAAACCGTTAAGCGGAAAGTGTATTCATTGCAAAAAGCTAGCTTAAATCAAAGTTCTTATCCTTTGAATTCGAGCGGATTTCTTTCAGGATGCCCAACCTAAAACATCATTGGTTCTCAGATCTAATAGTTTAGAATGATCTTTGGGCATTTTGGCGAAATTCCTTCAAAGAACTATGTTCTAATTTTTATTCCTTCAAATCTCCCAACAATTTATACAAACATTTCGATTCACATAAAGCAAAACCGTAGAATAGCATTTCACTTTGTGTTTGAGCTCACGATTAAATTCTCTGAAAGTTTAAAATCCTTCTTGAAAATCAAGTTTTTCAGAAACAACAAATACTTCGCTCTAACAACAAATATTGGTCAAATTGCCACGGGAAAAAGTGCCCACTTTGCAGAAACTTTGCTCACTTGTTTTCCCATAAGCCCAGCAAGACGATCCGCGCCGATCCTGACATTATAACATTGGAATTAGCATTATTATTGTGCCGAGCGAAGCAAATTGCATTTGACAAACAGACAGACACACAGTCAATGAAGTGAACAGGGCTGAAGAGCCTTAATTCAGAACCGAAGAATTTAGATTCAGATTTAAAAATTAAAAAAAAAAATCGGAGCGCATTCCGAAAATAGATTGGTTTCATCCATATTTGGGCGCTTGTTTTTGTCAGCCCCCGTCGGAAAATTTGTCAGGGCATTGTTTCCCCATTTTCTCGATTTTCCCAGCTATTTTGGGGCATAGCTAATCGAAGTCGCGGAGTTTCGAGGGGGAGCTATCGGGCGAGCAATCAGTGTCAGAAATATTTAACATTTTTCCCTCGACTGTTTGTGTTTTGTATCCACCGAACGAGATTTATTTGCCCAATCTCTTCTCCTTTGCTCCTCCGAACTTCTTTGATTGAGATTTACGACCTGGCAACAGGCGACGGCTATGTGCAATCGCATCACAATCACAATCACAACAATCACAACATTAATGGCATTAATAGCATTAATAGCAGTCACCTCAAAATACAACCGCAAGAGCAACAATAACATGGGCCACCACAAGATGACAGCTCGCTAAATTAATAACCGAACCGAACCAAACAAAACCGAAGCGATGGCAAATATTTGCTTTCATTCATTCACAATGAGTAAGCTGAGCAAACATTGTTTGCTATACTATATACTATATAGACGAGCATTTAGTTCGATTTCAACTGATCATGTTTAATGCTCTGTTGTTGGACTCAGCGAATTTCGGGGCCTCGAAGAGCATTGCATTTTGAGGATGCAGCAGAATTTAGACAGATAATTATAGTACTGTAGTTAAAAAAAAACTAAAGAAAAGAAATATAGAAGTAAGAACTGCTTTCACAATTTACAATTTTCTCTATTGTAGCAAAAGCCTTTTTGGAAAAGGACTTTGACGGAGTTTCGAGGCTATCATAACTGTACGAAAAGGTAATACACCCCCGATACACCCTTTAAAAGCTCAACTATCGTTGTCGAGTGCAAGGAAATCAGTTTAGAGGAAATCGAGGCAGAAGCTCAAGTAAAGGATCTGCTTATCAAATAATGTTCACAAGACAGAGATAACTTCGCACAGAGCTGAGATCACACGCACCGAAACAGAAACTTTCAGAGGATTTCGCACACCAAAGACGGTTCTTCTTTTTTTTTGTTCTCGCATAGTTTGCAACACAATTAAAAAAAAAATAGTAACAAAAAACAATTAGATTACACGTTGATTCGAACTACAACTGGGTGCCGACTTCTGGGAGAATCGTGTCGAGAGGAAAGGATATTTATTTATACTATTGAGTTGAGCTGGAGCCAAAGTCGCGCCAACGTAACGCACACGCAAACGCTTCACGTTGAACTGAACTGAAAATCCAAAAGCCTCGCAAGCGTTCGTTGAGCAGGCGTAGCGGAATGTTGCCGAGCTGCGACGACAATGTTGCCCGTGTTGCCAAGCATCTCGATGCAACAACTGGCAACTTGGAAGATGGGCAAGGAATGTTTCGTAAGATTCATGGTTAATGTGATAATATTTAGCGAAAGATGCATTCAAGTACATTTATCAATAATGCACTAAGCATAGCAATAACGTACAATAAAATCTGTTAATTATTTTATAAGCAATCAGAAACGTTACTAAACTATAAGCTATATTTCTTTATATTTTATACAGCTGCCTAATTAGGTATGCTTACAATTTTCGAATAAATAAATAATAGTTTAGTGGGGCTTAGATACAAGATTGGCAACATTGATGCGGCCTTAAATGTTGATGGGCAAACAGCGAATATGAGTACAGAAGCCGAAGGCCGAAGATGACGACACCGGGCACACACACGTGTATAACCCGAACAGAGCGAAACCCGAGCACTTGCAAAGCAGCCAACCAGGTGAAAGCAACATATTGCCGAAGGTTCGCCTGCTGCTTGCCGCAACATGTTGCTGCCGTTGGGGAATTCTCGAAAATGCTGCGCTTGCGCCAAAGACTCAAATTAAGTCTTATTTCATACATACGAAGCCAATTATCACACATTTGGTTCAACACATTTTAATTACATTTATTTCTGGCACTCTACGTAGTCCATGGAAGCAAGCAAGCAGTGCCAAAGAAAGCAACATCGGCGCGCCAAGCTTTTCACTTTTCCTTCGCAACACAATCAACGCTTATACGCATGCCTTGAACACGAACAAAATGTTTCGTTGGCTAATTTACTGCCGTATAAGTGATTTGAATAAGTTGGCGCATGGAACCTTTTTAATTCAACGCCGTAAAAATGGAAGTAGCCAGTTTTTAAAAATAGCAGTAGAAAAGTTATTGCAAATAGCAGACGTGTAAACGCAACCAAGGGCACACACTCAAGCAAAGCTCATCAGACATGCACAACTCCCCGAGGGACGGAGGCGTGGTAGGGGGAGTGACATTGTTTGCTGTTATGCTTTTTTATGATTTCAGCAGATTTTCCGCAGTTCTTTGATTCGCTGGGTAGTTGCAAACTACAGTAGCCATGGCTCCTTAGATATTCATGTGTGACGCTTAGAAAGGTGGCTAATTTGAAACTTGTTAAAGGAAACATACCTATTTTACGGATTATTTACAGTGAACAAAGGCCGGTTCGTAAGTAAACTTTGCCTTTTTTGTAAACCGCCTCAAGTTGCAATAAGCACAAAAATTTCTTTGTAGGGTATCTCTGGGTTCGCTGTCTATTTTCCTATACTTAGCATTCTATATTTTTGTCTGCCCCCTTTGTTTTGCTATTTGCTGGTTTGTGTACTTGTTTCTTGGCTTAATTTTCGCCCTTTTTGGCGCTCGGCGAGAAAAGAAAAGCGTTGGCTGGCAAATTCAATTTGCATATGTGTGGCCGGCCACCTAGATGTTGCCCACTTTCCTTGTCCATTTGAGCATTGTGCATTGTTTTGCACTGATTTTTGTATTTTCTGCTACTCGTGTGTGCTACTCGTGTGTGTGGTTGCCGGGTGCTGGGTGAGCACATTGAAATCTGCAGCCATTTAACACAGTTCAGGCAACTGAAGCCGCTAATTGACTTGCGCGCAAAAAAAAAACAAAAAAAAAAAACGAGCGGGAAAAGTGCAAGTTGTCTTTGCCAAATTTAATCAACAAAAAAGCCAATGCAGCCGCAAAAGCGTACAAAAAATATGTGCTTCATAAATTCAACTTTGAATACCAAATTACAAAATTTGTGGGGGGCGGGGAAAGGAGAGAAGCGGAAAGGGGAGGAGAGGACGAAGGGCGGTAATTACATTTCCCAACTACATATGTACGTTGCACAATCATAAAAGCGAAGGCACACCAAAAACACAATTCAAGCTTCAAGCTTCAAGTGCAAGCTGTGCACAGCAGCTTCCATTGACGCACTTTCGAAACCATCCGAAAAATCCACGAAAGATTCAGATTTCAGAACAGCAACAACGAGTGGAATAGCGTAATAGTGCAATGGCAAACAAAATCATCACCCAAATACGGCAAGTGTAGAAATATGTTACGTACATATGTTTATGCATTGAAATCCATGAATATTGCCTTCATTAACCCAAATGGCAAAGGCAAATGAAGCTCAATTCAAGGTCTCTTGACTGATAACCAAGAACTGAACTGAATCAAGTAAAAAGAACAGCAGTGGAAATCAAATATTTATCATATGTGTTTGTGCTATTAGTAATTATTAAATGCGTTTTGATAAATTGCTCAATTGCCGAAAAGAACTTCAAAATAAGTTCAGAAGCTGAACGCCATCTAAAAACTATCCCAACTAATTCCAGCGTATCCCATTTCCCACCCATTTTCCAGCTGCAGCCCCTTGCCACTTTTCTCTTCAGATGCCCCGAAGTGGAGTGTTGAAAATTCATTAAATTTCCAAGGACACAACTTTTTTTTGGCGCTCTTTTGGGTGCGTGTGTGCCATTTGGTGTTTGTTGTTTGGTTTTTGGTGTTTGGTATTTGGTTTTTGGTGGGTGGCGACCTCCGACATTGCATTTAATCTCGTTGACAGCACTTAACACGCCCCCAGAAGTAGTAAAAGCGAGCTGGGAATCTGCGAGCTGAATGTAAGGAGTCAGGATGAAGGACTCCGGGATTCGGGACTTTGGGGGTGGTTCTCGTTGTTCTTGCACTGCAAGAGGATTATTTAAGTTTATAATACGCTTAGGGGTAATTTTAATCTGTTGCAAATTGTTTTTGCTGTTAGCTGTCGACACCACAGCAGTGCAGCAGTGCCCTTCCCCACCCACAAAAATGAAAATATAAAGACAAACAAAAAAAAACACTCTCTACGGACACACACTGCCTGTCAGACCTCAAATCACCATCTATATAACATATTTTTTCTCCCGACTTTTGTGGCATATTTCATGGATATTGTAATCTGGTTTTTTGGCTTGCTACAATTGCGCTTCGTGTTGGGTGGCTGGTGGGTTGTGGGTGGTGCGTGGTGGTTTGGTGGGCAAAGTTGGTTTGTAATTTCACTTTTTGATAGAACGCTTGTTTCGCCTTTTTGTCTCCGTTGCTATTTACATTTATGTTATGTTTTTTTTTTTTGTTGGATTTCGCTTCCCTTCGCACTGCAATGTGCACAGCATGAGGTTGTTTTTGGGGGGCCAAAAGAAGCGGAATGATACAAAGTGTTCAGGGTCAACATTTCAAGTAGCAGCGAGGTTTCTAGAAGTGTGAAACTCTCGCGCACATAAAATGTTTGACTTATCGCTGAGATGACTAAAAGTCATAACTCAGAAAAGGTCAATTGAATTCGAGCAATCGTTTTCCACTTACACTAAATATTTCAAATTCAATGCAACTCTTTTGGCCCAAATGCCTTTGCATTAACCAGATTGGGGCGCGTATTCGATTACGTGCCCAAAAAGACGCCGCCTAATGGGGACCAATAAATTCCGATGCATTGGAAATCCATTAGAAAAGCAAATATTTAACCCAATCGACTGCCCGCAAAAAGAAACTTTATTCAAGTTGAAAGAACACAACAATGAGCAAAAGTCCATAAATAAAATACAAAAGATATTACAAAGAACCAAATGAACAGGCCGGCATGAGTGGCACTCGGTGGAAATATTCGTTTATCGGACCAATTAATATGCGGAATTTATTTGGCCATTACAGAGAGCATAGTTCTGACTGCGAACTACTGAACGATCGCCGAACGCAGATATTAGGGCAATGAGATCACCCAGCGTAGGCGAACTGAACATAGATCCCAGCCAAACACACTTTGGTTAAGGATAACCAAAGAAAACTATGGATAAATACACAATTTCCTGTATTATATCTAACCTTATCTGACCGCTTTCAATGCGAACCCAAACTGGGGCTCTCAAGGTACAAAAATAAAATCACATACGAAAATAATCAAACAAAATGATGCAAAATAATCAATAGAACTTACCATTGGTTTCCGGGTCTTGGGGTTCAGGTTCAGGCTCTGGTTCGGGCTCCGGTTCCGGCTCTGGTTCAGGTTCAGGCTCTGGTTTAGGCTCTGGTTCAGGCTCTGCCTCAGGACCTTGCTCATAAATACAGCCAGCCTCGTCGGTCTGATCCTCACAATCGATAGTTCCATCGCAGCGTTTTTGGAGGGGCAGACACTTATCGTCGCACTTGAACTGATCTTCAGTGCAAACTGAGATTGAGGCGCGTCAAATTAAAATGAGATACGAAATAAAATCAAAATTGAATCAAAACCATATATAAAAAGCCAAATCAAATGTAAATGAACGATCACTAAATACTAGATTGAATATTCTCATACTTTACAATAGTTTAGATGGGATATAGAGCTGCAAAGCATTAATGACTTGAATTTACATTAAATTCTACAGATAACGAGGTATCCGTATTCCCAAACCAAGATTCACAAATATATTGAGAAGAATGGTCGAAATGTATCGACTGTTTTGCAGCTCTATGGAAGATGTGAAGAGTTAGAAGAAATATTAGACTATTTGATGAGCCCCCATTTGATTAGTTTTTAGTATGGAGATGTGGGGTATTCGACAACGCCAAACGATCGATGATGAATTGAAGATCTCTTGATATGATCTATTATTAAGCTATCTCGCGACATTTACCATTGCAGTACTCTTCGTCCTCGCCGTCGGGACATTGGGTCACACCATCGCATCGCATTTCATCGCAAATTTTCTTTCCGGTTCGGTAACAAGTGAAGGTGGAGTCTCCGCGACAGCCGGAGACATCGCTACCAGAGCCCTCAACCTCATCCTTGCCAAATGGAACATCGATTGGCTCTTCCTCGAAATCTATGAGGTCACAAAGTGGATTAGCAATGGGCGCATTGAAGTTCTGGGTAGTTTCCCAAAGACATAAATACAGGAGACAGGATTTCAGACAGAGATCACAGAAATGGAAATAGAGTGGAGCGGATGGCATGAAGCGGCACAACTTGTGATGATGAGGACGTTCACGGAGGTCAAGAGGTCGCAAGTTCACAAGGTCACACAAACACATACAGGTCACCATCCAAAGCACAATTACATATAGAGGTCCACTCCGGATATCAATTCAATTCATATATTAGAGCTACATTTTTTCAATTTTCACGCATTTGCTCAAAATATATACGCGCAGATGAGAGCCAAAATATAGAAGAAACCATTTTAAATCTTAAATCAATGAAAAATGTAGTTCTAGAATCTACTGATCAAAAGAAACCAGAGCAGACCCACACTCGTGTTAGCAATATAAGATCTATTTCCGCGCTGCGAGGATCGCCGGGTTAATCACACATGGAGCAATCTCGTAGTTTTCGGTTTATCGGTATCCGTCGGTGGATGGACAAACCTCGGATATTGAAGTGTGCTTTTGTCGCAGAAACTGGATTTGCTGTATCGGGCACATTGAAGAATTCTGAACGCCTTTCGGGCTGATCCAGGTTTGATCCAGGTTGTACTGATTCTTCTGTCACTTCTGGTTTGCACATTGGTTCATTTGCAAGGGTTTTCGGGTAGAGAAAGAGTTTGGGTATCGTGATTTGGATTAAGGAGAGCAAGCAAGGTATGCAAACCGGTAGAATAATCACGAGACTCTACAGTAGAGCTTTCAGATAATTATTGTGGGTTTCACCAGTTTGCATTCGCTGCTCAGGAATTTGGAAGGTAAGGTTGCTACAAGCTGCGTCTTACACCAAAGCTACGAAGAAAGTCGCAGAAAAGTATGGAAATGGATACATGGGAACTTACCACTGGCTTCTGCGAAGGAAAAGATGCCACCGGTTTCGGCACTCAAGTGAACGATCTTATTGTAGCCATTCAGTTGCTTCTGCAACTTGCTTCCGAAGTCGGTGATAGAATTGGGCAGCTCTACCCTGAGTTGTACGCGAATTTTGAAGTTATCTTTGGTGGGTCTGGAATGCAAGTGATTTGATCAGAATCAGCAAATGAACGACGAGCTTGGACTTACTCAACGCGCTCCAGAGTGGTGCGAATTTCCTGCTCCTCGTCATCGTTGCCTTCGTAGTTGCTTTGGAAGAAGCTGTGCAAATCATCGTCCAGAAGTTTTTGCAGGTTCTGGAACTGATCGCTTTCCCGATCTCTGTATTCGTTGCTATAAGGTTCGTTAACGACGAAGTTGGTAGTATCTAATTGGGAGAAGATAAACCAAGTTTTCAGTATTGGGTTACAACTCTACAAGCACAACTTTACAACAAAGTAAAATATAATGCATGTGTAATACTTCATCATATGTTACTTTATCATATAGATTAGGCTTACAGGGAACGGTATCCTCCTCCCCGTGGTAACCGGATGCCTCGTTCTCGTCGTAGAGGTCCGATGCCCGCTTGCGAGGATCGGTGGCGCGGTTGAAGACAACATGATTGGCCCGTTTGGCCAGGCGCTGTTTCTCCAGCTGGCGCTCCATTCGCATTTGCTTAATTTGGTTCTGACTCTCCTTTTGTTTGCGGCGCAACTCTTTTTGCCGATTAATCGCATCGCGACTCCTTTGCGACCGTTCACGTTTTCGTTGTTGTTCCCGCTCCTGATCGTCATTATCGTCTTTGCCAAACAAACGTTTTATGGAACGGCGAACACGGTGGACACTCTGGCTGAACCAGTTGCCAGTAGGCAAGTCCTTTTCCTCGGACTTGTCCTCCAAGGGTTTTAGTGTCTCATCGAAGTCGTCCAGAGAGGCGTCGTCATCATCATCCATGTCATCACTCGGGGCCTGCCACTCGGAATCGTTGATGCCCTGAAGCGACACATCATCTGCCAGCATAAAATCTTGGTCATCGCCAAGTTGTGCAATTTGCTGAAAGGATACGATATAAACATATTAGTAAAGCCTACGAGATGTTCAGTTCAGTAATTAATGAAAATTGCAATAAAATAGGCTTAAAAAGGCGAGATAGTTACTGGATAAACTACAAATTCAATTACATAAATCAAAACATGTAGATGTCTTCAAGCAGCACAAAAAATCCTGCACTTATTTCCAATTAAGGCAGCACAGTTTTCCCCATTTCCGTTTTGCAGCAGCTTTTCTTGATTATTTTTCGGATATTGCAAAACGAACTTTATGGTCGGGTTGTTGTCCATGCTAAGCAAAACCACTGACTGCTAAAGATTGAGAGGAATTGTGTCTCGGCTAAGGTTTCACCACACTTACAGAACATAACAGCTCTGTTAGCGCTAACATTCATGTGGGCTTGGAAAATGTTAATTTATCTATTTTATCAATTATTTTATCTAAATTGAAAACTTTTTGGGCTTAAAAACATCAAAACTTTTGTTTTCAGCGCTTTGATCCCAGCAAACGCATAAAGTTTAAGACTTTGAGCTCATCAGTGAGCTTTTCATTATTTTCTTCACACTTAAAACCCTTTAAAAGGCAACGCAGGGCCTCCCCCCTGTATTCGCTCACTTCCGATCTATTTTGGTCGACTTTTTAATTGAGCATTGATTTCAAGTGTCAATTCCACTTCATTACTGTTCGGTAATCGGTGCTGGCCCTATTTTCGTGTTGCCTCCACCCAGAATCTTATGTTTAACTCCCCCCACCCATTTTTCTGCTGAGTGGAAGTGTCAGGAAAAACGCGTGCTACGTCATATTTTTTGTTGCCTTCGCTGATAAAAAGCATTTGCCCCGCATGTTCAACATGTGCCACACACACACAAAGTACTGCCCCGCCCCCTATGGCTTGGCCACCGCCCCATATTGACGGCACCACGCCCCTGATCACCGCCCAACCCACCACCCCGCCACAAAGTAAAGATCATATCTGGCCACGAAATAGATGTTCGATGCTTTTTCTTGCCCCCTGCAGGAAAAGTTTTGTTGGCGACTGACTCAGTAGTTATTTTTCGCAGTGTGATAAATGGAATGTGGGCCAAATGTGCATGGCCCGAGCACCTTCTATCCTCTTATCGAAATACTTCGATAAACTAAAAAGATAATGGAAAGACATAGGAATGGCAGATAGCATTTATAGGTGGGAAAAAAGGGAAAAAGTGGTGGAATCATACATATGAAATGGGGTACTTTCATTTGAACTTGTCATCACGCAGTACCGGGAAATCGTTAAAAATAACTCAACTATTCATATCAAGCATCGTTTGATGGTACTAACATAGAAGTAGTTCACTTGATTTCAATATTTCATTCAAACCTTGAACCTCAGTTCATTGAAAATGTACATTTTAATTTGATTTCATCACGAAAAGCTCACCAAAATAAATCGAGCAGCAGATTTTTAACCATAACCAGCGGCACTTGCTTAAAATCAAAGTTGAACCAACTCCAGTGACAAATCTCGCCGGATTGTTTGGGTTTCATTGTTGTTTTCAGTTTTGAGTGTTGTCTGCGCTGTGTCTGGTTTTCCGCTTTCGGGGTTCTGGATGGCTGAGGGTGGAAACTGAGTTGTTTTGTGTTTTTCTTTTTTCGGCTGCCTTATGAAGCTGCATAGTCACGTGCCACGACTTTGGAGTTGGCCATGTTTCCTATGTTTCCCGGCAAGTTTGGTGCTTGTTTGGTGTGTGTTACACATAATAATGCTGCTGAAATCAGGTCTAAGCTATCGACATCGCGTTAAAGAGCGTCTCCAATCGATTTGCTGGCTCATAAATTAACTTGAATGATTAGCTTCTACTATTAATTAGTTACAATTTGAACAATTTATTGGCCCTTTAAATCCCAACCAGATCCAGATCCCGATCCTGATCCCGTTCCCGATCCACAGCGGATTCCTGCCCCATTTTGTGGGATGAGGTGGCATCTGCTGCTCGTTTATAGCCCCCATTGCAGGCCGCATGCTTGACACAGATTCCTGGCGTTTATTGTGATTACTCGAGCTGTTCGCTAATGCAAAAACCCGCATGGCCTGATCACCACAGTGGCTGCCAAACTGTGCCGCCCACCAACCACCAAATGCACAGTGAAGTCAGAATGAAATATGCATTAATAATCTTTGTTAAATTGATTTAATAAAACTATTGCATTTCCCATTGGTATCCCATTTTAAGATATCAACTTTAAAGTCACCACTGTAAATGCCACATGCAATCGCAAATGAGTGTCGAAATGAATTATTACGCATACGCAACGTGCGAACGGCGAAAATAAATAAATACGCTGGCGTGGAAACAATGAGAAATGTTATTTATGTGCCCGCCCAATTAGATGACAACGCAGTGTCCTTGAACCCATTTTTGCGAAATGTATCTGCATCTGCATCTGCAACTGCATCGGTATCTCTATCTATATCTGCATCTAGATTTATGCAAGTGCAAAGTGGGGGAAAATAAGAGAGCGGAGGAGGAAAATAAGCAGACTGAGTGCCTGGCCACTGTCAATTGTCTCAACTTGTTGCTCGCGAGTGTGTTTGTGGGCGGGCAGCCACCAAGTGGGTCACTTTTGGGGCGGAAGGTCGCGATTTGCACCACCCACAACACACAACCCAACCCGCCATTAAATCGGCGTGCGTGCATTGAACCCCCAAATGGACAAGGCATTTTGAAGCTTTTTTCTTTTTTTTTTTTGAATTTTTTTTTTTAGCTTTGCCTGCCGGGCCTCATTTCCTGCAAGACAAATTACACATCGGGACTAGGGCCACTCCCCCTTTTGGCCAGTCGTACAGTCATAAATTTGGCGCACATATGTGTGCTGGCAATTTATTTTCATCATGTTCAAAAATCGCAGCAGACAACCAGCCAATTCTCGTTAAATCGATCGCACTCACATCGAGCAAATATTTCCCCCTTCCGCCTCCGGCGAAAGCCGAAAGAAAAAGTTATTGACTGACTGACTAACTGACTGACTGACTGCGCACATTTTGTGGCCAAAAGGCACGCCAGACGGTGGGCTGTTGTCCTGAGGGCGTGGCAGGCCGGAAAACTCTCAGCACGCCGTCCGCAATAGACCACAAAAATAGAAGAACAAACTGGAGGGATGCCATGCATCTTTTGTACTCCTTTAAAACAAGTGCAAAAGGTTGTGCAAGTGTCAAGATCCTAGTTTATCCATTAAAAGCAAATATATATTAAAGAAAAAAACATAATTTTAAAAGAACTGAAATCATGAAGTACCCAAAAATAGTAATATTACATAGTACTACCAATAGTAGCCATAATGCTGCCGCAAAGAGTATCACGATTTAGACAGACAAAACACATGTGTGCCAAAAGCCAACTTTGTGTTTTGGCCACAATTATAGCAGAAAAGCGAGGCGGAGTGGCAAGCGGGAAATCGAAGAAGGAAAAGCAGGGGCAGTGGTTATGGAACTGGAACTGGAACTGAAGGGGAGGAGAAGGAAATTGGGTACAAACATGTGAAAATTTGATTAAAAACTAGCGTCAAGGTAATTGCCCGGCGTACACAGCCAGACATTCGTCGTCTTCCTCCGCCCTCCAAGAAGTTACCAGTAAATTGCGCATACGCCGAGTGGTTGCAGCAAGTTAGAGGTAGAGATGGAGATGAAGGTAGATGTGAATGTGAATGTGGAGGTGGCAGTTGGAAAGTGCATCGAGTGACATCAAGCCAAAGAATCTAGGTATGTGGAGCAAGTGCAAAGCAATTGACGCCGTAATCCTCCGCCTAGAGAAGATTGCGCCGTCAATCATCATTCCAAGATTGCCAGCCAGAGATTCCGCTGGGAGCGCGACCTGGTTGGTTGCCCGGGACTTGGGGGCCCACATTTATATGCAGCAAAAAAAAAGATTTCGATTCCGATCCCGAGTGCGGGAGACTCGAGTCAGCGCTCAGCAGGAAATATTTAGCGCTGCGCTCTTGTGTCTCATGTGCTTAATTAAACTGTACGTTCCAGCAATTGCTTTGATTTAATTAGTTTTTCCCCATATCTTTCTCGTTCACCGTGGGCGTCTATGGAACTCGGGCGATGGATGATCGTGATCATCATCCTCATCATCACTCTCATCCTCATAATCTCCATCATTCGCATTTTCGTGCACTTCAAAGTCCAGAAAATGCAATCTAGAGATCCAACTTTCTTTTGTTATAGTTTTTGTTAATAGAAAAGTATAAACAAACTAGGTTTTTTATATTAAATGGGTTCTCTATTTAAACTGGATTTTCTATTTTAATTAGGTTTTCCATTTTACGTTTATGTTTAGCCTTTAGATTTAGATGAGATATGCCAAAGTGAAACGAAGGGAAAGCTGCTTGCTCTATCTGCTGATTCTCCCATGGAAGCCTTTTTCATTTTGCTGACATAAACAAATAATTCAATTCAGCTGCCGCGTTGATTGCCACTAGGAACTGACCTGTTGTTTTTATTCCTATTGTTATTATCTACTCTGGGCAAAGATCTCGCACTGAACCCATGAACCACCTGCTCATCCAGAGATTCGTGTGGAATGCACTTACAACAATGGGGAGGAAATTACATTTCGCAAAACAATGGGTACGTACGAGGGACATGGAAATCGGAGAATTTATTCTGGGGTCGCTTGCTTTCGAATTGAAAGCATTTACGAGGTATTCTGGTGCTATTTAACACCAGACTAACAGACTACCACAACACTAGCGCTATACAGAAAGCTATGCAACATTTCTACAGACTCATCATACCCATTGCAGGGTATCTGTAACGGCAGTCATCACAGCACTGACACCTGTGCTTGAGCTTTGATTTGTTGCCCGAGGTGGCAAAAAGCGGGCTAAAGTTCAGCGCAGCTCGACAATGTTGTTGACGCTAATATTTATGTTTTGTTTTCCATTTTGTTATGTTGCACAAACTCATTTAAATGTTGAAGCCACTCCAAGGTTGTCACGTCGCTTGGCCGAAACAAAACAAAAAAAACACAAAGTAAGGAAAGGGAAAAGAAAAAAAAAACCAGCAGAAAAACAGCAGAGGAGTATAAAAAACATGGACGAGGAGCACGCTTGGCGACTGTTGATCCTGGGCGCTTTGATGTCTCTGTGTGATTCCTCCCCGCACCCCGCTCCATGCTGTCCGCTCCCCAATTCCCCTCTTCCCTTCTCACCACCAGAAAGGGCCAAATGTCTCTGGGATGCCGCTCACGTTTTGGCAATTTCTCATAAAACAAACGACCATTAACGCCTTTAAGTTGTCGGCAGCATTTTGCCAGCTTCACCTCCCCCTCCCTCCGCGCCACTATCATGGCCCCCGATTCTTGATTTTTTTCTCCAGATTTCTTCCTTTTTTGACATCAGGCTTGAGACTTGAGGCTTCTTCTTGGCCGGCTTGGTTGACTTGGTTCGTGCCTCATATTAAGTTGTCAGCCAGCTTGAGCCACTCCCCCCGCCCACGCCCACGCCCACTGACGATATATATATCGCTCAGGAAGGAAGTGCACTTACTTTGTTGTTGCTGCTCCTAAGCCCCGTTTAATGGGCGAATTTTGTGCTTTCCTCAGGGCTGCATACACGCAGAGGAATGCTTTGGACTACTTTGCTGAATGCTATGTACTATATTTGATATTGTACCTATTGGTCTTACTAATAAACACTTTTATGTTCCCGCTTATCTTAAATCATTCAGGACTAAATTTTAATGAGATCTACAATTCTTTGCGGTGCATGAAACGCACTCATTATTTCTCCCTGTTGATTTGTATGATTGCAGGGAAACTATCGATGCTGCAGCGCCTCTCAAGCACCAAACAACCCAAAAAAAAACCACCCAACCACCCATAGACCGACCACCCACCCCCCGCTAACCGCTGCAACAACAAAGCCAATTTGCGTGCGTAATTTGCGGCACTTAGAAGCTACGTGACAATGATGCGGACGCCTCGCCTCCTCGGATGTCCTCATCCTGGTGGATGTCCTTTCAGGTGCCTTTGGCTGTCATTTGTCTGCATTAGTTGGGCGCAGAAACAAAAACCAGAACAAGAACAGTTCAAAGAGGGTGTGTCCATCAATTTGCATTAGTCGCCCACCTGAATTGGGAGTTTTCGCCGACAACTGCGCGTAATTAATGTGTCTAATTAGGTTACAAATTTATTGGAAAAACTGTAATAAAGAAGACCAACGAAATGCAAACAATATGCCAATTGCAATCATTAACAAATTGTTTACCAAGTTGGTGAAACATTTTCAAATGATTTTGAATAATACTCGTATATTGTTGCCTTGATTTTCCTTTCAGCTCTCGCGGACCAAAAGATTTCGTATATTTTGTGCGCATTTTGATGGCTGTTACGATTGTTGTTAACTTTTATGAGCCATGTTCGTGGTTCCTTACACTTTGTTCTTATTTGGTATTTCAATGTTTTTATGGCCCCCTCTTGTTTTTTGCCATTCGCGCATATTTTGTAATAATCTGAAACTCAGTAACAAACCCCTTTTGAGTGCTGGGGTATCGCATTTTATGGTACCACGTGTGTTGGTTGTGCGGCACTCTTATCCATCGCCATTGTGGTGATCTACATCTATTCCGCTAAAGATCCCCCACCATTCTCTATGT
Source organism: Drosophila yakuba (assembly GCF_016746365.2). Taxonomy (NCBI): domain Eukaryota; kingdom Metazoa; phylum Arthropoda; class Insecta; order Diptera; family Drosophilidae; genus Drosophila; species Drosophila yakuba. The sequence goes on along the minus strand of NC_052526.2, from coordinate 6,043,393 downwards.
GCATCATGGAATTTATGTTATTTGACAGCCCAATGGGAATAGCCTATATGTATTTATGTGCACATATACCACATCTTGTGTTCTCAATTTGCTTACATGTGTTCTTCATCTATTTCCAGCTGGCTTCCTTTGGTGACTCCGCACCGATAAAATGTCCAAACATTTTGTCATATTAATTGGATCGTTTGCAGAGTTGCCTTTTCATTTTGATTGCCAGTTATTCTCATTCAAATAACATGGAATTGCTTTATTGCCGAAAAACTTATTTTTCCCCCTTTTTTTCCGCTTATCATTTATAGTTTAAAGTCCCAATGACCTAAATTGTACGCATGTGTGTGTGCATTCTTTTTGTTTAATACCCTTCTTTTTGCTTTTGTAGTTGATTATGAAAGCCATCGAAAGGCGAATTGTACATATCGTCCATATATTTTTACCAAAATGCGTGCGCATTCGGTTTGAGGAAGTGAATTCGAATTTCAATGACTTGAACTTCTATAAAAAGCATTTACGCAATTTGTTCATTTGTTCTTCAGCTGTTCAGCTGTTCTTCAGCTGCTGCTGCTGGTGGCTGAATCAATTTGTTGTTGCGTTTTTGCGTTTTATTACACACATTTTGGTTGCCTTATTTATAGGCGGCCGTTAGCTGATAAGAAGCACTTGGCTACAGCGATATGCCGAATCCACAAGTAGTAGTAAAAGGCTCACAACCTCTGATTATTGATTGCGATTTATTGAATGAATATTAATTAAAGCCAATAAATTGACTACGACACTGGCGAAAAAATCAATTGAAAAGAGTTTTACATTCCGGTACCCCGTAAGAAATCACTTTTGAGCAGCCCTCTTAGTTGAACGCAGTTTGTGGGACGTAGAGCGTTTTTTTGCCAAGTGCAGTGGATATCTTTAGATTTCTTTAGCAGGTTAATGAGACCTAAGCCAAGAAAAGCCGCCCTGCTTAACCCTTTTTGGCCACAGCTCGAGCTTCTGTGCTTCACGGCGCTTTCCGGCTGAAACCCGAGCTCAATTAGAAGCGGCAAGTTCAGAGACTATCTGCTATACCCATCACCATCTTCATACCCATCTCCATCTCCACTCCCATCCCATTGGCAACCCGCTTGCCAGCCCGAATTTGCCGGGGTAAATACTCTGGCTTCCACCTGCCGTTGTTGGTTGGAGTGCTTCTGCTACAATTTCATTTGACCGACAACAAAAACATCGGGACAGACAATGCAGTGAGTATCAGTTAAAGTTTTGTGTCGGCAGAAACATTTCTGTGGCCACGTGTGTATTCAGTTTTAATTTATCTAAACTTTTGCAAGTTTTAACTGACTGCCGTCTCCGCCAGCTGCCAGCCACCAGCCATTCAACCCCACAACCGCAATTTGCAATCTGACCTTTTAACCCCTTGGCACACGGACCTCGCCGGAGAACCGGGAAAACCAGACGAGGCGACCTTGTAACCACAGCAACAGCACGGATCACTAAAAACGGGGAATCCCCGCAAAAAGGATGCCGAAATTCGCAATTGCAAGAGATTGCAGCACACTTGAGCTTATCATCAGTCAATTCGATGGCCTTTAAATGTCACTAAACGTTGGATAACAGTGATTATGCGGATAGTAAACATTTATTTCTATAATTTTAAATTTGCTTGCGAGAAAACCCGCTGAATGCAACAGGTGTTTAAGGCAGCATCCTACAGTACGAAAAAAAAGAGGTCAGCGAAATCATAGGAAAATATATGTGGTTATATCACCTAAAGCTAACTAAAAAGTTTTCTTAGATAACTGAAATGAATGACGAATATAGTAAACACTATTATGGGGCAATAGAGTTTGTCTTGTTAATTCTTAGATTTGAAAATTACTCAGGCATTCCATTCAGTAAATATAACCTTCACCATATCGTTTGTCCAGTTGCCGAAGATAAGAATGTAAATATATGAATGTCAACCCAACTAACATTTATTATTCATCACGAAGACAGCCCAAGGAGTTGTCCATTATTCTCGGTAGCTTATCTCCACCAAAGGTGACTGCACGACTGCCACCATGGCCCATTTAACGATAACCACACAATATACAACAGCGATTTGCGAGATTGATTTATGCAAACTCCGGGCAACCGATTCGCGAATCTGTGTCCTTGGCTTCCTTGCAAAGAAAAACGTTGTGTTGTAAGGGTGTAACCAATCGACTGTATATCATCTATAAGGTAGTGTATTCAAATACAAGCCATATTACTCGCGAATTCAAAAAGTACAGCTTCGAGACAGTCATAAGTGCAAAATAAGCGCAAAAACTGCAAAAAATGCAAATGAGTGGCCCGCAGAGTTGATGATGTCATAGGATGTCGGGGAGCAAAACGATATGGCTTAACTATTATCCTATGGCTTAACTTTTTGCCACATAAATCAGATGGCCAGTGGCGCAAAGTGCACTGTGCAGCGATCATTATCATCGTTCCTCGACATCCAAAGGCCCCCGCGGCCATTAATCAAAGTTCGGCCATCAAGATGTTAACAGCGAAATTACAGAGTCATAAAACCGAAGAGCCGAACAAACTTTTGGGTGGCTTTTTGGAGAGCGTTGGAGCCACCCAAATGAGTACGGCTCCACAGCTGCATCATGCCACATCTTGGTAGGCGATCCAAATCGCAAATGGCAGCGCCGCCGGCGGGTAATGCAGTTGTACAGATAAAAAATAAGCTGAACGGCTATTCAAAATCGAAACTAATACCACGCCAAATGCAAATACAGAACCCAAAAACCAACCCGATGCATTTCTTCACGTGTACGTCATCCGTACGAAAGGCGAACCACCAACCAGCAACCGGCAGTGAATTCTGCACCACCGAGTGGGGCAAGATTCAGTTGGCATGGAGCGTGTTTAATTGCGTGCAATTTGTTTTAGACACTCCGCGGCTACCTAAGCCAGACACTTGCCACAGTGCTTTAATTTTTGTGCTTTTTGGTAAAAAAAATAATCAGAATTTCTTCGATAGCATTAAAAATAATTGTTCAAAACTAGAATGTCATACCCAGTTGAATTCGTAACAAAATTCCCTATCGATGTACATACATTGAAATGCTAATTTTTGGACATTTTTCGCAAATTTTGATGATTTTACCCCTTACCAAAAATGCAAAAATTTGAAATTTGTTTTTTTTTTCCAAAATCAAAAAAATTGGGATGTGGATAGTTAGCCATATTTATTACCAACACAACACAGTCTTCCTTTTTTCCCTGCCACATGTTTTGGCCAAGTTATGGAATTGTGCTGCGTCAATTTCGGTTACCGTCCACTACCTCTAGGTCCCACTGTGGCCGACGATCTGTGTCTATGTGGGCCAGGCTATATGTTACAGCCACTCACAATGGGCAGACGGTCGTATGAAAATTTTTGGTTTTGCATTACAGCAACTCATTAGGCACGCACAGACGCCAAGAGACGAGTGACGAACGACAAAGGGGCGGCGCGTTGGTGACGAAGGCGCCTCGTTGTAGGTCAGCTCGGCGGCGACTGCGCTGCACTGCACAGAACGAAAAACCCGATGACTTGGCGCAATTCGTATTAAAAGCCCAAAGCGACCATTGCAACTACGTATTAATTTTATGGCAAACTGGCAAAAACTGTCAGCCCAATCATCTGAATATTAAATTGATATTGAGCTCTTGTTTTTTCTTTCTGTGTTCTTTGCAATTGCGACGCCGGGAGTGCTTCACAGTTCAGTCGCTTTTTGCCGGTTTTTCAACTTGATTTTGTTTTATTTTTGTTTGGGTTTTCAGCTTTTTTAGCTGAATGCTTTTTGTGCCTCAACTTTAAACTTAATTACCTGAGTGAGTGAGTGAGTGTGTGCAAATGTACATATACTCGTACGAGTAGAGTAGTAGTATATGGAGGCGGTCGGCAGTACGCACGCATAGTCCGCAGATTGTTTAATAGCCACATCACTCTTTACTTTATTATATTTCCATTTCAATTTCGTGTTGCCAACTTCCTTATGGGCCGAGTCGCCAGCACGTGTAGCATAAGTGCTCAAGTAAGCATATTCATGATGACTCAAATGTAGGGGAACCTAACTCGGTTTCGGGAAACGAGACATGGAATAAGCTTCCAGGAATCCTGGCGCATAACTAACTCGAAGTCGCAAAATAGAAAAGTACATATCTGCGGTCCATCAAAAAAGGCAACAACTGGCAATGAAATCGAATAGAGCCTACTTAGTAACTATTCTATCTTTTTTACACTTATTTTCATAATAGCTGAAGTTAATAATGATGCAAAAAAGGGAACATTTCTTTCGGTGCAGCAAAAAAAAAGAGGTCAGGAGAAAAGCTTTAAAGGAGTTTGGACCACGATGCCTGGCCTCTGCGATGCCGGGGCCATATCTATAAATTAAATATTGACGTAGCCGGCAGTTAACTTATCGTGCCGGCGGACTTATCGTTACCCGCTGACGATACCGACCTCGGAGGATTGGGCTTATCAACATACCCAGATATTACCTCATCACCGGCCAGGCCAGCTAATCGTAAAAACCGAGGCGAAGAATCAATCAAATGGCCTCAAAATAACATTTTTTGCGCCCAAGCAACCATTTTTCTATCAATTCTCCTGCCAACTCTCCAGGCTCTGTGTTTTTTATACCGAGTTTTTTCATACCTATGTTTATATATGTATTTCATAGTCTTTCTTCAGTTACTGGCGTATGCAAAAGGCGTCGCGGAATGAGCAGAGGAACTGTCTTGGAAGCGGCATAAATTATCCGGCTTAGGCCACTCCAATCTAAGTTTGAAGACTGTCTGCCGGCTGCTTTTTGTGCTTTATTTTTTTATTTCTATATTTTTTCGTTCATTTTTTCGTTTATTCGTATTTTTAGCGTTTTGTCTGGGCTCAGCGATTGCGACGTGTTTGGCGCACCAAGTGGGCGCGGCCCATAGCCCATATGCAAATCACGTTTCCCGATCCAATCCGAGATTCAATCCGATCAACGCCAATGGGCCTATGTATATGCTCCTGCTCCCGATGCCCAAAAACAGGAGACACTCTGCACAGGGTTCACTCTGCATTTGGGGGGTATCATCATGACACTAATGTGGATCAGATTAGAGTGATTTCCATGCTTTGCAGGACTTAAATGTACCACAGAGCTTATGGGCAGTACACAATGTATGCCTGGGTATTATCTGGTATGCCATCGACTAAATCAGAGGAAGTGTCGTGACAAAAGTAGATCATACTAGCCAAGAGAAGTAGATTCTGGCTAACATTCCAGCCAAGTTTTAAAGATTCTCCACAATGTCGCAGTGCGTAAACCCTCGACTGTTGTTGTTTTTGGCGGTGCTAACCAAAGAAACCTCAAAAAGGCCAGAAAGAATGGGTGGCATTATGTGGAGGTGGGGGTCGACTAGAGACTAGATGGAGGAGGTGACCTCAAGTGCGGCACCCAGAACAAAAGCCCACCAGCTGCAACAAAGGTAGCCACCTCCTCCTGCAATCTCCTGCAACCTCGTGCTCTCCCGCTAGCACCGTGCTCGGCCGTCTCGCTTGCTCTCGCTTCCTGGCTGCTGCAGTTGTTGTCAAGTGCAACGTCATCCTGCTTATTAAAGGTATTACAATGCGAGCGGGGAAGAATACAAAATAAAGAGTGCAACCTCAGACAAGCAAACGTAATCACAGACTCTGTTACTTTTACTGCCTGAAAATCTGCTAAGATTTACACTGGCAGAAAATGAGTGCAGCTACACAACCTCTTTTCTAGCAATCTTAAATAAGTGAGAGGGAAATTGTATCATCAAGATGATATATATGAGAAGACACGTAAAACTTTCTTTCAATCAGGTTCCCCAGGGAAATTGGCTCTTTCATTTTTTTTCCTAGCGGTCACAACCCAATTTCTCGCAGTGCTCGTTGCCGGCTGTAGACCTCCTTCTCATTGTCACACACAAGAAGATATAGTGGTGTGGCAGAGGGGTCTTGAGAGGGGACAACCTCTTGACTTGCGGCTTGTTGTTGATTTCTTCTCTTCTCGGCCGGGTAGATGAGGGGGGGCACTATTTCGAGGAGGTGAGAGATGGATGTGACTGTGTGCAGACTCGACGCGCATTGCTGCACATTTTCCGCGGCAGCAAAACAGAAAAGTTATTTCTTCTATGATTCCAACACTTGAACTGCATTAGCGTAAGCTGCACCTACATGGGCATAGCCCCCAAAGACATCCATCCATCATAACTGGGTCTCAAGCTGAACAACAGCCTCAGTCCTCGCACGACCTCCTCCCCAGCTTCCCCCTCCCTAACAGCTTCCCATATCCACAGCTCCCCAACTGACAACACATCAATGGCTGTCAAACTATCGATGGAGGTCCAAGGTGTGGGGCTTTTACACAACTAAGAGCCCCGCCTTTTCACTTGGAAGGCCGCTAGCGCAATGTACCATCCTAGCCCATTAACATCAGCCATTTGGCAGGTTCTATGACCCAGAGAAAAACAATTTGCCAGTCTTCAAAGGCACGAAAAGCAACAAGTTATGGCGAAATACATAATACATGATACATATGTGCTTTTTATGCACATTTCTCAGAAAATGCTCGGGTCTAATTAGGTAGTAGCCTTAAACATCTGGGATTGAGTGTAACTTGGGGTTAGATGTCAGCAAGTGACTTAATCACAAGTGATTACCCTACAAGTCTTACTTTTTAACACATCTATAATGTCCACCCGTCTATTCTGCTAGTTCAACATCTGTCTACTGCTCATTTGGCCATCTTGCAGTTGGCCTAACTTATCTACCATCTTGGTGCCACCCGACACTGTGACCAATGTTTGTGGGATGTCAGCTTGGAACTACAAGGTCAAGTTGCTGCTGTTGCTTTTTTTTACTGTTTCAGCCCAAAAAAAAATAGAAATCGTTGCTGTCTGAAGTTCATACTTGTTTTTTGTTTTCGTTTCTGGCTATTTCTATGTTTTTTTTATTTCTCTACTTTGGCGGCACGTTTCATTTCAATAAGAGCAACACACGCACACACAGAAACAGGAAATAAATCAAGTTTGGCTTTTGGTCAAAAGAGTCAACGCTGTTGTTGCCCGGTGACAGCGACAAATATTTGTCTTTTGACAGCTAATGGGTCTCATTTAGAGATCGCCAGAAATCGGTGGATCGATTCGGGGTATACGTATAGGGGTATCTAGGGGCGGCTCCCCAGCGTCAAGCAGTCTGTTTGGCTCGTCGTGGCTTTCAGATCTCGAATCGAATCGAATGGAAATTGATTTCGGTTTGCAAATTCAACGAAATCGTCACATACTCATCCGTACATACATACAGGTAAAAGAGACAGCGAAGGCGGTTTCTTAATTGAATTATTAATGCATAAATCAATAATAGCGGATAATCGCCGCTGATGATCGGGGAACTAGTTGTTTTCGTTTTTGAAACAAAGGGTTTAGCTGCACTATTGTGTGGTGTGTCGTAAAGTCGACAATGTGCTAAAATGTGTAATCCAATCCAAAGTGTATACACCTGTTCTGCTTTTTTTCTAGCAGTGATATCATTCATTGACAAGCAACTCAAGTTCCGATCCCTCCTCATTATCAGTTCCCCAAATTCGGGCGAACTTTCGCCTACTTTTTGGCCGGCACATTGCTGAAATCTGATTTGTGTATATAGTATATAGTATCAGCTGATCACCTAGACATTTAACACGCTTCACAGAAGCTAATGAACTTGCGTTTATAAAAGCGCTGATCGGGGCAAAAAGAGTTTCCAGCATGGGACGACTTTTTGCTGGCCACGGAAAACTGAATTGGATGGTAATGGAATCGGATCGGATTGTATTGGATCGTAGAATGTGGCCGAATATTTGTGGGCTTAGTCAGACATAATGTTTCGATATTGGAGCCGAAATGGCCGAAAGGTCTTGCTAATGGCGTTGATAAGGCAACTAGTTCTGGCCACAAATAAAATAATCATAAACTGTGGCAGCTTCTGCGGACAGAGACAGAGCGAGCAAACCGAAAAAAAAAAAAAAAAAATCAAAAAACCAGTTTGCTTATAGTGACGATCTCACACGAATTTGGTCATGCAAATGTCAGCCGCATATGCATTAAATTAAGATTCATCAGCGCACGAGTGCCGGCAGTTTGACAGCCACTACAGAGACACATATGTATGTATACATATATGTATGTATACATATACATATATATACATACATATGTACTATATACGATCCCGTCCGATCCGATCCCCTAACCTGCTCGCACTATCAGTCAGTTGACACCTTATCAACTTGGCAAGAGCCCGAGCATCGAAAACTATGCCACCTATGTATGAGGGCCTCCTATATCTTATCTGGCCGGTCTGCGGTTTCTTCCAGATACTCGTGGCTTACACAGCCCATCGACTTTGTGTGTGGGTAACATTTTCTTTAATTGACTGCTCCATTCGCCTGCTTTTGGCGGCAATTAGCTGCAAACCCCGCGTCTTTTGTTCTCCAAGTCGAAGTATCAATAGAGGAGCTGACACGCCGAAATATATAAATATTTTATGTGGCCCAGTAGTTGGCACCTCGAAGTGCGAACACGCTTTAATTGCTTGTGGTGCTCTACTCTACTAATTCTGCTAACGAAACTATCTTTGAAATCGCTTTTATTCATCTGCAATCTTTCGAAGCTTAATTATTGGGTTTGATTAAATTGCTACCGTGTTTTTTTTAACATCGATCTCTTTCATTTTGATGCTATAATTTGAATCAGAATCAATGCTGGCATAGTATTTTATTTATTTATGTCAAATCTGTTATTAATTAAGTAGCTTTTTGCTGATATTGGAATTATTTTGAAAATGTGGCTAATACTCGCAGCAGCAGAAGCCATGACAAACGTATGGAAAACGATAGAGATTCAAATGGACGCCAAATCGAAGCGAGTCGAGTTGAAAATCAAAGTGTTTGCGGGCTTATTAAAGCATAAATATATGCAAGTCGCGTAAGGCAATGGCAAATTAACGAATTTGCATAATTATGCATCATTTTTTGGCTTGTTTGATTGCTGCTCTTATGCTTTGTTTACTAATTAATTGGCGCGGCGACTTGGACGCAGTTTGACAGCCACTGGGCCACTGGCTCCCAGTCGGAATTGATTGTTAAATTTATTTCGCCATTTGGGCATTTGAGCAGCAAGCAGCAATTAATACAAATTGAAATGATGTGGATTTCCATTGAAATGGGCGCCTCCTTTTTATTTATCATCGTTTTCCCTCGACTTCGTCATGCTCCGAATCATGATGATGCAACTTCATTGGCAACAAAATTAGGGAGACGCCACATGGATACTCGCGATCTGCCGCAAATGCTGTGAGGCATTTTTTAATTTCCCCCGAAATGAAAAAGCGTTTAAGATTAATGAACAGAAGATTGCTGAACAGAAGCTGATGTCACCCGCATCGTCGATATTTTCATGTTTTAATATTTTTATTTATATTTTTTGTATTTTCCACAGCCCATCCCAATTTCCGCCGCACTGATTGTGATTAACGATTAGGACGCAAAGAAGTCGCCATCTCGATCGATCTGTAATTGGCAGTCAATTCCGTCAATTGAAAAAACGCCCCTAACATTTCGGTCGATTAAACTCATCCATCGTTTAACTACGAACTCGAAGTTTTAAAGTATCAAAGTTTTACCCATTAATTCGCCCCTTTGGCTTAAACCCGTTTTGTAGCATCTTCGAAGATTTGTATCCAATTTTGACTATCAATCAGAGACTTTCAAGCGACATAAGACTAACACAACTTAAAGATCGATTTTTTGAGTTTTAAAGAGTGTTTCAATTTGCAAAAGATGCATTCTGAAACTATAAATATTTATAACTTCTCATGGGCCATATAAAATGAAATGGAATTCGAACGTGATCAGTGCGCTTCAATCGCTTTCGTGCAGTGTAATAAAAAAGCATTTGCATCCTTTGCAAATTCAGCTTGACGGGTTATCTAAATCAAAGTCGAACAATCTTAGAATCTTTATCGCTTAAATTACCTTTATCGATGGGCCCTGCGACGCCTTGAATTTGGAATGAGACCTACCCAAAAAAAAAAAAGCCGATTGCCTTGCATACTAAGTTTCGCGATGGGATCATCATCTTTCGATTCTTGGCGATTCTTGACAATATTCTAAGCTATATAATCACTTTTGCGCTTAAATGGAAAATTAAAATGCAGTTTTCAAACACACTTTATGGCGTCATTTGCGTGAACAATGTTTCCCTACATTTTGTATGTCTTATGTTCGGTGGGAATGATGACACGATATATAAATCTACCTATATATGTACGAGTATATACATATATGTCCACCCACACGTCCTCCTGCATTGTGCAATAACTTAGAAGGCAAATTGCGACAGTTTAGGAATTTCCCCCATCCTAGAAATGCTGTTAATGGGTGTTGGGTGCTGCTTTTTTCTATTTTCAAAATTTACGCAATGCAATAGCCAAACAATAATTGCTCATATGCCGCGCAACTCATATATATGTATATATATACATGTATGTATGTATATATATAGTATACTTGTGCCCCCACAGACGCGCCATGCAAATATTAAATTACAATAGTTGGTTGGTTGGCGACTGCGAAGTGAGAAATGAAAAGTCAGGCTGAGAAATTGGTTTACCCTACACTTTCAGTTGGAGTTGTTTTTCAATGTTTAGTCTATGTGGCAAATACCTCAATGGATCCCTGTTCACATTTTTGCCGCTCGCAATATAGCGAAATATTCGAGGGTGGAATGAACTCTTAAGAACACGTGTATCAGGTGTAAAGTACAGAAAAGGTTTTGACTTTCAGTTATTAATCATCAGGTCTTCTTTGCCACATACTGCATAATCTAATTGCATTGCTAAATATCGAAATTCGGCTTATCTATTATTATCGGTTTCGATGCTTCATTTAGACGCGTTGCAGTAAAGGGTATTAGGCGATTTAGCCACTCCGACCTCCCAACTTTAATGCTACGCCTCGAATCGAAAACTTTCGTCTCTGGTATCTTGTCGCCATCTATTTTTAAATGCTTGCCTCATATAGCCAGCATCTCCCCATTGACTCCCAGATTCCACCAGCTAGCTCTTTTCTTACTGAAAAATGCATACGTCAGCCAGGGAAAATAGATTCCGTATTCCGGATCCGCAGAAAATGAATCGCCGGCATGAAAGTGGGCATCTTAGAATCCCGACCAGGTCAAATGCGGCTGCCCCAGTGACTAATGGTAATGGAAGCCTTGCCTTGCTGGCAATGCCCATTTGACAAAGCTAACACACTCGGCGATATCGCCAATCAGCATTTCAGTTTTTTAACATTTCAGCATTTCAGATACAGTACCACAAGTAGGAAGGGAAAAGCGAGCCAGACACTTCACTCGCACCTCGCAACATCTCGCATAAACAGTTTTAAGTGTGCCAGTTGTCCCTGCCCGCGGCCCCGCCCCCTTATCGAGTCCCCGCCCCTTGGTCAATGTCTGAACTTGAGCTCGAGTATGTGTGGGGGGTGGTGGTTGGAGAAGCGGCAGGGGGAGGGGAGGGGAAAGGGGCAGTATGCGTTAGGCAGCCGCAGCGTAATATTTAAACAAATGCTCGCATGACTCTTCCCGTGAAACTGCATGTGATCGCTGTGCGAATGTTTTTGGTACACAGGAAAAAGAGGATGGGGTATATTCAAATTTTACATATTTTCCGCTGAAAACATTTTATTTTGCAAATGGAACCTAATTGCAAGTATTAGTTAATATTTCAATCAAGTGATCTCACAACATTTCACCTTAAAGGCCATTTGCCAGTGATTCAATAAGGCCAGAATGGCAGCAGGCAGATACCCAAGCAGCCGGTCCCGGTCACATGTGCGAACGGGGGTACAACATCTTGTGTCCATATGTTGCACAAACAAACAATCGAAACAGAAACAGAAACCGTGAAGCCACGAAAACAAGAAAAACCGAAAACCAGAAAACTGAAAACAAGGAGAACGAACTGAACCGAAGGGAATGTGCCAACGAACGCATCTTCAGACCAATGAAAAACAAAGAAAACATAATCCCAAAAGCTGAAAAAGAAACCAAACCAAAACTGATATACGGCCAAGTCGAAAAAGCTGCGAAATGATATTTTCTCATCTGTTGTGCTGGCTGCCGTTTATGCCGGGGCTTGGGTGCTTTAATTTTTCATCTTATTTGCTTTGCAGTTGTTGTTGATGATGCAAATATTTTGACAGTTTGTTTGACAGATATCGGGGCACACATCGCGGCGAGATGATGAGCGATACGGGCCAAAGAGCCAAGAAGGGGGATCGGCTTCCCTTGTAAGGCCGGAAAAGGGCCATCGAATGGAAAGGGGACCCATCTGTCCGATGTAAACACAACAACTCTATTCGCTTTGGTTGCCAGGCGAATATCAGCTTAAACGGAAGAAATGCCATATGGAGAATATGCTGTTAATCTGTGGCAAGTTGCACATTTGCCAAAAAAAATTATTACTTTTGCATTTATAGGCTTGGAATGACCAAAGAACTAATGAAATAACGATTATTGATAAATAATATTTGTGCCTCCTTCAAGTTCACCTATCAATTTGGAAGCGGATAAACCCAAGATAAACGATATCTATCGCCCCCAAGAGGCCGTGCCACCTGATCGTATGCGCAATATGCGATGACCGACCGGCTGCAATAAGCATACGCCGGATGGGCAAAAGCGGAGGATGGAGCTATCGAGCTGCAGCAGCAGTGACCTCGTTTGCAGTCCGATTTGCAGTGGTTCTTCGAAGTGTGGCTCCCATTCCCCATTCCCCTTCCCCTTTCCCGTTTCCAATCCCAGTGCCACAGATAAGCCCTGAGCAGGCGACATAGACGTATGCATGTGTACATGTGTTCGAATTTGGCCTCATTTACGCAACTTCCGATGTGATAAAAAGTGTGAGCGCTGCAGCAAAACAAATCGAAGGGAAACCGACGCGTCGGTCGACGAAATGGAGCAGAGCGCCACAAGAATTGTCCAGCAGGTACTGCCCTCTGTCCGTCCGTCCACAAAGCCATCGAGAGATCGGGAATGGGACCTCTTTATTCACAAACAAACGTTCGAAACGTTCAGCGATTTGAAATGTTAATTAAAGAAATTATTTCATTGCAAGCAAACGTCTGTGGGCAACATGTCATTAACACGCTGATAACGCGCTATCATCGCCGCTCATTATGGTGGAAAATACACACACACACCGACGCCTCCTACATACACATAGAGAGAATTTGGAACTGGAACAATTGACTTCTCATAATAATTGGCAAAGACGTCCGAACACAAAAGCATCATTCAAAAGCCACAGCTGAACTCGATCCGAATTTGGAAAAAGAAATTAATTCAGCGTCTGTTTTTCGAGAGAGTGATAACCTCAGCTGATGACCCCGTCCCGAATGGACTTGACGATCTATTTTTTTGGCCTCTGCTCAACTCCAAATCCGGTCCTTAACATTGCCTTAACAGAGCGCCGGAGCGCGTCTCACTTCCGAATTTAATGACAGAGTTGGGGGGGATAACTATTTTCCAAACCACTTACTATAAATACCCTTGGGGCATCCAATACTCGTATGTGCGTTTTTATGCTAATCACTGGGCGCTCTTTAAGTTGCTGTCGCTCTATTGGGAAAACCATATGTGTGTCATACTAAATAGTTCAAGTTCGTCGCGGGCCGGAGTTGTGTCATCCGAAATAAGAGATCATTGGGTTAGGGATCCCCAATGGGATGTGGGATCAGCTGATAGCAATGCTAATGTTTATGAATGTCATGTGAATGGGTAGATATGGTCCCCGAATAGAACTAATAACGTGCATAATGACTGCATTGCTGGGCCTCAAATGGTAATGTAATGAAATGCAAGAGGATCGAATGAACTCACCTTGGCATTTGTTAGCGGGGCGTGGCAGGCGGCAAGGACGAACGTCACGACAAGGAGGCGCAGGAGCAGGGAACCCGCTTGACCCCTTCGCCCGCTTCTGATTCCGATCGAGGTCGCGATCGCGGACGCTTGGGATCCCGGCGATCCCATCATCTATTTTCCGGGGAACGGCGGTTTTGGTTTCTTTTGGCAGCTATTTAGATTGGCTTTAGGTACTTTGTGATGGCAGTTTCGGTTCGTTTTTTTTTTTTTTTTATTATTATTTGAGTTTGGCTTTGAACGGCTGGCAGGTTTTGGTTACGGCTATGGCACTGCACGGAGAAAAAAAGCCCCCGACATTAATTCGCAATTGAGCGACAATTAAATTAAGCGTAAGACAGAGACAGGGAGAGCATCCTGATATTATGTTTCTGGGGATTTTTTTCTCGGCGCACGGAAAAAGGGGAAACAAATCGGTGAACACATCAGCAAAAAGTGTTGGCTTTAGTGAAACCAAATCCAAAAAAAAAAAAAACCTGAAACCGTTTTGTTTCAGAAGTTTCCTCGAAAAATCCAAACGATCCCCTTTGATCATCTATTCACTCCTGGCCAAGCCGATGTTTGTTTCCCCTCCTTCTGTTAGCTTTTCCGCCTTTTCGTTTTATTTGATTTATTTTCTTGTTTCTCGTTTCCTTAGATTCGTTTCACACGCGAGGGACACTTTTTGTTGCGAGTGTGGGTTCCTTTTTGGGATCACACTAGTTAATTTAAACTAATTTAAAAAAAAGTGGAAAAGGAGCAGGGCTTGGGTTTTTGTTTAAACGGTGAACCGATATAACCAGGATATCTTGTCAGGGATTTTCAAAAATTTCGGCACTTCGAGGATGTGAGAGCACTCAAAAAAAAAAAAGGCAATCGCTCCACAAGAGAATCAGAGTCACACAGAAAACAGAAGGGACAGCACACCGTGGAATGTGCGACCGCCTGGAACGATGGCGCGCAACCTAATGTCTAAGAACCGTAGCTGCGATTCCCATCGCTGCCTCTGCTCTGCCGGCGTCGCCCGAAGACGCACGAAGGCCGAAAGCGCGACGGAGCCGAAGCGATTTGCGTGCTCTTGTTATTGTTTAACGGCGCTTAATGGCCATTGCAAGCCTGTTGCGTCGATGCACCGCTCCCGCTCTTCCTCTCACCCTCTCTCACCATCTTCATCTATCCCTCTCTCTCACATGCGTGGGTGTCCGCTTACGCAGAGTTAGCCGCGCCTGCTCTCTCTTTCTCTCTCTCTCTCCTCTCGCTCTCCCTGACCATCCTTATTCGCGGAGCGTAGTCGATATTCAGCCAGACGGCTGACAGCAGCATTTAATGCAGCCGTATAGATAAATGTGACTAACTATCACATTACTTGGAAAGCAAACCCCCAAAATTTTCACTCAGCACCCGCCCCTGGGCTCCTCTCGCTCTCTGGGTCAAGTGATAAACAAGTGAAAACCGTTGCTCCTTGCTCTCTTTTCACCTTTCGTTGTAGCTGCGGCAGCCGGTTTGCAAATTATCCCACTCACACTCCCACTCCTCGCACTTTTTCCTGGAAGTTCTTTGAATTTGACACTCGAAAAAATGAGAGTCAAATGAAATGCTTTTTGGGGAATTTAAAAACCCACACTTTAACAGAAAGAGACGCCTTATGCTCTCTGCGAACACATGTGATTAATCCTGAAAACCAAGCAACAAAACTTATTGGAAATACTGTTTTTATAGCTTTTATTCTCTAATCCTCTGAATTTTTTTATAAGAGCAATTTTTGGTGCATCTAACGCATATGAGCAAATCATTTGAAATGTGCGGTCATTGGGTTAAAATAGAACCGAAGCATTATTTAGATATTTAGCCCAATAACAGTTTGGCAGGACATGCATGTAGTGTTAACATTGAAGACTCGGCGGCTTTGGCGGTTAAGTCGGTTGTGAACTGGCCATGGGTCATGGGCTAGACCGGTCACAATCCGTGACCTTCAGCCCACATCGCCCCCCACCGCCACCCCCGAAAAAAGGCGGCTTCCCATTGGCGCCTGACCCAATGACATCCGAAAATGACGCATGCGTGAGGATGAATTACCGGACTTGGATGCCAACGCCCCACATGGAGGACCAATGGACACGTTGCGATTTTTTATGCCCCCATCTCCAGGAGTAATTGGCCCATTCCCCAGGTTCCCCAGGTTCGTTTCCCCATTCCGCCCCTTTTTTGCCTAAATGCTAATTTCTAATTCCTAATGTAAAATATTTGAATAGACTACCCTCTCGCAAGGGGCCACACAGCTTCCGTTTGCAGATAAGAAAAGACACTAAAAATACACGCAGAAAATGGTTGAATACGCCGTTCAAAAGATTGGCAATGGTCTGGATACACTTGCAAAAATTAGCGACATGGGCACATAAATATGTGCTAAATAAAGAGCTGTGTTTAGGTTTTAAATTGAAAAATTACTTTCAGAGATAAGGAGAATATTACACAATTGAGTATAAAAGTGCACGAACTTTACTTCAATTTCTCTAAACAAATATTATATATAAATATGCCTTTTGTACGACTTTCGTAGCACTTTTTTTTTGAGTGCTGCAATCATTTAATATTTAAACATGTGTGGACTCTGGAGAATTATATATAGTTTTGGGAGTCAAAAGTTCAAAACTAAATTAGAGCAAGTGCTGAAATAATTAGAATTATCAAATTAAGTCCGTAACCAAAAAGGTTATCAACGGTGAGAAAAACCAAAGAAAAAACATATATATTTTTAATTTGCCGAACACACCACAGTCGAGTGGTGAGTACACAATTCTGTTAGCCACATTTAGATTCGAATGCTAGCTACAGTTTGAGAGTCGTTGCACGGGAGCTTTTAGCCAAGTCAACAAATGTCGTTTTCCCAAGTTTTCCCAAAGCTTTTTTCACTTAAAGAATACGTTTGCTAAATAATAGTCACCAAAAACGAATAAAATGCGATTAGAAAACAATATGTCGTCTTTATTTAATCACAGATTAAGTGGCGGATCTCAACTACAAAAGGTGATAATGAAATAGTCGACTTTCAGAATCTTAACGACTTTTTGAAATGATTGTCAGTACAAAAGTAAAAAAGAGAACTGGTTTAGTCATATGTGGCCACAAGGACAATCCGCAAAATCACTGTTGCTGAAGAGCTTAATAATAGACTGAAGGGTCAATTTCCATGTATCCTTTTGACAAGGATGCAGATCCCATCCCCATCCCATGCACATTCCGCCCTCGTTTTTGCACTCACTTTTACATTTTCCAAGCACATTTTTGGTTTCCGTTACCGACTTTTACGCTAAATACTCGCCTTCCCCATTTTCCGGCCCAGTCACGTGTTTCACAATGGCAACTTGTTGGGTTTTACATACGTAAAAGGGTAGGTAGAATGCGGTAGTGAATTAGACTAGGACGCCGTTTCGTAATTAAAAACTAATTGTTGCCGCGAATAATTTCAAGCCACAGCACTGTGTTCTATTCTTATCCTAGGTAAAAATAGCCTTCACCCTTGTTTAATTATTTTCCATGATAGACGAGAAGAAAGCCAAACATCAGTGAAGCAGTAAAAGTGTAAATATCTGGGAAAACAGCTTATTGTGCAGCTATCTTGGAGTAAAGCTTGCAGATATAACTCATCCGCCCCGTATTGCTGATGAAGTTTTGTTCAACGTGGCGTATAAGCGATATTCCAAGGATTCCTTTGTTCAAATCAAGAACGCTGCCATTCAGGGGCATTTAGCATCTAGTGACTGGCAAATGATTAGTTGGCAGTATTACGTGTGTTACGAAACTATGAAACCATAAGTGTGTCTAGTTTATTTTCTTTGTTTCTGGTCAGTGGGAGCACCTGCAACTGACATGCAGCCCAAGTTCGAGGGCAGTGCGAAGCTATCTTTGCCAATCAACAAGCTTCCCCGCTCGCAAAATCGACAGACGTGGGATGCGTTTAAACCAATTTCAAGGAAAGTCGGTTACGCGAACAGTTTTCCTCCTCAACCCCCCACCCCCCTTCCAGAAAGCCCAACAAGTGGCAGGTAACAAGTTGAAAACTGCAGTTTGCATAAGGTGGAGCCAACCTTGAGTGTTAGACTAGGGGAAAGCAGCTGGCATCCCCCATAATTTCGACCCGATTGTTGTGTAATTCTCGGGAAGACGGTGTGTGTGTCCTGCGGACCTGCGGAAAATGACTCACATCATCTCGTCTGTGACTGTGCTGTGTTACCAAGGCGGTTGTTGCTAATTGTTTGGCCGGCTTTCACTAAGTTTTTGCCCAGACCTTTGGTTGAAGCTCTTAGCTTAATTGAGCCAGCCGCTCGCTCGCTCATCAATACGCATCTGAAGTTACTTTGTGGTATTGAAATTTAATTTCGTTTCAATTCGAATTTCTCATTTCACATTAATTAAATTGACCTCCTTCTGTGCGATTTTGGGGGGATGAGAGCTTGGGCGAGAAAGGCGCAAGGCTGCGAAAAGGTCGGCGGCGAAAGTTAAAAGCCAAGGTAGGATTTGCAGATAACACAAAAAGTCAGTCAGTAAGTCAGTGCCGTGAGGGGCAAGCAATCTATTCAGCAATTAAACGTTGTTTCGAAACGACTTGGCTCCCCAAAAATCAGCCATTGGAAAGGAAATTCATGGTCACTTCCATCCCCTTCATCCTTCCGACGTGCTACCTGTCTGCAGGTGGTAATAATCCCGATCCCTGATCCGCTAGAGCGCCGGTCACCTGGCCAACTGGTCGTAGTTCCGATCTAATAATAAACCATGGAAGACGTCGGATTTGCCATCAAAGGCGTTCAGCAGTTGGCAGCTCCACTTAAGTGATTAATTTATTAGCCCCGGTTTTGTTTTTAGGGGCTTTAGGGGTTTAGTTCCCCATCTGAATGGAAACATTCTTACTGCCAACTTTAGATTTGCAAAAGCATTGCCAATGAATTGGATTCAATTATTACCCCAACTTCGAGCTACAACACTCCCACCACCCCCCGAACAGATAAAAGATAGAAAAGATAAAAAAGATAGAAAACGAGATAAACAAAGACAAAGAAGGCCGTTGCTCCTCTTTTTTTTCACCCGCTTGCTGGCCGAGCTTAATCATTAATATTTTTGGGTCTGTTTTCGTTTCGTTTCGTTTTATATGCATGTGCTCTTCTTTGCCGGCTAAATACAGATCTCCTATTTTTCGCCAAACGCCATTGTTTATGTTTATTTGCTGCTCGGTAATTAAAAGGCAATCAAAAGGCAAATAGATTCTTGCACTGGGCACCTGGGCCACGCCCCCAGTCCACAGCACTGCCTCATATCTCTCATTGTTCCAAGCACTGAAAAAAATCGGAGTTACCTAGGCACACTGAATCATATTTTAAGCATTTCAAAACTTCATTGATATTCAAGCATCGCTTTAAAGCATTTGCAAACTTCATTGAAATTTGGTTCCAAATATTTTTTTAAATTCCCCGTATTAGCTACCGATTTTTTTCTGTGTGCACACTGTGGCACTTGTCAACTTTGCTTGAGCCAACAGCAGTAATAAAACGCCGAGCGCCGAACAAAAAAGCGCTTCTCTTCGCTGCCTTCTAATAAATCTGGCTAAAATCTAAACAAAACCAACGCAGCAGCCAACTGAAGCAACAGGGCAATAAAAAATTGATTTTTCTCCCTGCCGGCGCTTCGTTTAAACAAATTCTGTTGCCAAACGCGGCACAACTGACAGTCATAAAAAAGTTTATATGGCCTGCAAGTCAGAACGGCAAAGACTTTCACGCAAAATCGAAGCACTTTGCATACCCCTTAGATGGGACCAGCAAAGTTGCTTAGCACAAGCATCGATAGCTTGAAAAACATAATTGCAATAAAGCTAAGAATAAGCTGAGAATGCATCAATATCAAACACCAACTCATGTGAAAAAGTCCTGATACCCCTTAAAAATTCCAGTTATTGGGTACCTCAAAGCACTGAGCACTCGTTAAGCATAAAAGTGGCGAAAATGCCCTGAACTGAGAAATGGCAAAGGAGCTGAGAAAGTTACGGCTGAATATTCCGTTGAATATGATCGAATTTTTGGCAACTCAAATGGCCAGATGGCCCTGGACAGATATAAGAAAAACCAAATGCATACTAAATATATACTATGTACCCACTCAAAGACGAAGACG
This sequence comes from Drosophila yakuba, assembly GCF_016746365.2. Lineage (NCBI taxonomy): Eukaryota > Metazoa > Arthropoda > Insecta > Diptera > Drosophilidae > Drosophila > Drosophila yakuba. The sequence continues at coordinate 6,023,269 of NC_052526.2, read as the reverse complement.
AATTTTTGGGCTGATGTCAAATAGGTAAATATTCGCGATGGCTGCCGAGACTATAAAACTATAAAGTAATTGCATTCAGCATTCGAGTCCCGATCAATTAAAGACGTCAATGGCAAGCTGTGCAGCAAGTTTCCATTTTATTACTTTTTTTTTTTTGCATTTTGCCAACCTATTTAGTTGCAGGACTTTCCCTGCCTCGCCTTCAGCACTCAGTCAATTTAACGCTTCATTTGCACAAGTTTTTCTTCGTATTTTCGTTATTTCTTCCTTTTATTTTCCTTTCAAATGGACAAAAGGGAAGCATTCAAGGCAAACAAAAACGTGGCACAAGGGGATGGGTAAGGGGAGGGTAGGGTACCGAAATAGGGGCATTCTGCCACCTGCGGCACGGCACTCCTGCCCGGAAATCCCCCCTGAAAATTCCACTCGTACAGGTGACGACGAGCGGCACTTAAAAATTCAAATCTGCATGAAGCTCTGTGAAAGAGCACAACAAAATAATGCCAACTTGGGAATCGCTAAAGTGCAACTATATATAAGCGAAGATCTGCTACATCTGTAGAATTCTGAATATATATATATATATATATATGAATATATATATATAGAGAGAGAGCGTAACATATCAATTAATTTCTGCCAGTGTGCGATGGAGATGATAACTGCGTTGACAGGCCAAAGGAAGACAAGAGATTCTGATTATTATAATGCACGCAAGCGTTTTGCTCCATTCAAAATAACAACAACGTTACTTTAGTTTTCCAGTCGACTGCTGAGGGGGGTGGTGCGACGCAAGTAGGGGGATGTCATCAGCTGCGCTTTTGCCTTTTGTTTTTGTGCCCCCCTCCCCACTTTCTACCCTGCACCACCCACCCAATGTCGTACTTGCATTTTCTTCGTCTTGACGACGAAATCCATCACCAAGATTGCAAAAATTAAATGTTAAATTAAGTCGCCCCAATTTTTCGTATCATAGTCTATATTTTATACTTTCTACCAACTGAAGATCTTGGATTTATTACAAACTTTATGATCTTGGCTGACTCGCAAGATGAAACTATATAATCATATTTTTGTTGGCTTCATTTGCTAGGGTATTTTCAAGTTCTGTTTTTTTGCAGCGCCCAGAGATCGCGGCAATTTTCCTTTGACATTTTCGCATTTCTCCCGATGTTTATTTAATTTCTACGTTCCGCTCTTCTCATTTGCCTTAATTTATATGCCTGCGCATACTGCGGAATTCCGGGGAACACAAGTTGCACGAGCAATGCCGCTTTATTCCCCCCAGATATATATACCTACTATACTATGCTATATATCTACATATATATTCTATAATTTGATATAGTGTTGTTGCGGTGGCTTTGTATCGGTTTATATGTACTCGTATAATATTTTTTGCGGCTTTTGTTTTCGCGTCGAATTGGTTGCTCATAAAACCAATGGCAGTTGTCGTTCCTTTCGCTGTTGCAAGTGGTTCAACATTTTTGCCGTTGCGGTGGCCCTTTGTGCCAGCACATGCCACCTGTTGCAGGCGTTTCTCATTTAAATATTTAGGTTGCAGGTGCTACTGAAAGCTAGTACTGAAAGCCACTGCCACATACTCATAAAACTGATGCTCCTAGGGCCCGGTTGCATCCTTAACTATTGCCGTTAATTGTTCATCCAAGTACCAGCTACTTTTGTGCCATTAGGACATGGTTATGGTTACATGCCACATTTTGTGGCAGAACTGGAGAGCTTAGCTTTCTGCAGGTGTGTTGCTGCCGCACATTTAAATTTATATTGCACTCGCGCAGGTGTGGCCGTTGTTGTTTTAAATTCCGCATTTGTTGCATCTTTTGTGCTCATTAGCATTGTTCCCCTTGTTTCCCCTCTGCCCCTTTGCAACCCTGCCCCACTGCCTTGCCCCCATATGATGCCCGCCTTTGACAGCCGCCTTAGCCGCTCATTATGAGACTGCATGTATGCAGCAAACAGCCATCTTATAGCTTATAGCTCATTTAATACAGTAAATACAGTAAATATAGTAAATAGCTGGTGGCTGATACTCGAGACAAGTTGCAGTTCCGATTTCGCCCCCAGTCGCCGGTCGCCTGTCAACGCCGCTTGATCGTCGGACGTGCCAAGTTCATTCCGCAAATCCAGTCCATTCCGTAGTAAGATTACCGTTTTGGCGGGCATTGCGCTACAGATTAGACGCCTAATCGGAATCATAGGTGCCGGAGTTCAGGGACAGTTCGCAAGCGCCTAGTATTTCGAGATGCCTTTCGAAAACTAGCAGCCCCAAAACAAATTTAATTGCATTTAACAACAGTGCTGCTGCTGCTGCTGCTGCCTCAGAGGCGCACCTTCTATCGATTTGCCATACTTTGTCCTATTTACGATTTCGCAAAATAAACTTAATCTGAGCCGGGTAAACATCTGCTGCTGCTGCTGGCCCTTCGAGTGCTATTGCCTGATTTATGAATTCTGCACACTTTTGCACTTTTGTTTGGCCCAAACAAACGGCATATGCGATTGTGTGTGTGTGTGTGGGGCGGCATTTGATTTATGAACGTGAGCAGCACAAGCGTTGCATTTGACCGTATTACATGCAAAGTGGGTCAGTCAGTCAGTCAATCAGTCAGCCAGTCAGGCATTCATCCCGCTAGTCAGTGACTATAATTAAACACAGCCAACCGATGCTGGCACAGTTTTCCCACAATTTTTCTTCAGCGCTTTGTGCATCTTTTCGTTTGTCCAGTGCAAATTGAAAAGCAAGTACTAGGGCTGCTCCTATTGCAGGAGTCGCAGCCCGATTACACTGTAGACAGCACATACCGTACATACGTACCACACATACACACACCCCCCACACACACACTCACAACTTTGAACAAAGGCGACACATTCAAAATGATACAAAAAGGAATGCAAGGAGCGGGCATAAACGAATGAGGAGCAAATCAAAACGTGACTAGGCCAATGTTGACGTCGTCGTTGCTGCTGCTGCTGTTGCTGCTGCTGCTGCTGTGCCGCTAAATGTTGCCTGCAACAGTTGCTGCCGCGGTGCGTTGACGTGGGCGAGTCGCCTTGCTTTTTGCTGGTGACAGCGATTCGGGGCGCACACATATATATATATACCTATATATAGCGCGTTATATGGGCCGCCTTTCCCGAGCTGGAGCACGTGACTCCGCAAGAGGCATCAGTTGCATGCAGCATGCAGTATGCAGAGTGTTGCAGGTTGCAGCTGCCTCACCAGCCCCTTGGATGAAGCGACTCAAGTTCTTGGTCAAGCTGCATGTCTAGTATTTGCATTCTTGCGGGGATGTGATGCCACTATTTTGAGCGCAACTGTGTGCCAGCGCCAAGTGTTGCCTACTTCTCAGCGGGCATGAGTGGCCTACACTTTGGCGCCTAATAAATCCATTCAACTGGACGCGTCTGGGCCATAAATATTTTGCTGGGCATACATCATTCGTTGTCACACTCTCCTCACGACTCTCGCCCGACTCTTTGCCACGTCAATCATCATTACGGAGCAGAGATTGTCCGGTGAACGAATGTCATGGGAATTTGAAATTCACAGACAGACAACCTGGGCCAAAATGGATGAAAAACCGTGACAACTGTGGCTATTTCGTAGTCTAACGGCCGTCAGGAAGTAATTAAAAATTGCTATTAAATTAGCACATAAATAGGTAGCGCCTAGATTTGACAAAGTGTATGCCTCTGCTTGTTTTGTTTTTAGGATTTGGAATTTGGGAATGCGTGCTGCAGAAGCGGAAGTGTGACACTTTCTCCGGTTTCGTGTTCTATTTGGTGTAAATAGCTATTACTTTGGGTTTGTTTGTTGCCGGCAGCGGAGATTTATGTTCACCCTTTTTTTTCACGGCCAGGCAAAGCGGGAAAAGCGACAGAGGCAGCCGTAACAGTAAACAGTAAACAAACTAAAACAAAAACAGAAACAGGCAAACAAACAGTGTAACAGTGAAACTTGCAATGCAAGAGAGAGAGAGAGAGAGAGGAGGAGAGAGCGAAAGATTTCCCAATTTTCCCTGCAGTTGCACACACTGAGCAAATCAGCGAAAGCCGAGTGGCGTTCGGGCATTGGCTTTTCCGCTCGGCTTTTTCCGCTTTTCCGTTAAGGATAAGTTGCTCGGCTGCTAGCCAGATTCTGTCATAACGGCTTCGGCACTCGTGGCGTTCGTTTCGCTTTTCCAGCTAAAAAAAATTAGCAGAGCCAATCTCCCAATTAATTTCAATTCGCTTTCGAAAACGTTTTTTCAAGTTCATACTCCCCGTTTTTTTTGCTGTGCTTTCAACGCGAGTTAAAAAATTATTACATAAATATAAAAAAAAAAAACAAAGATTGAGCGCTAAAAAAACACTCGAAAACTTCAAGGAAACACAACACACATTTGAATCGAGTCCGAAACCCAAAAAACAAAAAGAAAACCAACAGAAGTAGCAGCAGCGAAACCGGCGGGTGAGTGTTAATTGGTTAACAAACAAGCTTTCGCGGGTTAAATGCCATCTGGTGATAAAAACTTCATCTATTTGTGTGCTGTTTACCGGCCTTTTTGTATTCATTCATTATTTGGCCGGATTGTTTGCTTTAATCTTGGCCCAACGGCTTCATTACGAACTCACAAAGGCAAATGATATAATTGTGGAAAATTATCATATCAGCTGGCGATGGGAGTTGCTATTATTTACTTATTTATTACCAATATTTGCAAAGTCAGCATATTCAAAAATTTATGTGAATTGTAACAAAACGCAGAGGCAGCTGAAATCTACAATCATTTCATGTAACTTTATTACCATTTTTTAGGTCCAAATTAAAAGTAGTAACGAAAACAAAACTGTGAATAACTCTTGGTTTAATTAGCTCTATTCATTTGAGAAGTATTTGCGGAAAAGTTTAAGAACCATTCACTTGATGTCCAACTTTAAACTTTATTAAGTTTAATTTTGTGATATTTGTAAAGAAGAATTGTTCCAATGTTAACTTTGCATAGAGTTCATAGAGTTCATATTCGGATATTTTCGAGCTTGTTGCGCATTCTGCAAATGTGTTGCGCAAATGGAAGCCGTGCACTCTGTGCATCTGCCATATACGAGTATATTCTGAGATAAATATTTATGAACCCAAGCGGAGCCGATACCTCCACTCCCACTGACATACATATCTATCTATCTATATCGAAACGCACGCGGCCGAAGTGTTTACACTTGTCATGCTTTTGAAATAACTTCGCTATTGTGTGCTAAACAAGCTGTCCGTCACTCCAGTTTTATGTTTTCCCCAAAAACTTGCAGATGCATTCTCTGCACTTCTGCATCTTTGCATCTTGCACATGAACCTAAGCAAACTACATTTAGTATTTATATTTGAAGAGTGTGCACTGCTACACACTCGTATATATAGTACATACATACATCTATATAAGGACGAGGTGGTAGCTCGTTAGCATTGTCCAAAGTGCCGCGTGAAGTGTTTTTGTGTGCCGTGGAGGAGACTTTAAATGTCCTTGACTCGCTCTCTAATGAACTGGTAAAACTGGTGAGACTGATGAAACTGGTAAAACTGAGGTGGAGCACCTTCACAATGGGAGCACCTGTCCATGTGCAACCTGCCCACCTCATTATCGGAACCGGCATTCCTGTGGCCAACTTAAACGTTCTTGTAATCAAATTGTGCCACTTGCGGCACAGCCATGTTCACAGTCCCATCTCGACCACATCTGTTCACTTCGCCATCAGTTTGTTGCACTTCGAGAAAGGCGGTACTACGAGAAAGTTTCCAAATTGTTGAGTCAATTAAATTGCAAGTTCTTCGCAAGGCCATCTTACTACGGCAAACTTATAACTTATAAGCCGCAAGTAAAGTTTATGGGGCACCTTTGGCGCTCGGCGAAATTAAATCGCTAATGCAACTATTTTTGAAAGTTGAAATCAGTGGCAGCGCGCTCCTATTTCCAGATTTCGTTAAGTCATTTTTATTTCATTATTATGCAGTTCGGTATCATGATACCTTTCCACCACAACAACCGCAGTTTTAAACGCCGTAATTAGTTGACTGCTTTAATGAGCCCATTTATTGTGGAGATGATCGACTTTTCCTGGAATTTTCACAGTGCAACGACGTGGCCGAAAACCCTTTTCCTCGGCTGTCAAGTGCTTTGCCCATTTTCCATTTTCCATTTCCCATTTTCCGCCCACCCTTCGCCTGACAATAGTTCCTTTCGCTGGAACTGTGTCATTTGTTTTTCTTGTTTTTTTTTTTGTTTTGTTTTTCATTCGGTAGACAAGTGCGGAATGTGTCGAAGCACAGTTAAATGTTTGAACGCGGATGCAAAGGCGAATATCGGTGGGATTTGTGTGTTTGGCTATGGAGATCGTATGCGTTCGGTGGCATATGCGTAATGTGCAAATAGTGCCAGTGCCGAAAATTTGTTTATCAGCTGCGAGTTTGCCAGCAAGTGTCTAAACAAAGGAGCCAAGCGTAAACAAATGGGTCTATTTCGGAGAGCGATTCTAGACCGCCGTTAACGGGCTACAGTGATGCCCCGGCGGGTGGACGGTGGCCCAGAAAATCCGTAAAGGGAACCATGCTCAGGCCTCTTCATCTAATTATAAGTCCTTGCCGTTGTATTCGGGCCCATAAGCCACTTACACATCGACATTCCATGTAATCGCAATGTGAGAAGAGATCTTAGGCATGTCGCAAACTATTTTCTGTTCGCCTTTTCGGTAAAATCATGGAAGGGGTTAACACTGAAAAAACTAATATTTTTAGTAAAAAGCTTCTTTAATTGATATGCAGATAAGATAACAACAAGTTTAAGATTATCTGTTGCTCGCCTGAGCAAACACATCTTGTAAATTTCTGTATTCAACAATCGTTGATTTTTTTGGAATAAAATCCCCCAAACCCCATAGTGCAAATTATTTTCTTGTACAAATCGATGTGCTTCCCATTTGAATATTCCCATATTTATTCAATCTGCATTTATTTCGACTACGGAAATCGAAAATTCCGTAGTGTAATATTTCGCTGGACTCGAGTGGAGCAGCGAGTTGAAATGAAATTTAATAAGCAGCCACGACCACGAGACTTTGAAAAAGGAGTTGAGAGCTGAGCACTTCAAAGGTGGATCACCTGGTATCAAATGGGCTTTTGGGGCAATCTTGCCTGCAAGATTGATTGAATAAGTCCGCACTAAGTGGCGAACTTTCGTGCAATCTCAGCTTTCGGGAGCAGATACTTTCATACTCTTACTTTCACATTGCGCACTCGTCACAATGTCAAACCCCATCATCCAGTTTCGCAGTCATAATTATCGCGAGTGTCAATTGTCAATTGTTACATAAATGCAAGTGAATCCAGGGGTTGCCAGGGCAACTAATTAATCACTCTTGGCTTCCCATTTGGCTCAGCTGAGCTTTCTGATGTTACGGGCTTATGGGGGCGGCAAGTGAAAAAGGGGGCGTGCCAGATTGCGGAAAATTCTACGCTTTGTTGGCAAATAAATGTGATTGAAATGTAACCCCGAGAAACAGGGGGGAAACCAATTAATAACCAGCCAGCCCCTCCATTGCAGGAACAAAAACCGATGTATCTAGAAATGCACATTTATTAATTACTTTATTGTGTAATTTTATTTATCTGCACCCCTCGTTTTCCCCTGACCTTCAATTTGAAATCAAATTGCACTCCGCTTTCCAACCATGTGAAAATCGTGAAAAATGCTTGGCTTCTCGGCGTTCAGAAAGCGCACCAAATACCCTTTCAAAATCAAACAACAAATTCTGTTCTTAAAGTAGCTACATTATTTTAGATTTTTATAACAATGAAGATAAAGAGCGGTTGCTTTCATTAGTGGCATTTATACTAAATGCATGAATTAATCAATGTGGAAACTTCAACTTGGGAAACTACACTTTTCAAATATTTTCAAAACAGTGTAGGCAATGCATAGCCTTACTAAGAAATGACTATCATAGCCATGAGCCCATGAAAATCGTGTTTTGGCCGTTGATCCCGTGGAAAAACAAGCGGTTTGCTTTTTCCTTCTTGTTGCCGCGTGCATTTAACGCTGAATTTAATACATGTGAAAAACAATTTATTGGCATCAGCGAACGGAATCGCATAAAAACAGCCGACGGGGAATTACGGGAGCACAAAAGGGATGTTGTTGAAACAATAAATCAATTATACAGTTTGTTTTTAGCCTTTTTTTAAAAGAAAAACAGTGGATAGTAAGTGAGCACCGTGACCGACCCATGCAAAGTTTATTTTTAATCAGCCGAAAGTGAAGGGATCCATCGATTGACGTCAGTGGGGAAATGTTTCAAATTTTTGACGACCATGCAATCATGTTTGACAATCGGAAAGCGGCATGAAAAACGCTTTACGAAAATGTACAACCAAAAAAATAACAGTAGGCACAGAAACCGGAAGTGATATTCCGAACGGAAGCCGGTAGCCATAAAAAATTAACAAGAATTTTTTCGTGGGCATTTCGCTGTGACAGTCGGGAATGTAAACAACAAAAACATGTTTAATTATAAATATGAAATCGCAAGAAATGAACGGATCTGTGTACGCTTAAAAATGCTGTAAGATTGCTGAAGAATGGCCTTACAGTTTATTTATGTTCAAAACGTACTAAATCAATATTATGCAGAAACTTAATGGTTACACAATTGTTTATTCTTGTGCTTCTCTGCCTCTGCAAAACACTTAATTATTTGTTTATAAGCAAGCCTTTCAAATTGATTTACTTGCATGTTTGGGCGTCACTGTAAAATATGCGAAAATATAAAAACTTAAGTTTGCCCATGCCTATTTTATGGCAAGCCGGATGCGCGAATGGTTTTGGGCTTAGCTGCCACTAAAAGCGTTTGCTCGAATTATGTCCTACGGATTAGGGACCATGTGTGTGGAGATCGCACGACAGCACGCGACTTCGTCCTGCCGAAATTCCGAAATCCTTCAAGTGCGAATTGTAAGAGTTAACCGTCAATGGGCTGTAACCCATACAACCATCTACCCATACACCCACACTCGCACAAAAGGATGCCAGGATGTGTTCCATGTTCCATGTAGTTGTTGTCGCGGCAGTACTTAAAGCTAAATCGGCTTAGTGGCAGACACACACACACAAACTGATACACAGACAGATGATAAAGTGGGCGTGGCAATGGAGCGTAACCTCTTAAATTTATTTGCGCATTTGAGCGCATTTAAAACGGCATTCGACGCCCTAGGCAATTGTGTGTGTGACTGAGTGCACGAGTATGTGTGGGATCCTTGCACCTACGACTAGTCTACGTGACTTTCATAATCCTTGCACTTGCACTGCGAAAATCACACACCCGAATAAACAATATTTAAATGGGTTTACCACCAGCAAACCAACATCTTTTTCATAGCAAACAGATACAATTGTGTTCTACGATACAATTGTTGTATTTTTCGATACAATTGTTGTATTTTACGATAGAATTGTTGTATTTTAGGAGCCAACGTCAATTTTTGTTCGAGCAATTTCAAAATAATAACCATCGATCTAATAATTCGAATGGCAACCACCAACTCTTGGTCTAACGAAATGCATGTCCATCCATACAACCGCAAACCACAAATGCTCTTCATTTGCAATATCAATTTCAGTTACTGCCAATTAGGGCAGCAAGCCTTATACACCTAATCAAAGTGCAATTTAATGAAGGAATTACATGTCATTTAGAGCTAAGTTTCCGCATTTCGGCCAGTGCATGCCAAACTGTGATAGAGTCTGTCAGGTTACGCGCTAATTTTCCCCCCTTTTCGAAGATTTTGTTATTGATTTTCGCCCACGTACATCCACACGACATGTAACACATTATTATGCCATACTTTTTTTTTCATTTCACTTTTCTTTTTTTTTTGGGCCAGCAACTGCATTTGCCTTAGGCCAACTATGAGGGGGAAGAAGCATAGCAAGATGCAGTGAAAGCAGAAGAAGAAGGAAAAAGCCAAGGGACCGCTTCTTCCTCCTCATGTGACATTACATGGCTTGGCTCTGTGGCGCTGTGTACGCCTGTGGCCACATAAATACAGTCAACATTGTACAGTGTGGCTGCACGGCGAGAAGTTGCGGATAATGGCGCAGTGTGACCCTGCTCGCGAAAGCGAGCTAAAACAATGCTAAGGCAGGATTAGGGGAACCTGCAAACCGATCGAAAAGAAATATAATCAATCAACTAACACGGTTCGCTCTATTTCCCTATGTGTCTAATAACAGCCCCAGCGTTGACTTGTTGTCAATTTCATTTGGCTGCCATGGCAATTATAGCCTGAGACTTTCTAATTGAATCGACGCCATTAGAGCAGCGACTGTCCCCCACTTTCGCCCACTCACCCCATTTGTGATCCTTAATTTATGCACATCTCAGTTGGCCTTGCCCAAGTCGTGCAGCACATAATTGGCAAATTGCAATTCCCAGGACCACAAAGACGGCGACCGAGTAATGTCAAATGAAAGTTGCTGCCACGACCACTAGTCCTGCTCCGGATGCCAAAGACCCCTCCTTCTGCTTTTCTCAGAAAGTTCCTTTGGTGAAATTAGCTAAGAAGGCAATTAGTCACTCAATGCAATGACAGCAGAATTTAAAGAGTTTTTGATTCTGGAAATCAACAATTTACGAACCCAGTCAACACATACTGCAATTTCGACTGATACACAGGAAATAATAGTAATAGAAACTGAAGGAGACGATCTTAAAGCTTATCAATAATAAAGGAAACACAGGGCAAATTCCGGGAGAAATACTATAGCTGTGGACCCCCAAAACAGACGAGGAAGGACATGACTTCTGGGCGGCACAAGCCGCTAATTTCACTTAACTCGATGCAAATTTGCATACGACAGGTGCCGCATGAAACACTCCCCTAACTGCAAGGCACTTTAGCCCACTCATAACCTATTCCCTTTGGGCCGCAACTATAAGCTGGCTCTTCAACTTAATTTGGCAGCATATTAAAGGGCCTTAGCCAGCACAGCCGGAGCCCGAGCTAAGGGAAGAATGCCAAAAATTTGCTATTTAGTAGGATTTTTGTGGAGTTAAACATATGTACTCACATTCTTAAAGGCCACTTGGCCTTCTGCTGCTTTGAGTTCAAAATTAAACAAAATTTGCAACAATTGTTTACAAAAAGGATCCCACAAATCGTTTTTAATTTTTAATAACTTCTTTACAACTTATGTTTTGAAAACGGTTGCTGTGGTCGCGCCTAGGGTTCAATGAACTGCAGAATAACTAATGTTGAAGCCAGAAAATATAACAAAGATGTTTTGTGGTTTCTGTAATTAAATAAAGCATTACAAATCTTTGCGGAATGCCTTTTTCGAGGGGATAAGTTTTTTCAAAATCTAGAAAGTTGGGATGTGGATAGTTAGCCATTTTCATTAGCCACAGTCTATATTTTTTGGCCAAGTTATGGAAAGTGACCCATTCGAAAATATGCGATTTTCATTTTTGTGCATTTTGGTAAAAAAATAATCAGAATTTCTTCGATAGCATTAAAAATAATTGTCCAAAACTAGAATGTCATATCCCGTTATATTCGTAACAAAATTCCCTATCGATCCATGTATATACATAGAAATGCTAATTTTTGGCCATTTTTCGCAAATTTTGATGATGGTACCCCTTACCAAAAATGCAAAAATTTGAAAAAATTTTGTTTTTCCAAAATCAAAAAAATTGGGATGTGGATAGTTAGCCATGTTTAGTAGCAACACTAAACTGTCTTTATTTTGGCCCTGCCACCTTTTTTTTGCCAAGTTATGGAAATTTTAGTTTTAAAAATTTTGGAAATTGTGAATGGTCAGTGCTTAAAAAGTGCATCTTCCCATTCATCCACACATGATTGTGGAAGAAGGTAAAGAGCTCGCGAAGAATTATCATTAATTTATTCTTACATTATAAGGGATGTACTCAGTAAATATTTATAGTCTGGAATAAGGGAAAGAGCGGAAAGAGGGAGAAATCTGGGCAAACCGAGAAAGTTAATTAAATGCCAAAAGGCGAATGGCTTAAAGGACACACACACTATAGCATGACGCGGTCAGCTGTCTTTGTGCGTCCACATCTGTGTGTGCAGGCAGCATTTATAGTTGTTGTTTTTTTTACCGAACAAGTGGCAAGGTCAGCCGTGAATTTTGATGGCAGGCCTAGTCTGTTGCAAAATGAGAGGAGATGGCCCCAAAAGGGGTGAAATAGAAAAATAGGAGAGCAAAAAAGCCAAAATCATACCAAGGACAACAAGGAAACTCGGCCAGCGCCATTGGTCATTTTGGCGGCCATTCGCCGGCGCTCGCAAAAATACAAACAATAATTAAAAACTTTCCTAGTGAAAAAATGGGGAAAAAATAGAGGAAAATATCTCAGAATAGCTCCCAAGAGAATGCCTCTTTTAGAGTTCAGCTCGCCAAACTTTCCCCACTTCAGGAAAACTTTTGAATTGGTCGAGATTCACAGCTGAATTCCCATCGATGCCCAAGTGGACTTGGAAAAAAGGCATATTTGAAAATAAATGGCAAAGTAATAGGATCCAATAAAGGCGATTCAATTATTGGCAACCATTTTCAGACTAACCATGACAAGGGAAAAGGTGGAAAAGTGAAAATATAGAAATGGCAACGCGCAAAACGAATGCAAATAACAAGGAATCTGCGGAATGCAATTATTAGTCAGCTTAACTTTTCTGCGAAGCCATTCTTAAGGCTATTTACATAACCTTTAAATGCTGAAAAATGAATGGATTAGCAAACACGAGTAAAAATTGATAAATTCATTTCCTTTGTGAGGCAAATAGATACTACATCAAGATCAAGGTCACACTGCTTCTTGCCACACTCAAACGCACACATGGCCACACTCAACACACACATGCTACATTTTTTGCAACAACTCATTTATAAGTAGAACAAGTGATGCATGGCAGTCGCCGCAGCTTTATATGCAAATCTTTGCTAGCCCCACCATCCATACCCTTCCCTCCCCTCCCCACTTCGTCCCTTCAGCCGCCCATCTCTTTACTGGGACAAGTGGAACATTTTAAGCATGTGCAAACACACACACAAACACAACGTATCGTGGTTGAGCCCATCTTCCTTTTCTCCCCTTTCTCCGCTTCCTGTCCTGCTCTGCTGATTAACATAAATGGCAGGCCAAACTGGGGGGACAAGTCTCAAAACTAGGCGCAAAATCACAACATCACAGTGAATCGAAAGCAATTAAAATACAGGTATAAGTAAATATATACCGTTTTACTCAAGCCACAGTTAAATTCGAAGTTTGATTAATTATTTACTACCAATTTGACAATTTACACCAGTAAAGGACATTGTTTTCAGCACCGTCTACATTCATTTCTGAACTGGATATTGTTTCAAAACATTTCCATGTCCCAATGTGGTTTTTTCATCCACTGTTGCGCAAGAAGACTTGAGATATTGCGATTACAGTGGGCTCTGGGTATAACATTTCATTGCCGCATTGTCTTGCCTCCCTGCCACGCCCCTGTTGCCGGCTCGCGAACTGTGGGCAGTAAAAAAACGTGGCATGTGCCCCGGCTTTTGTTTTGTGTTTTCTCTGTGTGTGTGTGTATATATATTTTTCCCTTTTTCTCGCAGCGTGTTTTGTGTGGATTGCGTAGCCGGAACAATGCAACAGTTTTTGGCCTGGCCAACCGAGTCTGGCAAACAAAGCCAGTCATAATAAAAATAACAACAATAATACACATAATACATAATAAGAAGAAAGCCCCCCTTCTCCCACCGCCCGGCACATAGAACAACCTCTTAGCGTTGTCTGATATTTCGGGGTCTTTTGTCTTTTGCGAATGTATGTGGGAATGTGGAAAGTGCAGAGCGCAGCAGAAAAACTGAAGATTTAAGCATCCATCGCCTTGTGGGCGCGCCCACGCCCAGTGCGAAGAAAGTTCGTTGATTTTGGCGATTAGCGAAAGAAAAGTCAATCGACAGCTCGATGGAGGGATACAAATTAAGACCGTTTGCTTACAACTTTCATTCCCTTTATTCGTTTCCCAAAAAAGTATTCGTTTAAAGCAAGGCCGAATAAAAAACTTAAAGAGGCAAATGGGCATAAATTTACAAACATCAGAGAGCAATTCCACAAAGTTAACCATGTAGAAACTAAAGTGAAATAAATTGAATACCAAAATACCAGAAAAACAACCCAAACAAATCACAATTAAGGGTCACTCATGCAATCAATAAACACGTAGCATTACGTAATTGAAATCAATTAACCGAAAAAGAGACGAAAATCTAGTTTAATAGGAGCAGTGCAGAGATTTGCTATCGGAGAAATTCGAAATTCAGGCGTAATTGATAATCTAATTGCTGAAAGCGATATGGCATCTGATGATTTGTGTCCTTGAACATTGTACGTAAAGCGATATAAATTATTTGATTAACTGATATGTTATTCCGGCTTATATAATTGTTTTTCATTTGATTTCATGCATGTGTGTTGTGTGTGTGTGTGTGTGTGAGAGCAATCGATTGGCGGTGGCACCCGCATTGTTTTGCGGTCGCCGTTGCGTATGCGTAATGAATTTTACGACCCAAATTAATCATACGCCATGTGTACGGGCGTTTTGCCGTTGTAGTTGTTCTGGTTCTTGTTATTGTTGTTATTGTCGCCGCGCACTAACTGCAGTCCATTCAATTAGTATGCGAAATTAATCGAAGCGCGAATTACTGGACTCCAGCCAAGTCCAATTAGCCAGGGAGTCCGCCGAGTCGTCATCCCAATCGCAAGCCCAATCCCTTTGACATTGTTGCCAACGGACGCTTATTATCTAATACGAACAACGAGTCCTGCTGTCCCAGTTTTCAGGGACATCCCTGCCAGCATTTATCTCCCTGGCAACCGCGCTTTCCAAGGTCTTCCGGCGAGGTTCGTTTAGATTTCGGCTTAACACAACAGATTCTTCTCACAAAAAAAAAACTGGCACAATTAAAAAGATGGGTCAAACGAGGAGCCAATTTCGAAATGCATAGCCTCATTTTCGCGACAGCGATTTAAATACGATTTAATTGATTTAATTATACACAGAGAGAGCTATCATGATCCCATGAAATTATCACCTCTGTTGATGCAATGAGCCAAGCCACAAGAATTCTGCACTTTAATCCAGGGATATTTTCCTTGCATCGTTTTGCCATATTTTCGTTAACTAAGCAAAGAAAAAAAGACAGTGTTTCCATGTTGTCTGTGGTTTTGGCAAAATCCAACCAGCTCCAAAGTTATGCTAATCCAAAGTACACTTTGAAAAATAAAAACACCCCTGTAGAGATTCATTTCGTATTGCTTGCAAATGAAGTGCCACATTTCACAGCAGTGTACGTGTAATTTTTATAAGAAACAAGGCCAACGAAAACTTTCGAGGCTTTTTTTCTAAAAGTGTAAAACACGAAAAGCAAGGGGCGAAAAACTGGGCATTCAAACGGAAACCCAGAAGCCCGAAAAACAGAACGCAGGAAACGAAACTGCACAGCGCAGCAAAGTATGCTACATAATTTTTTGCAGCAGGAAACGCTGCATATATGGCGTAAACGGTGGATGCGGGGGCATCTAGTGGATGTAGTGGATCTAGTGGGGCAGTAAGCTGCTTGGCCAACTCACAGCTCACAAAGGGAATGCCCAAGAAGGCGGTGGCGGTTAAGAGAGGGCGCAGCCACTTAGTAACTGCCACATGTATGAGAATATGCGAATAGTAAAATGCGAAATGCAGAATGGAAAATGCAAAATGGAAAATGCGAAATGCAAAATATGAGCGCAAAAAATGCTGGAAAAAAAAAAAAAGCGGAGGCGGAAGGTGGGCGGGCAATTAGCCAACCGCAGTCCGCAATCCGCAGCTGTTAGCGGATGACCCTTGACCTTGCCGCCTCATCAACGACCCTCAATTAAGACCCAGCCAACGTGGACACTCCACTCAATTGGCTTAATCCCACCCTGACAGCAAAGTCGAGTCCTTTTGATCCGTAATCCGTAATCCGGATTCCGGATTCCATTACAATTTCACATGGCGGCACAATCCTGGACGCCAGTGAGCGGGTTAACCTCGCTGCGCACTTTGACAGCGGCTGTCAGTGGGTTAAGCAAAACGAAAAAGTTAAACAATATGCATGCAGCTCTTGGCTCTGAGTTTTACTCGCTCTCTCTCTCTCTCTCTTTCTGGCCTTCACTTTCTGCCTGGCTCGCTGGGCTTTCTCCTTTCTCCTTGCTTTCCCCTTCCGGTTATTGACGGCAGTTCAGTTCAGCTTCGACTTGGCCATTAACATTCAGCTGCAGTTATTTCGTATGCCATCTGCGCTGATTGAATTCGAACCGTCCACGGGAATCACTGAAGAAAATCGACAGTTGTTACGCGGCAAATGCAATGCCCCCAATCAATGTTCAAACGCAGTTCAAGTGTTTTAGTTCAGCACCTCAGCAATTGCAGTTTCAAGCGAAGACTGAAGTTATAAATATTATGAAATAACATTATTACTCAAATGCCAAATGATTTCTGTTTTCACAGCCTGTTATAAATGGCAAAGAAAAAGTGGCGGGCAGCTTTTGGATGCTGTTTGAAATTAGAAAGCATGTGATTCCCGGATGAAATTCCACCATAAAACTAAAAGCAAAGAAGGGGAGGGGCAGTGCTACATTGTGAGCTGAAAAAATGAATTTCCAATGCATGCGGTTTTTGCTCAAGGATAGCCTTCCGAAAAAAACACACCTCTCGAAATCACTTCACTCACTTAAAACCATTACCGCAAAAGGTTCCGTTTGCAGGAATTTGATGAACATTTCCGCCCGCCTTTGTTGCACAAAAAAATGCGATGGGGAAAATGCGAATCCGAAGAAAAAGTATAGCGTACGTGTGGTGATGATGTAAGGAAAAACGGGAGCATAAGCATTTCTTCACACATTATTTCACGGGCTTCACAACTGGCGAGCCATCGCCATCCCATTCTGTCATCCCATACATAACAAATGGAACCCTTAAGTCCGTTTCACTTCTGGACACCGATGGATGCCAAACCCACGGCCATCTAACAATTAGGGGGAGAATTTGGATTGGTTTTGGTGGGAGCGAGCAACAGCGACATAATTATGCGTAATTGTATTGCGAACAATTAGGGGCGAATCATTATTTTCATGTCATTCGAAACGCAAATCAAAGCCGCCGAGGCAGATAAACGAGCTACATCTGCGGACGCCGCAAAAGTATATAGATTCAGATTCGCAAATTGTCGGCGGTGTAGGAAAGCTAAAAAGCGGAAGACGAAGGAGGAAGGCAGCGACCACAACAATCAGCCAACGAACCAAAACGAGAGTTACGAGAATTATTCTGGCAGTCTGCCAAATATATAAAAATACAACAACGCTGCACTGGGAAAAATAACGCAGTTAGCTTCTAATAGGGAAATAAAACTTGGAAAATGGAAATAGTCAGACGCAGTAATTTTAAGTAAGAATGATATTCACGGATAACCACATTTGTGAAAGTCAAAGTGGCACATGAAATGTGATGACTACCCCACGTTTTTTCGAGTGTGCATACCTATGTGTGCGCTTGTGGGTGGGCAGCAAAGCGCCAGAGCAGCGCAGATCCTGTTGCCTCGTTGTCAAGGTCTGGCTGCGACTTGTGTCGGGCTAACGAGTAAAGAATTTCCTTCGTGGCCAGAGCTTACTGGGGTGGTGCAACCAGGAGTGGGTGGGTGGGTTAGTGGGTCGCTGAGTGGGTGGGTTGGTTCGCCTGTGGGTCGGTGGGCGGATTGTGGGATGGCAGGCAGCCAATTTGGGGCCACTGCCAGCAGAACCCTGGGCCGCAAAACGCCGAGGTGAGCGAGAGCAAACACAAGCAACGAACCTTGGACGCCCAACGAACCTACACTCATCAAAAAGTGAATATACTTATTTAGAGTTGCCTTACCAACCAAATGACTGGGCCACATAGCGAATGGTGTGTAAGTGGTTCATGGTCTAGGGAATTTTTTGTGAGTGTAGCGTTGCGATGACTGGCGGGTTTTTTGCAGGGAAGGATAGGGATCCTGGGGTTCAGGGTTCAGGGGTCGGTCGATCAACAGGTGCCCGTTAAAGCCCTGCAAATTTGAATAAACATTATGTAACTTGCTTATTACGAGCATTGTGCAACGCTGTAACGAATATTTTGAGCTCGTGTTTTATGCAAACTGTTTGCGTAACTCCCACCCCGATTTAGATTGGTCAGTGAACTGCTGCTGCGGACGCTGCACAGTTGTATAATGTGTGAGCGCCATCGAAGATAACAAAAAAATGCATGATAAATTAAGGCGACGGCCGCCTAACGAGTGACGCAAGATGTGGGTGGTATTGGTGGTTATCAGAATGCCCATTTCATTCATTTCAAAATCCATCTTGGATTTAGATCAACACAAAGAACGCTGCGATTGGGCAAGACAACTGGAAGACGACTGGGAGAGGGAGAAATGGATTGGAAACTGGGATTTCGAAAGCCACAATTAAAATGACCCCCAAACAATTTCATGGCATTCATTTGGGCCAAAAGAGAGCAGTTCCCGGACCGACAGCCACTTAAATTCAATTGACATTTAATAGCATTAAGAAGAAACACAATCGATTCAAAATGGAGCAGCGATTAAACAAAGCAGTTAACTCTTTTGTGGCCTCGATATTCCTTGTATTCCTCGACAGCCTGCAAAATTGCAGGACAGTAATCCATTGAGAATGTTTAATTCATCGAGAGCCATTCAAGCGTCTTTTGTCGGCCACTCACACTTCACTTCGGTGAACATATTTCTGTGGCATCTACCCGTGCAGCATTGACACTGAACCTGACACCGAACAGCACAGTGAACACTCTGGTCCAGGTACCGGCTCCACTGTGGTGTATTATTGGTGGCGTCTGTAACTGGCAGTGCCAACAAACGGCAGTAAGTGCTGCTAGGCCAGCACGTTCGGTCCCAATGATATTGATTTATAGAGTGTCAATCTGGCAAATTGCACAGCAATAGCGTAATCAGTAATGCAACAGTTGCATACATACTCATCCATCCATCCATCCATCCCTGCTCACTTAGCAATTTTTCGGAATTTTCCACAGGCGGGGAAAGTCGGTGGGGAAAGCTCTGTGGCATTCAGTATGAGGCATGAGGAATGGCGCTCACAAAACAACTTGACGAGCTGTCAAAATCTGTTCGCTCTGTCAAACGGATTTCAATACAAAATATCAACATGGAAATCGGCGGAGCGGAATTGTGAGGCCCATTCATTAGAATTTGCCCCTTTTCGGTGAGTTTTTCTTCGGTTATTCAATTACGAGCTCGGGACCAAGACACTTGCATCGATCCAAGATGCGAAGCGTAATAAAACTGTGGAGAACAAAAACTGCTCAGTAGCTGGCTGCACTGAGCGAAATTGGGTAATTGCAGGTTACTAACCAATGAAATTGGTTTTCGTTTTGGCATGCCTCTTAAGTATTTCCATTCACTACAATCCTAAGCCAATCTGTGCAAAGGCTTATTTCGCCCAGTGTAGCCAACTGCAAACAGTGGCAGTTTCAATGCCAAATTGTATAAGCAGCTGCAGTGGCTCAGCCAAGCGGCAAATGTCCTGCGGTGACAAAAGCAAAGCACCACCCACTCGGGTTAGCAAGTATGCTACAAGACTGTGGCCAAAAGGTGATGTAACAGTGACCCCGCACCCGCTCCCGCTCCTGCCCCCCTCCTTTCCCCGGACTATCGACCCCCTTTGTGGCCCCCCAGAATGGGTCCTTTTAATGCGGCCACTTGTCTGGCCTCAATCTTCCTGGGAAATCCCTCAAAATTTAAAATTCATTTAATGCTGCTGCTTGAACATTGGCCCATACTCTCAATTGGAAAACCCTTTGTTGCGCACTTAATTGGCCCCGGAACCAGCGACTACAGTGCGTTTCGCAAACGAAGGGATGCTGCAAGATAAGTAATTCAGATTGGTTGCACTTGCAATTATAAAATCCTTTGTGGCACTTTAATTGCCCCAAACAAATGCAAGCCAACATTAATGAGCTGTCGACACAAAGTACGACCAAAAGATGCAGTTTCAAGAGCGCTCCTAGTCTGGAGTGTAGTTTTACTTGCAAAACACTTGCATTTTAATAAGTGACCCAATTGCAAACAAGGGCCAAATGATTTCAACATTTTCGGTTCATAATTGGAGAGCAATAATTGAAATGGGCAGGAAGTTCCTTTCGTTATAATTAAAATTAAATTAAGCCTAATTTAATTAGGCTTACACGCCTGAAACGCACTGTACGTACTATGGCAACGCTGGGCCAAAGAAACCCCGCAATGAAAAGTCTTTTGGCTTGTCAAATAGCGCGAAAACTTTTCAAATAGCGTCGCTAGCCGCCAAACCGAGCCCAACCAGTTTTTCGTGCACTTCCACCCGTTTTCCACCCGCTTTCCAACCGCTTTCCACGCGCTTTCCACACGCTTTTCCGCCTCCACTTCACCACCTATTTCACTAGCCTTTTGTTAGCGAGCATTGGCCCATTCAATGCATTTCGTCTCTCTGAATGGGGGCTCTTGAGATTCATTTTCTTTCATTTTCCCCATAATTATGGCAAAGAAATATATACGAAAAACACGCCCCAACGCCTTCAGATGAGTTTCCCAGGGCACTGCGATTTTTCTCGGCCTACCCCAAAAAGAAAAACACCAAGTCTTGGGAACACACACAATAAAAAAAAAGAAAACCTCGACTGCACTTTGGGCAATGAAAATGTTAAAACAATCGATCGGCGAACGACGGGCACGCCCATTATTTAGGGCTCAACCCAATTTTCAAGTCGAGGGGGCGACGTCAGCTGAAATTATTTTATAATCTTGTTGATTGCCGATTGCACTTTAAAAGCGTGCCGTCGAATAACGAATTTAAATCCACATAAATCCTGATTGCTTGTCACTACTTTCCAGTGGAATTGACAACCTATTTGGGGCATTGCAATGCGTGTTAAATAATTGAATTGCTGAGTGTTCAATAAGAAAGTTGATTAATTATTCAAACGGCCCAGCATGTTGGGTTCGAAATTGTAAACAATCGTAAACGTATCCAGCTCGTTCAATAATCGCACTGAAAGTGGATTGCTCAGGGTAAAAATATGCCAAGGGCGTAATAAAAAGAAGTGTTTATGTGGATGCAAGATCATTTTGTTTAACAACTCTATGGATTGCCGCCCAATAATATTTGTAAGCTCTACTCTTTGCAACCACTCTTTCTAAATGTAATTAAATTTGAGTTATTTTCTACCCAATGTGAGGCGTTTCAGACTGTGATGCCTCTCTTTAAATTGCACCAGTATTTAATCGGGTCCCTGAGCTCCTAACCCCATAACCCCTGAACTCCTGGCCACCGCATTTTAACCCGCACGCTGCAACTGCTGCCAAGTGACCCAAATCAGGGTCTGCCGTCTGCAGTGCTCCTCAGCTTGTCGATGCAGAGGAGCGGGATCCAGCAACCAGCAGCCATCAGCCCAGTTTGTTATCCAATCCACTTCAACCCAATCCAATCCAAACCAAACCAAACCATTCCCAATCTTTGGCTCCTCCACCGGCTTTTCAGTCGACTTTTGGAGGGGCTTTTGCGCTTAGTTAGCTTAATTACGAGCGCGAGCTGAGAATCGCTTCGCTGCGGCGGTAAGCATCGATTGGGATCGCCAAACCGAGTGTACTTTGCAAATAAGCAGTGGATTCAAGCTCCCCGAATATATATGTATATACCTTAATTACTTGATAATTTATATTAAATATAGCTATCGTTAGTTTTTTTTTTGCGCTCTGGGACAGCTGAGTCGCAAAGTTTTTGCTGGTGGTGCACTTTGTCTAGCGCTGGCGCTTATGCAACCAAAATATTGAGCAGTACAAAGCCAGAGGAATGCCTCCAGGGATGAAGAAATGCAGAGATGCAGAGATGGATAGCTGGCAAGTGTGGGGTGCAGTACATCCTGCATGCGAGCATATGTGTGCAGCGACTACTGGCGAAATTGAAATTCCTATGAAATTGTATAAAATGCACTCAAAGGCATTTTTGGGGCAGCTTAGCAACACAAGTTTTGGCCACTTTTAGGCGACCGTCCTCCGTCCTGGCTTGTTTACGCAATTCCGGAACCGAAAAAATAAAACTTGAGAAAAAAAACTGCGAATGGCAACGTGGAGGATGTGGCAGCATTCCGCCCATTTTCGTGGTGCAAAAGTACTTGCAACGCAACCAGGACAGCAAGAAATCATAATTTGTTGTCTCATTGTCGTTGAAGTAATTTTACATTCCGTTTAGCCTTGGCAACAAATGGCGCAGAAGAAAAACTATGATTCCGCCATTCAAATATGCAGCCGGAAATCTTGTTTTTCCACGAAACGGGAAAATCACTAATGATAAATAAGCATTATTTTTTTGTTTTGCTTTTTTGAAATTACTCCATCTCTCATGTGCAATAATGAATGCAAAAACATTTTCGAGTCCGCAAGATCGTTGTCCATTCATCAGTAGCTTGCAGGACCATCAGTCTTTCATAAAGGGTGTTAGCTGCCCATTTTTAATCTCCTCCTTGTGCAGAGATTACACTTCTCCGAAAAGAACCGGCACGTAAATTGGAAAAGGGCCGGTGCACCTGATGGCATTGAAATTCATCACACATCCCGTAATGCCGCCTACACAGGGAGAAAAAGGGGTGCGGCGATCGTTGTAATGCCGACACTTCAATGCCAGATAGAATCTTCAGTTCGACAGTATTTTAATTATGTAAACAACTCGCTGTTTTCTTCTCTGCGTGTATGTGCTGCTCCTGGCCATTTGCCATTTCGCCAGAAATAATCCCGACAATCGGTGCGATGTGGGTGATACGAGTGCGAAAGCGAGTGCAAGTGCAAATGTGAATGCGAGTGTGAATGTGAATACGAATACGAATGCCAATGATGCTATGTGTACATATGGCGGCGGCGGCATAGAGTTCGGAAAATGCAGCCGTGTGGGCGTGATGTTTGCACTCCGGTGCAGCGGGGCTATAAATAAGCCGGGTATTTATTAGGGGGCAATCATAAACTGCGTTAACGACGGGCGCTCTGCCAACGGGAATAAGATCCGGTAAACAAAGGAGCCCGTCAACGCAACGTCTCATTGTGCGATAAGCTTTCAATTAAAATCTGACCCGGATGACGGGGCGTATGGGTGATGGGTATCGGAACTCTGAAACGAACACGAACATGAAAACGTTATCGTAAACGTAAACGGAAGCGGAAATACAAATGCAAATGGAAAGAGATCAATTTCCAATTGCAACCAGGGCATTGCATGTCCATGGATGCAAGCAATGGATCCAATGCTAATAATGTCCGAAGACAAAGCTCCGTGCACTGGAGGTCGTGTTCGACTTGCAAACTAATTGAATTGCTTGTTGTGTATTCTAATTAAGACGGCCAAGTTTGGTCAGGTTGGGTCTTTAAAAGCGATATACAAAGCTCGAAATACTGACAAATATCTTCCACCTGCAGCACACATTTACTATGTGGTCGACGGCAAAATGACCCTCCTGTCGAACATTCTCGACTGCGGAGGCTGCATTTCCGCCCAGCGCTTCACCCGCCTGCTGCGCCAGTCCGGCTCATCGGGACCATCCCCATCTGCACCGGCGCCGGGTACATTTGAATCCAAATCCATGCTGGAGCCAACATCCTCGCACAGCCTGCCGACCGGACGAGTGCCACTGCTGCACGATTTCGATGCCGCGACAACAGAATCGCCGGACACCGCCTATGTCCTTGATGGGGTCGCCCGGGTGGCACGGGTGGCCCAGTTGGCCCTGGAGCCCACCGTCATGGACGCATTGCCGGATGCGGACACGGAACAGGTCCTCAGTAATCTCAATAGCAGCGCGCCCTGGAATCTAACGCTTGCATCGGCGGCGGCCACCAATTTTGAGAACTGCTCGGCGCTTTTTGTCAATTACACCCTACCACAAACAGGTACATAATCTTAGAGAAAAAATTTATAAAAAAAAAAAACTACAGTTTTTTAATGCCCGGACAGGACTGTACTGCAATTGGACCTGGGACACATTGCTCTGCTGGCCACCCACTCCGGCCGGAGTCCTTGCACGGATGAATTGCCCTGGCGGCTTTCACGGCGTAGACACGCGTAGTAAGTATTGTATAATTAATATTCAAAAGCTATACAGAAGCTGTGTTCAGCTTGCAGCCACAGGGCATTATCGATTTGCTGATTGAGATTTATGACTTATTAAGAGTCCGGCTTATTAAGAGTCAAAAGACACGACCTGCGGTGCTTGGTTATTGGTTATCCCATCCACATGACGGCCATCTCTGGCGGTCACAATCATACGGATCATTAGCTGGGAATCAATTCAAGTGCTGCACGGCAAACAATTACTTGATTCCGTATTCATCGAAAGGATGTCAATATTTACATGCATGACTGGGGCGTCCATTCAACCGCACTCCCAGTCGCCCCCTGCGCCCTCCTTTGTGCCAGATAACCTATATATCCCGACGAGGTCACCACGAAACTGGGCCGAAAGTGGGCGTGGACATCGCCGGGGGTTGTCCAGGTGTTTCATATGCACCCGAGCTCCGTCCGTTAAATAGGGTTTAAAACACCAGCCAATCGATTGCTTAATTACGATCCTAAATGGTTGCGACCCCTCCGATAAATTAAACGTTTTGCAGAAAGGGGAATTGCTATTTAATAACCATGGGCGAAATGCACTGAGGAAAAAGATTAGCGTAGCTGACTTACCACTTTAAATGCTTTTCCTTAAGCACTACGGAAATGCACAGGGCATACAGATAGATTCGACGAGTGCATTATTGCAATGGCCTCATTTCTCCGGGCCGTGTCTAGATTTTTAGCCCCGAGGTCGCCCATTCGATTGGCATAATTGCGCCTGTCAGTCAGTGTGTCATAGCTCTATTACTGTCATTAATCCGAAACCAAACCCCTCGTTTTCAATTCGCAGAATTCGCCATCCGCAAGTGCGAACTGGATGGACGATGGGGCAGCAGGCCAAATGCCACGGAGGTGAGTCCGCCGGGATGGACGGACTACGGGCCGTGTTACAAGCCGGAGATTATCCGTCTCATGCAGCAGATGGGCAGCAAGGACTTCGATGTGAGTTGAATTCCTTCCAAACTACATAGTGCATGATGCAGGAATCATAACAGCTATTCCTGTCATAGTCAAGAGTATTATATAAATCCCAAAAGTTGTTCGCCTCGTTACTTTTGTGAATAGAAGTACCTACATATGTACATTTTAATTCCTCTTTCTCAATTGGTTTCCCACATCCTTTAGGCCTACATAGACATAGCCAGGAAGACGAGGACCCTGGAGATCGTCGGCCTGTGTCTCTCCCTCTTCGCCCTGATAGTTTCCCTGCTGATCTTCTGCACATTTCGCTCCCTGCGAAACAATCGCACCAAGATCCACAAGAACCTCTTCGTCGCCATGGTGCTACAGGTCATCATCCGCCTGACCTTGTATCTCGATCAGTTCCGGCGGGGCAACAAGGAGGCGGCGACCAACACGAGTCTCTCCGTCATTGAGAACACGGTAGGCTATAGGTTTAAGCACTCTTCAAGGAGATCCCCAATAGAGTACTGTTGTTCGTTCTACAGCCCTATTTGTGCGAGGCATCCTATGTACTGCTGGAGTATGCTCGTACCGCCATGTTCATGTGGATGTTCATCGAGGGCCTGTACCTGCACAACATGGTCACGGTTGCGGTGTTCCAGGGCAGCTTTCCCCTCAAGTTCTTCTCGCGACTTGGCTGGTGTGTGCCCATTCTGATGACCACCGTGTGGGCGAGATGCACGGTCATGTATATGGACACCACGCTGGGCGAGTGCTTGTGGAACTACAATCTCACGCCCTACTACTGGATCCTCGAGGGACCACGACTAGCAGTTATACTGGTGGGTAATATCAATGCATAATCGGCTTAATACGTAATTCACGCCTACTAAAACCATACACTTCCAGCTCAACTTCTGTTTCCTGGTGAACATTATCCGTGTGCTGGTGATGAAGCTACGTCAATCGCAGGCCAGCGACATTGAACAGACTCGCAAAGCCGTTAGAGCGGCTATAGTCCTACTACCACTTTTGGGTATAACCAATCTACTTCACCAGCTGGCTCCTCTGAAGACGGCCACGAATTTCGCCGTCTGGTCGTATGGCACCCACTTTCTTACCTCGTTTCAGGGATTTTTTATAGCGCTAATTTACTGCTTTTTAAATGGCGAGGTAGGTGGTCATCAGCTAACTAAGCTACCTTAAAGTACGCTTCAATTCAAATCCTGAGACTCCAAATATTTCACATATGTATATGTTGTATATATATTTATAAGGTTCGTGCCGTGCTGCTGAAGAGTCTGGCCACCCAGCTGTCGGTTCGAGGCCATCCGGAGTGGGCGCCGAAAAGGGCATCTATGTACTCGGGTGCTTATAATACAGCGCCGGATACGGATGCAGTGCAGCCCGCTGGAGATCCATCGGCCACTGGAAAGCGGTAAGCCTCCTGATTCGTGGACACCCCATTTCGAAACTTATAAAGCCAATGCTTTCAATGCTTTCCAGAATATCACCGCCGAATAAGAGGATGAATGGAAGGAAGCCGAGCAGCGCCAGCATTGTGATGATCCACGAGCCGCAGCAGCGCCAGCGACTGATGCCCCGGCTGCAGAACAAGGCGCGGGAAAGGGGCAAGGAGCGGGTGGAGAAGGCGGATACGGAAGCGGAGCCGGAACCGGATCCGGCCATCACCCGCATTCACAGCAAGGAAGCGGGCAGCGCGCGATCACGGACTCGCGGCTCCAAGTGGATAATGGGCATCTGCTTCCGGGGTCAAAAGGTACTGAGAGTACCGTCAGCGTCATCCGTGCCACCCGAGTCAGTTGTATTTGAGTTGTCAGAGCAGTAGACCAAAAACCTAGCCTAACTCGTAGATGTAGCCATAGCCGTAGCCAAATAGCCGTAGAAGTAGCCAACGCCACAGTAGCCACCACCACAATAGCCAGCACCCACCACCCACACATCGGACCACCAAAAAGCTAACCCAGAACCCAGATTAATCCTGCATTCCCCAACGACTCACAAAGAAAGCAGGCTGGAAACCGCCTATGTATATTGTAAATTCCCCCTATCAAAATATCGCAGTTCTAATGCCTAAGATCATTTCCAACAGAAAGTAAGCTCATTGTTTTATTTGAAAAGTTGCGCTTGCCTTCCTTGCTCCTTAGTAATTATGTGTACATACCTTTATACCTCTCTATAAGCCAGATCCAAACCGAATTCCCTAACACTCTTAACCTCCTGTCCTATCGAAATCGGCGAATCCTGCGTAAATTCAAAATTGAAATTTCCTTACAAGTTTAACTAAATACTTTTGATGACAATAAATTTCCAATAGCGTCACCTTCTGTTCTGGACACGCAAATACACTCAAAAACACTCGCACACGGTTTTTACTTGATGAATTTTCCAGCAAAACTTCAGCGGCATGTTCTTTTACTTCTATTCATATTTAAATATTAGATTGAAATATTCAAGTGAATTAACACAAACTAGCGGTAACTGTGCAGTGTGGCCCATTTGTGTGTATGACCCATTTAAAATTATTAATTATTTATTTTAATTATTTTGCCCACCTTGAAATTGTATAAAGAAACTTACCTTTGATCAACTGTTGAATTTCGCTGTCCATTCGATTATGTGTTCTGTTATTTAGTTTTAAGCTTCGTAACAAGTTGCCCAATGATTTTACTCATATTTATTATGTTATTACGAAATTGTGTTTGCACTTTCTTTCCTTTAAACACTTTCTGTTTCTCGGCTGGTGACACTGCGAGTTGCGATCGAACACTTTTTCTGCCACTGCCTTGAATCTTGCTAGCTGCGCTTTGTTTTGCAACGAAAACTTTGCCACGATCAATATTTAACTAATGGGGTCCGCAACCGGAGGCACATAAATGCAATAAATATCTTTTCGGCTATTCTCTCGTCCTTCTTTCCCACACTCAAAATGCGGCACTTTTGGCGGACTTTCGATTTTCGATTTTCTCTTTCTCGCCTTTCGTTTGCAGGACAAATGTGTGATGGCGGGCTCGCAAAAAACGCAGCAAATATTCATGACGCCGAAAATGCCGCCGACGTCGACGCAGCCAGCGGTGGCAACAACAATAAGCACAACAACAACCACACCAACAACAACTGCAGCGGCAGCCAAAACAACAATAGCATCCATTGCAACCATCGCCACAATAACAAAATCAAAGGCGAAAGCCAAAGCGATTTCAAAAAACCACTAAATGCAGAAAGCTTAGTGCATCTTGCACTTTCCCGCGCACACATTGCAACGCACTGCAACACACACCGAACACACAACACACACGCCCATCCGCAGGCGCAACTGTTCTTAAACTAACTAAAATGCTGCGCAGTATGCTCTCTTTTTGCAAGCGGCGACTTTAAACACACGGCGATAGGTTCGATAAATCGGATATCGATTGACACGCATACACACATAATATGTATATCCTATATTTTTGTATATTTACCCACAACAGTTGGGCCACAGTTTTTTTGCACAAGTTTAAGGAGTGCGCTGATGAATGTAACTGTTAATCGTTTTTTTTGTCTAAATAAGCTCAATATACATAAATGTAACGGTATTTACAAGAGCATAGATAAAGCATACATATTTACATACCTATTATTTACACGGACGCAAGCAGAAGAGAAATGTCGGAGTAGTTCGTACATATACATATATATGTATATATGCATATAAGTACATACGTGCACATGCATGTACATGATGTACACACATAACGAGAGTACAAAGCACTTGGAATGGTAACGAGGAACAAACACAAACAGAACCAAACGGAAATTGAAATTGAAAACGAAATTGAAATTGATATTGAAATTGAACGTATCACGATGTCACATCATCTGATCTGCGATCAGTGCGAAAGGCGCATATTCACCCTAGCTTTAAGCTTACAGTGCATTTTTATGTGGAATATCTTGTGTGAAATCGTGTTTTTTTTTTTCGCTTCACGCAATTTTCGAAACTAAGAATTCAAGCCGAATTTAAGAGAGGGAACCTAAGGTACCAGAAAACCCAGTGGTCAATGGCAAACTATTATGTGTATAAGGCTAGATGGAAAATAAATAAACATGATTTTATATGCATACATCTAAACTAAAGTCGCACCTGTCTGATTTCTTTATCTGGATTTGGGATATGGCATCGGATTCGAGATCCATTGGATGGGCACGTGCCGCTCGTGAATCTACCCCAAATTGGCATGGCTAAATTGACAATTTCAGCCTATAAGCAGCTTAATACGCTGCTTTGATGGGCCATCAAATGAATATTATGGAGCAGACACGACCATTGGCATACCCTACGTTTGCGTCTCCATTCGCATTCGGATCTGATGTGTACTAATTGCCATTCAACTTGCATATTGACTACCCACTTACAAACTATTGAATACTTTATAGACTTGGCTTATACTTGACATTTCAGCCGAACTAACTGCGTATACTTGATTTCACACACACACACAAAAACAGCTGACTGACAGTAGAAACCACAAACATAGCGTTCACAAAGGTTACGATTACGGATTGTATTTCCAAGAGCGACAAGTGGTCAACATCCGGATCACAACGAACGACAACAATAAACGAGAGGTGATCTTTTCGCGGGAAGTGAGGTAGCAAAGTTGAGTGATGATGATTGGTTGATGATTGGGCGGTAATGGGTCGTCAGGTGTAGCAGTGGGTGGATTGGTACATAGTGTGTGGGTGCCGTTCTGTGTGTGGAGTGGGGGGGAGTGTCATCAGAGTGTCATCGGAGTGGCGTCTAGAATAGCAGATCCTCGTCGCCGTCCTCGTCGAGGATGTTCTGCACCTCCTTCGTTTCGGCCACTTGGCCTAGACGCCGCTGTTCCTCCCGAATTTTATCGGATGCCTTGCGAGCCTCGCGCTTCTTGTCCTGAATCTTCTTCAGCCGGTAAAACTCCTCGCGCTCCAACTCGTCCAGCTCGCTGATGATGTACTCTATGGTGCGGTTGATGCGGGGTATGATCACTGGAATGGAAAGACACATCGTTATCATATCAATAGTGTATAGTTTATGGAACACCCACCGTGCTCGATGGCGTTGACTCGCCGGTTGGTGACCTTGATCACATCGTCGAGGGTCACAAACGAAGTCTGCAACGAGGCCAGCTCCACGAGCAGGCGCACGGCGCTCTGGTAGTTCTTCTTCAGCTTGGCCAGCTGCTGGCCACCACGTGCCAGGCCGGCCAGCTCATAGGTGTCCACGCCATCCGTGTACGGCTCGAATACGGGCAGCGTGACCCCGGCCACGTTGTCCTTCTTGGTGCGGATCTTGATCTGCGCCTTGGTCACGTTCTGCAGCACGATCTGGTTAATGTCGCCGGTGGTGAACTTGACCTCGGCCAAGGAGAAGGCCGCCTCCTTCATCACCTGGCCCATAAGGGTCTTGGTCTGGAAAAGGCGTAAGATATGAGGTTGGCAGGAGGGGAGAATGTGTATACGGTGCACGCTCTTACCTCAATGATCTTGCCCAGAATCAGACGGAAGCGCATCTGCAGGGCATCGGCCTTCTTCTTGAGCAAACCATGTCCCTTGGTGGCGCCGGCCAAACGCGACTTCATCAGCGTTTGTGCCCTACAATGGAAGTGGAGTGGTGGAAATTCTGGAGGAATGGCTTTCGGAAAGGATTAACTACTCACCCGCGGGAGGGGAAGATGGGCAGGCGATCTTTGGCTGCCATCGCAAAATCAAACAAAATATGCCACCCAAAAAAAAAAATGGAAAACAAAAAAAAAAGAAAAACACGAGAGTACAACACGCACCACGCCAACCAAGTACGAACTATAAATAACAACAACAAAATATTTACTAAATATACGCGACACTACGAAAATAAAATAGACGACAAAGTGGGAACTACAGCGGACAGCGGACTACAGCACGACAACAAACTGGGCCAGCGAATGAAGACTCATCGAGCGACCTGGCGAGAGAACTTTGGATGCCGATCTTGGGAAGCCATCGCATCGCATCGGATTGGATCGTTTTTGATGGGAGGGATGGGGGGATGGGTGCTGGTGACCATTTTGGGGGCTCGGGATTCGATTCGGGCCCCTCAGCTGTTCAGTTCCGGAACTGAACTAAAAAGCGAATGCCAGCGATGCCATTAAAAACTGTCAGTGGTAACAATTATTTAAGCCAATACGTGAACGAATTAATTATTGGTATGCATAAACGCATATTCATAAAAGCAAATTCATAAAAGCATAATATTCATATTCATAAACTAAACAATGAAAAGCAATAGTTTGCATGGCTGGTTGGATTGATCGTTTTCAATTCCCAACATGTCAACGATTTGACCGGCACTTGATAAACTTTTCAAATCAGATTTGTTCCCCCATTTCTATGAGATTTTCCAACCCACTCAAAATTCCAAGTGTGCACCATCACAAGCATGGATTTCAGGAGATTGACTCAACCCCTGGTACAAATTGCGCTTCCACAGATCCTGAAACACGCCGGATTTCAACGGAGTGCCACGGGGATTCCCCGTTTCAAGGTCAGTTAGTGATGCCCTCCCCTTCGATAGTCAATAGATATTAGAATATTGATGGTATTGACGATATTGGGGCCAATCATTGATGCCAATTGAATCTGATTGCCGTCAATAACGAGCGATAATAACGAGCATAGCTGCCACAGCCACACGCAGCTAAACGCACAGCGTCGTTGGGTCTGAAATACCTTTGTGCTCCGGTTCTCTGATTCTCCGGGTCTCTGTTCCTCCAGGTCTCTGTTTCTCCGGGTCTCTGTTCCTCCGGGTCTCTGTTCCTCCGGGTCTCTGATTCCCCGGGTCTCTCGATCTGCATTCACGACTACGCACTACACGTCCATCCGGAAGAGAGTCACGCAATTTAAATACGAGTCTTGTGGCTCGCTTTCAATGAACACACGTCGTGTTTTCGCCACTTTTGTGCAGTAAGAGAAAAATTAAGACAATTCAGAAAACAACTACTACCGAGCAGTTAAGTTTTGAGTTGAGAAGTAAAGTGCTCTCATCTCATGGGGAGCACAAGCAGCCAGTTTTTCTTTCAGTGCAATGCGGAGATGGCCACGTGTCCGCCCCAATTGGTCACCAGTGGCCACAATGGCGTCCAAATAGGGTTAACCATTAACCCAATGAGTATGGACATCAGGCAGCAAACGCGGCGAGGAAGGTCAGAGCAACAGTTGTCTAGCATATAGTTATATAGTTATATGCTATATACACCAGTTGAGTTATAGCTATTACATGATTACACGGTTACATGTGTCAATTCAAGACACTTCCCATCGCTTTCAAGTGCACAGCCCCCTTTTAAGCCTCTCATATGGCGCCATAAAAGCATTTGCATGTGAGCAGGATGTGCCCCTCACACCCAATGTAACCACGTCCTGCTCGTTGAGAGTAAAAATCTGTATATGAGTGCGGGTGCGACGAATCAACAGTTGGTGCGAATACGCACGCACGCACGCCCGCATTTTCCGGGGAAAATCGGAAAACGGGCAACGGGCGGGGAAAACTCTCGATTTTACTGTGGCACCCGCAGAAGTCACGACCAGGCAATCGCTCCTGTTGCTCCTGTCCAATGTTCCAGTGCTCCAATGCTCCAGTGTGTGTGCACGTTGCGTATACGCATGGCTGTCACTCGAAGGACCACCCCTCTCCCCTTTCCCCCCATCTCAGAGGACCACATTTTTCTCATGCTTCGGCAATGAGGCAAACACGAGGGCGTACACGCAGCGAAAAGGGGGAGTGCCTTCGAGTGCCTTGTGACCTACAAATAACTTTCGAATTACCATTGGATGGTAAAGAAAGCAACTTGCGTGTGTTCATCGTAACTTCAATTCTATTCGTTTCATCTAAAGAGTGTAGGTATTTTCTTGCAGTGCAGCAACGGGATGCTGTCGCTATCGCTTCGCCTGGTCGGCTGCTCCAGCTGCTCCAGTCGCATTTCGCATCCGAAAGCGCCCGCAAGTAGGTTACACATTTTTTCGCCGCCCAAGCAACTCAACTCAGCGAGGCAAACAAACAACACCGTCCACCAGTTCAGCCAGCTCAGCCAGCTCATCCAGATCCCAGATCATACAGCCAAAGGAACCGAGTAAGTGAATCTAACTGCCAAATCCAACGTGAAATCTGGTCTACCACAGATGACACCGCCTTTGTCACGCCATTTGGGATTAAATGGCCAGAAAGTAGGGGGCTGCTCCTGCGTGGAATCGGCGGGGAATCTGTGGGGGAATCTGCGAGCAGGCGTCGTTGGGGGCGGCTGGCGATGGGGGTGTGGCATCAGCACAAAAGCCAGCACACAGTGCAGTGGAAGCGAGCGAGAGGCAAGAGGTTGCGAGTTGAAAGGACAGCGACTAATTGAGTTATGGCCAAAGTGTTCCAACACATTCGAGTGCCATGTGTGTACCTAGACTTTTGCAAGTGAAAATGTTAAAAAATGTTAAAAAATAGTGTTTAATGTGCAATTGTATGCAAGCGTAGTTAATTAGATATACATTTTAATGGGCTTGGCCGCCAGAACTTCATTACAATCCGCAGATACAGCTATTCCAGCATGGAGTACAAAATGATTGGACCGGAGCACTGCGACCAGGTGCTGGAGCACCTGCGTCGCAACTTCTTCGCCGACGAGCCGCTGAACAAGGCCGCCGGTTTGTGCCAGAACGGCAGCAGTTGTGCCGCTCTGGAGTCGCACTGTGCCGAGGCCATACTGGACCGGATGAGCGTGATGGCTGTGGATGCGAAGGAGCAGGAGCAGGGAGTGTGCAAAGTAGTCGGCGTGGTCCTGAATGGCATCCTGAAGCCGGGCGACACGGCCAAAGCGCTGAGCAAGCTGGACACCAATGACGATGCGGGCTTTCGCAAGATCTTCGACTTGCTACACAGACACAATCTCAAGTACAATCTCTTCGAGCACTTCGACGTGGCGTGCATGTTCGATGTGCGCATCCTGTCGGTGGACTCCAGCTACCGTGGCCAGGGCATAGCCAACGAGCTGGTCAAGCGATCGGTGGCGGTGGCCAGGAAGAATGGCTTCCGCCTGCTAAAAGCCGATGCCACCGGCATCTTTTCGCAGAAGATATTCCGCTCGCATGGATTCGAGGTCTTCTCTGAGCAGCCGTACAGCAAGTACACGGATGTCGATGGCCGAGTGATCCTGCCCGTTGAGGCGCCCCACATCAAGATGCAGCAACTGTACAAGGCTATCTGCGGCGGCGCCGACCAGGATGAGAAGGAGCAGTCACGTTAAGGCGACGTCCGACTGGCTGCGATTTTTTTGGAACAATAATCTTATTTATTTTCTACATACATGCATCTTATTGCAACTTATTGGAATGTTTTTGTACTACAAATATGGAAATTAGTTTTGGGAGCGCTAAACAAAAAGTAAGCTAAGAACAATTCCTATTGTTCTCTATAAACTAACTAACTAAGTATTAAGTAATAACATTGGATTACTTTCCCCTGACAGTTTTTGCAGCGCCAGGTCAATGGAACGCCTCTAGAATGCGGACGCTGCCTGGCAAGTTTACATAGACGTGTGTGTAATTGTTATTCAATCGTTTTTTGTATGGGGACCAACTGCTAACTGCTAACAATACCTAAATAAAGTACACTGTTGTGCCAAAGTTAACCAAGCAACCACTCGTAAGTCGCATATACATGTACATGTACATGCTCTCCTCCTAAAGACCTAATATCACAAGCGCAGATTGCAATCCTCCTTTCTCATCATCACCTGGCAACCTGGCGACGGCAGGTACTCCTGTTCCTGTTCCACTTCCTGTTCCACGGTTAATTTTCTGGGTTAATCCATCTACTCCTTAGTGGCCTGCTTCTCGTATATGAAAATGATGTCCTCGTCGGTGCCGTAGGCGCGACGGGCAGTGTCCATGGAATCGATGAGGCAGCGACAAATGTCTATGGAACGCAGCCAAGAACGAAAATCAATGAAATTTCAGCCCAACACTGTGGTGGCTCCATACTTACGGCCATCGTGCACTTCGGGATTGTGGTAGAAGAGCTTCTGGGCGGCCATGTCGTAGCCGCAGAGCACCACATAGTGTCCGGCGTACCTTTTGGGTCCACGCAGGCGTGTATTTTGAACAATGCAAGGCAGGTGAAAACAGCTTTTCATTGGGGATTCATGGGGATTTAAGGTGGTTTTTGGGGATCGCTGGCGGAAAGGAGAAACTCACCCGAACTTTTCCAGGACATTGCGCTTGCACACCTCGCACGTAAGCAGCGAGGCGTTGGTCAGCAGGATGACGGGTCCGTGGCGGGCCAAATGGCGCAGTATGACCTCCATGTCCACGGTGCGCTGCTCCACGCGCAGTCCGTGTGCCCGGGCGTCCTTGAACTTGCGCGTCACCCGCCGTTCGTCCTTGTCGATGATCTTGGAGTAGTACGTGTGCTGCGCATAGTTCGGGTCAATGCCGAGCGTCTGGGTGAAGTACTCGTGGCGCACCTGCCCAATGAGACTGAGAGTGTTAGAAGAATGGCCAAATAAATGTGCGTCATGACATTCCCACCTGGTAGCGCATCAGCAGATAGCACAGGTCGATGGTCCAGGTGCTCGAGCCAAATCCCTCCTCGCCGCACACGGCCTCAAAGTTGCCAAGGAGCTGTTCCCGCTGCTGCGCCGACAGGATCATGATGATGCAGGACAGTCCGCAGTCCCAATTGTAGCGCTGCTGGTAGTGCGTCAAGTTGTAGTGCTTGCTCGGCGGCAGTCCGTTCATCCTGGCCAGCAGCTTGGCTTCTGGTGCTTCTCGGGTCCTTGGCTCCGTGTGCTGCGTGTGCTCCGTGTGCTCCTGTGCCCGCGGCTGCGCTCCTTTGATCCTGGCGTTCAATTGGAAACTGAGGAACTGGGGAATGTTTTGGTTTGACAGCCAATTGTAACGCTGGGCAGTGTGACCAGCTGGCAGCTATCTGCGAAATACCAACTACCATCACGCCTGGCAATTGGAAAGCACTCCAAGTGGAATTTTGAAACAATTGCCGGTTATTTTATTATTATATATATTTTTATTATATCAAAATTGTAAATATATTCTTACAATTACCTCCAAATAGTTTCGAAATAGTCGAGCTAGTGAATAGAAATACATGACTAATTATTTAAATTTGAAAAACAACTGTACGCGAAACTCCGTAAATTATGTGATCAACCGATCTGGCAACGTCGAGCGAGCTGCATGAAATTAGGCATTGATGATGTGCCGATGCATTCCCTGCCAGTTTTTTAGCGGGAAGCTGCAAAGTTACACACTAAAATCATCCCCTAATGCCGAAAACAGGGTAAATCTACCTAAAAAGAGCAATTAGCGCATTATATATCAATATTCCACCACCGCTGTGGCAATCCGTTGCTTGTGCGCAACGGTCACACTGACGCTGGGCACTTTGTATTTATTAGTGTGGCCGTAATCATTATTATTTTCACGTGTGGCACGCAAACGAGTCAAAAAACCAAGCGCCTACTTAAATAAACAAACCGCACGGCCAGCAGAGAGCACCCGGTGACCACCGGGAACGGGAGAAGCTGCACACAAACCGACAGCCACACGAATTTTACCCGCTAATTGGCGGCGTTCCCTTAGCCGGAACAACAAGAAGAAGAAGCACGTGTGCGGCGTGCCACACAAAAAAAAAACGAAAATAAACAAGTAAGAAGGCCAGGCCAAAAAGAATAACGAGAATCCACATCCGGAGGACATGGTGCCCATCGGAGCCGTGCACGGCGGCCATCCCGGCGTAGTGCATCCCCCGCCGCAACCACTGCCCACGGCGCCCAGTGGCCCGAATACGCTGCAACCGAACTCGGTGGGCCAGCCGGGGGCTACCACCTCCTCGAACAGCAGCGCCTCCAACAAGAGCTCGCTCTCCGTCAAGCCCAACTACACGCTCAAGTTCACCCTGGCCGGACACACCAAGGCGGTGTCGGCGGTCAAGTTTAGTCCGAACGGCGAATGGCTGGCCAGCTCCTGTAAGTACATCCTTGGCAAACAATTCTACGTGGGGAGGCAGTATTGCCTACGTATGGCATTGCAACTGGGTGGATGGTGGCACAGTTAAGGGGAATTGTGGTGTATATGTTTAACTAAGTTTTCATTTATTTATTTATATATGACTATGTATTTGTATCCCACAGCCGCTGATAAACTCATCAAAATCTGGGGCGCCTACGATGGCAAGTTCGAGAAGACCATTTCGGGCCACAAGCTGGGCATCAGCGATGTGGCCTGGAGCTCAGACTCGCGACTCCTAGTGAGCGGCAGCGATGACAAGACGCTCAAGGTCTGGGAGCTGAGCACCGGGAAGAGCCTGAAGACCCTAAAGGGTCACAGCAACTATGTGTTCTGCTGCAACTTCAATCCGCAGTCCAATCTGATCGTCTCCGGCAGCTTCGATGAGAGCGTTCGCATTTGGGATGTGCGCACTGGCAAGTGTCTGAAGACGCTACCCGCCCATTCCGATCCCGTTTCGGCGGTTCATTTCAATCGGGATGGCTCGCTGATTGTGAGCAGCAGTTACGACGGCCTCTGTCGCATTTGGGACACGGCCAGTGGGCAGTGCTTGAAGACACTGATCGACGACGACAATCCGCCCGTCAGCTTTGTCAAGTTCTCGCCCAACGGCAAGTACATCTTGGCCGCCACGCTGGATAACACGCTCAAGTTGTGGGACTACTCAAAGGGCAAGTGCCTGAAGACGTACACGGGTCACAAGAACGAGAAGTACTGCATATTCGCCAACTTCTCGGTGACGGGAGGAAAGGTGAGCCATTTTAGTTCTATATCACACATATTTCATTTAACTTAAATGCATACTATCTCCCATTTCAGTGGATCGTGAGTGGCAGCGAGGACAACATGGTGTACATCTGGAATCTGCAGAGCAAGGAGGTGGTGCAAAAGCTGCAGGGACACACCGACACCGTGCTGTGCACCGCCTGCCATCCCACGGAGAACATCATTGCGTCCGCGGCGCTCGAGAACGACAAGACCATCAAGCTGTGGAAGTCGGACACATAGAGTGGCTGGTATCCAGCTGGAGGATGGGCGGATAGGGAGGAGCAGCAGCTTTGGCTGCCACCACACATACATTTCTTGGATAATATTATTTTAAAGCAAACCGCCTAATCGTAATTGTAACACACCCCCTTTTTTTTTTGTACGCCTAATTTAAAAAAGGAACTCTAAAATTCTACGTTTAAATCACACTTTAAACCTCACATTCTACGGCAAAAACGGAAAAATCACAAACGAAAAAAAAAAAAAAAAAAAAAAAGGAGAAAACAAAAAAATTAATGTATAAATATTTATTAGCCCATTTGTATTGGCCACCATGCAAGCGAGAATATTCCCCCCAAAAAATGTTTGTAACCTTTGACACAGCCACACAAAACCCACAAAACTTATGATGATCTTTCGGTGACGAGAAAACTAAATTTAAGCAACACAAAACATACAGGTGCTGGGGCCAAAATCCCAGCGCCAGAAAGAATATATATAAAATACGAAATGTAAATTTTGAATAAAAGAAAGCACGTACTCAGCGGCGCCCAAGTGTCCTTTCAACTTGAGCGCTTTTCGAGGCGAGTCACTTAATTGTAATAATTGCATTATTTTCTTTTGTCTTTCGGCTATTGAATCAGTGGACAGTGGAATAATACTTAACGTTTCCAAAATTATTTCCTTTCAAATTCTGGCGCCCCTTGGAGTGTGAACCTATATTGAATGAGATTGAAGACGGCCACACTGGTCGTGCAGTTGGACCGTTCGCCACGGGATTTTGACGGCGGCGCGCGACGGTCACTTGGCAAAACGAAAATCGAAAAAACCGACGAATCGAAAATCGGAGATCACGGATTCGATTCACTTGATTCAGAACCTAACCGAATCAGAATCCGAATCCTCTGCGATGCGATGCGCGCGCCAATCCGCTGAACAGTCGCCCAGTGAAGTTTGCAATTAATTTGCAAATCAATTTCGCTCCGCCGCCGTCGCGCACACACACACACATACACAAACACCCGCACCGCGCACACATACACACACGCGAACCGCGACACGCATAGTGAGAAAAAAGTTGCAATAAAAGCAAAAGAAAAACAAATTCAACGCCGTGCTCGTGGGAAAATCGATTTTCCTTTAACAACAAAACGCTGCTACTTTGGGCTTTTCCAAGCGTCTTCGTTGCAATTGCTTTTTTTTTTTTCTGTGCACAGTACGCCGAGAGAGCGGCGTCAACCGGTGCAGAGAGCAAGAGAGAGAGAGAGAGCAAAGGAGGATTGGAAGAGGGATCAAGGTGTTCATTGGCAGAAAATTAGCAAGGCAACAAACGTTTATAAATATATGTACAATATATATTACCAAATAAAAATCGCAAATATTCATGTGGAGACAACATCGCCAGCAACAACAACAGAGACCCAGCAACCAGAGGTTCTAATACGAAAATAACCCAAACAAATCGGCGGCAGCAACAACAAGGAGAGTGCGAAAGAGAGGCGCCAAAAAGGAATAAAAAAGTGTTTCATTTTGCGGCACACCCAAGAACGCGGAAAACTCCCGCCCACCCGCGCCACGCCCCGCACCAACCCTGCCACACCAATACCAATAACAGCAATTACAATAATAACAACAACAGCCTGCAGCATAGTGGCGAAGAAAGACTGAGGAAAAGGCGGAGATAGACAGATAGCAAAGAAATCCAAACATCGGACACTCGCTCTTCTTCTTCATCATCATCATCCTCTTCTTCTTCTACCCAATCCGTTTTGGCATGGAAAACATGGTGAGCAAAGAAAAGCACGTTAACTTTTCAGGGGCGTAGCGTATCGTACGTATGTAAATTGGCAGGGGGATTAGCCAGTATCGAGCATCGAGAAAATGCTCGCTTGACTAACTAGTTTAATTAGCCCAACTACCCAATTATTAAACCCATTAAACTGCGCCCTTGGCTGGCCACCCACCGCCACCCCTTTCGACGCCCTTGGACCGCCCATTAGCACATTTCGGTAGGTCGTCGTTGTTGTATGTGCACAGCGGCGGGCACGAAATTAGGTCTACATGTACAAAATGCGCGTAATTAGGCAGTGCCGTGTGCAGACTCATAACCATGAATGTCCCTAATTCCCCGCTTAATTACACTTAGGATGAGCATTTCAACTAAATCAGGAATCTACATAGAGTGACAGTATCTCTGGGTTGGCAAGAGAAAGTCCTAGTATTTGCCGCACAATCGTATGAGTCGTATGTTTGCGCAGAGCTCGCGTGTTTTTGTGTAGTTTAGTTCCCATGTGGCAATGTGACCTGTTAACGTGGAAAGTTACTCGGCATCTCGTGACTCTCGCCTGCATCCCATAGACCAATATTCATAGCCAGCGGGCAATGTCCTTGAGCACGGACTGAAGGGGGCCAAACCCCCCTTCCTGCCACCCTCCATTTAACCCAACAACGGGCGCAGCGGGTTGTGCGCCTAACCCTTATGCCAGCACCACTCCCTCGACGTACAGTCATCACACCCAGCTAACGAACGCCCAGTCGTCGTCGTTACATCGCAGGATGTTTACATATGTGCATGCATTTGGTTGCCAAGTTTGGTCTACATACATATATACATATATGTGTGTCGAATGAATGGGTTTATTGTGGAAGAATTGACAACTCGCCGATGTAAACAATGTCAGTTTTCTGTTTGAAGCGCAAGAACTGTTTCCGATTGCCGGAAACATTGACTTGGGCAAACATTTGGGATGCCCACAACGGACTTGGTGTTATTTAGCTACCATTATTCCAAGAATATGCCAAGAGGAGGCCACCAAAGCCACCTCTTCCCTGGTTAGGTGACACTTGGGTAGTACTTGTTGGTAAACACAAGTAAGGAGCAACGACCAACAACCGTATATAGTATGTAGTTTCCTCTTAAGACAACATTTACAGTAACTTGATCCGCTGCACTTTGTGGGGCAAGCTGATGCAGATAAGGCGAAATGTGGGCCTTAGATTGTAAACAATTTCCAGTGTGGCGTATCACAACACCTTTGTTTCAAGCTCACTTTACCGCTGGGGGGGGGGCAGAACATTCCCTCTAAATTGGGTTACTTGCATTTGTCATGTGTGTTTTCTTTACTGAACGGACATACGGACAAACAGACATACAGACAGACGGACTTTGCGATCGCTTGGTGTTCAGTTGGCCCAATCGCCATGTTACACATGTGCTGCAGATTGACCAACCTTTTGCATGGACCCCATATGCAGTGTGAGTGGCCTGCTGCCTACATTTCATTTGTGTCCGTGTCCACAATTAACGAGTGCAGATTGTGTGCTCTGCCATTCTGCCGGCGCTTATCTACGCACAGATACAGACGCATGTTTGTCGCTGTTTGCTCAGTCCACTGCGATAAGCGATTTCGCCCGCTCTTTTCTTTCTCTTGTTACCCAGCGCTCGATATGTGGCCCAAATATCAGCAGTGTTACTCCTCCTGCTCCTGCTGCCCGGTCCATGTCCTCGTGCTATCCTGACTCCTATCCACTCCACAACCTGGGCATGATGTCACCTGCCGCCTGGCCCACTGCTAATGTGCCCTCATCGTTTGCGACATGCAATTATCCTATCCGTCCATCGTCCATTGTCCATCTGCTCCTGTTCCTGCGACTGCCAGCCAATGAACTGGGCTTACAGCAAATGGTCATCTGATATGGAGTCCATTTGCATGTCCAACTATGCCGAACACGCTGATGATGTCATATCGGGGTGCAAACTAATGCTACTCCCCAACTATCCCAAACTTCTCGATATTATTATAGTCTGCTTCGCTAGCCACCTCAATAGGTGCCCTTGGCTTGGCATTGTCCACCAAATGTGCTCATCGTATTGCCAGCACGATAGTATGGGGTTCATATGTCTGCGTCTTCCGGAATTCCCATTTGCCTGGCCCATGACGACATTTCGGCGGAAGTAGCACATTCGCAACTACTATCCTACCCAAAGCGAGTGCAAATGCTCCGGAATTAGTCACCCACTGCGGCAGACACTCATCGCCACTCGTACCCATTACCCATTACCCATTATCTATACTTGTTGTGTTGTGTTGTGTGTGATTTAAATGATTCTAGAGGTGGACGACAACCGGGCTGCGATTGCGACCTAATCGAGGAGCACTACACATGAAGAAATTGAGACTTCTTAAAAGGTTCAATAAATCAGCTTGTCTGCAGGAAATGCGACACAATATAGGTCACATGTATGTGCAAAGCGTGCGAACCGTAAACTAGATAATGGACACTCCCCCAAAAGTCCATAGAAAATCCATAGAATTTGTTGAGATCAATTGGTAACTGGAAAAAATCATGAATCCACGGAAACCACTAAACTGGCGATTGATGCACCAACAATGAGTTGGCGCAAATCAGCGCACTTAGCTTCTGGCCAAGAGCGGAGTTACTCCGTACTGGAGATGGATTCTTCTACGTGTACCAACCAAGTACATACGGCCACCATTGGTTAGCGACGCTCTGCCCTCCGCTGATTGTGTTCTGCGCTTGATAACGTATTTAATTTATTATTATGACTGCGCACACACAGCCATTTTCATGTGTCGTATTCCGTATGCCGTTTGCTGTATTCCGTTTGCTGTATGGAGCGTATGGGCAGGTGTACCTGACCGCCTTCCATGGAGCTTAGTGTACCGGCGACCGTCTGCGGAGCTCCAAGCGCGAAGCACGAGAGGAATAGAGTAGTCAGAATAGTTCGAAATCGCGCGTACAAAACGAATCCCAACGAGTCGAAAACGTGCAGCGAATCAAAGCGAAATAAGCGACCAAACTGCGAACTATAGTCAAATCAGGAAAAATAAAACCCACAACGAATATACAAAAATATACACAAATATACGAATATCCAAATATACGAATACGAAAACGAAAACGCGCGATTATGGAGTGGTGAGCGGGGGGCGGTGTGTTTGGTGTGTGGTGTTTGGTGGCTGGTGGGTTATTCATGGCACCTGAAACGATCCCCTGTGAACCGGGGATTTCCCATTCATGGAGCACACACCAATGGACTTTGACATTGACTGCAGCGTTGCCGGTGTGCACAGGGGAAAAATGTGTGTGCGAGTGACGGCAAATCGATAGTAAATGGCCGATTTGCTGGTTAGTTGGATAGCTGGAAAGCGACAGGCAATTAACAATTATCTGAAATGTGGCTAGAACAGGATCCATTGAGTGCAGTGACTTTGAAAGCCAGTGCCAAAGGGCTCGTACAGACAGTACGCGGTTGTTATATAAGGTAGTTGGATAATGCAAGGTTTTGTGTGAGTTTTGTGCGAGTTTCGCCTGGCGTAGTTGGAGCCGTTTAAGTTTAATTGACTTCTAGGCCAGTCGAGAGACGTGCTAATTAATGGGCCGCCGTCGTGGGGAGGAGGGAGGTGCAGCAGAGTAGGCGGAGGGAGGCCTACTCCGTGGAAGGTGAACTATTAACTTGGCTAATGGCAACGCTGCTCGAGTGCGGCCAAGTGCCCAGTGCTGAATGCCGAGTGCCCAGCGCCAAGTGCGATGATGTGACTCAGGGCACGGTGCTCACGATTAGATTTCCCCCACCTGGCTGCAAGTGGGAGCTGTGCTCATCGCCCCCTTCAACTGGAAATCGCGAACGGGAACAATTAACCAGTATATCAGCAATGGCATCGCGCACTACAGTGGTTATCGCTTGGCTCGCCAATTGGCCGTAAATACTCCTAAATGTTATGCATTACGGTGGGACAATCTATTGGCACTTACAGAGATAAACCGATAACGTGGCCCATAAAATCGCATGAACAACATCTTTGATTCCGAAATAGAAACAGTGATCACAGTGATTATGCAGCTGACATGATACATTTATTCAAACGTTTGCACTTTCGATTTTTCCCTTGTACTCGTGAGTACACTGTATTCGATTTTTTGCACTGCCCTGCAATCGTTGGAGCGTTGCATTCATTTTCATTTTTATTTTCATTTCCATTTTCTCGCAGTTAGTTGCGAAAAACGAAA
The DNA here is from genome assembly GCF_016746365.2 of Drosophila yakuba. NCBI lineage: Eukaryota > Metazoa > Arthropoda > Insecta > Diptera > Drosophilidae > Drosophila > Drosophila yakuba. The sequence continues at coordinate 5,978,977 of NC_052526.2, read as the reverse complement.
ACAAACAAAGCCAGCAAATGAGAGCCAGCGCATATAGTAGTGCTATTGTTGAAATTATTGCACCGAGACTGTCAGTCTGTCAGTCAGTCAGTTAGTCACTGCGATTTTGTTGTTTATATAAGAGCGGACCGGTTATCGCGAGCGTTCCAAGTTCATTACGCCCCCAACAACAAGGGCTCGGGTCCGGGTTATCTGAGGATGGCTCTCTCTCCGGACTTGCCTCCTCCTCCATCTCCATCTCCTCCTCCTCCGGGTCGTATGATTCATTCGCAGGCGAAATCTCGACGACGGATCTCGGGGTGATAAGCGCACTGAAGTCATTGGCATTCGGATTGGTTTCCGAATCGGAATTGGTTGTGGATGTGGAATTGGGATTGGGATTTGAATGAAGTTTTTTCAGCCACCTGGGCGACGACGGGCAGCTGGCTGGCCCACAATGGAAGCGGGAAGCTCTGACGTAGAAACGCGTGTATCTGGGATTTCGCAATGGTCGAAGGCCGTCGCTTATCGCCAACGGATTGTAAACTGTGTGTGTACTCGTACGTTCATGGTCCGAAAGCCAGCGGCATGTATACGCCGGGCGCAGAGTTTCTTATCAGCTCGTATGTCTGAAGTGTCACAATAGCCGGGCCAAGTACGGTGCTAACCGGTTAAGGTGGAAAGTATGCTAAGTATGTCATAGTTCTGTTCGACTTGGGAACAGCTCACATGAGAAATCCAGACACTCTGGGGAATCATAAGCAGTCGATTGTTATGGGCCGAACCTCGATATTTTGCGTTATCACCAACAAACCGCATAGCCGCCCAACTGCCCAACCTCCTAAGTTAATGGGTTCTTGTGGTAGCTCCTGGGTGGTGGTGTTGGTGGTGAAGGCTCCCCACCTCCAGTGGATAAATCGATATGGGGCGTGTGTAATCTTTATGTGCCCACCCTGCCATTGGAAAACGCCCCAGTCTGGAGAAAGAAGTAGAGTACACTCCCGTGAAGCGTCAAATCAATGGAAAGTTACACTGGCACTTGGTCAGCAGCTATTGGTCTCAGTCGATCTCAATTCCAACCGCATGAATCAGCATCACCCATCATCCTCATCATCATCATCGTCATCGTCATCATCCTCATATCAAATGTGTGTACAAAGTTCCGACTTATTATGATTTTCCTTTTGTTCAACTTCCTTTTTTTCATTCATAATTATGGGGCGTTGATTGTATATTGCTTATGCGATATTCTAAGAATTATTATATTTAGAATTGCCGCTGAAAGTCAGCGGTTTGCCATGTGGGCTCACAAGTATTTCAATTAGATTTCTTCTTCTTTTAATTTGGCTTAATTGAACCATTTGAGATGCTTCGATTTAGTTCATAAATTGTGGTTAATTGCTGCTGTAGCCTGCAGCTTCGATAATTTCATTAGCTGGTTCTATTTATCCTATCCCCGAAAAAAGTGGTTATAAATGATTGATGATTAGTTCTTATCGCCGCCCATTTGATTTTCAGCTTTCCCCAATTCGCGCGATAGTGTCAATGCTGCTTTAATCTTGGTACTTCCTGGTTTCCCCAAGTCGAAATACACACATGCTGGTATATTTCTCATTTGGCTCATTTGCTCGTGGGCCACATTTTCTTGTCTTTTTTTAAATACTTCTAATCATATCGCGCTTAGTCACTGTGAAATGCTTGCTTATTTCATAGCGACAAATGGAAACATTTGCAAACAGCATATTATTCGGATATCGATGCGATACTCGTATGTATGTGCTTACATATTTATGTATGCTTATTTATAATGTTATAAATACAAATGGTCAGACGTTATACGCATGGCAGCCCGAAAGTGTGTTACCCCAACCCCTCGAATGCCATTCGAAATGTGTACCAATTGTAATCAAATCGTTGGCATTTGAACTCGCTCAATTGGTGCCCAAGTTATGCGGGCTTTATGGTTAATGAAATATGGAGAAGCTGCCTGTTTGCCTGGTTATGTGATCAATAGTTATGGTTGATGATTAACAAGCTGGCAGGGAACGCCCATGCACTCGCGGTTCAAATTCAATAATGCGAGTGTGCATTAAAGGTTAAAAAAATTAAGAATACTAACTGCCGGGTTAAGTAATTTTTAATGCCAGATTACGAGTCACATCAGCGGGCGATGCCAATTTGTTTGGCATAATTGGTTGGCGCTTGGGATTTATGGGGCTGTGGAACAAGTGGAAAATGCTACGCTTTTCTAGGGAATAGGTTGCCGCAGAACTTGAAACTAATGAAAACCTCTTGTTTCTTCGCAGAAATGTCTGACCAGGAAACAGAGCTGAGAGTCTCAAATGCAAGCAAGCCAACGCCAGCGGCAGCAACCAAGTCGTCCAAGTCCAAGTCCAAGTGCAGGTCAAAGTCGACCAACAGCTGAAGAGGAAGCGGCGAGAAAGGCGACGAGACCGCGGAGCAGCAGCACAGCCGGGAGCTGATAGAGCGTCACCACCGGAGCAGCACGTATTGTGTGTTTGGGGGTGCCTGGACCAAACTTCCGTTCCGCTCGGCACCAATCGCCGAGCAACAGGCACAAACAACTTACAACTTACAACAACCTTTAGTCATTCATTCGCACTCATTTGAGTTGGGATCGAACGAACGAACGAACAAACAATCAAGGCAGATAAGGATTCCCAAGTACGGAATCTCCAGAGCACAAGTCTACTTAAGGCGACAAGGAGGACGATAGCCACTTAAGATACTTTATTACACACAAAACACAAAAAACCCAACTGAAAGTAAACAAAAAACAAGACACAATCCGTAAACTGCAATCCGCGACCCGCAAACCAAGATGAACTCCACCACAAAGCATCTGCTGCACTGCACACTGCTCATCACTGTGATAGTTACCTTCGAAGTATTCTCCGGCGGTATTAAGATTGACGAGAACTCGTTCACGCTCGTGGATCCATGGACTGAATACGGCCAGTTGGCCACGGTTCTGCTGTACTTACTGCGCTTTCTCACGCTGCTCACGCTGCCCCAGGTGCTGTTCAACTTTTGCGGCCTGGTCTTCTACAATGCCTTCCCCGAAAAGGTCGTTCTCAAGGGCAGTCCCCTGCTGGCGCCCTTCATCTGCATCCGTGTGGTCACGCGCGGCGACTTCGCCGACCTGGTGAAGACGAACGTGCTGCGCAACATGAACACCTGCCTGGACACCGGACTGGAGAACTTCCTCATCGAGGTGGTCACCGATAAGGCGGTCAATCTGTCGCAGCATCGCCGCATCCGTGAGATCGTGGTGCCCAAGGAGTACAAGACGCGAACCGGGGCGCTCTTCAAGTCCCGTGCACTGCAGTATTGCCTGGAGGACAATGTCAATGTGCTGAACGACAGCGACTGGATCGTCCATCTGGATGAGGAGACGCTGCTTACGGAGAATTCTGTGCGTGGCATCATCAACTTTGTGCTCGATGGCAAGCATCCGTTTGGCCAGGGCCTGATCACCTATGCCAACGAGAACGTGGTCAACTGGCTGACCACCTTGGCGGATAGTTTTCGCGTCTCCGATGACATGGGCAAGCTGCGTCTGCAGTTCAAGCTCTTCCACAAGCCGCTGTTCAGCTGGAAGGGCAGCTATGTGGTCACCCAGGTGGGTAATTCCCTTCACTGCCCGTGGGCAATCGATTTGTGGGCAAATGAGTGTGCTTTTTGGGGAATTCTACGAACTTTCCCAAACGGTCTTTTATCAACTGTGACAGCTCAGTAAGCTCTTAACAAAAAGCCATCTAATTCTCGCACTTACGTAGACATTTCGAAAGGGGCTACTTCCTAGCTTCCATTTGTATGTTCTTGTGCCACGAGAATGAAATCACATTTGCCATACTTAGAAACAAGGTCACAAGGTTTCAACAACATGCCCATGCCCACAAATCGACCTACATTTATTAATGAATTTATGTATGGAAAGCATATACTAATTATCCTTCCATTTGCTAGGTGAGTGCGGAGCGTTCAGTGTCCTTTGACAACGGAATCGATGGCTCGGTGGCCGAGGATTGCTTCTTCGCGATGCGTGCCTTTAGCCAGGGATACACGTTCAACTTCATCGAGGGCGAGATGTACGAGAAGTCGCCGTTCACGCTGCTGGACTTCTTGCAGCAGCGAAAGCGATGGCTCCAGGGCATACTGCTGGTGGTCCACTCCAAGATGATACCCTTCAAGCACAAGCTGCTGCTGGGCATCAGTGTCTATTCGTGGGTCACCATGCCACTGTCCACGTCAAACATCATCTTTGCGGCACTGTATCCCATACCCTGCCCGAATCTGGTCGATTTCGTGTGCGCCTTCATCGCGGCCATTAATATCTATATGTACGTCTTTGGCGTGATCAAGTCCTTTTCGCTGTACCGCTTCGGATTGTTAAGATTCCTGGCCTGCGTGCTGGGGGCGGTTTGCACGATACCCGTAAATGTGGTCATCGAGAATGTGGCCGTCATTTGGGGCTTGGTGGGCAAGAAGCACAAGTTCTATGTGGTGCAGAAGGATGTGCGCGTACTAGAGACTGTCTAGGGTATTGTGGAACTGGAGGATGGAGTATGCAGGATGCAGGATGGAGCAGGAGGAGTCATCAAGTGCAGCCATGGTCATCATATCGCCCCTTTCCCCCGCAAAAAAAAAAACGAAACCAAAAACCAAATTAAGCAAGGCAAAAACAAAAACGAAATTTCGCACAATTTGGCCAGGCTCAGTGTGTTGTCCTGGCATTATCTGATTGATTTACTTTATTTGTACATTTTTGTTTAAGCATAAGAGTCACTCAACCACAACACCCACATACACCTGCACAAGACACACCCGCACACACGTACACACGCATATAATTGTTGTTTCGTTCTAAAGTCATGATCATACACAATTTTGCCAAAAAGAAACGAAATCAGATCATCATAGAAATCAGCACAACAGAATACAAGGGCGTCTGACCCAATGAACAAATGCAATATACAAACACGTCTTGAAGAGAGATCGATGAAAGTGCAACACTCACTAGAAGATACAACTGCAATACAACTATTGGGGCAATCACAATGAAGAAAACCACACACACACACACACGAAAAACTCTCCATTAAGTGTAATTTTATTATATAAATATCTATTTTTTTGTATAGTCCGTAGTGAAAAATGCGCTATATTTATAGAAACATAAATATTGTATGTACATTGTAGATTTATTATTACAATTACGATTATTTAAAAGAATGTGTACATTGATGTATTGTAAATTGATAATCTGTTAAATATCATTCACACCGAAACCAAGGTTATAAAGCAAAGTAAACTTGAATGCTTACACTTATGTACTTACTTGCGCGCAAATGTTGATGTACTTTGTGAACTGTTTGGCCTATGTAAATATGTCATTCACTCCAGGATCTGTGCCCCTCCAACCTACCCCCCGAGAGACCAGAGGATCAGGATCGGGCTTTTCCGCATTCTCTAGAAGATCTCTTCAACCCAGAGAACTCGTGGTGTGAATGATATGATCGTGATTTGTGATTTTCGAAGAGTTCCTCGATCTTCTTTCGCGCCTTCAAATTTCTTTGTTCTTTGTTTTTTTTTTTACTTTGGAGTACTCTATTTTAGTCATATTTTCCTTGTTTGCCTTTGTCATTCTGTGTAAATCTGTTATCGGTGCTTTGAAACCCACGCCCAAATCACACGCTCTGAGAGAATGGAACACGTGAGTTGCAGTCACCTCGTAAATCCCAAAAAGAAATCGTACACCGCGAAAAAGGATGTCGTGTCCACTCACATACACACACACACACACATAAAACTGTTATGAAAAAAGAACCAAATACAAAAACAATAATAAAATGTCAAAATATAAACGCATGTTTTTTGATTTCTCGGGTCTTGGGTTGAAAATGCGAAATTTATTTGAAAAACTCTAGAACCAATGCCCATTCTCGAAACTTCCACTCATTTTAGATGAAGTTGAAGTCTCTAGTCCTTGGCAAAAGATGCTTACGTACCTAAGAATCCTGGCCCTTAGCATATACCTATCTCACTTGTAATCGTGCATTTTGGCCATGTACTTAAAGTGATAAATAGCTAATAAATAGGTCTGGATATTGCCTGGTTTCTGCAGTTATCCGTTTTTAAAATAAGTTTGGATGACCCAACAATGAGTTAGTGCAGATCATTGGATACTATATTGGTACATTATAAAACATGGATGGGTAATACAGTCTTGGTGGATGCGAATTCCCTAACGATCATTTCCTAAAAGATAACAAACATATTAAAGCGAGTCTAAGCTAGCCGCTACAAAACGTGGCATCTGGGGACTCCTTTCTCCTCCTGCTCCTGCTCCTCTTCTGCTGCCCTTCCGTTCCACAAATGGGCATCCGCGCTTGCATGAGGTCCTCCGCAACCTTAAAAGAATTTCCGCTTGGGCGTGTCAAACGCCAGTCCCGACATTCTGCAAATTGAAATCGAAGTCTTGCATTGGGAACATATAAAGTAAAGGATTCTTGCCCACTTAGCCAACTTGGGTCCATTGAAGTCTTCCAGTCCGTTCAGATTGCCTAGCGGTGTGGCGGCGGCCTTCGGCTCCTCCAGCGTACGCTTTGGCGAAGCCGCCACTTTGCCGGTCGCTTCTGGCATGATAAACTTGGGCGTGTTCTCCTTGGAGGTCTGCGGCTCGTCGTCGCCGGTTTCGGACGTGATGTCAGCGTCTTCCGGCGCCTCCTCCTTGATGTCTTCGGCAGTTTGACCATCGCCCTCCCCGTATTGCGGAGGCTGATCCTTGCTGTTCATTGGATTGTGGCAATTCCTCTTGCAAACGCAGCTCTCGGAGCAGCCATGGTTGCCCACCAGGCAGCCGCAGCGCTTGGTGTTGCACTTCGTGCGACACTTGCAGGCTTTACAACGTTTGCCATCCTCTGTGACGGATGTGGAGTTCAGCGATTGAATGGATGCATTGCCCAATGACGTCACGTTGGCATCCTGTTTATCCGAAGACGTTGACCCCGCAACCTGGGGCTTCACAGTGCGGCTAACATCGGATGGAACCCTCTGCGGCGAAGTCGGAAAAAGTGTGGAACTATTAATTTTAAGAGTTCATGAGAAGAGCAACCTGTGCAGTTCAAACTCACCCTGGATTTCGAGGTGGATGGCACCCAGTCGGGATCGTCGCTGACATCGCTTAGTTCTATTGATTCATTAAAGTCCACTATCTGAACACTATCATCTAAATTTTGAGACGCAGCCTGGTCGGCCTTGGCTTTTGACTTCGTCTTGGCTTTCAGTTTGTCCAGCTCCTGCTGCAGTGCCTCTCGGCTGCTGAGCAGTTCTTCAAGGATCTGATTGCGTTGCTGCTCCGCCTCCGCCGGCGTCTGCAATTCAGCCGATCGCTGGTTGGCTGTCCTGATCAAAACGGCGACCTTTTCCTCGTACGCGCGCTGCTGGGCCAGCATCTGCTCTTCATGCTCGGATTGGACCAGACGGAGGCGTTTGCTTGCAGCCTCCCCCTGCTGCTGAGCATCCAGGAGCTGTGCGCGCTGCTCATCCAACGCTGTGCGCTGCTCATTCAAACTGGCCGCCTGTAGACGCCGCTGCTGCACCAAAGTCTTTAGGAGTTGCTTACTTACAGCCCGGGATTCGCCGAGGCTTTGGACGCCCTCCGCCAAGGAGCGAATGCGGCTATCGAGATCGGCGGGGCAGACTTTCTGCTGTAGATCGGAGATCTGGGCATTGCGCATTTCCAGCTCCTCCTCGAGATTCGCCAGAATGCCGGCCTGCGCCTTGGCTTCGGCCGGATCGTTGGTCTTCTCCTGTTGCAGCAGATGATAGTGATTGTTGATCACCGCCCGGTCCTCCATCAGTTGCTCCAAGCTGTGCTCAGCATCAATAAGCGAGAGTATGATTTCCAGTTCACGATCCACCCAGGAATCTGTCTGCGCCTGCAATTTCGCTGAGCCGCCGTGATCCTTGGCGTACTTATGACGCTGGGCCTGCGCAGATGCCTGCCGCTCGAGAGCATCCTTCAGTCGCTTGTTGGCAGCTAAGGCCTCCTCGCACTTGCGCTTTAGGACCTGCCGCTGCTTGGAATGCAGCGTCTGTTGGCGCACAATCTCCGACTGCATTTTGCGGTCCTTGCTCTTGAGTTGGGTGAGCTCCTTTTCGCGTACCATCTTCCATTGGCGGAACTTCTCGGACTCACCGCGCATTTCCCGGATGAGCTTCACCTTGGATTCCTTCATGGCGCGGATTTCGCTGCTTAGATTCTGAATCTTTTCACGCTCCTTTTCACGCATCTTCAGCATGTTCGCCTGCGTGATCAGCTTGCGACGCAGCTCGGAGATCTCCTGCTCCAAATGCTGCAGACGTTTGCGTCGCTCCTCCGCCAATTTGGCCGAAGCATCCTTGTTCTTAATGTTGCGCAGCTGATCCATGAGGTCTCGTCGCTCCGCCTCGAGGTCATCGATCTTTTGGTTGCACTGACGCAACTTGGCGTCCTCGTCCTCCGCCTCCAGCTTGCTAAAGTTGCGTATAATACGCTCGTGCAGCTCCTGTTTGAGATCCAGCTGGCGATTGATGTTGCGCAGTTCGCCGGCGAAGTTCAGTTGCTTGTTAGTAAACTCCTCCGAGTGGGAATGCAGCATTTCGTGGACTTCATCGCCGCCATTATCGCCCCCTTCCGATTGGGAACGACTGTTGAGCTGCTGGCGCGTCTCATGGCCCTGGGTCTCCAGCTCCTTCTGAGTGCGTTGCAACTCATCGTTCACTTGATCCACCAGCAGTGAGATTTCGCGCAGTTTATGGTCACCATTCGGATTTTCGCCACCGGCTGCCGCCTGTTCTCTTTGATCCAGTTTGCTTTTGAGCTCAATCACATGGCTGCGGAGTTTATCATGGGCTTGCTCGGCGATGTGGGCACGCATTTCTTTCTCGGCGAGATCGGCCAACGACTGATGAAGCTCTTGCTGCAGTTTCCTGTTCCTGTCCAGCAGGGTGCGCACCTGTTCCTTGACGCGCTGGTACTCGGCTGCATTGGCCATTGAACCAGCTAGTGACTCCTCACAGGGAATAGCACCCAAGCCAGCGGCTCCAACTGCACTAGTTATAGAGCTGCTCATCTTGCCGCCCGCCAAGAGCTCTACACGCAGCTTCTGGATGATGTCCTTCAGCATGTTAACCTCCGCCGCATGCGGATCGAGATTGACCACTGGCTTGTTTTTGATTTGCAGGGCTCGATCCGCGTAGCGCAGAGTGCTTAGTGTCTCTGCCACATTATAGTCAGCGGGACTGACGCAGGCAATCATCAACGTAATGGAGTTACCGCCTAGGGAGTCCTGCAGCAGACGCGTCAGCTTGGACTGCCGATAGGGTATGTAGCCGGCGGTTTGTCCAGCTGAGGATGGAATATACGAACTTTTAACAATGCTACAGAGAGATGTGGCAAATACTCACATCCCAAGGCATTAATCACGTTGCCCAGGGCAAGAAGGCCCTTATTGATGTTCACGCCCTCTTTGAAGCGATCGCCGCTGGCCAGGGTCTTTGAGCAGCGTTCAGAGCCAGCCAGATCTACCAGATTGAACCTGGATGTGGTGACGGCTTGTCTGTCGTTTGTTGGGGGAAAAAAAGAGTTATTAAGCATGCTAACGAAGGGATGGCGCCGCATACTTGCTGTCCAGCTTGGTGGCCACCAGCGTCAACGTGAATATCGCATGGGATCTGGAAGAGGTTTCATTCATGGCCGTGGCGGCCACTGCTCGTCCGGCGGAGCCGCGCATCAGATGATCGGTCACTTCCTGGGCGGAGTTGACTGCCAGCTCGGTGAGGCCCGGCATGACCACACGGTTCTGCACTTCCCTAATGTCTACGGTGGCCTTTTCCCGTTTTTGCGACGAAAAGAGGTCATAGAACTGCTCCTGGTAGAGCTCCACATACGAGCATGTGACAGCAAAACGGAAATCCTCCCGCATTTCGGCAATGGCTTGGAATATGTCATGAACGGCGCGCGGTATGACACCAGCATGATCATCCAGCACTCCATTGAAGGCCGTGCCCATGGTGTAGGTCTTGCCAGAACCTGTTTGTCCATATGCCAAGATTGTGACGTTATAGCCGTGCAACAGCTTCTTCATTTTGTCCCGCACACACGTCTCGAAGAGATCCTTTTGCGTGTCGTTAATGTCGAAAACATGGTTGTACGTATACGACTCATTCCTGTTCACCCTGACCTGTGGTGCTCCATCCGCCGAGCGCTCGACGGCAATCCGGCAGCCACGATCCAACTCGGACTGCACCAATGGGCGCACGCGCAGGGCCACAGCCACGGAGCTGGAATCCTCGCTGGACATCTGGGGGGTTTCGAAGGGACAATCATCATATACTCATCAACGCTCCACTAACCACTTACCTTCAGCAGGACAGCAGAGCAGCAGGGCAGCAGATCAGGTTAAGTCCCCGAATTGAGATGCAGAAAACCCCGCGAAAACTGTACAATCGGTTTGCGCTAAGAGCAACTTACAATTTTGGCTTGGTTTAGATCGCGGTGCAACGTGGTTCCTCCACGGGCAACCCGGTACACTCAACAAATTCGATTTTATGATCCTGGCCTAAGCTAATGAAATGCGACGCCAACATTCGAACACATTTTTGCGAGTATTTTCAAAAATGGCGTTGTTATCGATACACCGCAGTTGTCGGTCGATAAGTGGGGCTCAGCAGAGGTGCCGTTGTAGCCAGATGTCGATTGTTTTTGTGTGTAGTACTTACTGGCACATCTGAAAAAAAAATCGTATGTATGCCTGTCGAATGGTTGAAATATTTGGTCTGGCCGACTTGACAGAAAAAAAATGTTGCCTAAAAGTATCGCATTTAAGAAAGTACAAACTAACTACAATCTACATAGATTTATTCAAAAAAGAAGCCAACTCTCGTAATCTAGCCGTCTAGCCTTTTCCCGCCGATTTGCCAATAAGCGCACAAACCTATCGATTTGTTGCACAATCGGTAGGATCAACATTGAATTGAAGAAACCAGTTGGCTTGGCATTCGCAACAATTGGCAAAAAGGAGGAACTTGTCAGACAGCAGGACATGGAGGAAGTGGCGCCGCGGTTCAAAGTGCTCGAGGAGGCGTTCCACGGCAATGGGAACGGTTGCGCCAACGTGGAGGCCACCCAATCGGCCATTTTAAAAGTGCTGACGCGCGTCAATCGCTTCCAGTTGCGCGTCCGCAAGCACATCGATGACAACTACACGGAGTTTATGCCCAATCACACGTCGCCGGACATTTTCCTGGAGGAGTCGGCTTCGTTGAATCGGGAGATACACGACCTGCTCGAGACCGTGGGCTCTGAGGGGCTGGGCGCCTTGGACGAGGCGAATGCCAAGTTGGCGGATAGCGGCAGGCAGCTGCGCGAGATCCTTTTGGGTCTCGGTGTCAGCGAGCATATCCTTAGGATCGACGAGCTGTTCCAGTGCGTAGAGGAGGCTAAGGCCACCAAGAATTACCTGGTTATTCTAGATCTTGTTGGTCGCTTAAGGGCCTTCATCTATGGCGATGATTCCGTAGACGCACAGGACGCACAGGTGGCCACGCCAGAGGTGCAACGCATCTTTCAGGCTCTCGAGTGCTACGAGACCATCAAGGTGAAATACCATGTGCAGGCACATCTGCTGCAGCAGAGCCTCCAGGAGTGCTTCGATCGACTGGTGCAGCTGCAGTGTAAATCCTTTCCCACATCGCGCTGCGTCACCTTGCAGGTGAGCTGCGATCAAACGCAGCTGCAGGAAGTTGTGCAGGCCCTCTTCCAGGAGCCCTACAATCCGGTGCGGCTCTGCGAATTTTTGCTGGACAATTGCATCGAACCGCTGATCCTGCGGCCAGTGATGGCCGAGTACAGCGAAGAAGTCGATGGTGGCTCCTACGTCCGATTGTCGCTATCGTACGCCACCAAGGAGTCAAGCTCATCGCAGCTGCGCCCGAACTACAAACAGGTTTTGGAGAACCTCAAGCTGCTGCTGCAGACGCTGGCTGGAATCAACTGCAGTGTATCCAGCGAGCAACATGTTTTTGGCATTATTGGCGATCATGTGAAGGATAAAATGCTGCAATTACTGGTGGACGAGTGCCTCATACCAGCTGTACCCGAAACCATGGAGGAGTACCAGGCTTCCACGCTGTGCGAGGATGTTACCCAGCTGGAGCAGCTGCTCGTGGACTCATTCATTATCAATCCAGAGCACGATCGCGCTCTAGGGCAGTTTGTCGAGCAATACGAGACCTACTACCGAAATCGGCTGTTTCGTCGGGTTCTGGAAACGGCGCGCGAGATCATACAGCGGGATCTGCAGGACATGGTGCAGGTGGCACCCAACAACCACACTGCCGAAGTGGCGAACGATCCCTTCCTCTTCCCATGCTGCATGATCTCAAAAAGTGCTCAGGTAAGTTGCGCCCTGAAATAAAACGAACGATTTAACTACAGAACTCATTGAACATTGCACAGGACTTTGTCAAACTGATGGACCGCATACTCCGCCAACCCACGGACAAGCTGGGCGATAAAGAAGTCGATCCCATAGCCAGCATCATTTCCGTCATGCTGCACACGTACATCGATGAGGTGCCCAAGGTGCACCGCAAGCTGCTCGAGAGCATTCCACAGCAAGCCGTGCTGTTCCACAACAATTGCATGTTCCTCACGCACTGGGTGGCCCAGCATGCCAACAAGGGCATCGAAAGTTTAGCGGCGCTAGCCAAGACACTGCAGGCCACTGGTCAGCAGCATTTCCGAGTGCAGGTCGACTATCAATCCTCCATCTTAATGGGCATCATGCATGGTTTCGAGTTCGAGAGCCCGCACACATTGGGCTCTGGTCCACTAAAGCTGGTGCGCCAGTGCCTGCGGCAGCTGGAGCTGCTCAAGAACGTGTGGGCCAATGTGCTTCCGGAGACTGTGTATAATGCAACCTTCTGCGAGCTGATTAACACCTTTGTCGTCGAGCTAATCCGTCGCGTGTTCACGCTGCGCGACATTTCCGCACCGATGGCCTGTGAGCTGAGCGACCTTATTGACGTGGTGCTGCAGCGGGCGCCCACGCTCTTCCGCGAGCCCAACGAGGTTGTCCAAGTCCTCTCTTGGCTCCGGCTGCAGCAATTGAAGGCCATGATGAACGCCTCGCTCATGGAGATCACAGAGCTGTGGGGCGACGGCGTTGGCCCACTGACCGCCAGCTACAAGTCAGACGAGATCAAGCACCTCATCAGGGCGTTGTTCCAGGACACCGATTGGCGAGCGAAGGCCATTACGCAGATTGTATAGGCTTTATACTGGGGTGTTTACGCGTTTTTCGGAGCAGAGGGTAGAAAACGGAGTCTGAATTTGAAGATTACCATGATGTGTCCTTAATTATTGTTTGAATAACTTACTACAAATGCCAAAAGAAATATAATTTGATAATCTTTAATTCTCCGCCTGGTTTCACTTGCATACAGAGGAGTTATAATATCAGACCATATACTACTCCGCCCAGTGATGTCACTTTCCTATCCACAAAAGTCGCTCCATTCCGCGCGCAACGCAACACATTGTTTATCTTAAGATTTATTTAAATGAATAAAAACCACTAAATCACATTAGTGTGCCGCCTCCTGACGCGCTTGAAGAATGAGCACGTACAGCTGCTCAGTGAGCAGTCTGTGATCCCGGCCGTGGGTGACAGTTAGGATGCGTTGGGCCTCCTCCAAGTGGTGCAGTGCCTCCTTGGAACGGCCCTCGTACAGCTGGATCTTGCCCAGTTTCATGTGGAGCAGGCCCAACAGCGGATTCCAGGGGCCGTGGTATTTGCGAAAGCCCGGCAGCAAACGTTGCCCGTAATCCAGGGCGTCGGTCCACTTGCCCACTTCGATGGCAGCTTCAAAGGCCGCGTCGAGTGTCTTCACGTACCACACGTTCAGGGGATGGAATACGCCAGTCTGTTTGTCCAGACACACCTTGCACACATCGAGGTCTGCGAGGGAATCAAAAATAGCCTATAGCAAGGCGCAAATGTAATTTTGGTGCAGCTACTCACAGGCCACGTCCTTCATGTTCTCCAGATTGTGGCGGGTCAGAGTCATCGCATCGTTGAAGGCATTTCTCAGCTTGGGACTGATGCCTGCATCGCAACGCGGGCAGTTCGTGCGGTCGACAGTGATGCCCACACCGCAGTTGCGGTTGGGACACAGAGCAGACAGCATCTCCTTGGACTCCTTGGCATCCGTGCACTTGCTGCACACGCAAAGGAAGTAGTAGTGCTCCTTGAGGTCCAGACGCCTCTGCTCTGGCGTATTGAGCAGATCGATGTAGCTGATGAAGATCTTCGACCAGTCCAGGCACTCCATGTCCTCGATCGCGTGGACATGCAGCTCGTTGCCCTCAAAGGTGGCCACCGCATTCGGCTGGCAACTGTGATCCGTAATCGATACGCCCAAGTATATGGCCGTGGCAATCGAGTTCATCTCGGCGTCCAAGATGTTGAAGCCGTTGGTGATGAGCTGCAACAGCAAGAGCAGAGGAGAAAGAGCATGAGCTCTCGCGTATCTGTGCGCCGGGGAATGTGAACCGAAGCCCTTCTTCCTAGATCATCAATCGACTGGCAGAGCGCCAGGTGCTTAGATTGCTATCTAATTTGGGCCACCAGGAGCGGCTGCAGAGCCCCGCGGCTTGTTTTCTCATTTTGGTAGCAGCGTGGCAAATCTGTCAATCCGCTCCTGCTTGCGCGCACAGGTGTGTGCTCACTTACACGACCGTAGATGCTCATCAGTTCCGTCTTGTTTGGCACCGTGCTAGGACTATCGGCCATCATATCAGTAAGGACTGCGTGCAGCGAGTCCAAGTGCTCCAGCCGCATGGGATCGTTCTTGATTTCGGCGTAGTCTGGGGAATATTAACCGGGATTAGCAAGGATTTGCCGTAATAGTACGGCCGTTGGCCTACTCACGGGACATGAGATCGCGGAACTTGCGGGAGCCGTGCTCGGTGTAATAGCCACGGATCAGATCGCCGCCGTGCTCCAGGCGCAGGATCAGGCGGCAGAGCATTCGGGCAGCATCGGGCACAACCCGGGGATGCACCTTCTTGAGGAACGGGCATTCGTGCTTGTGCTGGGCCCAAGCTTGCATCTGGCAGGAGCGATGGCAGTAGGAGACATACCGGCAGTTCGAGCACTTCAGCACCTTAGTCCTGCAACGACGCATCCGCATCAATAAATTGCGAAATGGCCACATGACGGTACTTACGCCTCCAGGCAGTTATCGCAGCGCTCCAGGCGATACTGGGACTTCAAGACGAAAGCAAAGGGCTTCTCCGTAAGAATCCGCTGGCCCCTTTTGATTTGCGGCGCCGGACTCTTGGCGTTCTTCGATTTGGCTATGCATGTGGATGTGGATATGACTGCGGATGCGGATCTGGATGAACTAACGGTGCTGGTGGCCATTTCGCGCGAACGGAACAACAACAACAACGACTTTCGCCTGGGGGCCCGTCTCACTGACGACTGAAAATGAGCGCACACCTGAAGATCAAAAATATTGTTTCGAATGCTTTTTGAATATTTTGCGGCATCCGAATTCTATTTTTGGCCACAAAAACAAACACAATTTACGCAAATCGCTGGCAAACACAGGAACAACAACACCAAGGTGTTTTTGCGTATGCACACGCTGGCGTTGCCAGATCGACTGGAACCCATGCTTTCTACAGTGCGCACCGTGTATAGTTAACCAAGTAGAAACAGTGCTAGTATCTACTATCTAATGAGTGAGAAAGCTATATGGAGCAAAATGCAAAAGCATTTGTGCAAAAGAGCGTGTCAAGTTATGCCCAAGATTATCAAATATAGAACATATACGATTGCAGACAGTAATGCCTCCTTGCAGTGCACAGTGATGTGGGTTTCGGTGCCCCTGGGGGCTGTTTTAAGATTTATTTGTAGCAAACTTAGCATAGCATAGGGACAAATTGTGTGATCGACTCGAACGAACTCCTATGAGCAGTAAACGCGGGTAGTGGGAACGGGACTAACTAATTGTTCTGGGGCTTGGACCACTCCACGCTGAGGATCAAGTGGTCGTAGCCGTGTCCATTGAGGATCTCGATGGCGGCGGCCGCATCCTTGCGCTGCTTGAAGTGCACGTAGGCGAATCCCTTGCACAGTCCGGTGTTCTTGTCGCGCGCCAAATACATCTTGCTCTGCGGCCCAATCTTCTTCACCAGCTCCTCGAGATCCGCCTCGGTCATCGATTCCGACAGATTCGAGATCCTAATGGCGGCCGTGTCGTCGCGTCCGCGCATACCCAGCGCACCCTTTTGGCTGTCCTTCAGGAAGGGTGGCACATACTTGCCGGACTTGGGTGCATCCACGGCAGCAGCGGCGGCGGCCGAGGCCTTCTTCTCCATCAGATTGGTGTCCATCGCCGTGCCCTTGTACGGACAGTTGACCGACCAATGCTCGCCGTTGCAGATGCGGCATTTGGCAATGTTCTTGGTGGGGTCCAGCAGCGGATCGTTGGCCTTCTCGTCCTCCTTGGAGTTGAGGAACTGCATGATGATCTCCTCGGACACCATGGTTGTCTGCGAGTTGGGACCGGGCTTGTCGTTCTTCGATTCGCCGAATTTCGTCCAGGTGCGCCGCTTGGCCACCGTCTTGGGCACCACCTGCTTGGAGATTTTGTACGTGCGCACCACCTTCGTCTTCTTGTCGTCCTTGTTGTACTTGTACTCGGTCACGTACTTGTGCCCGTTCTCCACCGTCTCTGTCGTCGGAGGAAGTCCACCATAGTCGAGCTCCACCTCGTCGGCCCAGGAGGATTTGATCGTTTCAACGCCCGGCATCTGAAAGAGATTGAGGGCGCAGTGAGTGGGGGTGCACTGGTTGGTTGTTTTGGGGGCACTTACTCTGTTTTCCAACGCGATTTGTCTGCGAAATGGTAAATGCAAATTTCGCCACGAGTTAAGCGGATTTTTAATCAGCAACAAAAGAGTGTTACCCTTGCGCGGTCACAAAAACATACCATGCGTCCAAAAAATATACCTTTTTATACCATTTTGCTTTTACTAAAAATACCATTAAACATGCGTTTGTTTCGATATTTAATCAACAAATTGTAAACTGTATATAATTGTAAATACTAAATAACTAAATATCGATAGAATTAATTGAATAGATTTAAGAATGAACGATAGTATCATCGATATATCGAATGTAGAGAAGGGATCGAGAAGTTGAAGGAGAAACATCGTTAATAAAGAATATATAAAATTGTTACAAAAATCAGGTGTGGGGTATATCCCAAAACAGTTATAATAAAGCAAGACTACGATGGAATATAGTGTTATTCTAAAAAAATCAAAAACTGAGTTAATTGACATTTTAAAAGCAAACGAAGTTTATTTTGGCGAAGACGCGACTTTAGTTCAACTGCGCAACGCCGTTAAGAGTGTAATGGCTGAGAATAAAAATAAAACCATAGCGTCAAACCTAGTGAAAACCATAGAGGCAGATGAAGAACCAACTAATGTGACGATTCCTAAAAGTGAAATTAAGACGATTGGCGGTGGCAACGAGAATGTGCACGAGGATTCGGATGAAATTAAAATTTACGAGAAGTCAATAACTGTAACCGGTGACAGTGGCAGCATGCACAGGGAAGAAAGAGACAACCATAGTGTAGCGCCAAGCGGCAGCGTGGATGATGAAATACCTGGAAAAGATGATGAAATAACTACGAGAAATGAGGCAATAAGAAAGAATGAAATGCTAAACGAGAAAAAGCATGATTTATCAAGAGAGGCTGAATATGTACAGTTAGAGATGCAGCATTTAAACAACTTGGAAAACTTGTACCTAGCTCGTATGCGTGTTGCTGAGCTGGAAGCAGATTTTAAGTTAATGGAAGGAGGAGCAAGAACCGTGAGAAATGACGTCATTGGGATGAAAGACATAGAAGCCTTGATTAATTGTTTTTCGGGAGATGATGGCTACCCGATACGGCGTTGGATAAATGACTTTGAGCATATAATGAACACGTATGACGTACCAGATCAACGCCGTTGGATATTTGCTAGGCGTATGTTAAGCGGATCAGCAAAAGCTCAAATGATCAATGTGAACCCTTTAACATGGAATACCCTATGCAAGGAGCTGCTGGCGATTTTTGAACAAAAAGTGACTGCGTGGGACGTGATTAAACAGCTTGAAGCGAGACAAAAATTTCCTGATGAAAGTACGTTGCACTATTACATCGCTATGTGTGGCATTTCGAAGCAAGCAACGCTAGCGGATTCTGATGTAATTCGTGCAATTGTGAGTGGGCTCCAAGACAAAACAGGAGCTGCCACTTCTTTAGCCTTTTGTGAATCGTTGGATGAATTGCGCAAGAAGATAACTATATATGATAAAGTAAAGATATCTGATCAACGGGTGGCTGCTGCAAACGTGGATAGTTCGAGTAATGTAAAAATGATTAAATCAACAAACCTTCAGCAACGACCTACAGCTGTGCGTTGTTACAATTGCCGAAAATTGGGGCATATAATGAGCGAGTGCAGACGCCCAAAGAGACCTGAAGGTGCCTGCTTCAACTGCTACAGCCAGGACCACAAATACCAGGACTGCCCGAGGAAGAGGGGCGTCACTACCGTAGCAGCCATGCAAGATGGGGAACTATCGGACACTGATGACCTGGCAGCGGTTCAATCGGTTAAGTTATGATTTCTTTATGGTGAAGAGAGGTGTATTACTGTTTTAAGTTTATTTGACACAGGAAGTCCAGTAAGCTTTATTCAAAAATCTTTAGTTCCAAATAATGTTAAATTAAAATCTCAAAGAAGTAAATACCATGGAATAGGTGGACAACAAATATTAATTTTTGCAAAAATTGAATGCAGTGTATATTTTCATAAAAAAGCTTATAAAGTTAGTTTATTAGTTGTAGAAGACACATTATTACCATTACCTACCTTACTAGGGCGAGATTCACTTAAAATAATGGAAGTCCAATTAGTACATAAGAAACAGATAAATGCGGAATATAATTTTTCAAATAAAAATATTAATAACGACAGTAATAACAAGTTTTCTGCATCTCTTTTCACCAGTAAATATATAACCCATTACAATAAGAAAACTAATATAAATAATTCTAGTTGTTTAAGTAAAAATAAGTTGAATAACCAAAAACTAAATAATCAAAAGGATATAAATAGTTACCAACAAAGTAATCAATTAGAAGTAGAACAATTTTTTAGTAACTATGCAGGATATATTGAAGAAGAGTTAAAGGAACTAATTAGTGTAGGAAACGGATTCGGAAAAGATTATGAAGAAAAATGTAGTGAAATAGTAAAAACTCATTATTTAAGTAAAAATTTAGATTATAAAAAAGCTCCTATATATCAGATGACTATTAGAGTTACAGATACTACACCCTTTCATTGTTCACCTAGGCGTTTGTCATACTATGAAAAAGAGAAAGTAGGTGAAATAATTGATGATCTTCTTAAGAAAAATGTTATTAGAAAAAGTAAATCTCCTTATGCATCTCCCATAGTTTTGATTAAAAAGAAATCTGGTGAACTTAGAATGTGCGTAGATTATAGAGGACTTAATAAGCGAATAGTTAAAGATAATTTCCCATTACCGTTAATTGAAGATTGCTTAGAGTACTTAGAAGGCAAGATATGTTTTTCAATAATGGATTTTAAGAGTGGCTTCCACCAAATAGGCGTAGATTCACAGAGTGTACCGTTTACCTCATTTGTAACACCCCATGGGCAATATGAATATTTAAGAATGCCATTTGGCTTAAAAAATGGATCAGCTATTTTTCAAAGATTTATTACAGAAGTATTAGTGGACTTTATTCAAAACAAGCAAATAGTAGTGTATATGGATGATATAGTGATAGCTACCAAAACTGTAAAGGAACATTTAGAAATCCTAAAGAAATTATTAGATCGTATTAGTGAGAACAACCTAGAGATTAACCTAAAAAAATGTGAATTTTTAAAACCTGAATGTGAGTTCCTTGGCTATAAAATCAACCGTAGTGGAATTACACCTAGTGAAGCACACCTAGATGCTTTAAAAAATTTCCCTATACCGCAAAATTTAAACACCCTTCATTCGTGCTTAGGATTCTTCTCATATTTTAGGCGTTTTGTATTATCCTTTGCAAAAATTGCAAAACCTTTAACGGATTTATTAAAACAAGGAGGCCCATTTCCACTTAATGAAGAACAACTAGGAGCTTTTAAATCGTTGAAAACCGTATTATCGAATCCTCCAGTATTGGCTATCTTTAACCCTAATCGTGAGACTGAACTTCATACAGATGCTAGCTCGCATGGCTTTGGAGCCGTCCTTATGCAGAGACAAGATGATGGCAAGATGCATCCAGTATCGTTTTATTCAGGTAAAACTAATGCAGCTGAGTCTAGGTATCATAGTTTTGAATTGGAAACCCTAGCGATTATTAATGCATTACGTCGATTTAGAGTTTATTTAGAGCATAGGCATTTTAAAATAGTGACAGATTGTAATTCTTTAGTGCAGACACTGAGTAGGAAAGCCATAAACCCTAAGATAGCGAGATGGTCATTGGAATTGGAGAATTATGATTATTCTATAGTTCATAGACCTGGTGTTAATATGCCTCATGTTGATGCGTTGAGTAGACAAGTTCAAGTATTAGATGCACTTAGAGAAAATAGTGATAACGCCATAGAGTCCCTAGCGAAACCCCTGATGAGTAGTGAACATAGTGATAATACCGTAGAGTCCATAGCTAAATCCATAGGGAATAATAGGAACTTAGAGAGTAGAGTAGGAAATAGGAGATACATGCCGCATTGTGAAAGTAGAGATGAGACTCAGTCAAATATATCAGAAGACCATAATTTTAGCATAGAGGATAGTAAAGACAGCTGGGGTGGTGTCCCAAATGAATTGGAGTTTAGAGAAAAATCCATAGTAGAGTCGATTAAAGTAGTGGGGGTAGTAGGAGCAACACCTAGGGATATTGACCTTATATTGCAAACTGAACAAATGCGTGACCCTGAAATAATTAAGATAAGAACAGCCGTGGAGGAAGGTAGTTGCACTTCATTTGAATTAGTAGATGGCGTTATTTATAAAAAGAATAGTGACGAATCCTTATGTCTGTATGCTCCGAGTTGCATGGAAGAACAAATAATTAGGTTATCACATGAAAAATTAGGCCACCTAGCTGCTGAAAAATGTGTAAAGGATTTAAAGAGAAACTATTGGTTCCCAGCTATGAGTAGTAAAGTAGGAAATTTTATAAGAAATTGTTTACCGTGTATATTGCATTCAGTACCGAAAACCATTCATAATCGTACACTCCATAGCATTCCAAAGCCGTGTATACCTTTCCATACTATTCACATAGATCATTTAGGACCGTTACCAAGCATACATTCAAAAAGAAAACACCTCCTTGTTGTCATAGATTCATTTACGAAATTTGTTAAGCTATTTCCAGTAAATAGCACTAGTACTCGTGAAGCAAAAGATTCACTTAGTAGGTATTTTGACTTCTATAGCCGTCCAAAACGAATTATTTCTGACAGGGGATCTTGTTTTACCTCCCTAGAGTTTTCGACCTTTCTTCAAGAACGTGAAATAGAGCATATCAAGGTGGCTACAGGCGCACCTCAAGCCAATGGGCAAGTAGAGAGAGTGAACAGAATCTTAACACCTATGTTAGGTAAATTATCAGAGCCAATAGAGCAGGCGGATTGGTATAAGTTATTAAATAAAGTTGAGTTTGCCATTAATAATTCCATTCATAGTAGTACTCAAGAATCACCTAGTATTCTATTATTTGGTGTTAGTCAAAAAGGCCCTATAGTTGATGAATTATCAGAATACATTGAGGACAAGTTTAATTTAGAGCAAAAAGACTTAGATAGTATCCGTTTAAAGGCTAATAGGAATATACAGCACTCACAATATAAGAATGAGCAATATTATGCAAAGAAACATAAAGCCCCTCTGGAATATAAAGTCGGAGATTTTGTAGCTATACGAAATATTGATACAACACCTGGAGTTAATAAGAAATTCGCACCCAAGTATCGCGGCCCTTATAAAGTAAATAGAGTATTTGAAAATGACCGTTATGAAATTGTTGATGTAGATGATTGTCAATTAACCCAATTACCATTTAAGAGTATATTAGAACCAGCGAGATTGAAACATTGGAAAACCGTTGTAAACCATACTATAGCATTACTATTGTAGATCGAGGTCGATCATAAGTCAGGTAGGCCGAATGTAAACTGTATATAATTGTAAATACTAAATAACTAAATATCGATAGAATTAATTGAATAGATTTAAGAATGAACGATAGTATCATCGATATATCGAATGTAGAGAAGGGATCGAGAAGTTGAAGGAGAAACATCGTTAATAAAGAATATATAAAATTGTTACAAAATATAAATTAAAATGTTGCTGCGAACTATAAACTTAAGTACGTTAAATGGCACAATAAAAAGTTAAATGAGGAAAAAACTTATTATATTTCTGATTTTACAACTCTGCTTTCAAGATAAGCAGCTTTTTTTTTCCTAATTCTGCCCCAAATATACCAAAAAGGTATGTAAAATACCAAACAAACCGCGTTTTTTGACATTTTAGCATTTCCTTCAAATTGTAAACTTTGTTGAATTAAGTTTTATTTGTTGATTTACTTTGTGTTCTATTATCGTACATCTACAGAATTAGGTCTCTAGATTAATAATACATTCAGAAATTGTTCGATTAATAGATATTCAAGATTTGTGCGCCCTGTGGGTTGCGTTTCCCTAGAAAGCACGTACATATAAATAAATGCATCCGGATTAAGCAAGTTATTCACTAGCATAATGCATATGGCGCTTGAGATTAGAATAAGTATACGTTTTAAGATGGGTTTACAAGTACGAGTATATACAGCCACTCAGTCGATTGCAACAAAAGTTGGGGAATGAGTAATTTGGCATCAAAACATGTGAGGAAATAGGAAATGAAGCATTTAAATTGTGCTCTAGGTATTTAAAAAAGCATATAAAAAAAGGATAATATTGCACCTTGAAAAATTCATAAGTAAGTAAGTAAGGGGAATGGGAAAATACAAGTCTCACTTACATTACGACTATCATATACTATTGGAGCTTACGTCTACATATGTATAATATTCTGCTTACTACTGGACTTCAGTTCCATAACGTTCACTGACTTTTCATTGCTGGTCCGTCCGTCCGCACATGAGTGATGTACAAACCAGGAGATTCTGGGAGTACATTGTTCAGGAGTGGTTGTAGGGCCCGTAAAACTCGGGCTGTCCCGGATCTCACGCCAGCCAACGCAACTTTTGCAGCTCGATTTGGCCCTCCAGCGTCTTGGCCAGGTAGATGACCAGCAGCTGGATGAGGGCGATGCCCAGGGCATTGCCGGCAATCACGTACAGATTGTGCTCGGCCCAAACTCTCACGATCTCTATGCAGCCGCTGGTCCAGATGCGTTTCCTGGCCTCCGGAACGGGCGCCTCTTGGACGCCGTAGCCGCACATGATGTTCACCAGGCCGGAGGATATGTCGGTGGCATTGATGCAGCAACTGTAGGGCACTCCACACTTCTCCACCGACGGCGAGCTGCAGTTGAAGTACTCGTTTTTGCCTGCAATTAAGATGGGCTGTTAATACGAATTTCTAGCGATTCAACTCAAGTTCCCTGAGGCTTTGCAAACATTTCATGCGACTCCCTAATAGAAACGCAACGAATGAGACTTCCTGCTTCCAGATGCATATGCCTGGTGCATTTGTATCAGTGAATTGCTTGCGATGCTCAGTGATTCACGCAGCATTAACTCACTCCAGTCCTGGTAGCCCGAGTTGCTGAGGCCACAGCACTTGAACTCCTGCTGGGCAAAGTCAATGAAGTTCTGCAGGTCGGGATCGTCGCGGTACGAGTGGATTATCTTGCCCGTGAACTGCTTCTCCAGGAAGGTGTTCATGTACTGCGGGCAAACGAAGCAGATGATGGCTGTTGGGCAGATGAAGAGAGAAAGTTAATGACAAACGACATCCACGAGGGCGTGACTCACCGATAGCCATCTCCAACAAGAAGAAGAGCAGCAAGCACAAGGAGTAGAACTTCAGCAGGAAGGTGTTCTCGCGCAAAGCGCCCAAACAGCCAGAGAAGCTGACCAGAAAGATGACCATGCCGGCCAGTATCATCACCAGTGAGATGTTGAGGAAGACATCGTAGAAGTTCTCCAGTCGCACTGACCCGTTGGCCTCCTCCCACTTGTCCTTGAAGGCGTAGACGCCAATGCCAAGGAGCAGGCCGCTGAATAGCCAGAACACGAAGTTCAGCAGGAAGATCATGTACTTGACGCACTGGCTCACGTAGGTGAAGTGGTGC
Source organism: Drosophila yakuba (assembly GCF_016746365.2). Classification (NCBI taxonomy): domain Eukaryota; kingdom Metazoa; phylum Arthropoda; class Insecta; order Diptera; family Drosophilidae; genus Drosophila; species Drosophila yakuba. The sequence goes on along the minus strand of NC_052526.2, from coordinate 5,954,504 downwards.
GGATGCATCACCTCGTGCACCTCGATGCCGCTGTAGCCATGTCCCCCGGCCACGCCGACGCCCCCGATGCCAGCGCCCTGATAACGGTAGTTGCTCATCCTCAACCTTTAACCTGTATTTCTATCTGTATCTCTATCTGTATCCTTATCTTGAACCTTAAATGCACTCTATGTGCACGGTATGATTTCACTTTTCACCCGAGTCTCGTTTATCCAATCCGCAGCGATAGTGCCAGTAGCAATTAATTAATCGATCGCTTAATTAATCTATCTGTATTTATCTAATCTCCGTTTAATAAACACAACGCTTTTGCACGAAAAACAAAGTGTACAAACAATGAAACACTATCGGTTGGCTGCGTATCGGCTGTGTTATCGATAGACGATAGTCGCGCACAGCTGTTCGCAACTACACTGAGCAGCAAAACTGCGCAACAAGTTGAGCAAACTTTCTGCGACACAAACGCAAATTTGTTTTCTGCTTAAATCGCGATTTGGCGCCTTCACAAGCAAACGGTTGGCTGTGTTGGCCAGTGTAGTGGGCACTCTATCACTATCAGTATCACTCCGCAAGCGAAAGCCATAAAAATTGGAAACCAAATCGTTTCGGCACTGACCTTTGAGCCGCTGGTACAACGTCTGGGCTCGTCGTGGATGGCTGGATCCCAGCCATTGCGCCACATATGAATCAGTCGATCGAGGAGCCCATGCAAATCTCGGGAAGAGCGGACTTGGTCACTATCGGGCACTATTGGCAATTGGAAATCTTGGAGAATCGGGAAACGATAAGCAATCGTTTCTGCTGATAACGCAGCGAATACAAAACACTTGGCCCGGCTTATTGCTGTTCCAGTTGCAGCTAGTGCTCCACTGCTCCACCATGAACATCCTGCTGCGCTTCATAGTCTTCTGCCTGGATCCACTGGGTCTGGGCCGTCGCTTTCTCATCCGGCCGGCCGTCAATCTGAGCTGGAATGTCTACGATCGCGTCCGCAGCAAGGCGGACGAGAAGGTGGGCACCGTGCGGGAGCTGGTCCTCCGGCTGGGCCTGATCGCCTTCGCCGTGGTGCTCATCATCTGGCTGGCGGTCTTCATGTACGCCGCCTTCTACTACGTCTACATGCCGGCCATATCGCACACCCGCCCCGTCCACATGCAGTTCAAGTGAGTGGTGGTAGCCCCTAATCTGGAGGTACTGCACATCGGCTGGCTATCTAAATGGTTCCATAAATACAGTCCTAATCTGCCAATTTAGTACTTTGTTATCGCGTCATTGTCAAGTTGCTTGATTCATAGTCAGCCGTTCTAGACTTAGTACCCTTAGTATGTGAATGCAAATAATATCGTTGAATATATCCCACAGAACCTGCTTGGAGACCAGCACGCCCTGCACCTTTCCGCACGCCCACGTCTCGCTGACGAAGAAGCAGCAGCTCCTGATGGTTGGCCAGGCGTACAAGGTGATCGTGAACATCGACATGCCCGAATCGCCACAGAATCTGGAGCTGGGCATGTTCATGGTGTGCGCCGAGATGCGGGACTACGACTCGATGTTGCGTGGCCACTCCTGCCGCTCGGCCATGATGCGCTATCGCTCGCCACTGATACGCATGATCTCCACGTGGGCATTGAGTCCGCTGTATGTGCTCGGCTGGAAGGAGGAGTTCCAGCAAGTGCCGGTGGAGATATTCTCGCGCTACCTGGAGGAGCGGCAGCATCCCATTACGGATGTCTATGTGGAGATACAGTCGCAGAAGATCCAGTTCTACACGGTGACGCTGCACATTGTCGCCGATTTTACCGGCCTGCGGTACATCATGTTCAACTGGCCAGTGCTATCGGCCATAGTGGGTATGTTGGCGCTTCTGCTCTCTTGGCTATGCATTTGGAGAACGCCCGCTAATCCTATGCGTTTCCCATTTCCTTTTCAGCCATTAGCACCAATCTGTTCTTTATACTGGTCGTCTTTCTGCTCAGCTGGTACCACTGGTCCGACGCCAAGTGGCTGCACAGCATGCAAATCAAGTACGCCCGCCTCACGAAGTCGCTCGAACCCGGCGTAATCCTCTCCAGAGCGAGCAGCCTGCGGGATGACGACGATCTGGTTGCCTACAGTGATAAGTCCGACATTGCGGACGTGGGCGGTGACACGCTGAGCGACGTGGATGCCGATGATTTGGTGTTGGTGAAGAAGTCCGGCAGCGGCAAGCGGGAATCGCCCGATGCACTGCGTAAGCGTCAATCGAAGAAGACCACCGCGGACCATTGAAAAGTGAAGGAGGTGAGATGATATCATATGAAATGAGATGCGATGAGACGAAGGAAGGACCACCATTTACCACCGAAGGCTAGACCACCGCCCATGCGACGCTTGAGCCAAAGACTAAATAGATTTAGGACTAAGTTAGTGAACACAGCTGCCAGCTGAAGTATTCCGGCGGATTAGCCCACAGAGCTCTGCTTGTGCTTCAAGCAGCCAACACTAGTTCGACATTAGCTGGATGTAGATGTATAGATGTATAGGTATTATTGCCCCGTATATACACTTTTATGCTGTACAGAAGAAGCTTTGTACATTGATGAACTTGCCATTTCCCTGTACATTACTCGCAGTTGGGAACTGCATTCCACTGAACTATGTTACCATTGCACTAAGCTTAAGAAGAAATCATTCCATTTGAGATGAGATTGTGTATATGAATTTTACACTAATTAAACTGTTTCTCTTGAGATTTTCCAAGCAACATAATCATCTTTAGGCTTCAGCCTCGTCCTGGCTCCTATTCTTCTTCGGTGGCGTTCCCTCTGGCTCCCAATCCGCCTCCGGATCTGGTGCTTCCGGCTGCGCCTGCTGTGCCTGCTGCCAAACAACGTCGTCGTCGAAGAGGTACATGTTCAGCAAGATGAGCTGCGTGCTGAGCACATTGCCCACGTTGACCAACTTCTCGCCGCGATCCTTGTACGCCAGCAGGGCATCCTCGGCCGTTTCTGGGCTAGCCACTTGGTAGTAGCCCTGCCGCTGCCTCTCCCTCATCGCGCGTCTCCTGTCCATCGAATCCAATTTCCGGCTCACGTTTTCCGCCACCGTACGACCCCTACGCACGTAGTTCCTGCGAAAGCAGGGCAACTTGTGGAAACAGCCACAGAGGCCGGAGAACTCCACATGCAGGAACTCAAAGAAACTGATGCGATTCTCCTTCTCCGCGTCCCTAATGGTCTTGGCCAACGTGAAGTAGTCGTTGATCAGGGACACAAAGACGTTGATCAGCAGCACAATGATGACGAAGGCCAGCACGCCGTAGAGTAGAATGCCCAGCCACTTGCCGCCGTGGAAGAGCTCCGACGGCTTCACCTGAGCACTGAAGCCGAAGGAGAAGCACATGCACATCACCATGCTCTTCACAAAGTCGTTGAAGTTGCTGCTGTTGTTCCCATTGATGGTGACCACCGCGAAGCAGAAGCCAATCAGGAAGATGACAATGGCTATTGCGGTGCTGGCCACCGCAGCCCACGCCGAGTAGAGTGTCCGGGTGAACAGCTGGAAGACACTGGAGAACTGCAGCACACGCCACAGCCGCAGCGTGGTTATGCATATCAAGATGCCGATCGTGATCGTGGTGAACTGATGCAAGCGCGATGGTCGCCGGAAGTCGATGAACTCCATCTTGCTGGCGCCCTCCACCTTCTTCATCATGCTGGCCACCAGCGACTCGCGCAGCACCACCAGCACCATCACCATCAGGTTCACCAGGAAGATGAACAGATCCAGCTTGTTCCAAATGCTCTTCAGCAGGTGCGGCTCGTACCACAACTTGACCGCCAACGTTTGCGAGAACAGAATGAAGACCACCACGTAGATGAGCAGGGCCAGTAGTCCCGTGTAGGGCATCTGGTCCACGTCCTCCAGCAGCTTGGCGCTCTCCACCTGCACGTCGGGCACAATGCCGCCGAAGGGCGTCTTCTCCACGCGCAGCGTGCAGATACTGAACAGATTCACGTCCACGTTGTACAGCGTGAAGTCGATGAACACCGCCGAGGTGTTCAGCGTCAGCCAATGGTACTCGATGAGGTAGTCGATGACCTGGCGAAGATGTTCCATATGGATTTCTGGATTAACCATGTTACTAAGTAACCACGTACCTTCATGCTATTCGCCGCGCTCCTGGCCAGCAGACTGACGTAGCCCGCCAGCTCCGGATAGCTGTTGAGCGAGCCGACGTGGTTGAAGTTCAGGAGCAAGGCGTCCAGGAACTCGAAGCTCAACTTGACGGGTATCCAGGGCTCGTAGATGCGCCAGTACTTGTCGGCGTAGTGGAGTTTCCGGTACGGCAGCTGCCAGTCAGGCATGTAGTGCATTTCGGAGAACTTTGGCGTTTCCAGGCCAATTTCCGGATTATCAACGCGCAGCTGGCGCAAGCGAATCACGCCCAGGAGCACCGACTGCTCGGCGTGCACCCAGCCGGGCGCACTGCCTTTGGTGGAATTCGAGTTGAAGGCGATCACCAGCGTGGACTCGATGAAGTCGAAGAGCTGATTGAGGAAGTACACCTCCTTGAGGCCCGTGTAGTCCGTGTGGTTGTACATGAGCAGATCCGTGATGCTGCGCGTGTTGTGGTAGAGCGTCTGGTCGCGCGTCACCAGCACCAGGCACATCAGGCAGAGGAAGTACTGGCCGTAGGTGAACAGGTCCAGCGCGATCATCTTGTACTGCTCGTTGAGGCTCCAGTTCCGGTAGCGCGACGATAGCATCAGATTGGAGCGCTGGCTGCTCAGGCGCTGCTTCAGGAAGTCGCGGCGATCCTCCTTCTCCTGCTTCTCATCCTTCTCATCCTTGTCACTGCGCGGCGGAATGTAGATGCGCGGCGGCCACAACATGCGGTCGAGCGAGAGGATCACGAACTTGATGGGATCTGCGATGAGGTACTGGAAGATCAGCACTATCACCATGCTGACCAGCATGGTCTTGAACTTGACGTCCTCGTGCTTGAAGCCCGCGAACACCGCGATGGCTATCATGCAGCATATTATGATGGCCACCGTGATCGCGAACATCGCCCAATGTGCTTTTTTCACTCGCATTTTAAACTTTTTCGGTTTTTGAACTGATATATTCGTGATTCTCAGGCGTTTCACTGGATTTTAATCGACAATCAACTCGTTACGTAAGGCAAAAGGATTGCTTTAGACTGAAACACGAACTTTTCAAATTTTCAGTTTTCAAATGTGTAACGTACTTTTGTCAGCATATGGGTTAATTTGAAAACTCTTGCGACACGACATGGGCTAAACGGCTGAGTCTCGCGCATTTCGCTGCGAACGGCGAACGGCATTTGCGGGCAAACGCGCGCTGGTCACACTAGCAGCAAAGTAAAATAAAAAATAGTTTTATTTAATTTCTTGCGAGCGAGCCACAATGATGACGAACGCCTAGCGCGATTCACCAAAACGACCAACTGCACCGAACCCAAATCGAAGCGAAATAAACGAAACGACAGGAACTTACGGAGGAGCAGGTGGCCGCCAGTTAGAGCAGCACCGAGCAGCGGCAACCATGACGATGACCGCCTCGGATAAATACTCGTACCAGCGCACCGTGCTCTGCCTGGCCCGCGTTCTGGCGGGGATTCAGCCCACTCCCTGGGAGAAGGTACATGTCCGCCTGCCAGCAACCCCACCCCACACCACACACCCCTGCCCCCCTGGCAATCGACTTTTCGCACTGACCTTGAGCGGCGGCCATAAAACAGACATGCGTGGGCGCCCAGGGGGCGGTGGTGCGGTGTGATGGGGTGGTGGGTCGGTGGGGCAGCCTTGCCATTCGCAGGAGCCCCACTCCCACACAATGCCAACTTCGCGACAGTGTCATTCGAGTATCAACGGTGCAGCGAATCTTCTGCTCCAGCTGTTGCTCACTGAAATGCTCACATGAGAGCCACGAGAGTGATGATTCAGAAGTGCCTCTCATCACGGGCACGACGGGAGTTGTCTTCACATCCATGGAGCTCAACTCTCAGTTGAGCTGAACCTATTAGTGAGCCCACTGCTGGAGTAGCAGCACAAAGATTATAAGCTGTGCGAGATCACTGAGTGCACACATAGGTCGTGGCATAAGTATTATAACATGACTAACTAATCTATGGCTTCTTCTTGCGCCCACCCGCCCACAGGTGCAGACCCTGTTCCGGTATTGTCCGCAGGAGAATGCAGCCGGAGTGTTTTGCCTGGACACGCGGGCCCAGGATGCCGTGATTGCGCTGGGCATCTACTTTCTGGAGAGCGGCTGCCAGCACGAGGGCCAGATTGTGCCCTATCTGCTGCGTCTGGCCAAGTGCCTGCCCAAGGCCGTCTGGATTGACGATGCGCGAAGCACAAAAGTCGAACGTAAGTCCTTGCTAGTGCTGGTTTATCCTGGTAATAACCATTGCCATCTTGCAGGCGTGCGCATACCGTCGGCGGAGAAGTTCAGCTTCTGTTTGAACACCCTGCTGTCGGACATAGCGGCCAAATGTCCGGATTGCCGCGAGGAGATCATCCTCAATCAGGTGGAAACGCTGAGCGCTCTGGCCAACATAGTCAAGTCGAGCAGAGACAGCAGCTCGGCGCCGCCGCCCATTATCCTGTGCAAGGCGACGGTGCCGCTGCTCTTCGGCCTCGCCCGTTCGATGGGTCGCTATGCCAGCAACGATCCGCCGCTGCTGTGCCGCATTTTCCCGCCCGAGCTGCTGCCCATCCAGAAGAGCGGTGGCCGCGACGGCACCGGCTCCAACAGCAGCGCCAGTGGCACCTGCGGCGGCTCCTTCAGCAGCAGCGAGCGCTTGGCGGCCACGCATCACTTCCGACCCATCATACCGCGCTCCATGTCCGGCAGTCTGGCGCAGGCCCAGAACGCCAGCTACGATGATGGACGGCAGCGGTCCGCGGGTGGTAAGCCCAGCAAGCCCTCGCTGCACAGCTACTTCTCGGTGCCGTACGATCCGCGGACGCACTTCTTCACCCGCTACGGCTCCAGCTTCAACCAGTTCCCCAATATGCGTGTCTGCGAATCGCCGACGAAGGGCGGCCCACGACCGCTGTATCGAGTGCCACCGTTTCCCATCCAGCATCTGCAGACGATATTCGCGGTGTCCAAGAAGCTGCTAACCAAGGACACGCTGGAGCATCTCGATGAGCAGGCCAGCGATATATTCTCGCTGCACCAAATCAAGGGCTATTGCTACAAGAGCTTCTCGGAAACGCTGAACCTGGTGCTGGTCACCTTGCTGCGGGAACTGCTGCAGCATCAGGTGGACCTGCCGACGCCGTTCACCAAGGATGTGCAGGAGTTCGTGAAGCGGCTCTTCCTCAACGGGCAGACGGAGCTGCAGAACAAGCAACAGGATCAGGAGCGGGAGCGGCGCGAGGAGAACGGCATTGCGGTGGTCAACAAGTACAAGGTCAATGTGATGGCCAATGCGGCGTGTGTCGACCTGCTGGTTTGGGCCATTCGCGACGAAACGGGTAAGCGCAGATCCTCGCCGTGGAGCGCAGCGATCTTGAATTCCGGCTCAACGCTACGGCATTAATGCAAATGCGCAATGCAAATGCAATTGGCAATCCAAGCAGCAACTCATTGCAAAACAGATCGAAAGAGAGAGGGAGGGAAGTAGCTTGAGTGCCAGCTAGACGGAGAAAGTCAGATGCCCAAGTTCCATACTCCACAGCTCACAACTCATGGTCATGTTAGAACACTTGATGGTTTCCCAATCACTCTCACTCTAACTCTATTCTCTATAACTTTCGGTTGCAAATGCGATTATTGATGAGTGAAGAAGGAGGGTAAAGAAGCTACTTCCTTCTGGCGGAGAACATTCACCCAAGATCCCAGCATCCAGACATGGCATCCATTGTATCGCATTTAAGTTCGACATCTTATTGTTTCGCGGCGCAGAGGCTGCCCCTCTCTCTTTCCTCAGTTAGTTTTAGTTAATTTGCGATAATTTCTTTTAGTTTCTTATAGTTTGTTTGTATTGATTTTGTTTTTTGGTGGCCGGAACCCGGAATATGGTTCAGTTGACGTCGACTATAATGTGCCATCCCTGCAGAATGGCTTGCAATTTTTATTGAAGAAAGGTCAAGATCCAGGCAGTGTAATCCCCAAATAGTTTCGATTCTTGCACCCACAAAACTGATCGTTTTTTTGAGGGGGGAAACCATTTGAAACAGCTTTCTTACTAATACTCCAATTGAAAACACAACAATCTCGTTTCGTTGCGTTTCGTTTTGTTTATTTTCATTTCGGTACACTTCGATTAATTGGCTTCTTGTATGCGTGGATTCCCTCTTAACTGGACAACTTACTCAATATTTAATACGTCGGTTTTGTGGTTTATTGTTAATTGCCTGGCCAACGTTCGCTGCATGCTGCAACAGCTCCACACCCACATCCTCATCCTCATCCACATCCTTCTGATCCTTTTTCTCGTTCCTCGTTCCCTTGTTTGCAAACTGCCAAACGCTGCCACTGCCGTTTAATAATTCAAACTTGCAACTGCTCCCAAAAACAGAGGCGGACAAGCTGTGCGGTCGACTGTCGCAGAAACTGAACCTGGAGCTCAGCCACAAGATCGTGATGGATCACATGCCGCTGCTGATGGTCTGCCTCGAGGGACTGGGCAAGCTGGCGCACAAGTTTCCCAACATTGCTGGCACCTCGATCTCCTATCTGCGCGACTTCCTTGTGGCGCCCAGTCCCATTCTGGGCAAGCTCCACGACCATGCCATGCAATCGCTGGCCCAGCAGAAGAAGGAGAAGGAATTGACGCCCTTCAAGATCGCCGTCCAGCACTCGGACTCCCGAACGGCGGTCGTCATCTACGGCGATAACCAGAAGCTGCCTGGCAGCGGCACCGGGCGCAGTGGTCATGCTGCATTCGAGTCACTGCGCGATGCGGCCATCGAGAATCTATCGATCGCCCTGAGGGCTGCCCACACACTGGACCAGTTCTGTGTGCCGGCTTTGGTGGCCAACGTGTCCAATCGACTCTTCACCGCCGAGAAGTCGGGCAGGTGGGTGCAAATGCATATCATGGAATATCATTGGACATCATGGGCAATAACTAACTCATCGGACGTTCCATGTTTCAGTGAATCGCAAGGCGAGTGCCACAAATCTAATCTGGTCAGCCTCAACATCATTGTGATGCTGGGCCACGTGGCCGTGGCGCTCAAGGACACCTCGAAGACCACACAGAACATCCTACAGTTCTTCATCCAGCGCTTCTGCAAGGTGCCCTCGGAGCAGAACGCCCTCATTGTGGATCAGCTGGGCTGCATGATCATCTCGCAGTGCGAGACGCATGTCTTCGATGAGATCATGAAGATGTTCTCGCGCGTCACCGTGCAATCGGCATCGTTGGCCTACACCTCGGATCCGGAGCACCGCAAGCAGTTCCATCACGTTTCGGATGCGGTGGTCAATGCATTGGGCAACATAGCGGCCAACATTCAGGGGGATGCCGAGATGCTGGAGCTGTTGGGCAAGCTGCTGGAGCTGTTCGTCCAGATCGGTTTGGATGGTGAGCGCAGCTACGACAATACACCGGGCGCCCAGAAGGCCAGCTCACGTGCTGGTAATCTGGGCATGCTGATACCGGTGATTGCGGTACTGGTGCGCCGCCTGCCGCCGATCAAGAATCCCCGCCAACGGCTGCACAAGCTCTTCAAGGACTTCTGGGCCTACTGTGTCGTCATGGGCTTCACTAACGCACGCCTTTGGCCAGCCGATTGGTACCAGGGTGTGCAGCAGATAGCGGCCAAGTCGCCGCTGCTCATCTCGCAGACCGCTCACAAGTCCGACATGCGGGAGCTCAACTACACGCTGGCCATCAAGAGCGACTCGGTGAACGAGCTGCGCAGCCAGATTCTGGTGCTGCTCGAGCACACGTCGGACAATGTGGCCACCGCGATCAACAAGCTCTCCTTTGCGCAGTGCACGTACCTGCTGAGTGTCTACTGGCTGGAGATGCTCCGCGTGGAGAATGCGGATGAGCCCAGTCTGGAGCCGATCATGAGCTACCTCTGCGACACGGCGCTGCAGCGGGACAAGACGGGCATCTGGCAGTGCGTCAAGTGGTAGGCATACTGCGTTTGCTGCTAGACTATGACTATGTGTGTGGCTAACCCATTCATCCTTGTTATTTAGCGTTGCGGACCAGGTCTTCGAGAAGTTCCGCAATGTTCTATACGCCCACGACGAGATCCGCGAAAAGGTGCTGGAGTCGCAGGCCACCCTGCTGCTGGTCTACTTCAATCACATCCACAAGCCCATCCAGGTGGTGGCCGATCAGTATCTCTCCTTCCTGGTTGATCGCTTTCCCCACTTGCTCTGGAATCGTCGCGTGCTGTGGTGCATGCTGGACATCCTGCAACTGCTGGCCTACTCCCTCAGTCTCGATCCCAACGAGGAGACGCCCACATTGCGCGTGGTCTCGACGCCCTACACGCTGCAGTTGATGGACTCGCTGCCGGCGCGAGAGCTGCGCCTCAAGGACTTCGCGGATCGGTGTCAGGGCATTGTGAACGAAGCCATGAAGTGGGCGCCGCGATCCACGCGCTCGCACCTGCAGGAGTACCCCAACCAGATACCCACGCCCGTGCTGGCGCACCACAGCGGCTTGGCGCTGGCCTTCGACTCGGTGGTGAGCAGCAGTGCCCTGCTCACGGGCACCATGAGCAAGCGGCCGAGCTGCGTGAACTCCGATACGCCGAGATTCGTGTCGGTCTTGTGCCTGCGCAGCAAATACGCCGGCGAGATAAGCGGCTTGTTGTCCGTGCTCAGTGAGAAGGACAAGGCCGGACTGGCGGATCGACTGGTCAGCGATGTGTGGGAGGCGTGTGCCGAGAAGAGCGACGCCCGTCATCGTGGCGCCCTTTGGCGGGCCACTGCCTATCTGATCATATGCTCGGAGATCAGCCGCAAACTGCTGCATGCGGTGGCCAGTTCGCAGCTGGAGCTGTTCACCGAGTCGGCAATGGAGACGGCCGTTGAGTGCTGGCAATGGGTGCTGACTGCCCGCCAGGATCTGGAGCTGTGCTTCATCCAGGAGATGGTCAGCGCCTGGCAGACGACATTCGAGAAGCGCATGGGCTTGTTTGCGTGGGAAACGGAGGTCACCAATCCCCTGGCCGCCTACGAAGGCTGCAAGCTGGTCAGCAAGCCCATACTGATCGCACCGCATCTGATTTGGCTGCAGTTGCTCTCGGAGATGGTGGACACAGCCAAGTATTGCAACCGGGACAAGGTGGAGATGTTCTGCCTACTGCTGCACCGATGTCTTCCCATTCTCAAGAGCAGCAAGCAGAACCGTCAGGTGTCCACCGTTGGCTGTCGCTTCAAGCTGCTGCAGTGCGGACTGTCGCTGCTGCAGGGCAACACCATTCCGAAGTCCCTCTCCCGAAATATTCTCCGCGAGCGTATATACTCCAATGCGCTGGACTACTTCTGCGGCCCAACCACGTGTCCAAATCAGAGCAGGGAGCAACTGCTGGAGGACATCATGATATTGCTGAAGTTCTGGCAAACGATGCGCAGTGAGAAGAAGCACCTGGTGACCTCCGAAGTGGGTGACTACGATCTGACAAATGCCTCGGTGAGCTCCACGCAAATGCTGGCCGTGCGCAATAATCCGGAAACGGCTTCACTGATCAGCGGCAGTGGCCTGGCCAACGACTATACGCGCTCCATGAGCGCCAGTGGCAATGCGGTGGGCATGGGCGTGGGCGCAGCTGGCGGCGGGAGCAGCAGTGGCTGGTACAACACCATTCCGCACTCCACGTCCACGCTGTCGAAACGTTCGAATCGCTCCAAGCGGCTGCAGTATCAGAAGGACTCGTACGACAAGGACTACATGAAAAAGCGCAGCATGATCCTTGAGCTGCTGGCCGTCGAGCTCGAGTTCCTCATCACCTGGTACAATCCCAATTGCCTGCCGGATCTTATGGTGCCAGGTGAGTTTAAATCACAGACACCCTTATTTCACATGCTTATCATTTACCCAATTCCCCATTGCCTTTGCAGGCGAAGAACAGATCACGGAGTGGCGCAACCGGCCGTACAAGCCGAACGTTTGGCGGGACTACGCCCGTCTCGCCTGGTGCTACAACCCGGCGCTGGCTGTCTTCCTGCCGCAGCGGATCAAGAACGCGGAGATTATCGATGAGGAGGTGTCGCGCCTGGTCTGCTCCGATCCCATAGCGGTGTGCCACATACCCGAGGCGCTCAAGTACCTGTGCACCACCAAGAACCTGCTGCTGGAGAGCCCAGATCTGGTCTACATACTCTCCTGGTCGCCAGTGACGCCGATCCAGGCGCTCGCCTACTTCTCGCGCCAATATCCATCGCATCCGCTGACCGCCCAGTATGCTGTAAAGACCCTGTCCTCGTATCCGGCGGAATCGGTGCTGCCGTATATACCACAACTGGTGCAGGCACTGCGCCACGACACCATGGGCTATGTGGTGGAGTTCATTAAGAATATATCGCGGCGATCGCAGATTGTGGCGCACCAGTTGATCTGGAACATGCAGACCAACATGTACATGGACGAGGATCAGCAGCACAGGGATCCCAATCTGTACGAGGCACTCGATCAGCTATCGCAAAGTATTATCGCCTCGTTTTCGGGTGCCGCCAAGCGATTCTACGAGCGCGAATTCGATTTCTTTGGCAAAATAACGGCCGTCTCCGGCGAGATTCGCTCGTTTGCCAAGGGCATTGAGCGGAAGAACGCATGCCTGGCGGCGCTCAGCAGGATCAAGGTGCAGGGCGGCTGTTACCTGCCCTCCAATCCGGAGGCCATGGTGCTGGACATCGACTACAGCAGCGGCACGCCCATGCAAAGTGCGGCCAAGGCGCCGTATTTGGCCAGGTTCCGCGTGTATCGTTGCGGCATCACGGAGCTGGAGACGCGCGCCATGGAGGTGTCCAATAATCCGGTACGCTTCTCTCCTTCCCCACATGGAACATTCCACATAGGCTTGGCTTTAATGTTTGGTTTACTCGCAGAACTCGCAGGAGGACGCCAAGATGACGCTGGGCGTGGAGTCCTGGCAGGCGGCCATTTTCAAGGTGGGCGACGATGTGCGCCAGGACATGCTGGCCCTCCAGGTGATCACCATCTTCAAGAACATCTTCCAGCAGGTGGGCCTCGATCTGTTTCTATTCCCCTACCGCGTTGTGGCCACCGCTCCAGGGGTAAGTCCTCCTTGACCACCTAGTCTTATAGTTGGGAACCCCAATTCATGTTTGCCCTGACTGATTCCAGTGCGGCGTAATCGAGTGCGTGCCGAATGCCAAGTCGCGGGATCAGCTCGGCCGACAGACGGACAGTGGCCTATCCGAGTATTTCCAGCATCAGTACGGCGACGAGAGCTCCAAGGAGTTCCAGGCGGCGCGCGCCAACTTTGTCAAGTCGATGGCGGCCTACTCGCTGATCGGTTATCTGCTGCAGATCAAGGATCGCCACAATGGCAACATCATGATCGACAAGGATGGCCACATCATACACATAGGTAAGCCAGCCAACGTGGTAACTTATGCCACATCATACACATCAACAGCTACAATATCGATTCATTTGCAGATTTTGGCTTTATGTTCGAGTCCTCGCCAGGCGGCAACATCGGCTTCGAGCCGGACATGAAGCTGACCGACGAAATGGTCATGATCATGGGCGGCAAGATGGACTCGCCGGCCTTCAAGTGGTTCAGCGAGCTGTGCGTGCAGGCCTTCCTCGCCGTTCGTCCGTACCAGAACGCGATCGTGTCGCTGGTATCCCTGATGCTGGACACTGGGCTGCCCTGCTTCCGCGGCCAGACGATCAATCTGCTGCGGCAGCGGTTCGTGGCCACCAAGAACAACAAGGAGGCGGCCGCCCACATGCTGGCTGTCATCCGTAACTCGTACCAGAACTTCCGCACGCGTACCTACGACATGATTCAGTACTACCAGAACCAGATACCCTATTAAACCCAAACACCAAACCCCAACCGCAACCCAAATTGCAGGCGGCGCTTCGTATTCGTTGTTCGTTGTTGGCCAAAAGACACTTAAAAAGATACACTACCCATAGCTCCCAACTGGAAATCTGTGAGCCTGCAAGCAGAATGTAATCCCGTATTCCCATCCTTCTATCCTCTTATCCGTATTATTAATGTTTTGTTGCCGTATTCGTATTCGTATTCCTTAACCCGTATTTTCCGAGTGTGTGTTTCTTTTTAATTTCGCGTACTTATAAGATGTTGAACTTTTTCCAAGATTTTACGACGCATATATACGTTATACAATATTTATAAATATTAAATCAATTATAGGGCAATATGTTATATAATGGTAAAACAAAACAAAACAAAGAAACGTATTATTAAAGGGAAGTGGATGTCGTTTTTGGTGGTTCCAATAAATAAAAGGTTTTCCTTGAGAAATTGCATATTGAAATTGATGCGGTTTTTCTATTATATTTATTATATATTTTTCTAGCATATTAGGATATAAATAAATATTACAATTAAATAAAATTAAAACGTCAGTGAAATCAAATACTGAAATTTAATTTTCAACGGTCGATAACAATTGCATTCGATTACACCCGATAAAAAGTGGGTAGATTTCAGTATTAAATGCCATTTCTGGTATTTGTGACCGTATCGCGCTTATATCTGTTCGGTAGTTTTTTGCGATTCCTCCGCACGGTCACACTTTAAAGTCGGACTAAAAAAATATACAGATCTTTTGTTGTAAGTAAAAAACTCGAAAAGTAAAATAGAAGCAATTTGGCGAAACACGCAGCTACTAAATAGTGCCAAAAAGTAACGAACAAGTGACCCCAGCAAACGGGAGCTGTCCTAATTTTCGCCCCACACTTTTTTTTGTGCGAAGCGAGTGTGAAAGGTACATATATATATATACATATATACGGAAGCAAGGTGTAGCAAAAGACGAAAAAAAGCAGCAGAGCGTGTTTGTGTGTGTGTTGAGTAAAAGAAAGCAGTCGAAAAATGAAACGCATGAAAATGTCACGAAAAGCGAAGAAGCCAAGAGAAACGTATACATGAAAGCGCAAAAACACAAAAGGCGAACATAATATTAATAATTTTTCGAAATAAGTGCCCATGAGCACCGCTCTCTCGACGTGTGCCTGCGTGTGAGTGTGCGAGTGTGTGTGTGTGTATGTATGTGAGCGTGCGTTCCGTTCCTATTTTTTTTTTCACCCCATGCGTGTTCTTTTTTTTGTTGTGTGTGCGTTTGATTTGCTGAGGAAATGGTGGAAATTCTAGAGAAATGAATACTGGAAAATTGCGATTTATTTTTTGTAGTACATTGCACACACGCACACACCAAAAGGCGAGGAAATTGCGTTACACAAGCACACCCGCTGCCGGCGTCGCTGCCAGCGTCTCTGCCCAGAACCTCCGCTGTGGTGAACAAGTGTACGTGTGTGTGTGAGTGTCGCGTGTCTCTCTGCGCGGGTATGTGTGCCTGTGTGTGTGGGTGTGCGTGCTTCAATAATCTAATAAATTTTTTTTCGAGTGTTGCAAGCCAGCGAATTGAAATAAAATAACAAATGAAACCAAAGTAACAAGAAAGTAAATAAAGAAATTGTTGCAGAAAGCAAACAAACACACACGCGAAAAACGAATCGAAACGAAAACGAACAAAACTGCAGCCAAACTGCGCCTCTACGCCTGCGTCGACGTCGACTGCGCAGCCAGCGCACAGTGGAACAGAATTGCAAGTAAGTGGACCACAAGTAAACCGTCCCCATTCCCCATTTTCACATAGTTTTGTTTCTAAAAACGTTAAAAGTCCGTAATACTAGGGCAAATAAGTATAGCTACAGTATGGCCCCGACAGTGGACAGTTCTACATGAAATTACCCACATTAAAACATTTAGTTGTTTGATAGATTAGCTTGGAGTACATTATAGTACATATGCTTTATTAGCAACTGAAGACTGACAACACGTCCCCTTCCCTTATCACTGTGCGAATATATCCCCTATATCCGCACAGTGATAAGGAAAGGGTGGGTAGCTTATGCACTGCGAGAGATCTGTGCAATATAAGTGCGTCAAGTGGTTTGTCGGTGGATCGGTGTGACATTACTCATCCGAACGATAATTGATTGAGCAGTGAAAGATATGCACGTAGCAACACGTTTTCCCCACATATCAGTTAATATTCTATCTTTAATCCTGCTATACTAGACATGTCACTGACAGTTGACATGCTGCATGCGACATGTGGCATGCGGCCGAGTGGAGTGACTTACACATTGCGCAGTGCATCTGACAGTGTCCCCACTGTGTTTGTTTCTGACACGACGCACTGTGCCCGAGAGTCGCGGCGTCTATAGCGTCTATGGCGACGTTTCCATGAAATTAGCAGTCTGCCCTGCCTGCCGGTCAAAGGAATTTAAATTAAATAAGGCGAAATTGGTGCGAAAACTCTTTGTGTGTGACGTTGCCTCCTCTTCTTCTACTTCTTGTTGTTGTTTTTGTTGATTGTTGTGGGCTCGGATCGCATATCATTATTTTGACTGCAAAGTGCAACGTTTGCATTGCAAGTGACATTGAAAATGACGAAAGCAAGTAAACAGCGAAACACCGAAACACACATGCGTGAGATGTGCGATCTGGTCTATTGTTCGCTCTATTTTCTTGACCGTCTTCCAAAAGACAGTCAACATTCGGCAAAGGTCACACTTTGCAGTTCACAAAACAAGTGTAAAATATCAATTACTTCTTTGCTCCTGGTGTCAATTACATTCTGGATAGCCAATTTGACAATCAATTCATTTTATTCCTGATCTACTTAATAGTGAGCACTATTATTATTAGCCCGTTTTGTGGCGCAGTGTTTTTGAGGTTTCGCTGTAGGAAAAAATGCCTTCGCAATAAATGTCAGGCTGCACGGTGCAAGGGTGGGCCTAGAACGAGAGAGAGGCAGCACGTATGAGAGATAGAGCGAGAGAGAGACACGCTGCACGCTATGCGAGGGCACGAGATCCGCCCACTCCCACCTCCGTCCCCCCTCTCGACAGCGCCCAGGCAAAGGCACATGCACACCAACGCCCACGAACCTTGCAGGGGCACGCACACTCGTGCACATCCATGCCAGAGTTGTCAACTTCCTGTCCACGTGCCCCACTCTCGCCTGGCAACTAAACTCCTCCCACGTGAGCGAAACACGATTGCGGAAAAGTGCAGGGCAACAAACACACGGAGCGACAAATGAAAGACTTTTCAAGTCGCACTTTTTCGTGGCCCAGCTGTTTCCCTGCCACACACCCCCACACAGACCTTGTGTTGCGGTGGCAACACTTGTGCAATGTGGCACTGTGTGTGCGTGTGTCTGTACGTGACGATGTCCTTCGCCTGCGCGTGACATTCCGATACTTTGTACACAGTATGCACGCGGCACAAACGTCTTATCGATTATTCCATTAGTCATCGTCTTCTTTTTGGAAACAACTCAACTGGCCGCTTGGAGAGTTAGAACATCATACTGTCACTTAAAATGCAGGCACTATTAAATGTTGCCTTCCCATCGAAATGATCGTTTTTGATTAAAACGATTAGAATCGAAAGCGCGAGCAGAATATTAATTTGATGTGCTTATTAACCTGTATTTGGTGTTGGTTTTGCGGTCATTTTTACCCACTGCTTGCCATAAAAACGCAGCTACAGGATTTAGATGAGCCAAAGCAGCTAGTGCTTGGCAAAAGTTACTTATTTCTGCAATAGTGGACACTGAGCTTTTTGGCGCGAAGGAGGCAGGGCTGACATAATTTTGCAGTCGGTTATCGATTGCAGTGGGATTGTGGCTTTGACAGGCAGTGTTGTAAAGCGGCGTGGCAGCAGCACTAGTTGCGTAGCGTCTCAGTCGCTGCGCGGTCGACTTCGCCTGCGACGGCGACGTCCTTGCTGCGCTCCTGTAACTGCTCTCTCTCTGTATTTCTCTCGCTCTCTCTTTGCCAGGCATTTCTGGGCATTTTCCCCGGACTCTCTCTCAGTTTTCCTCTGCCTTTCCCGTGTGGTTCGTCAGTAGAGTTCTGCCAGCAGCGGGCTCAAAATCAATGCAAATTTTCGCGCCGCCGTTTTCCACGCTTTTCACAATTATGCTCGCTTCCCAGCCGAGCGGTTTGACTTACTTTACTTTCAAATACTTATTTTAGTTGCAGAAACTGGTTTAAAGTGGTAAAAATCAGCTGATTAGCATTACGTAATTGCGTGTGTGTGTGTGTGTGTGTCACGTGCATTGCTCTCCCAAGCGTGTGCAAGTGTGTGTGTGCGTGGGTGCTGCATTTTCTCCGTTTCATTTAGCCGGCAGCCGAATACTTGGAAGTGGAAAACCCCTGTTCTTTTTATTTTTCTTTGAGTGCGTTATGCTTTTGCTACTACGTCATTGAAAATGTGTCTCCACAACTGCAAAGGACGTAAGTTGCGTAGCGGAATATTTACTCCATAAGCAGGACTTTCAGTTCACTTAAAGGTGTTAAAAGCAAAAGGCTAAAACCCTAATAAAAAAATCCCCCTTAGAGTAATCTATTAGCACTTTTCGCTGTCTGCTGATACCATCGAACTGGAAGTGTCTTATTGTTCTTGTTATTGTTTTCAAATTATTTCGAAACAATGGAATGAAGTGCAAAATAGGGAAAAGATTTTAAACTCCCCACACAGACACATATGTACACTGTTGCGTTGAAACGATAAGATTATGATTGGGTTCTTTGTTGCCCGATTCCATATATATGAAAGTACAATGTGTATATCATTACTTGATATTGTTACTCGGTTCTGGGTTCTGCCATTGATACTGGCTAAAGGGAGGCAATATATAGAAATGACTATAGCATAATTGAGCCGACAGGTATTACAAATGCGAATGGGTAGATCAGTCAGTCAGTCGATCAGTTGTTCATTGGATAGACGAACTAGAAATACTCTTTAACAACTATGTATGCTTGAAGTGGTCAGTTCCCACAGGGCACACAAGTTTCTTGAAATAAGTACTTACATATATAGTTTGAAAGTGCTCAGAAACAAGTGCTAGTCACACAAACAAGCCAATTAAATATTCCCTTCAAATGTGAGAGCATATTTATTCACTTTCAAACTAAATAAGTGAAAGAAAATCGATTTTGCGTGTTCTAAAAATGGGGTTTCCCCTTTGAACGGAAGAACAATAACTTAACCTGCATATTTGGGTGGCTAAAAAATGTGAAAAACCAACTGGGGGAAAATGGAAAGAAACCACCAATGGCAATTTATACGCTCGATTCGAACGTTTCTTTGGTTGTGTGTGGCGCGTGTATCAATAAATAAAATCAACTAAAAATACGTGTGAAAAGCACGCGAAAATAGCCGGCAATCAGCAAATGAAAAGGAAAATGAAAAGGCGAATGGCTAAAGGAGAAAAGATAAGGCGCGGGGATAAGCGGTAGGCAGCGGGAAAATTATGACGCGTTTGCGACTTTTGCGCGAAGGCGTTTGGACCCAGCGAACCCCGCCCCTTTTGCCAAAAATAATCGCCATCGGCGGCGGCACTTTCTTTCTGCGAAACTCACGAATGCAGGCGAAAATAAAAAACACAGATCGTTGCGAAAAGGGTAAGGAAAAGTCGTCTGCACGCAGAGCTTCATTTCAAATTCAATTAAGGGACATCAAGGCAGTTATTGAACTGCCAATATAGTTAAATGGCTTTGGGAAATCGAATCCGGTCGAAAAACATCCATGCAAAGCACTGCCAGAAAAATTCTACACAATTTGTGGCAATTTAATATCATCAGAGATGTTGAGCTGCAGAGCTGTAGCATATTAATTTGATGTGCTGATTTAGTCGCCAGATTAACATGAGAAAAGTGAAACATTCGAAGAAGAGATGGCCTTCGTCACCAGCTCACATCTCACTGCGCCATTCCGCCCCCGCATTCAACACCCCCACCCACCCCTTTGTCGTCCGTCTTCTGGTGCTGCCAAAATGTTTGCCTTGACGCTTTAACCTTGATGGATTCGCTTTTGTAGGCGGTGGGTGGTGTTTGGGGGGTGTGTGGGTGGTGCAGAAGTGTTTGCTGCCAGAATGCCATAGCATACTTTCTAGAGTGCGGCCACAAACACACACAACAACAGACACACAGGCACACACACACACCCGCAAACATGACACCCCTCTCGGGTGTGCATTGATTTTTCTGTTTTCCTTACTTTCCGTACATTTTAGTCATCTTTTTTGGGTTGCCAGGCAGCCGCAGTGCTCACAAAAGGGTCCTCCTCTGCCCTCTGACCCCTCGGATCGATAATTTAGCATCATTGAGTGAAATACAGATGGCGATGGCGATGACGCTATAATTCCTTTGATATTTACATGGCCCAGAAGCACTGGCACTTTGCGCTTGTATGCCGCTCATCATCAGCTGCACATTTGGTGTTCGTTTTATTGGGCTTATTAAAGATGTTTCATGTTTGTGCACCCTCAGCCCTTTTTGGTTCAGCATTAATTACGCGAATTGACTTAGGCCGAACACGCAATTCGCAGGGGTCAGATCCAAGTGACCTTCGCCCCCCTCTGGCGCGACTAACTAACTGTTTGCTACGATTTTGGCCAAGTCAGTCGAATGAGCTAATTGAATGAATGGAAATGAGATTGCGACTCACACAAATGTGAAAAGCCTGCGGTGGCTGGTGGAGCACGGTGGAAGGGAGGGGTAGGGGGGAAATTGGAGAACCTCTTCGACGCTGCGGCGTTTTGTTTTGTGGGTCAAATGGCGCGGCAGTCGCATGACGACAGCCACGAAAATGAAACCTACGAAGCGTCCTCGTTGTCATCGTCACAGTCATCGTCGGTGTGTCGCCACGCTCTCCACTTCCCTCTCTCTCTCCTTCTCTCTCTGCGCCGCACTTTGACCCCTTTCCATAGCCAACCTCCCCGCCCTGCAATTGGGCTCCTGCTATTTACACTTTGGGCCTATTATTTATGCCCTTTGCAGCGGGCCACTTGGATTTTTAACGACGACCTTTGCGGGCCATAAGGTAACTATTTTCCATTTCCATTGGAAAGCGATTAGAAAACTCATTTTCATCCTCACACAGAAGAATCCCTCCTTTGGCTGCCCCGAAGTCTACTTACTTTTGCTGTCCTTTGTTGTACTTGAATTTATTGCATGCAGTTTGCTCGCTCGCGTGGTGGAAAGTCATAAATTGGAGTCTCTCCACCACCCCC
The DNA here is from genome assembly GCF_016746365.2 of Drosophila yakuba. Lineage (NCBI taxonomy): Eukaryota > Metazoa > Arthropoda > Insecta > Diptera > Drosophilidae > Drosophila > Drosophila yakuba. Next base: position 5,933,249 of record NC_052526.2, on the reverse strand, counting down.
CACCCCCTACCGCCACCGACTCCCAACCCCGTTCCTCTACGCCGCCCTTGCCGTTGATCTATTTCAAATTAAATGGTGTCATTGTCAGGCGGGCAGTCTCTTTCTCTCTCCGTCTCTCCCTCTCCCTCGTCCTTTTTCCCCAGTTGCAGGACACTTTGTCGAAGGTCTCGAGGGAGCGGGGAGGGGAGGTGTGGTGTGCTATTGGATTTGGGCTGCTCAGACCTGCAGCTATATTCCATACCATACCATACCCTACTAGCGTGGCCTATTCGTGCGACAGGATTACATTAGGGAAACCCATTTGGGGAATTGCAGTGGAAAAGCGTATGCCACTTGTTGGCATGGACCTGCTTAAATAGAGCAGAGTTTTCAATCAGATCAGTTCAGATTGCAGTTTGTGAGTTTCTGCGGGGCAGTGGCCAGGTCACTCCAAGTGGGTCAATCAGTGGCGGCCACGCCCTAACCTTTGCCCTCCCCATCCCCATTCCCATCTGACTAAGGCAACCCCAAAGGGAGCCCAGTTTGCTGCTTGGCTTTCAGAAGTTTTCTTGCTTTTCTTCTGGCCAGCCGGCTGTTACAGCTTTGATTAACATCTGTTTGCAAATTACGGGGCAATTTATTTTGTTGACACCGTGTGGAAGGGGGAGGGGTGGGGTGGGGTGGGTGCTATTTGTTAGTTAGCCACTTTGCCTCACCGATTTGCTTGCAATTTACAACACAACTAACTGCCAATTTCTCTTTCTTTTGTTTCAGACTGCAGTGACGGCCGTCTCTTTCTCGCACCTCGTTGAAGAGCTGCCAATGGGAAAAGGAGCGGATTTTCCGACTTCAAGTGGACTGAGAACTTTGTGTATTTAAAAACAACATACAAAATAAACTTAAAATAAACAAAAGAACAAAAGCTGTTGTGCAACTATGAGAAAGTCAAACAAAATTAAACGAAAAACCGCGAATTCGACCGAAATGCATATGTGTGTGTGTGAATGAATCGGTAAAATACAACAACAAAAACCCCCCCACCAAAAACATTCGAAAACTAAACGGAAAACGCGAAAGATCAGGATAATTAACCTAATAACCCATCCGAATAAATTAAGAATTTGAATTATTTGCAATAAGATTTTGTTGAGTGATATATATATATATATATTTTTTTTTTTGTTTTTTTGAAGCATTGTATGGAATATCTTGCTAATTAAATAATAATTTGAATAATTGCAGCCAATGAACAGTTACAGTTATAATTGCTGAGCCGTTGACGAGTTTGTGTGCTTGAAAAGAAAACCGGAAATACAGAACTAAAGTTGATTTCATTGCAAAAATACTCAAACAACACTGCTGCATGCCAATGGCCTTGCAGTGCAGTAAAAAAACGCAGCAGCCGAAGAAGAAGCTGTAAAACGTGGTTTTTTTGACATACTCGTTTTTTTGTAGTGGCAATAAAAACCGAAAACGCAGCAAACCAACAACACCACGACCACGGCCACGAGCAAACGCCAATCGAAGCCAGCCAGCTACTAATTAGTTGACTTAATCAATTCAGAACCAAGCAGAAGCCAGGCGCAAACGAAAGGGGTTAAGTCCAAACAAGGAGCACCACCAAGGAGCAAAGCAGCAGCAGCCGAGCAGCAGAGGCATCACAGGCGTTACGATGAGTGGTCGTCCAAGAACTTCCTCCTTCGCCGAGGGCAACAAACAGTCGCCGAGTTTGGTGCTGGGCGGCGTCAAAACATGCAGTAAGTATAGATTCATCCCCCCCTTCAAACTCGTACCTTCAAACCTCGAAGGATCCAAATTCCTAGGGTATGTTGATCCAATTTTAAACAGCCTAAGCGAATTAGATGTTTGTTACTACGGTGTAGGACTAGCGACTTATAAGAGCTCACAGCAGTAGGAGCAACAGTAACAGTGGCACAACATTGCAACATTGACCCTATACCATTCTCGCATTTATGGTTAAATTTAAAAGATATATCAACTATTAAATCGAACAGCTTAAGATGCACTTATATAGTTAATCTGGAGTGTTTTTGTTATTTTTTTTTTGTTAAGAAAGTTCTTTCTATTTGTGCTGCTGTTTCACTGTTTCAGAAAACAGAGCAACATGTTTATTTCAGCAAATTAATTAAGCAGCCTGTTACCGTAAAGTGAAATAAAAGCTTAATTGAGTTGCTTTATTTGTTAGATTTTGTGTTCTTGGGTAATTGAATTTTATTACTCAGCTGTTTTGGGCACACGGCTGTTTTTAGCAGTGCTCGATACGCGAAAAATGTCATCGTATTATCAGTGCTTACCCCGCCCGCCCCCCTTTCATCGCTTTTGCTACCACCTGTGTTAAATGTTAAAAGCTTAATTCTTAACAGCGGCTGCTTAGCAGAATCCTCTCTCTCTCTCTGCTCGTTCCATTTGCTCGCACTCATTTACTCTGCCGCTCTCTTGTGCTCTTCTTCTTCGCCAGTCAATCGATAAATATGTCCAAGTATTCGCCGTCGCCGTATTAACTTCGCCGCTCTTTCTCTCAATGCCGCTCTCTCTCTCACTCGCTTGCTCCCTCTGCCTCTTTTTCGCCGCATTTGCTGCGCTCGACTTTTGCGCTGGTATGCGTGTCTGCTGTTTTCTGTTTAATTCGCCTTTTTTTGCTTGGATTCCGCAGCGAAAACGGCAAATTTTTAGTAGCACGAAATTCGTGGCGAGAAGAACGCTGAAATCGAAAAAACGCGCGCCACAAATTAAAGTTAAAAGTTAAAAAACAATAAGAAGTAAAACGTTTGAATTTGCCGCTCTGCCGCTGGTGCTGCGCTGCCTGCGTCGCTGCCCCCCCCGCTGCGCTGTTGCTGCTGCGAATTTAGTTTCAATCGAGATTCACTCGCTGCGAGTTCGAGTTCTCTGCTCTGCTCTCCGCTTCGCATTTGATACCCGAGTTTGCACTAAATAAAGCAGGAAAAAGCGCTGAAGAAAACACGAAAAACGCGGAGAAAGAAGCAGAAGTATAGCACCTCGAAAACGTCGCTGAAAAGGCGAAAAACGCGACGAAACTAAGCCAAAAAAGCAAAAACAAAATCAAACCAACGTCACTTTAATTTTGTTCTGTGCCCCCGTGTGTGTGTGTGCGCGCGAGTGTGTATGTGTGTCAGTGCCCGTGCGTGTGTGTATCGGTAGCTGCTGCGCTGCTGTCGACAGCGCGGCGACTGCTACGCCGATAGCGCTGCAGAAGTTTTTGCGAGCAGAGAAACAGAAATAACAAAAGGAAGTGGCTGAGGAAAAGAAGGTCAACAGTTGAAAACTTCAACCGAAAAACCCCATAAACCCACCAACCGACCTACCGACCGACCACCCCAGCCACCCACACTCTCTTCGCTGCTCTCGGCGACCGCGGTAGCGATAGCGGCTTCGACGTCGACGTCCAGCGCTTTTCACTTCTCCCGTTCTTTGCCTCGCCGTGCCTCGCCTCGCTTTTCTTCTCTTCACTTCACCTCGATTCAACAGCGCTTTTCCGCTCGCCAACCTCATCGAGCATGTTGATCAACCGCGGCTCCCTACTCGAAGGTAAATTCCCAACAACAAAAATAATAATAATAATAACAACAGTTGCAGCAGCATCAAAAACAACACGTAAAATAAACAACAAATTGCGCGGAAATCGGGGAAAATCACACATTTCTACGGTGCACTTTGACCCCAATTACCCCAGCAGTTTCCCAATTGCCAATGGTTTCTGTAGAAAATCAAGCCAACAGATTGAAATCCAATAGCATCTGTTTTTTTGCGCTGTTTAAATGGGTGAACCAAATCGCAATTGTTGGGCTTGCAAAGTGAATCACATTTTACGAATTAATCAAGGTGAAAGCCATCATCTCATCAGCGCTTGGAATTGCAATTTGCAAACGAAATGAAATGATTGCGCGCCATTCCGAATCCATTTTCATTTTTACACCGCTTTCCGACTACTTGCGATGCATTTCCAGCTGTCTCGCGTCGCTCTGCACCACCCAACCAACCAAACATTCACCCACCCACTCAATTAATTTCGATTCATAATTCGATTCAGCTGCGTTGTAGAACAGGAGCTTTTTGTGCACCTCACATGCACCTGCACCTGCAGCTGCAGCTGCCCCCGAGTTTATGCGGCCTATTACGTTTATGCGGCGGGCAGATCGCGAGTTTTGACATTGACTAACCTACACGAACTGCAATCCTAGCCCCCCTCCCCTCCTTCGCGTGCTTCTTTGCCGCACGAAAGGAGTAACCCTTCTCCCGCTTTGATTTCCATTCCGATTTGTGCGTCAACTACGCAGCTGTAGTCGCCGCTCTCCGCGTCAGCGCTGCGTCATCGACGTCACTCCAACGTAAACAAGATAATGACCTACATAGTGGGTGGGGGTGGGGTGGTCTGGTGTGGTGTGGTGTGGTGTGGTGTGCTGTGCGTTTGTTGTGCGGCTGGAGGTGGTGGTGTTTGTGGGGGTGGTGCACCCTGCATACCAGCGATCTGTGTTACTGCTACTCGTTCTCTCATAAATATTTATGCCATTCCGAAGGAACACTGCAATTGTAGCCGCCACCTTTTTGCTATTTTTATTTTCTTTAATTTGTACATTTTATTTCTCTTTGTTTGTGATACTGATTGTGCATGTGCTTGTGTCCTGCGATCGGCGACCCCCAAATGCGTTTTTCTGTTTTTAAATTGCGTGCACTTGGCGCTGCTCCAAATCCGCCATCCATAATTTATCAATGTTGTTTATGATTGCAGAAAAGAGAATTAAATAAGTCTGTAATTTCGGGCACAAAATTCCTTTCGATCGACCAAATTAACAAAAACAAATCTAGCAAGGGCACAGACCTCTGCGATACTTTGGCTAGTATCTAAAATACTTTTCTCAATTAGCTGTGTTGCTAAGGCGGTTGTGGGTCTGAATTTAATGTCAAAATTCTGTTCTGCTTTAAATGCCAAAATTTTGTTCCAAATCTTTCGTCAAATATTCGAATAAACCAACCTCAAGGACACTCCACCACCTACCTATTAGCCATAAACGAAGTGCGATTTTCGCGAAACAGTCAAGACCAGTAGTACGCGTTGATTTGAGAACAAGTCTCTAGAATCAGCAACCATATCGGCCAAGAAGGCAACTAAACAGGGCCCGAATCGCGATGTAAAACTGAAGAGCACTGCCATCGAGGCGCCCCCCAAACCCCCGCCGGACAAGCATCTGGAGCGCCAGTTTGTCCAGTCGGTGAATAGTTAGTGTCCCAAATGCCCGAGTGGGTCGATTCATCCAGCTGAAGTTAGGCGAACACCCTTTGATATCTGTACTAATAATATCTTTTCTCCTCCTCTTTTCTTTCCAGGTAAGTTGACTATCATTTTACCAAACCTTTAGACGGGTAACCGGGTAAATGGGTAAGCAAAAGTCTGTTCTCCCCCATTGAAGTCTATATATGTAGTAATAACGGCTACAAAGCATATCCAAACACAGTTCTATGCGTGTTTTAGTTGATATAAGTACCATATAAGTACCTAGAATAGAACACAAAATGTATTTATGCAAACTTTGGATCTAGTGTTGCCCAATTAGGAATGGGTTAAGTTATGAGTGATTATTATCTATGAAATACAGAATTTAAGATTCTCATTTTGGCGAGCATTGATTGATACGCTAATCCAAATAAACAATTTCGTTCGTTGGAAAAAAAAAAGGCGAGCATTGAAGGCTGTGGCCTTGGGACTTGCATACTTTTGGGCGGCGCTGGTTAATCAACCGGCTGCATTTTTTGTTGCTTCGCAATTAGCGGTGCTTAAAAGACCTCGACACCCACCCACCTCCCACATTCCCCATCCACTGTATTTTCCACTCTTTCACTCCTCTGCTGCTTTGTTGTGTTGAATCATCGGCACGCGCGCTCTCATTTCTGCCTCTTTCTTTATCTCTTTCTCGGTTACCTAATTTTTGCATAAGTCGCCGACACATGAGAAATTCCGGCGCAGCGCACTAACAAATACACATACAAATGCACTGACACACATGCAGCTAGCACACTCACGCACCGCATGCAAATTAGCTGTCCGCTGACTAGAAATTCTTTCGCGCGCGCGCTCTCTCTCCCGCCTCTCTCGCTCCCTGATTTCCCCACGCTCTCCCCCGCTCCCTCTCTGCGCCTCTCGCCGCGGATCGTCTCCATGTGACGATCAATTTCAGCGCACATTGGGCCAAATATGTGGAGCAAGCTGCCAACGTTGCTGCTTTGGTTGGGAAAAGTATAAATACTTGTTTTATTTATTTGCTTTCCATGCGAGAAGCAAAGCATAGCTTTTGGGCCACTGTGCAACGGGCAATGCTCCGGTACAGATGCGGTCAGTCAGTTAGGATGCACTCCAAAATGTGAAATACAAGTTATTTCATGAAAGTGCTTTCATGGCCACATTTTAAAACTAGTCTTTTTGGCTTATAAATAATATTACTACTTAGTTGTGCGAAAATGGGGTTGGTTGTGTGGTCCTTCCGTTGCGAGCGCTGCTGTGCTGGTGGACGCCGGCGCAGGCGCTGCTGCGCTGCCGGCGGCGCTGTCGGCTGATGTGAATGTGATGTAGATGCCCATGCTTCGACTCGCTCACTCGCGTTGAATCCATCGAGCAGGCGTGTCGTTCTCTCCTCTCGTTCCGCCGCGTTCCATTCAGCCATTCCGCGACTCTATTTGTTGTTTGCTGTTGTTTTTGTTTTTGTAGCTTTATCAGCGACAAAAAAACGAAACAAATATAAATATAAATACAAATTACAACGGCGAAACAAAAAGTGAAGCAAATTCGTGACGCGCCTGATTACTTCTTTATTTTTTGTGTCAACAGTGTGTGCAGTGTAATGTGTCCAAAAGAAAACCAACAAAAAAGAAATAATAATATATAGAAACTAGTCGATTTCAATATGCATTGAAATCTAATTAGTTGCCGCATTGTTGTTTTTGCCGCCTGACACCATTAGAAAATCACAAAAAGATAGAAATCACTATCAGCATTAGTCTAAAGTGGCCAATGAAATGGAGTTTATTTCACAGCGTTGTGAAATATGCTCCAACTTTAACTTTGCCCCTCAAAAAAAAACACGCACACTGCCAAAGTATTTATGTTTCTTATTTATACTTGGGGGGAGATATATTTTTAGTAAGGCGAATGTTCTAGAAAGCTCTTTAAAGTACCTCATTTTGTGTGCTAGCGAATCTAACGCACACTAGTTTTGTATATGGAAATGTTGGAATGTACATGTATCCGCGATGTGAGTGCAGCTTCACTACCAATTCCAAGAAGTGCCAAAAAATTCATCAATGGAAAAGTTTTTGCAATCCCTCTGTCTCGCTCACTTGCTGGCCCCCCTCTCTTTTCCTCGCTAGGCGCACAACAAGTGGCAAAGCGAAGCGGCGTCGTCTTCAAACCAGTTTTACTGTATCGTTGTTGTTGCTGCTTCAGCGTACACGTACAAAAATACTGCAGTCAATAGATCTTTCATAGATGTAAATACAAGTTATTAGTCCTTAACTTTGGGGTATCATTTTTATTAAAATCATCATTATTATAATGCAGAATATTAAATGGAAATCTGTGTTCTATATTTGATTCTATACCATAATTGTTCTCTGTGTAGCTTTGCGGCTGCTGCGTCTCCGTGATAATTGGTGCGGTGACTCCCTCTCCCACCCCCCCCCCCCCCCCCCCCCCCCCCCCCCCCAAACTCCATCTACCGTTCCGCCGATCAGTATTTGCTTTTATGGGCACAAGTTCTTCAATAAGTGGTCACAGCATTTGGGTGAGACGCAGCATTGGTGGGAAAAGGGGAGGGGGGTGAGACGCTGCGGTACGTGTATGCAATTCCTTATTGGTGACAATGTTGAAACAGGCGCACACTGTTTGAAGGAAAACACCGGCGATCAACAAACCAATAGCTTTAAAGTACTGATTGGATTCTAATTAGATTTCCAACAAGTGGAGTGCTGGAAACCCAATTGTTCCCCGAAAAGTGAATCGGGGAACAGGGAATCCCCCGCAATGGTATTCCAGACTCGCAAGTCCAAGATTTTCAAAATAGATGGTGTAGATAGTAGTGCCTATTGGTGTGACCGCTGGTGTACATGGTGGCTTGGGCCAAAAGTGAATTATTCATGTTGTTGCTGCTGTCGCTCTGCCAGTGGAAAATTCCCAAAAAAAATTCGCATGAACTGCGCCGGCTGCTCCTCCGCTCCTCCTCCTTCCACTCGTTCTTCTTCTTTGAGTGCCCCCCAAAGGCAAAAAGTCGGAGTCGAAGTTACTTCGTGTGTGCGTATGTGTGTGTGTGTCTGTGTGTGTGTATTAGTTGTTGTTGTTGCGTTTTGCCCACTCATTCGCCTCGTTTTTTTATTTTCTTTTCTTTTATTTTCTTTTCTTGTCTTTTTTCATTTTTTCTTTTTATAAAAATAGCACAGACGAAGAAATATTTGCACATATACGATACACCACGCACACACGTGTGTGTGTGTTGTACCATTTGCTAATTTTCTTCGTTTGTTTCGCTTGGCGTTTTTTCTTTGTTGATTCGCCTATTGCTTCCCCCACCACGCCGACCACCCCCTCCCCTCCCCTTTTCAACTCACTCTCTCCCATTTTTGTATTTTAATGCCAACAATTTGTATATTTAGTGTGGCGATCACTTCTCTCTCTTAACCCCAACTTTCTCACCCTTACCCTCTCTCTTTTGACGCTTTTTCTCCTCCTCATCTCCCTTCCCCCACCCCCACCAGGCCTTAAATGTGTCAATGGTTCAAGGCGGACGAACGGATAATCAAAGAAGAATTAACACGGAGCTTTCCACACTGAAAAGCTTCTCAATTGGAGCTTTGCTTTCGTCAGACTTTTTTCGGGGGCCAAAACTGCATGACGTGCCGCCAAAATCAACAAACACATTATTATATCGCACTTTGTGTATATACATATATACTTCCACAGTCGTTGTTTCCATCCATATATGTATGATCCCATGTCTTTCACCAGTTTTTTGAACAATTTGGTTTGCCAAATCTAAGGAATTGTTTTTCCTAACGCATTTCGAATGTCAAAGGGCTCGCTTGTATAGGAGTTATTTGCCCATTCTATCGTATCCACTTCCAGCGCGATTACACCTCTTATCATTGAAGTATCTTTGATTTCCAACCATATGTATCTGCATCTGTATCTGTAACTTGATGCGCAGCCAGTTGACTTTGTTTCACTGCAGCCACGCGTTCCCCATCGATCTGATCTGAAATGATCCTTTTATAAATATTTGCACGTCTCGATTTACATTTCTGCTTGTTGTTTTTGTATTTATGGCATTTTTGTATTTATCGCTAACGATGACGCGCTTAATACGACCAAAAGTCGAAATGTTATGGCCCCCCCGCCGATTTCTCACGCCCATTTTTGGAGGTGAATCGGAGCTTTGGCATTTTTGGTAACCAGAAATGTTGTCGCCACTGCAAATACGAACAAAATATACATAATAAAATGCGGAATCCGGTGCAACCTTAGTCAAAAGTCGCTAATGCGAATAGAGTGCGTTTCGTTATGCACTTCCGGTTATAAAATATGTCTTTCCATATATAATAAGCTATTGCTCTATGAAGTAAAGATGGGAATACTTTGGTTGCTAGTTTCGTTGTTTAACAAGAATAGTTATGAATATGAATAGTTAATTGTTAATTATTCAATTGTTTGGTTACGATGGGCAATGAACTTTTGTCAATAAAGACTCATACATGGGCACAAAGAACCTGCTGACGTAGTCGCATTCTTGTTATCGATCAATAAACGTTTTTCACTTCGATTTGCAATAAAGTAATTCGTACAAAATAATGACAAGGCAGGACGGGATGGTACACGTTATCGAGGCAGGGGAAGGGAATGGGAATATGAGTAAAAATAAAGTTAACGATATGCCAGTAAACAATGTGGGTTGGACACAAGCTGTCCAAGAAGCCACTCGATGCGACGACTTGGGCTATAAAAGTTCGACAACAGTTTTCACAGCACGCGCTGTTCCTTTCCGTTTCGTTCCATTCGAAAATTGCCTTTTCTTTTTGTTGGCTCAATTAATTAACTTATTTTTTTTTTATGGCACACAATTCCATTAAATGCGTGTTGTCCGTTGATTGGATTGTGGGGATTGTGTGTGGAGCATACAAATCTATTGGGGCATGTGGCCACCATCATGCTGGCACTAAAATTTTACCTAATAGCTGCCCGAAACTTAAATTGTTTTGGATTTCTTCAGGGCTTGCTCTTCCTGTATGGTGGGAATTACGCGTCGTTTGATCAATGACTGTCAATTGATCGACAGCAGGTGACAAGTGGAAACTAATCTTGTGGAAAATATTGTCAATTAAGGGGTGTTGGTGCTAGGGGGCTCGAAGCCGCTTTGCTTTGCCTTGCTTGTGCTTTATTGTGCCCGTTTTTGCGGAAACTCGAATAACGCAGCACGAAAAGTGCAATTAATTTATGCGAGAATGTGGAAATGGCGAAGCAGCATTCGTCTTTGTGACGCACCGCTCCTCCTCACATTTATGTATGTGTTTTGCACCTGGTGAATGGGAAAAAGGTCTTTACATCTATGACTTTGCCTCGAATGCGCTTTTAACCTTTGCGGTTTTGATTTGGCTTTGGCCATTTGCTGTTCTTTTGTTGGTGGACCTTTTGGCGTGTGGTGCGTGGTGTATGTGCTTTGTGGTGTGTGAGTGCGAGGCCAGTAAACCACATATTGAAACCAGTTGTGTGGTGTTCGCAAGTGTTTGCTACTACGCCGCCCACCTGCCCCTTTCCCATCGTTCCCGCCCCCCAAATGGGCAAGGCCGATTATCGACCGATGGTGGTCGAAGCCGAAGGCTGCGAAGAAAACGCAAACAACGTGCCGTTTAGAGTGTGACCAACTGTTAGTTAAAGTTGTCTGTTGCCTTAATTGATCTGTTGAATTTATTTCTCGTTTCATTCTGCTGTTTCAGGTTAACGGTCTTGCCTGGCCTTGGCTGTGTTCTATTTCGTTGTGACAACAACGCTCTGGTTGGGTTTTAAACAGCTGAAAACTGGGCATATTTACCAACTGTAATGATTTCGATTTGTATTTTGTTGCGCTTAATTGGTTTCGTTGTGGTTATAACCTCTGTGTTTCATGCCACCGTTTCGGCCTGAAGCACATTTGGCCTTGACTGTCCGTGCTCCATTCCAATTCTCATGCGTTCCGCTCGTTCCACTTAGCACATCGCCCAGGCGTCAATTAATTGATCAACAGAGGGAACGTTTTGCATCCAAAAATAGACACCAAATATTATCACTTGCCTTTTGTCTATTTTTAATGCAAATTTTGTGGGCAGATAAAATGGGGAGGGAATGGGGATTTGAGGGATGGGGAAAAAAGGACGTTTAATCAGCGGCGCGTGGCGTCTAACGAAATTATCGCATGACCAACTAAATCGGCTGAACCCACCATCCCCCCACCCCCTGCTCATCCAGCGATTACACTGAGATTTTTCGCCGCTCGCCAAAACTTTCCAGTCTGCTGCACAACAATGTGAAACGGAACACGAAACGTTCCTCTTCTTGATTCACATATGTATATATCTCTCTTGTATATACATATTGACTGACTTGAATACGTATCTACGTATCTTCTGCGTTTCGTTGCAAATCTTTTGGCGCAATTAGCGTGCACAATTAGCACATTTCTAGTACACTCGTAGCGCCGTCCTTTTCCAGCTCGCTTGCGTGCAAATTTAATTAGCGGCCCATGCGCCCGGCCAGAGAGCCAGAAAGAGACGGCAAGAAGGGAAGTACTGCATGAATTATTGGATGGAAATTAAATGGTATCGAGGTGAAGTCTGAGGTCTGAGGTCTTTTGTCCACAACTTCCAATTATCGATGAAAAAGAAAGACACACAAATTTTCCACTGTACGACGATCTGCAATTAGCACTTTGGTATTTATGCGCCGAATTCATTTTCCGCCATGCAAATTTGCCAACGGCAAATATAAACATACTGTATTGGGACTAGCACTTAGCGTGGATCCATCAATAATCCGCTTACCGCTTATCGCTTATCACGTGCTTCCCCAAACGCCCCCGAGTGTCAATTTGAGCTGGCGTTTGGAATTCGCAGTAGTTTTCGACTTTTTCTGACTTTTGTAGGCTCACCACCGGTCGGTCACCCACCGGTGGCGTCTGGTCTGAACCGAATCTGAGGCAACTTGGCCCAACTTGCTTGCCATCTTCCGGTGCACTGGCACTAGCACTAGTACTTGGGTGAAAAGTGGGTCTTGCTGTTTGTCTGTCTGTCTGGGGGAAATCTTATCGCACGCATTTAGAGTTGGGCTCGCCCACCGTCTGGTGTCATCGAGTGTCCGCGCCAGATACAGACACAATGTGTTTGCGTTACGTAGTCATAGCGATTGGTAAAAAAAAAAAAAAGAAATACTTGAGCTGAATCTTTGTAAAGTATGTTTACCGCCCAGAATAGTTTTTCTATCCCATTACTGCGTTTATGCGATGCACTTTTCACGCACTTTGCTCAATGAAAAGTGGTTACGTTTTACTCACTATCAGACATTCCTATCAGCTGAGACCCAAGAAAAGCGTAAATTTTTCGTGTTTCGCATAAGAAGGCGGCCAATTTGAGTTCACGCTTTTACGAAATCATGAAACCTTACAGCATAAACGTACATACGTAGTTCATGAAGGCGGTATGTCGGCGAACTTTTTGACGGGTTATGTGGCTAACTTCTGTGCTTTCGATTTTAAACAATAATGCGGGGAAGCACAATGAAAATGAAACATAAAGAGAAACAGCAACAGCAGCAGAAACAAAGACAACAAGAAAAACAACACAAAGGCGTTTCAAGAAACAGGGGAAACGGCGAGAAAGAAGCAGAAACTTCAACATTCGCCTGACGTAAATGCTGCCACGCATTGCGTCATTGTGGGACTGAAGTGGGAGTGAGAGGGGCGATACTGTGCGAGTGAGATGGCTGCATGCGTGAGAGAGAGGGAGCAGCTTTCGTTGCTACTCTCATGCGAGCATTTGTCGGCTTTTTCTGCTTATTAATGATTCGATTTTTGTTTTATATTTTGTGGTTTTGTGTGTGTGTGCGTTTGCGCCTTTGTTGATGACACACGGTTCACTTATTCAACGAGGGGTGAGAGGGGGTGAGCCAAAGTATAAAAACAAAAACAAAAAGGAGGAGGGCTTGTCTATAAATAAACCAACATTTTGGTAAACTTTACGCATTGCAAGCGCTTTCCTCTGTGATCAATTGTGCGTAATATTTGTGGGAAAAATCGGAGAAAATTTGGGAAAATCTAAATATCATGGTGACCTCAATTTTCGAGTTCACTATCTCTAACGATTGCTGATTGAATTGGCTGATGCAATTCATTGATGGTTTGCGTACAACTTTGCCAATCGGTTTTTTGTTTTTGGCTTTAATTGATTAATAGCTAAGGGTTTTTAAAGCGCTGAGTTGAAGGCAGTTCGCTGGCTTACTTTTGCATATATACTTTTGCCTCTTTGTTTTGTTTCTCAGATTTCTTGGCTCGATTTTTTTTTGCACTTGGGGGACAACCCAAGTACTTGGAACTCCGCATTTAGTCAGCGCTCGTTGAAATTGTCTTGGTTTTTTCCTTCGCTTGGTTTTGAATGGCTAAAAATGGGCAGTGACTAAGCCAATGTCAATTTAAGTGGCTTTAACCCATTGGGGCCGCTTAAAGTAGAGTTGTTGTAGTGTCTAATCATACAACAACCACTCTTTCGCTTTTCGCCTTATGAGTTGACTCACTGTGTTTTGGTTTATATGCAAATTGTGTTCCGTTTTTATTTTTACAATCGCAGTCGTTGTGACTTTCCCATAAATTCCATAAAAATAAACAAAAATATTTTGTAATTCCTTATCAATGTGGAAAATGCTTCTTCGCTGCCTTGTTGTTTATTTGTTTACATTAAGCAACCGAACGTTCTTGTTGTTGTTGTTGTTTGTCATGTAATTATGATAATCAAGTGCAGTAAAAACGAAAACAAAGGACTCTTGGCAACAAGAAGGGGGTTTTCGACGGGGGTTTTGGGGATTGCCATACGTTCTCATACATATTATGGTGTGAGGTTTTTTAGAGTGGATTGGATTGCCGCTTATCATCGCAAGTTAATCTCCTCTCCCAGTTCACAATCACATATTCATATATACACGATCGTGTACTTATATATGTTCTATATGCACACTTAAATGCGACGGGGGCCATATAGATAGGCGATACATGATCCGAGGTGCTTCAATATAACCCCCGCTCTCTTCCCCGTTCCCAATTAACAGAGAAAAGTACTTAGCACACACACACACACATGGCCAAAGTTCACTTTCGGCTAAGCGTTTTATATTATTTTTGATTAATTAGGCAATTTGCTAGAACCGTTGTTGTTGTTTGTTGTTGCCACTTTTTATTTGCTGATAAGATTGGGCCATGAAATGCGACGTGCACGTGCGGTTTTGGCGCAAGTCGAGTCCCTCCTGCTTCCGCCCACCAGAAACTAAAATCCACTCCAGATTCGGAGCTTTGGTTTTGGCGACAACTTGACATTCAGCCATTCAGACCGCCGGTTTTTGTTGGCCATATTGAGTGCATGGTTAAGGACTGAAATTGAATTTCAATTTTAAGTAGCAGTGGGATTTTAAGTGGATGAGTGACACGAATTGCGTTATTATTCGATTGGTCATACATACGAGATTACATAGTTTCATGGAATAGTGGTTCGCTGGCACTGGCTGGTAGTTTGGCAACATAATCTGGGCTCCTCATTTCCTCGAACTTATATACTATGTATGTATACCGTTTCTAGTAACCGATACTACATATATACTCTCGTTTTGTACCAGGTTTCTTTGTAAGTAGTGCCCTCGTTTGTATTTTCTTGCCTTGGGTTATATTTGTGTTTCCATTGTTTCCATTTTCCGCTTATCTCTTGCTGCAACTATTGATTTTGAGCTAAAATAACTAATCAATTGATAATAGGTTGCTTTTAATTTACAACTACAACATGCATATATATTCAGTGTTTTTCTCCAAGTTTCTTCGTTGCCATGTTATCACTTTGTTGTCATTTAAGTGGGTTAAATAATTATCATATAATTGCCGTTCTAATGATACGAGCAAACGCATACGCCGCTGCCTAATCAACCAATATTGATTGTTTCATTTATACATGCATTTATTTACATATAGGGATTTCTGAAAATATATTGCATATATACATGTTTTCTTTGCGACTAGAATTAAGCTTATATTACCACAAATTATCGCATTTCGAGAAGCGTTGGACGTTGGACGTTGAGCTTGTTGTTTCGGTTTCTACCAGTTTTGGGTTGTTCTTGCTGCCATTTGAACTAGATATAGATAGGTGAGGTGTGGGTGGGAATTGGTAATTGGGTGGTGGTTGCCACCAGGGTTGGGCATTCACTAATCGCGTGTTGGCTTTGGCACCTTCCCCCCTTCTTCTCCTTCACCTCTCCTCCTTTGTGTTGTGCGCTTCCTTTTCCTCCAATTTTCCAGAGCTTGCTCGTCTTTTTACCATTTTGACGGCTTTGTGTTGCTGGCTTTGTGCGCCATAATGTCCCATTGTCTTTTGCTTGTCGTTTTCCCTTTTCCCATGCAAATAGTAACAACAATTCTTGAGGGTTTTTCTAGAAAGTAATTTGTGCTTGAAATATGTACCAATACGATACATTTGTAATTGGGGGAAAAATCTTCTTTGTTCCACTCTGAGCTCCCATTTCCGGTTGCAACCAGTTTACGTTTGTTTATCGTTATCGCTGTAATCGGCGTTCGCCACCATTGCTATCGAAGTCATATGCCTTTAAGATGTTAATCGACGTCGGTGTGATGCGATGTGCAGTCTGTCATGGGTTAATTGCCTGGTCAGCTCTAATTATTGATTGCCGACTCGGTCATTAGCAGCTGGCGGAGGAAGTTAACGATAGCGATAGCCATGCTCAAGCTTCTTCTGTCTTTTCTTTTTCGGTCTTCATACATATAAGTATACATATGTGGGTATGTATGAATACTTTACCACCCCCTGCGCAGTAGGGAGCGGGCTTTTGTGTATCAGCCCAGTGCCTCCCACTTTTAGTTACTTCTTTGTTGACTGTTGGTATTCTCGAGTCTTTGGCAAATATGTACTACAAGTATATGCGCAAAATTTCCTGTGGCGCTTTGCTCTTCAATCCGCCTCATTTAATGATATTCTCGTCTTAGTTCTTTCCCAAATGAAATGCAAATGTTTTGCTATTTGCTATTTTCTTTCCACCCATTTCATCGTTCTATGCGCTCGTCGATGCGAACTTTCACTTTCGCGCGGTTGCTGAGGTGGCCAACAGATGGTGCTGGCGTGCAAGCAACAGGCGTTGTTGAAACAGTGGAATCGGAATGCATTCGATGTATTTTTGGTTCTCCCTGTTTTTTTTTTTCTTTTGCTAATTATTTGTTGCTTATTTATATTTCACTTTCGAATTCGAATGCCGCCTCAACAGTATTTTTAGTTGCGATTCAGTTCGATAGCCTAGACCTCAAAAAGGGGCACGGTACATATGGTAAATGGTAGAAAACATGTTTTGGTTTGACATTTTTCCCACATTCGCAATCAATATAGTTCCCAGCCGGTATAAATAGCCCGTAAAAGCATGTCTTGGGGCAATTACCACTGTTAATAATACCAACCACGGCAAATGCCAGAGCGCATTATCGACATGCAAGTTCAAGACCAAGTAAACAAGAACCACAGCCGCTAGGCTCACATGCCCCTTACAGGCCCCTCATAAGCCAAAGACCCACCAGCCTTTCTCTGTGAAAACCCCACTTACTTAAGACCGCGCCAACTCATTTGCTTTTTAAATGGAAGTCGACTCGAAACTGGAACCCACCGGCACGTGGCTTATATCGATTGAAATGTGAAAAAAAGCAGTATAGTCCTGTGTGGTTCATTTCAAACGTGATACTCAAAGCCACTTCCGATTGGCTGCTCTTTTCTCGAAAGTAGATTTTAATGTATTAATATCCCTTTCATAAAAACTATACTGCCTACAGCGGAAACTTGTTTAGTTTTTACTTAACGTAACGTACAATTAACATAATAATAGCCAGGTGTGCATTAGAAAAACAACCAATTTGTTATTATTTATTACACTAAATTATTTCCAGAATGGCTAATAGGTGAATGTACCTGTACGGCCTAATAAGCCACCCAACAAGTGCCCATTCGATGGTGTACAGCAAGTAATAACTTATAGACATTATGTATTTAAGGCTTGGGATTGGGGCTCTGCGTCTTTTCTAAGCGCCCAATGTCAAGTCAATAACATAAAAGCAAATGACGCAGTGGCAACCAGAATCGGTTGCTTGGTTGGTTAGTAGGGGTTGTTAGTAGGCGAAAGTGCAAGAGGTGAATGGGTTTACGGAAGAAAGTTCGCGAACAATATTAGGTATAGTCCGACTTATATATATGATATTTAACAAAGTTGAATAGTAACAATAAAGTATTTGAAAGTTGAGCTCCGTTCTTTTTCCTTCTTCTACGAATGCATATACAGGGATTTTTTTTTTACGTTCTGATACATTGAACACCCTGTAGGGACTGCGTCACCCTGTAGATAGCTTTGTTCATCCCCCAACTAGCAGGTTTCGTGTTTCTGTTTCTTTATTATTATTTTTCCGTTTCGTGTTGTTTTTGTGCCATGGCATGACCTAACCAACTAAGCCAACAAACTGACCTGAGCACCCTTCACTACTCCCCGTACCGCCCACTTTCCCTTCCCCCTCCCCGACTCCCGCCCCTTGTTGGACACTTGTCATCGTCTGCAAAACCGCTTTCAACCTGAAACCAACCCGTTCGCCGTTTAGGGGAATTGGACTTACGGACGGAGACTCGTGCAATAATTGTGTTGCCTCTTTGATGGGGTTTGTCTTTGGTCTATTGCGCACTGTGTGTTGACCATTGTTGATTTTTTTTCTTTTTTGTTAATGTTTACCTTTTATACGTTTGCCATTGTTCCGTTCCCTGTATAGTAGTTTTCTTGGCAAAAGACCCAATCGCATTTAAATATGACTTGCTGACTCTCCACTTATTCGGAGAATTGCGTCGATGTTCCTTATCCTCGAACCACTTTTAACTTTTACTTTAACTTTAACTTTATAGCACCATTATTCGGAGTCGCTATCAATAGATGCGATGGTACGACACCAATTGACATATATACATTTATATACTCCATTTTTCTATAAAGTATTTGCATTCAACTGATATTCCTTCCATAATTTCCGTTTTTGATAATGCTCATTGCAGTGCTTTTGCTAGCACATCGTTCCAGATGCCGTTAAGCTGTTGCTTAATTTATAATTCATTCTTGTTTAATTTAACACCTCCGCACTTCAGGTCTCCTGATAAATATGTGCAGTTGTAAATTAATGGGCTCGGCAACAAGAGCAAAGCCTACCCACCCATAGGCATGCATAGGTAAATAAAATAAAAACAAAAAAAACCCCTGTCTTTTATTGTTGTTTCTTATTTTGGCTTTTAGTGTAGTATTTTTAATGCTGATAAATGGGAGTTTAAAGTAGTGATAAGATAAAGGCTTCACGGCGGCAAGAAGAGTAAGGGAAGAAGAAGATGCCAGAAGCTTATCATTTTCGGTTGCTGCCATCTCTTTGCAGTATTGCATCTGCGTGCTCCATTCCATTGTGTCCCGGTCTCAGGCAGGTGTTTCACTGCCAAATGTTGCACATTTGACCGATGAAAGTTTGCTCGCCATCTCGCTCTGCATCCATTTGCCCCGCTCATTGTTCTGTTCTCTCCCTTTCTCTTTCTGGTCGTTGCGTTGTGTTCCATTGCCACTCGTTCCTCCGTCCATCACATACTCGTATGTGTGTTGGCTTGGCGTGCGTCAGCGATAATAATTTGGAATTTGAGTTGTCGTTTTCGCTCTGTTTCGCTCTTTCTCCTTCTCTTTCTCTCTGCGTTTCTGTTTCTGTTTCTCGGTTTCATTTGAGCTTCTCGAGTTCTCAGTTCATTCGCGACCTTAAAGGCGGCCGCACATGTTGCACGCTAAGAAAAACCGACCAGAACAGAACTGAACAGAACAGAACGAAACAGAACAGACCACACAAATAAATAACCCAAATAGACAGTAAAATATTGCAAATCACAAAGATCTCCCATTTCTGTTTTTTTTTTTTTTTGTTCTTGTTTTTCGTGTGAGTGTGTTTAAATTTGAATACTTTTTGTTTGGCTTTTCTCTATATTCCTGACGGATTTAACAAACCGCACTGCTGGTCTAAATTTAGCCCGAAAGTCAAAATAGAACAAATTGGTGTTTGAAAATGCAGCAAAAACAGCAAAAGTTCGTGTAACGAAATCGAAAACAACCACTAATTTGTTTACCCGATTTGAATATAATATTAGGCAATGTGACTGTGAAGCGCCAACACTAAACAAAAAAAAAAACCAAAAATAAAAGAAACTTACATAAAATCAAAAAGTGATTTAAAGTACCATCATACTGAAAAACTGTGCCGCTTAAGACGCTTGATAAGTTTTAAAGAACCGAAAGGGAAATACTCTAACGCCTAGAGTATTTAACAGACCATTGAAAACCTGATGGCAACAACAACAACCACGCAGGCAGCAGGAGCTGCACCAGCTCTCAACCTATTGCCCGCCATTGATAACACAAATAATACACTGATCAACAACAACAATAATAATAATAATAGTAACAGTAATAATAACAACAACGTGACAAGCCAGCCGATTAAAATACCGCTGACCGAGCGCTTCTCATCGCAAACATCAACGGGCTCGGCGGACAGCGGCGTAATTGTTTCCAGTGCATCGCAGCAGCAACTGCAGTTGCCGCCACCGCGCAGTAGCAGTGGCTCGCTGAGCCTGCCACAGGCGCCACCTGGCGGCAAGTGGCGGCAGAAGCAGCAGCGCCAGCAGCTGCTGCTCAGCCAGGACAGCGGCATCGAAAATGGTGTCACCACCAACACCACCACCACCTCCTCCCGTCAATCAAAAGCCAAAGCCAAAGCCAAGGACATCCAGGGCGTGGGAAAAGCCAGTCACAATGCCACAAGCTCGAACGAGTGCGGCGCCCAGTCCAACAGCAGCAGCGAGAGCCTGGGCAGCAACTGCTCCGAGGCCCAGGATCAGCAGCGAGTAAGGGCCTCCTCCGCCCTGGAGCTCAGCAGCAGCGGTAGCGTGGACACGCCCGTCATCGTGGGCGGTGTGGGCAGTGTGGGCAATAGCATCTTGCGCAGCCGCATTAAGTACAAGAGTACGAACAGCACCGGAACTCAGGGATTCGATGTGGAGGACCGCATCGATGAGGTGGATATCTGTGATGACGACGTCGACTGCGATGATCGCGGATCGGAGATCGAGGAGGAGGAGGAGGACGATGGCGTCAATGTGGACGACGATGTCGAGGAGGCCGACAACCAGTCGGACAATCAGTCGGGTATTATAATCAACCTCAAGAGCAAAACCGAACAAGAGGCGGACCACGACGACGACGAGGTGGATGCCAAGCCGAAAAACCGACTTCTGCCACCGGATCAGGCGGAACTCACAGTGGCGGCGGCAATGGCCCGTCGCCGGGATGCCAAGAGCCTGGCCACCGATGGCCACATCTATTTCCCGCTGCTGAAGATCAGCGAGGATCCGCACATTGATGCGAAGCTGATCAATCGCAAGGATGGCCTCCAGGACACCATGTATTATTTGGACGAGTTCGGCAGTCCCAAGTTGCGGGAGAAGTTCGCCCGCAAGCAGAAGCAACTGCTTGCCAAGCAGCAGAAGCAGATGATGAAGCGGGAGCGAAGGAGCGAGGAGCAGCGCAAGAAGCGAAACACCACTGTGGCATCCAACTTGGCGGCCAGCGGAGCGGTGGTGGACGACACCAAAGATGATTACAAACAACAACAACCACACTGTGATACTAGCTCTAGGAGCAAACATAACTCGGTACCCAATCCCCCCAGCCACCTGCATCCGAATCACAACCCTCACAGCCATCTCGTTGTGCCTGTGGCTGATGACGTGGATGTGGACGTGCATGTGGCTGCCGCCAGCGACGTGGACAGCGGTGCCGTTAAGATGCGCCGTCACAGCCACGACAACCACTACGACCGAATCCCCCGGAGCAATGCTACCACCATCACCACCCGCCCTGCAATCGATCACCAGTCGCAGAACATCGAGGACGTCGAGCAAGGAGCCGAGCCCCATATCGATGGCGAAGTGGATCCAAATCCGGAGCTGGATGCGGATGCGGACAGCGATGGGAGCGGCGAGAACGTTAAGACTGCCAAATTGGCCAGAACACAGTCCTGCGTCAGTTGGACCAAAGTGGTGCAAAAGTTCAAGAATATACTAGGTAAAATCTACTGCCCAGCCTAGATTTAAACTTCAACTTAAACTTAAGTTAAGCGGGAAGCTAAGTAAGATAGTAATTAGTATAGACTATAACCTATAGCATATAGACTTTAAAGCTGCCGCAGACTTTGCTCTCTGATAATAGAGATTTTCTTCAATGGCTAGATAGATAGATACTTTTCGGAGCTTTTCCATTCTTATCAATTGCTTTAAACTGTGATTTCTAAAGTTTTTCATTTCCTTTCTTCTATTTGTAGGTAAGTGTCGATTGAATGGAAACACAAATTCCTCATAACTCCTGAGGGTTATCGTATCGGGTGAGATTGTTCTATGTACACACACACACACACACACATTTATACACACATAGATAAGTATTTTTATATGGGGATACGCGCGGTACGTTTATGGGTACGGAAAATTTTCGGAGATTTAATGTAAAGTGATAAAGGTCTGGCTGCCACTCTCTGCTATTAGTCAAGGCAAGAAATGATGCATAATACATAATCGTTGTTTTATGACACATCTTTCGTTGTGATATATGTATGTATGTATAAACTTTTGATCGAAATGCAGTATGTGTATACTTTATGGCATTCTTCTCTAAGGGAAGTGGGAAGCTCGGTCAATAACCCACCCCAGTGAGTGCATATTTCCATTTCCATTTTTCCGATAGCTTTGTGTCAAGCCTTTTTGCTCTGCTGAGATAAACAAGGGGATAAACAACGAGCCTATATGGGGGGATCGCATTCTCCCCTTTATTGCCATGCAAAACATACTCGTACATATCAAATATATATGTAAAATGTGATCCTGGCTTTTTTGTGGAAAAAGCAGTCGGCAGTCGACAGTTGAGAGTCGACAGGCGGCCGATAAGCCGAAGCGGAATATTCTCGCCCAGCTCTACAACAGGCCATTTCTCAGTTGTTGCATTTCATTTGTGTCGCTGATAAGGAAATCCGACAAGGAGCTCTGATTTACGCCAGCTGATGTTGATTTCTTCGCTCGCCTACTCACTTACACAGTATACTTTATGACTGGCAAACTTTGGATTAAGCGCATATTATGTATATTATGTATTGTTATAGTCGACAGTCATACTAACTGAATAAGTGCGCACAAAGTGACCGACGAGTTTTCGGCATGCATTATGACAAAGATTATTGTATAACTTTTCCGACGTGATCTAGTTACCACCCACCCACCTGTGTCATTCGATAAGATGCCTTTGTAGTCTGTTGTCTCCAGATCCCACTACCACCCAAATGGGCGTTTTAGGTATATACGAATATGTATAAACTGGTTGGCAGTTGCATCATTTTGGAATCTTGGCTCGTGAACTTAGCGAAGCGTTAACGCTGCGGTGCGAAAAGTGGCAATCCGCCCTTTACGACTTACGATCTACGACTTACACCGCCTGGAATGGATGGCACTGTGTCACAGCGTGCTTGTCACCTACGTATCATCGCGTATCATCAACATCCCAAGTCGGCGACTCAGTTTCCATCCGGCAAGTTGTGGAAGTGATTTGCAGATGCTGACTGATAGGATGATGAAAGACAGTACTCAGTGTTAGCAGTAACCAATCAGAACTTGGTTACTCCGCCCAATTACGCCCAATTTCTCGCCGTGTAGAGGTTAGTTCAAATCTAAGGCAGCCTGCATGATCAGAGATCAGCAGTAAAGAGATCAAGAAGCACGCGGCTATATTGCTTACAGCGCTGATTATATATAGCCATATTTATATACATATATATATGAAGCCCCGACTGTCGCAGAGGGGGGAAGTGGGAGGAATTGGGGATTCGGGAGCAGAGATTACGCCGTGTTAGTAGCTGTTGTTTTTGTTTTTTGTATTTTTTTAACGCTCGACAATCACGCGCTCGTTTCATAAAACGGATGACAGGGCGAAAAAAACTTTTCCAAAAATATCAAAGCCCAACAAAACATGCATATATTGAGCAGCTTGTGAAATGTATTTATACTTATATGCCCGCAAAGACGAGTCGAGTCGCGTATTATGTACAAGTCTAAATACATTTGTATATTCACTAAATCTGTGACCAAACGGAGGCGTGTCTCTGTTTCGTCGTCTTGTCGATGTTTTCTGTTTTTTAGTACGCCCTCTCACCTCATTTCCTTTCTACCCTGCCCTGCCTCACTTTCGATTTGGACTTTTAAATGGGGGAAAAATATGTTTTTGTTACTCACTAGTACTAGTAGCTAGTACCATTTGCTACTCAGATGATTATAAATTTAGTGAAGAGCTAGAAAGCCGTGCAACCTGTTGCTTTTGGATATTTGTTGTTTTCAAGATCGCAGTTGCAGCTTCGTTGTTTATTCCACATTGATTATGTATCTGATTAGGAATGACAACAATACTGCAATTTGTGTATTTGCATTTGTACTGAGGGCGATGCAACAACTGATTAGTGTTGCTATTTACATCAGTCGGTTACAGCGATGGAAATGTTTTATTTAGCATTTGTCCAGCTGTTTTCCATTGCCGTTTTCCATTCGCGCCTGCTTTTATTTTAATTTGCTTTATTTTATTTTATGTTATGTCAACTCGCATTCAATACTTGTTTGATCAGCTGCGAAAAGAGCATGTTCAATAGGTTCTAGATGCCAGATAACAGATAACCAGATACCCAGATAACCAGATAGACAGATAACCAGATACTAGTAGTTCTCTTTAGAATGCACCTAGCGACTTATTGATTTCTCTTCGGCTAAATGGCTTCCTTGTTTTTGTTTTGTATGTTTGCACTTTGAGGTCTTCTAACGATTGCTTCGTTGATGGGCGGTATTTGGGTATTTGGGCTTCACATAGATATGGGAATACAAAAGATACAAAGTATACAAAAGAGAAAAGTATTGCCCGATTTCATTTTCTTGCTGGCATTCAAAAGTATGCAATGGAAAGCAGCAGCACATGCAGCAAAGACGATGCGATAAAAGAGGAGAACCCCTTTTGCTGATAATGATGCAGATGCAGATGCAGGTGACAGTGGCTGGGGTGGATTCATTTCTATAAGGTTGCCAAATGCCGCAGATTGTGGGGCATCTCGTGATCTCCGCCCGCGTGGTGTCGTCATCTGGCCATCCCTCTTGCTCCGCCACGCTTATCGATCTTCTATCGATCTGCCCTTTCGTTTGCCCAAAAACCGTGATCGATAGATTGCTTTCGCAGCCAATAAAATAAAATCAATTCAATTTAATTAAATGAAGTCTATATGCAAACTAGTCTTTAGTAGTATACACTGCTGCATATGCATTAGCGCCCCAAAAAAAATGGCATCGATAGAGTAGAGTATATTTTTTAATTGTCAGCAACGGCAAAGGCAAGGTGAAGATTGCGAGTCCCATATATAAAAACAAAACTACTCTAAACTATAAAAAAATAAGCTGCTCACTGGGCTATATACGTATACCCTTCAGACGTTCCAGTCTGCGTTGGTTTTATTATGCCCTAAATGGAGTGGGGAAATCCAAAGGATTATCGCTCTACATCATTTAAGTATCACTTTTTGGGTTTTTCCAATGGTTTCCTTGAATTCAAATTTTGGGGCGTGGTTCAGCGGAACCTGAAGTTGAATTCGTTTTTGGCAACAAATCGTCGTGTTCAACTGAGGCGATGACTCCACAAACAGATATCCAATGATGGGGGTGCAAAATGCCTGTTTTCCATTTATTGCTCCATCCGTCTGCGTTCGTCTTCGCCCCACTTGCTGTCCCTCTGACCCTCTACCCCTCTGCTTGCCCCCTCTTCACGTGGCACTGCGTCATGGCATTTTGCATGCCACCTCGCCGCCCACGCCCCCTTTTCTTTTTTTTGCGGCTGAGTGGTGCCAAATGCTTGTATATCGATTAGTTGCCGTCGTCGGTCGGTGGCGGCACAACAAATTGCCTTGCCACTCGGACAGCTCCAAGTGTTCCACCAGCTGCAGCTCCCACCCCTTTGCTTCACATTTCCACCATGTCGATAAAGTTTTTCAATGTTTGGCTAGGCGGAGGTGTGTGTGTTTGTGTTTTGCCTATTGATAATTTGATTGATTTGGTCGCGCAGGTCGCAGTCCTGCGGAAACTCAATTGATTAATGTGAGAATGGCGGCGGAGGAACTGAACAGAAATGATTTACAATTGATGAATCGATCAAATCGATAAGTACACATGATGGTACACACACTGGGAATGTCGGAAAAGTTCCAAAATAAAATAAATTGATTTCTTTGTGGATCCTTTTGATACTTTCGAAAGTGTGATATTATCAAATATTCATTATCAATTGCCAAATTGCAAGTCTAGACTAGTGCGGCATTACTAAAGCTTTCTAACTTTGAGCACTTGCTAACATCTAAACATTTGAACATTTCGCATTTGATCTTATCTCTCCTCTGTGGCAGATGCAGATGCAATGAGAAACAATGTCAATGCTATTGGGGCTTTAATTTTCGTCGCATTTGTGCTTCTAATTGATTCATTAAAATGAAATAAATTTGATTTGCACTTGCACTTGCATTTGCATGTGCTGCGTGTATCCTTTGATTGGTCTTCTCCGTCGTCTATTCTATTCGAATTCTTCTGGCGAATCTTCGTTCTTCGTTCACCGCTCCTCCTCATTCTTCTCCGTCGCATTGAACTGTCAGTTGTCTGTCGTCCGAAAGGGGGGCGGGGGCCATAAGGGGGCGTGGCTGTCGCATGCTTGACCACGCTTGGTTGCCACTGTCTTTCTTCTGTCCGACTGTCTTCTGTCGTTCTGTCCTCTGTCTTTAGTCTTCAGTCTGCTGGGTCTTCTGGGGGTCTGCAGTGCACTTTCTTCACTTCTTTGGCCTTATCGCAATTTTGCCTCAATTAAAATTGTGCCCAAACCGCAGCAAATGGTACGCGATAATTATGGGGATGATGATTAGTAGGCTTTAATGATTTCAAGCGCGTTTTAAACGATCGAAGAATTGGTGGACAGTGGACCGCATTCGTGTGGATCGCATGTGGAACCAAACCGACCGATAATCGCCCTTCGTGTGCCATTCGCGACTTGCAATCTCTTCTGTTTCTCGGCTACTCTGCATCTCTGGGTCTCTCAGCTGTCACGATCATCGTGTTGTCCTCTGCCTGCTTCCATTTCTTGTCGCCAATTGTGCAGCGGTTGCTCAAGCGATCGGATCGTTGGATCGTCGAAAGCGGAACGGATCGGATCGGAAAAGCACTCCTCTTTCTACTTCTCCTTTTCCTTTTCCTCAAAAAAAAACCAAGAAAAAAAACATCCGAAAATTCGAAGATCGTACTATTTCGGTTCGCAATCTTATTTTTTACTGTGATATGCGACTTTGTTGTCGTTGTTCGTTCGGTGGTGCCGCGTGTTTGCATTTTTGCTATTTGAAGATCGATCGATCGATCGATTGATCTGCACACAAAGCGAACGAAACGTCAAGTGACCGAAAATAAAACTAGGCCAAAGCCTGCCCCACACCGCCGTACACAGAGAAAAATTGCATTTGTCAGTTTGTATGGAGTGCAGCACATTCAAAAGCCTATTTTTGTCCATTCGAAACTGGACCATTGGAAACGTTAAATGATTATCCATTTCAAAATCACAATCACTTGGTTAAGATACATTTTGTATCTGCATAAGAAAATGCTCTCAGGAGTGAACTTGCGTAATAAGTAGGATTTCAAGCAATTGTTTGCGTATATACACTTCGTATATTCTCCAAGAAATGTTACCTACACTTTAATCAATCGGCCAGCTTCTAGAACTTTGTGGTTTAAAATAAGTTTAAAACTTGGCTATAACTTGTTCAAATTAGTACTTTGTCCCAAAATGAGTTTCGAAAATAGGCCTGAAATAATAATTTAGTTGCCAGATTCGCGCAAGCTCTGATTTTATATATATACATACGTGAATATTTTTTTTTTGCGTGTAAGGCATCACTAGAGCGCTATACCCACACTACCACCACCACTGACACGGTGGTTTAGTGCTTTAGTGGTTCAGTGGTCCGTAGTTCAGTGGTTCAGTAAACCAGCGGTGCCCAGTACTCCAGGCTCAAGGTGGATAAGTCACAGGTGGTGCCCGTGGCGGTGCCGCGTGGTGTCCGCAAGGTGGTGCGAGTGGTGCGCAAGAAGAAGCTGCCACCCAGCAGTGGGTCCGTGAACGAAGCCAGCGAATCGGATGGAGCTGGCTCTGGCACCACCACCTCCGGCAGGCAGAACTCCATTGACGCCACCAAACCGCCCGCCAAGGTCATCAAGAATAAACGGGGCTCCTTTGGCGGTGGCGGTGGTGGTGCTGCGCCACCCATCCCGTTGGCGACCAAAAAAAAGAACAAACGTCGATCCTCCAGCGAGGAGGAGGAGGAGGAGAGCACCTGCAACGAAAGCCCCACCGAATCCGAGCCGGAATCCGGTTCGGGCAGCTCCTCCAGTGCTGGCAGCGAATCAGAGTCGGACAGTGAGACCAGCAGCAGCAGCACCTCCACCTCCGAGTCCTCCCATGCGGGTCGCAAGTCGAAGGCCAATGGCAAACACAAACCGCTCTCGGCAGCGGCCAAGGCGGCCCAGTCCGCCTGCTCGTCGTCCTTGGTGGTGGCCGCCGCTCTGAAGAAGAGCAAACCACCGAACCGGAGCGGCAGTGGGACCAGCATCGCCAGTGCCGGCGGCGGCGGCGGAGGAGGAGCAGGAAAGCAGTACAAGGACCCAAGTACAGAGATAGCACCTAGACGAACAGCACCCTAGTATTCCCAGATCCCCAAATGTGATCCACACGCACAGAGATAAAAGAAAAGATGTTGTATTAACTAAC
Organism: Drosophila yakuba; assembly: GCF_016746365.2. NCBI lineage: Eukaryota > Metazoa > Arthropoda > Insecta > Diptera > Drosophilidae > Drosophila > Drosophila yakuba. The sequence goes on along the minus strand of NC_052526.2, from coordinate 5,904,994 downwards.
ATACCCGACAGAAAGCAAGGAGCGGAATGTAGTTAGGCAGATAGAACGATAGTATTTAGAAGCCCACAAGTACAAACCCATTAAGTTGTGTGACCACCAAAATCGAGAGTGATTCGAGGGGCATTAGCAGCTGCCCCATCATCATCATCATGAACATGGCATCGGTATCTTTGGCGCCAATGCCAAAATTAATTAGCAACGAAAATGCAAAGGGTTCGCTTGGATATTGCAGGGAAAAATCAGACTCAGCATAATAATAATAATAATAATAATAATAATAATAATAATAATAATAATAATAATAATGGTTCTTAGCACTTCTTTTAGTTGCTATCTAGTATGCTAAATGTTTTTAGTAGAGATGCAGGGGTGACATTATTTTAATCTTCATATTCATTAACTTTCAATTCTGAAAAAACCTTAATTTGCAACTCGTACAGCGGACTGCACTGTGCACATCTTTTTATCTCTGTTTCTTGTACTTCCAAATCCAACTGTCTGACCTGCCCCATCAACACTTTTCCACAAACTCTTCTGTCTGTGCCTCCAAGTCGTATTTGTTTAGTTGAGCTCCACCTTCACCTTCTCCCGAGAGATGACTCTTTCCTTCCAACCCCTCGCTGTTCCGCTGTTTGCGTTTCGAGATGATCCCTGATCAGAGATAATGAGTGATCGATCCGATATGCTGACAATATCTTGTGTGTTTCGTGTCCGATTTGTGTGCAGGCATGAAACAACTGATCGGCAAGCTGAACGACCTGTGGCCCGAGCACAGTGTTGCACTGTCCATTCCAAAGGAGGTCGATAGGAGCAAGGAGAAGCTGGAGGGCGCCTGGGAGACGACAGGTGTATAAACCATCTATATTTACTTCAAATATATATAAATATTCTGTGTGTGTGTGTGCTTAGAATGAGTTGGGTTGTTTACGATGAGGGAAGCTGCCCCGTACCCAAATACATTCGAACTAACATTTCATTTGCTTGTGCCCCCGAAACAGGTCGCGATGGTTCTAAAATCACAACAGTTGTTGCAACACCCGGCCAAGGCACCGATCGCGTACAAGAGGTCTCCTATACAGACACAAAGGTCATCGGCAATGGCAGCTTCGGCGTCGTGTTCCAGGCAAAGCTTTGCGATACCGGCGAACTGGTGGCAATCAAAAAAGTTTTACAAGACAGACGATTTAAGGTGAGTGCTTCGATCTATCTATCTATTGATCCAGGACTAACAATGCCATTTCTACATTCCACAGAATCGCGAATTGCAAATTATGCGCAAATTGGAGCATTGTAATATTGTGAAGCTTTTGTACTTTTTCTATTCGAGTGGTGAAAAGGTAAGAACCACTGATCACTGATCAAGTAGCAACCCGTTTTTGTGGGGGAGTTGGACTGCTGAAGTTGCCCAGCATTGGTAATTACTTAGTACGTCTGCAGTTGCAAATCCAGCAAATCCATTCCAACCAAGAGGAATTCAGATGCAAGTGTGTATACAACTGACGCCTGCGTTTAGCTTTGTTTTGGAGCTAATTTCTTGATGGTTAAACCGTACTAAGTATTTATTTTCAGCTGATCTGAGCTTTCGCTTAGCATTTCTATCGTCAGCCTTATGAGTTGAGCAATTACCGAATTGAAACGAATCTCTTTCACTTGCATATCGAAACTGATACTGATACTGAACCCGAAACCGAATCCAAATCCGATATCGAAACTGAATCTGAATCCGAATCTGAAATCGAAATCGGTCACTAGCTGGCCGAGTTCCCCATCGATTTGGGCATATTCGCGAGTGTGCTGAAGCCGCAGGTATCCCAGATCTCAAAGTTCTACGTTCTCAAAGTTCTCAGTTCTCCAGCTCAGCTCAGATCATTCAGCGACTTGCTCTCACTCGATTCTCGATCTTTTTCTATCTCTCATAAACAACGAATTCGTTAACAATCCTTGCTATGTATTAGAGAAACGTATTAAAGTACAATAAAACGTACAGAAGATCACACCGCATGGTATAACCTCCTCAGTGAATCAAATCCTGCCGCTATGCTAGTTTGCTAGATTCAGAGTTAAATGTCGCCAATACGACGACCGTACAACCCCGATCAAATAAAAAACCAAAACGCATGTCGACAGCTCGCAACTGCATCGGTCAGCTCTCCTCAAAACCCAGACTTCCATACGCATCCACACATGGTTCATATACGCCTGAACCCGAACCCGAACCCGAACCCGAACCCGAACCTAAACTTTAACTGCTCCGATATCGTTAACTAATCGTTATGTTCTCCCCCTCCAATTCGCAGCGTGATGAAGTATTTTTGAATTTAGTCCTCGAATATATACCAGAAACCGTATACAAAGTGGCTCGCCAATATGCCAAAACCAAGCAAACGATACCAATCAACTTTATTCGGGTGAGTCTGCTACTACTTTCATGCCTGTGAATTAAGTACTAACTCTATTGTCTTACTGCTCTTTTTTGATAGCTCTACATGTATCAACTGTTCAGAAGTTTGGCCTACATCCACTCGCTGGGCATTTGCCATCGTGATATCAAGCCGCAGAATCTTCTGCTCGATCCGGAGACGGCTGTGCTGAAGCTCTGTGACTTTGGCAGCGCCAAACAGCTGCTGCACGGCGAGCCGAATGTGTCGTATATCTGCTCCCGGTATTACCGCGCCCCCGAGCTCATCTTTGGCGCCATCAATTATACAACAAAGATCGGTGAGTAACACCACTACACTTCAATCGCATTTAGTGTATTACATGTAATCAAATCGCTGCTGCGCCTTTTCAGATGTGTGGAGTGCCGGTTGCGTTTTGGCCGAGCTACTGCTGGGCCAGCCCATCTTCCCTGGCGATTCCGGTGTGGATCAGCTCGTCGAGGTCATCAAGGTCCTGGGCACACCGACAAGAGAACAGATACGCGAGATGAATCCAAACTACACGGAATTCAAGTTCCCCCAGATTAAGAGTCATCCATGGCAGAAAGTAAGTGTCTAAGTGGGCCAAGTTACCAGGAATTGCATTTGCTCGATTATGATTTCCGATTTCCCCCACGCGCTTTTCACTCTTGTGACCCACTGCCCTCTTCTGCACTCTTCTCGTGGGAAAACTCCCCTAGAAAACGTGCTCTAGAACCCAAAACTCATTGTTACTTTGCCACAAGTGTTTCTAACCGAAAATTGTGTGTACATATACAAACTCGTTGCAGTCACTACTCGAACGCACCCAATTTCCAAACGCCCTAAACCAGAAACAACGATTGAGAGTAAGCCAAGAAACGCATCAAACAAAAAGTGTTAAGCAAAATGACCCACAACCAAATTAAATAAGCACAATGCAATGCCACTTGCAGTCACATTTGCTCTACAAATCATGCAGGGGATTAAATGGTTAATGGTTGAATGCATTGAAATCGAAATCGATGCCATGTCATGACTACTGCCCATTCTTGCTATACTCGTTCACCCAACTGATAAACCTGGTTTATCCAAAAGCTTTCTGGGTTTTCTCAGCTATTAACTGCAGAGCTATCAGATACAGCCGCCTCAATCAATACGCATTTCATGCTCCACTACGCAGGGATGATGGGTATGGGATGATCGCTTGGGATGCACTTCCATTGGCTTTAAGATTCATGCTCAGCTTTTCGCCAGCTCTCCTCGCAGCTGTACAAAGCTGTACAAAGAAGTTATACATTGGTTTAATTGATTGATTTATTGGATTTGATTTGGAGTTGCATTTAATTGATTGTTTTTGGTTTCTTGCCCTGCCTACTGCCGACGTTTGTTTTTGAACCGTAAAAAGAATGAAGAATGATCGGTTTGGTTTCGCTTTTCATATGATTTGAAATGCGAAAGAGAACGATCAAATCTGTAAATACGAACGCTTCCTCTGTGTTCTCGTTTGTGTCCTGCCCAATTCTCCGATGATTGCCTCACCGCCCGTCCCTGTTGCCCAATTGCCCTGTTGCCCTTTTGACCTATTGACCAATTGTGTCCCGCCTAGTTGTTAAGTCCCGCAAGAAAGTCCGTGACCATCTTTGCATGGTGGCGATGAAAACATTATCTAACCTAATGTCAACTTCTCCCACTCGCAGGTTTTCCGTATACGCACTCCTACAGAAGCTATCAACTTGGTGTCCCTGCTGCTCGAGTACACGCCCAGTGCCCGGATTACACCGCTCAAGGCCTGTGCACATCCGTTCTTTGATGAGCTGCGCATGGAGGGCAACCACACCTTGCCCAACGGCCGCGAGATGCCGCCGCTATTCAACTTCACAGAGCATGGTAAGTGATTGCGCAGCCAGGATGCAGCCAGATTCATTTCAACACTAATGTTCCCTTCCACCCACAGAGCTCTCCATACAGCCCAGCCTAGTGCCGCAGTTGTTGCCCAAGCATCTGCAGAACGCATCCGGACCTGGCGCCAATCGATCCTCGGCCGGCGGAGCAGCCTCTGCTGCGGCCAGCGGCTCCACCAGCGTCTCGTCAACGGGCAGTGGCGCCTCGGCGGAAGGCTCCGCCCAGCCACAACAGTCGCAAGGCACAGCAGCCGCTGCGGGCTCCGGATCGGGCGGAGCAACAGCAGGCACCGGCGGAGCGAGTGCCGGCGGAGTGCCCGGTTCTGGCAACAACAGCAGCAGCGGCGGAGTATCCGGAGCGCCGACCGCCGTCACTGCCGGCGCCAATGCCGCCGTCGCTGGCGGTGCTGGTGGTGGTGGTGGAGCTGGCGCGGCGACCGCAGCTGCCACAGCAGCTGGCGCTATAGGCGCGACTAATGCCGGCGGCGCCAATGTAACAGGTGAGTAAGCGGTGGGCCATGCAGCTTCTCCCGCCTCCTGCTCCTTGTCACCTCCCACTCATCCACCTCCTTTCATCAATCCCACATCGTCATAGCATCAGTATCGTATCGTATTCAGCTTCCTATTTTCCGAACCAAGGCCATTTAAAATCCAGTTTCCGTATTTGCAATGAGTTTGCAGCACTCTTAACTACAATACGATACTTTGATCTTGGCCATCTGCCTGCTGTACACAATCCCATACTACATCCCTCGCCCGATCCCTAGCTGGTGTCCATCTCATGCTGAGGCCGCAACGCAAACGGCCGTTGTCAGGGAAGCCCTTCCTGCGCAATCCGGCCAACATCTGAGCTGAGATTCTGAGCAGCCAACTTCGCACTGAAATACCCCAACACCGTTCCTTGATCCATCCATTCATCCATCCATCCATCCATCAAGCACCTCCCAGAACCTAAGCAAACCGAGGGAAAGATACGAATAGATGCAGTGACCAGTAGACCTGTAAAAGAATGCGTGTGATTCGAGGATGAAGAGTGGAAATCAAGAATCAAGGATTGAAACAAGAATCAAGAATTGAAACAAGAATCCAGAAACAATTAAATTATAACAAACAATTATCAAGAATCAAGAATTGAAAGCAGAATTATGAATCAAGAAAAATAACTGAAGGCTTTTAGAAACCAATCATCCCGCAGACTTGAGAAAAAAAGACGTTCTCAAAAACAAATTCCTGTTGTAGTTATCTTTTATCTTTTCAGTTAAATATAAATTAGTTATTGCCAAGTTACAACCACCAAATAGTCACTCAAATGAAAGTTTCAATGGGGTTTTGTGAATGGTTTCAAGTTTAAAAACCACAAATTTGATATCTTTAAAGTAGGCAATTTGGGGTCCCAGTAAAAATATCTTTCTCAGGTTTGCATATCATCCATGCCCGAAAAATCCTTTCCTTTCCTGCAACTGATATTACACTCGCCCAATTTCGAATAAATCGGGATATAATGATCGTGCTATATCTATCGCTATGAAACACTCGATAGAACATTGGATTTCATTCGATTCCATTCGTTTTCATTTGATTTCATTCGTTTTCATTCGTTTTCGTTTTTATTTCATTAAGCCATGTTGGTTTTAGTTTTGATTTTGGTGTCATTAGACGGCTAAAGAGTTTTGATTTTAATTTGGTTTTTGTTTCCTTTTGTTTTATTTACAGATTCATAGGGGCAATAGTAACATACATACACACACTTATATATATATCAAGCATATATATAGTAATAATTATATATAACACCTACACCCACAACAACACCAACAAAAACACCAACAAAAACAACAACAACAAGAACAGCAATTATATATAATAACTATAAACAAGAGCGGCGAAAGCAAATCCAGCAGCAGCAGCAGCAAGCATAGAAACCACCACGGCAACCTATATACACAAGAATTAAACTAAATTAATTAATGCAATTGATGAAAAGAGCAGCAGCAGCAACAGCAGCAAGTACATGCAAAGCTGCAAAACGAGAAAAACGAAAGGCAGAAAATATAACGCAAGAAACATTTTACCTAGGTAAAACACTAAATTTATTTTAAATCTAAAATAAACTAATAAGCATAATAATATAATACATGATAATGGTAAATAAACACACAATAATTATAATAGTAGAGCGAGCGCTGATCGATTGTCATTTTATCGCTGCCGCGCGTGGCGATATATCTTTTAATTAATACTTTAAGTGTCCCCCTTCCTCCCTTACCATCCCCTACCCCCTCCTCTCCACCGCCCTCCCTCCCTCCCGCTCTTCGTTAATTATTGTAATCCCCCCCACTCCACCGCCCGTTTATTATTTGACGCCTGAAGATGAACCATGTATATGTATATTGAACAGAGTCACTGCATATTTTTTTTACACCACCTTGATTTATAGTACGTTTAACTTATGATAACTGATAATAATCCAATGGAGGACGAGTTTTGTGTTGCTAGTGCTAAGAACTAGTTGCTAACTAAGAACTAACTAAGAGCTAACTGCCAGCGAAGTCGCACATTTCGCTGCGTTGAGTTTGCGTAGGTTAACCAAGGCATGGTCTTGCAACGTGCAACATGCAACACACTCACACACTCACATACACACAAACGACCTTAAAGAGAGAGAAGAAAGCAGAAGAAAGCTGAAGGAAAGCAGAAGAGGAGGCGAAGTTGAAGTTAAGTGGAAAAGAAAGAGAATGAGAATAAGAAACAAAGCAAAGCCCCGAGCATAATGTTAATGTTATGTTAAAAACCTTAATTTAATGGAAATTATTAACGCAAAAGTGTAGAGAAGAGAACGAAAGAGAAAATAAGAAAACCAGAAAACAAGAAAAGCAAAAAAACAAAGCAAAATGCAAAAAGCGAAACTGTTTAAACTATACCTATATAATATATAATCATTATGAATATAAACTATATTTTTTTTTCAAACACGCATTATGTATACATACATACTGAATAAATAAATTATTTTTATTTTTATTAAATAACACTATCATTATTGCGTAACAAATGAAAACCGATCGACAAGCAGCGACAGCTGAAGAAAGCTGAGGAAAGCAGAAGAAAGCAGAGAGAGCGTGCAGTTAAGAACCCCTAATCGTATATATTTTTTTCGCACTAAAATATATATGTACAGATATCATTATTTAGCCAGTAGATGAGTTATTGACCAGATACAAGATACCAATTACCAGATACGGACACACAGATCGGAAAAGAGCTGGCGCCTGAGAACCGAACCGACGGCTTAGTTGCAATATGTAGATAAGGTCCAATTACCGGGTTGGGTTGGTCGCCCGCCATCGCGGAGCTCCATTATTATTGTTCGCATACATAGTCAGTGTCGCCCTGCCACGCCAACCCCACCCCCCTCCCACAATCCCCCGCACAGCACAGAGCTGCCACTGAATATTATTAACAATTTCTTGGTCCGAGTTGGCAGGCGGAAGAAGAAGGAGAACGAGAACGAAGCGAATTGCATAAGCGAAGTGAGGAGAAATGAGCAAAACACTTATATATTTATTTCTATAGCTTATTATAATCGACCTTAAACTAATTAATACGCTAATTATAAACGATTACATTTTCCTAGTAACTTAGGCACATGCGAGTTTAACAGAGCAAAACAACTGGAAAATCTTGAAAGTAATAAAACAAAAATTGAAAAATTAAAAACGTTAGCATATTTTTAGATTCACTAATTGCACAACAAAATAACACACACACACTATACACTATCGACACACGCGTATACAGACACGTGCATACACTGACAATTGTATATGTAATGCTGTAATAATCATGATAATATTTAGATTCGTTGATGATAATGAGCAAAGAATAAAGAAGCCGTAATGATAATGATAATGATAATGATAATGCTAATGCTAATGCTAATGATAATAAATGAATACAACAAAATCCAACAAATAAAAAGAGAAACAAATACAATATTTAAACAAAGTAAAACCTTTTGTTGTTGCCTTTCCTTTTACCACCATCATCATCATTAATCACCATCTACAGTATCATTTCGTTCAGTGTGTGAACCTTTTGTTTTTGCGCCGTCGTCTTCATCATTTTCCCTCTGGAGCTCCTCGAAGTAATTGGTCCTGGGATGCCTGGGATTATAACGAATATACCATATTCCATGTCACATGTTGGTTTAAGTGTAATTGTTTGACAAATCATTTCTTGTTGTTTTGAATATCATTTAAATATTATTTCTTACTTATACGATGGGTAGTGCATTGTAATGGCGCTTCGGGGAAGTCGCTTTAAACTGGCGTCCGTTTGGGCCTCCCAAGTGAATCATAAACAAACATAAAGCTAATGCATACGCACACATGGCAAACCACATTTGTACATCTTTTTCCTTCTTTGGATGACGTTTTGTAGGTTCGCAGTCGAACAGCGCCCTGAACAGCAGCGGCAGTGGCGGCAGCGGCAACGGCGAGGCAGCCGGCTCGGGCTCCGGATCCGGTTCGGGATCGGGATCAGGAGGCGGGAATGGCGGTAATGGCGGCGATAACGACGCTGGCGACAGTGGAGCAGCCGCATCTGGAGCTGGAGGAGGAGCACCGGAAACCGAGGCAGCGGCGTCGGGTTAGCGTGCGCAAGATGCCCTTTAATTGTAATGTTATTGGCAGGTTTTTCGCTCGGCCCTTGAGACGCAGTTAACCTATTTCGGCCAGGAGCGAGATGACAACACCACACAGACACACGCAGCTACACTTGAAAAAATAAATGAAAGCGATGTCGGATGTCCCAGCAGAAGCTATGAGAGTAAATGAAAATGAAAGACACAGGAATTCACTTCACAGAACGCCCAATACCCTAGGAACCACACAACAATAACCCCATTCCCCTACACCTCACCCACACACATACACACTCACACACACACACACACATGTATGTATGTATATCTAGCTATATGCATTGGGCGCAAGCAAATATTTAGCATAAAATCGAAAGAAACCCAGAAGAAAACCAAAAACAAAAAATCCACTTTAAACTATGCATAAATAATTAAAATAATTATCTGTACTATTAAAAACAAAGAGAAATCCCGGATGGAATGTTGAGAAATAATCGGAAAACCCCCCTCGCCCGCGTCCCAACCTTCAATATAGTAAATAACAATTAACAAAAAAGCTCGCGGAACGTAATAAAACATAAGTGCAAAAAACAAAATAAAAAAAAAGTAAATACAAAATAACAAAAAGCAGAAGAAAATTGAATGAATACTTAGTGAAATAAATCAAAATTTTTGCCCATTTAACGTTTATATATATGCCGTTATACAAATATATAACGATCACAGCAGTTAGCAATCCATAGTAAAAGTAAAAAGTAAATAAAAGAGTAAACAATTAAAGGAGGCGGCAAAGTAAGAGGAACTAGCAAAAGGGAGGAGGATACAACATAAACTAAACTCGCGCAAGTGCATCTATATGAGTACGATATAGATATTATATAAACATAGATATATATACGAGATATTAACAAGAGTAGTAATCCTAGTAGCTACCCCGGCCACTCACCCCCTTGACCCCCCAACCCCTAATCCTAGAACCGAAAACTTCCCAAGTAAAAAAGAAAAAGAGAAAAAAAAGGAAAAGAAAAGAAAACACTCCACGAATAGCAACATTTTCCGTGGCCTGTTCTCAAGTAACGTATTGCAACTACGATTATCTATGGAGGCGATCGTCAAAATGCAATACACACTAAACATAACATAAACTATACACTATACATAAATACAAGAAATATAACAAATTGAGCAACAAGTAAGTGAATGTATGAATGAGTAAAACGCTTTTAGCGCGCGACGCCACCCATTAACTTAAATAAACAATGCAAATAATGAGGTAATGACGTTTTGACGTATTGACGTATCGAGGTAATGAGATAGTGGAGCCACAATCTTGATATATGATATATGTAAAAGTAATCGACAAAGGACATTTAGCTGCAATTGAAAATTTAAACTAATTTAATACAAATTAAAGTAAAATACAATGAAACCGATGATGTTTTTAGTACGTAAGGGCCTTAGATCAACCGGAAACTCACTCCTGCGTAACTATATAGTATTGGTTCCAATCTATTTATCCAATACCTATACCTATCCATATACCTATGACAGCCACCAGCCACCCAGTTTAACTGCTTAGATCTCGTTTCGGAAATTATGTCTGCGATTATGTCCCCCCGCACTTTACCTTGCCCCATTTCAAAAACAACTAAGTAAACAAAGCAAAAAAAAAGAAAAAAAAAACCAAAAAAGGAAAAAACCAAAAAAGGAAAAAAAACCAAAAGGCAAAAGAAAAACCAAGTCTATTTGTATGTATTTCCATAGAACTCCTTATATATTGTACGAGAACATATTTTTTTTTACTAACTAAATGATACATTTATACAATTAATGAACGTTGAGTTTTGTGGCATCAAAACTAATTAAATTAAACTATATACATATATGTACACACACACTCTCACACACACACACACACGCATTCAGACATACTCACACGCACATACGTCTTTAATTTCAAATAAATTAGAAAGAGAAAACCGAAGATTTTCCAACTAAAACCCAAACATTTTAGAAATAATCTAAGTAAACAGCAGACAAGTTATATAAATCTTTAAACACACCCACATACACACAACCACTGTTTATTTGTAATTAAATTAATTAAAAATGTCAACAGACGGAAAATGACAGATCAATATATATTCAAACATATATATGCATAGAAAAACCAACTTATATATGATGAACAACTTCAGCGTTTCGCTTTAATTATGAGGCAACAACCTCATGAGAAATCCAAACCAAATAAACTTAATTAACAAGTAAACCCAAAACTAAACTAAACAATAACAACAGGAAACCCCAAATTCAAAGCGGAAATGAAAATGAACATGATAATGAAAATGAAACACAAGACAAATGCGTAAAGAAAACATTAATTTAAAAACAATAAAAATTACAAACAAAAAATATACACAACTGCGTTTTTCTTCATTTCGTTGGTGGAAACATTTCGAATCGATTTTTTCTCCATACTCGGTTAAAAAAGAATGAAAAAACATACATAGATATAAAAAATAAAAAAATTTTTTGTTGTGTATTTTGGTAAAAAATAATCAGTATTTCTCCGATAGCATTAAAAATAATTGTCCAAAACTAGAATGTCATACCTCGTTGAATTCGTAACAAAATTCCTCATCGATCCATGTACATACATTGAAATGCTAATTTTTGGCCATTTTTCGCAAATTTTGATGATATGCAAAAATTTGAAAATTTGAAAATTTTTTATTTTTCCAAAATCAAAAAAATTGGGATGTGGATAGTTAGCCATGTTTATTAGCAACACAAAACAGTCTTCATTTTGGCCAAGTTATGGAAAGTAACCCATTCGAAAATATGCGATTTTCATTAATAAATCAAAATAATTAATATAAGAAAATAATTGTAAACCTCGTTGATATCCCAAAAAGTCCTGCAAATGAAATTGCGCAGAAAACATCAAACAGCTGGTTAGCGTTATTACGACTTGCTTAGAGATGGTCGCGTCTCTGCAAATCTTCCTCACGATCCAAACAAACTTAAGAAATCTCGTGCATATCGTAACAAAGACGTGACACGGCCACAAGAACAATGCGACCTCCTATCTCTAATTAGCGTTCTGTTGCACAATAACGGCTTTGCTCCTGAAAGCATGCAAGGGACGGCAATCATGGAAATATCAGTTAGTTGTCTCGTTCTATGATATTTGCTGGCACCTTCCGCCACCTGCTGAGATTTCTGTTCGCCTGGTGTGCGAAACGAAAAAGTGGCCGATTTAGCAGCGAAAATAATATCCGGGCGGCTGAAATTTTCAAGAAATCGAAGAGATTCCCGATTTTAAGTACTAGGCGAACAAAAATCCTAGTAGGTAGCCAACGATCCCTTTTTTTGTCTAAAATAGAGATGCCCGCGTGTAACAGATTTTTTGTCACGCTCCCAACAACCATATGGGATATTTTATTTATGTCGTGATTGTCGTGCAAATCTCGTGATAAACGAGTGAAGCACCAAGTGCACAATGTGACTGCGCATCTCTGATCTGAGTTCCGTTGCAAGTAACGGCATTTCTCTTTAGAGCCTGAAAGCATGCAAGGGATGGCAATCATGGAAATATTAGATAGTTGTCTCGTTCTATAATATTTGCTGGCACCTTCCGCCACCTGCTGAGATTTCTGTTTGCCTGGTGTGCGAAACGGAAAGGTGACCGATTTAGCAGCGAAAATAATATCCGGGCGGCTGAAATTTTCAAGAAATCGAAGAGATTCCCGATTTTAAGTACTAGGCGAACAAAAATCCTAGTAGGTAGCCAACGATCCCTTTTTTTGTCTAAAATAGAGATGCCCGCGTGTAACAGATTTTTTGTCACGCTCCCAACAACCATATGGGATATTTTATTTATGTCGTGATTGTCGTGCAAATCTCGTGATAAACGAGTGAAGCACCAAGTGCACAATGTGACTGCGCATCTCTGATCTGAGTTCCGTTGCAAGTAACGGCATTTCTCTTTAGAGCCTGAAAGCATGCAAGGGATGGCAATCATGGAAATATTAGATAGTTGTCTCGTTCTATAATATTTGCTGGCACCTTCCGCCACCTGCTGAGATTTCTGTTTGCCTGGTGTGCGAAACGGAAAGGTGACCGATTTAGCAGCGAAAATAATATCCGGGCGGCTGAAATTTTCAAGAAATCGAAGAGATTCCCGATTTTAAGTACTAGGCGAACAAAAATCCTAGTAGGTAGCCAACGATCCCTTTTTTTGTCTAAAATAGAGATGCCCGCGTGTAACAGATTTTTTGTCACGCTCCCAACAACCATATGGGATATTTTATTTATGTCGTGATTGTCGTGCAAATCTCGTGATAAACGAGTGAAGCACCAAGTGCACAATGTGACTGCGCATCTCTGATCTGAGTTCCGTTGCAAGTAACGGCATTTCTCTTTAGAGCCTGAAAGCATGCAAGGGATGGCAATCATGGAAATATTAGATAGTTGTCTCGTTCTATAATATTTGCTGGCACCTTCCGCCACCTGCTGAGATTTCTGTTTGCCTGGTGTGCGAAACGGAAAGGTGACCGATTTAGCAGCGAAAATAATATCCGGGCGGCTGAAATTTTCAAGAAATCGAAGAGATTCCCGATTTTAAGTACTAGGCGAACAAAAATCCTAGTAGGTAGCCAACGATCCCTTTTTTTGTCTAAAATAGAGATGCCCGCGTGTAACAGATTTTTTGTCACGCTCCCAACAACCATATGGGATATTTTATTTATGTCGTGATTGTCGTGCAAATCTCGTGATAAACGAGTGAAGCACCAAGTGCACAATGTGACTGCGCATCTCTGATCTGAGTTCCGTTGCAAGTAACGGCATTTCTCTTTAGAGCCTGAAAGCATGCAAGGGATGGCAATCATGGAAATATTAGATAGTTGTCTCGTTCTATAATATTTGCTGGCACCTTCCGCCACCTGCTGAGATTTCTGTTTGCCTGGTGTGCGAAACGGAAAGGTGACCGATTTAGCAGCGAAAATAATATCCGGGCGGCTGAAATTTTCAAGAAATCGAAGAGATTCCCGATTTTAAGTACTAGGCGAACAAAAATCCTAGTAGGTAGCCAACGATCCCTTTTTTTGTCTAAAATAGAGATGCCCGCGTGTAACAGATTTTTTGTCACGCTCCCAACAACTACATGGGATATTTTATTGTATATTTATTCGCGAAAAATGGCCAAAAATTAGCATTTCAATGTATGTAGATGGATCGATAGGGGGGAATTTTGTTACGAATTCAACGAGGTACGACATTCTAGATTTGGACAATTATTTTTAATGCTATCGAAGAAATACTGATTATTTTTTTTACCAAAATGCACAAAAATGAAAATTGCATATTTTCGAATGGGACTGTCCATAACTTGGCCAAAAAGGTGGCAGGGCCAAAATGAAGACTGTTTTGTGTTGCTAATTAACATGGCTAACTATCCACACCCCAATTTTTTTTATTTTGGGAAAATACAAAATTTTAAAATTTTTGCATTTTTGCATATCATCAATATTCGCGAAAAATGGCCAAAAATTAGCATTTCAATTTATGTACATGGATCGATGGGGAATTTCGTTACGAATTCAACGAGGTATGACATTCTAGTTTTTGACAATTATTTTTAATGCTATCGAAAATCACAGAAATGAAAATCTGATATTTTCAAACAGGGTTTTCTCCATAACTTGGCCAAAAATAGGTGGCACAACCAAAACGAAAACTGTTTTGTGCTGCCAATAAACATTTCTAACTATACACATCTCATTTTTATTGCTATCGTAAAAACACAAATTACTATATATATGGCTTATATCCTAAAGCAAAGATTTATTTTACCTTCTTGCTGATTTCGACCGATTCGAATTTTGATTACGAGTATATTAAGCTGTGACATTCTACATTTGAAAGGGTATTTCCAACGTTGTGTTAAATTTATGTTTATTTCGCGTACATCAATTATGATGATTTTAGGAAAACCAGAGAAACTATAATTAGTAATTTCGGCTCTTAAATTTGCACTATTAACTTTGTAATGTTTTGGTAGATTAAAAAAACAGCAATTTGGGGATAGTATACTATCGCCAGTATCCACTCTCTCGAAGATTGCATCTCCCGCAGCTGCCCAACTCTACGTCCTGCGGCGTTTGCCCAGGCTGAGATCGGTGGCCCCGCCTTCCGGCTTGAGGCGTCGCTTGCTGCTTCGCCCGCTGGCCGACTTGACACCGGATCCTGGGCCGCTGATCCGAGTCTGATCCGCCATGGCCAGCGGCGCAGTGGCCAGTTGCAGGGGTGGTCCGGCTAGCGGATGTCCCAGGGGCAGTGGTGACTCCAGGAGGAGCTCGTTTTTGACAATGGCTCCCGGGGCAATCATTAGCAGGTCGTTGCCCGTATTCCCGTTCCCGTGTCCGTGTCCGCTCCCAATTCCATTCCTGTGCACCTGGCCGTCGGTGCGTTCACACTTGATATGCCGCACAGATGGAACATCCTGGTGCTCCAGATGCTCCACGTCCGCCGCATGACCGTTGGCCATCCGATTGTCGTTGTTGTTCGGCTCCAGTAGAGCCCGGATTGGATGCGCGGGTGCCTGTCGCTGCTGCCACTCGAGGATTCCCGTCAGCAGCTTTATGTACTTGATAGCCGAGCGCAGGATCTCGTTCTTTGATAGCTTCTTGTCCGGCGGATGCGTGGGCACCAGCTTCCGCAGCTCCGCAAAGGCGCCGGACACGTTTTGCTGCCGCCAACGCTCCCTGGTGTTGGTGAACACCTTGCGAACGCCGCCAGTGGCTCCTCCGCCGCTGCCGCCGCCACTGGATGCATTGCCCCCGGAGCCATTGCCTCCGCCACCGCTACCGCTACCGCCACCGCCGCTCCCACCAACTGAGCTTCCCGAGCTGGCCGGCGCGGTGAGCAGTCCGTTGCGGGAGTGACTGCGCGGCGAACTAGACAGTGAGCGATTCCCTGCGGGCGGAACAAGTTGATTGAGATCGTGAGTTAGTTAAAAAATGAGTTTTCAAATGATAAACTTAATATATTTAAAATAACTGAAATGGAGTAATAAAGACGTCCGCAATATGCTGGAAGTTGTAAAGCTCTAAGGACTAATCCTCACCATCCGCCTGGTTGCCATTGAGAACGATGTAGTCGCGTAGATCCTCCTCGTCCTCCTCCGTGTCGTTGAGCGAGAAGTCGGAGAGCTCCGCGTCGCCGTCGCCGTCGCCGTCGGACACGGACTCAGTCTTGGGCTGCAAGTGGGGCGTGGCATGTCGCAGCAGGGCAGGCGGATGCCTGCCGGCGGCGGCAGTGTCCCGTATGCCTCCATTGTTGCCATTCAGGTGCCCAGAACGCGGTGACTCATTGGGCTGGCTGTGTCCGGAGGAACCGCTCGAGGCCGTGCTCCGTTCGTCCGCGTTGTCCGCTCCATTCGAGCTGCTCGGTAGCCAGGCCATCTCTCCGATTCGCCAGCGAAGTGGATATGGGATATGTGCGTTGTGCTGCGTTCGAAGCGCCGCAGCGAAGTGAGCAACCGACTGGGTAACTTGGCACTCTGTGTCTGGGAACCAACCCCCTTTTGGACGGAGGGCGGGGCCAACGCATCCAGCAGCATCGGGCAGCATCATCCACCCCCGGACGAGGCATACACACAAAATGGGCGTACTCGACCTTGCCTTGTACATATGTACAGAGCATTGGGTTGACTTTGATTAGATGTCAGCCAGCTTAAAGTGTAAAAGTATGAGCAAACTATAGGGTATTAGCAGCTGATTCAAACATACGAATAATACTTTAATTTGAAATTCATAATTTTCCTAGTATGGCCAAAACTTTTCGAATTTCAATCAAATAACTGTACACATCTTCGCATGCCATGTCAGCCAACATTCTCAGTTCTCAGTCTCACTTCTCAGTTCCTTCCGCCCATTTGGGCTTCTGATGCCCGATGGGCGGGTGGGGCACGCCCACACTTAGGCGATTCTTGAGCTGCTTGGCCGGCGGCTGCGGCGATCGCGCCACATCGCCCACCTGCTCGCGATCCTGTTCCTTGCGCTCACCCGGTCGCTCCGGCACGGGCAGCTCCATCGCCGACTGGCTGGAATCCCTGGCCCTGGACGGACCACTGGCAGTCGCACTTGGCGGTGCGAGGACGGGCATCAGACTCTGTCGCATGGAGGGCGTGGGATTGACGAAGATCATCTTGTCCAGGACCTCCTCGCAGATGCCGGCGTGACCCTCGCGCACCACCCGCGGACGGAAGATGTACGAGGTGGCGGACATGCGGGCGTCCGTGTACTGCACCTGCACCTCCACGGGAAAGTCGGTGCCCAGGACCTCGCCGATCTCGAACGGAGCGCTGTCCGCCACGTGCAGTCGCAGCGGCAGGCGCGGCGACATCTTGAACGTGACACGCCGCACAAAGCGCGACAGGTCGCCGCAATCGCGACCGGCGCGCAGATAGACGCCCCACGTGGGCTCCAGCATGTAGGGCATGTCCGGGTCGCACTGCTCCATCCGGCAGCCGATCACGATGTCCCGGCTGAGCACACAGCGGCCGGAGAGCGTGGCCGTGGGATTGCGATTGCAGCTCACTCGCTGGCAGTCGTCCACCACATTCTGCTGGCGCAGTAGGTTTGTGTAGCTCATCGCGTTTTGAATAACTGATACCAATTTGGGCTGTACGGATAATTTTCTACGACCAGATCGCTTAGAGCATTACGAAAACTTGAAGCGAACTAAAGTGTTTGGTGTGCGGCTTTCGAATCCAGGACGACAGCACAGACAACAGCCCACTAGATGTACTTTTTAGCTTTACTTTTCGCTCATAGCTCACATATGTTTTCTGCAGTGTTCCTTTTTTACACATTTTATCACACTGCTTACATACTTCTCACATTTTATTGCCAAGTGCAAATAACCGTGGAGTGTCTGCTACCTTGTTTTTTACCCCCTCGAAGATGTTCAACTCAACTTGGGATTAAGGGTCCTGCAAAGTTTCTCGAAAGGCGTTGAAATTTCAACGCCTCCTCGGACTTTTTTCACGCCTTAAACAGTGATTTTTCTAATTAATTAACCAGCCAAGAGTTTCCGGAGTTGGAAACACGTAGTGCGCAGGCGCCGGAGGGCGGAGTCAAGTCCAGGGAACTAGGGGTTGCTGCGGCCCGGGCATTTACTTGGCCGCGCGTTATCCGGGCACAGGGAAGTCGCCTAGTTGAACGGCAGCTGGAATCTTATGTGGACATTTCGAGGATGCTCGATGCTCGTGGACGAGTCAGTGTGATCTGTATGTTTTCCAAGTCCATGGGACACAAATGTGGTTAATTTCTGTGGTACTCCAGCTCATGGTGCAGCTCCTCCTATTTCGCGAGCCTTCTTCAACAGAGCCTGGCTGAGGTGCTAGTCATGCCACCTGACGTGGTCCATCCATCCTCTAATCGCAGTACATATTCATGAGCAGGTCCTCGTCCTCGTTCTCGCCACTTGGGTGGGTTCAAAGGGTGGGCCTTGGGAACCCGCTTCTAATCCCGCTCACAGTGCGACCGACACTCACCTAAAACCACCCCCCGGAATCCGATTAGCGGCAATCAAATGAAATCACACCACAATCTAAAGTCGGAGGAGTGGAAAGTCAACAGTCGCAGCATCAAAATCAAATTAGCAGCAGTTTGGTGGCTAATTCGAACGCCCTTTATCATTTTCGGGCAGGCGTCTGTAACTTTATGGCACGTGTGTGGCCGCCAAAGATAAGAGCAAGCCCCAGCAAACTCCGGCAAACACCAGACAACTCCTTTCAACTCCGGCAAACTTCGGCAAACACTCACACGTGGCCACAAAGGAGTTGGGTGTGGAGTGGGCCGGGTCAAATGGATTTTCACACCCACTCGACGTCGGCAAAGCCGCCAATTAATAGAATTCAATTATTCCAAGCCACCGCAGGCCGATGGCCTGATGCCTGATGGCCGATGGCTGATAAGGCATAAAGACATCCTTCGACACTTCGATCGGATTAGGATGATAAAGAACGCTGAATGTGCCAGTATATCAAAATATGCTCTCACAAGGGGGTAGCTAAAAGCAATGCATATGCGAGATGCCTCAACTTGTAACCCTTCCACTGCTGCGTTGCAAAGCCAGATTTAATGCACAGTAATATTAATTTGAAACTATATAGTAGTAGTAACAATATCCCTGGAAAGACGGGGAATCCCCTGCTGCCAGGCATGTGTGCCGTCACCTGTGGGCCAGAGCGCGCAACAGCCAGCTGGACCGAGGCGGAAAAGCCAGGGAAACTCAGGCAAACTCAGCTGTCGCTGGCACACCGCCATGTACGTGCCACGGCGCACGCAGGTGTGCACCTGACCAGGTGGAGCTTCCGGCTTCCCCCAAAAGCTTGGCGCCACTTTCAACTGTCGCCGCTGCTGCTGTACTGATGAGTTGTTGGGTTGATGCGTTGGTGGGTACTGGATGCACTGGCGCTGCTTGGACGCCAGCCAGTGGGTGAGTAATGCCGTTGCGAAATGCCAAATCCGAATGCGAATGCGAGTGCGAGTGCCTGTTGGACCGAGAAAGTCGTAGGCAGTGAAAAGCCGCCGCTCACGTGGCGAACTGCGTGACTTGGCCCGCAAATCCGACGCCCAGCCCAGCCGGCTCCACGGAAAACACCCTTCGGAAAACGTGCTGCCAGCCGCCCACCAGGCGCAGCCCCCAAAAAGCCAGGGGATTCCATCAGCTTTCCTTAACCCTCAGTTGGTGCGTGGGGCTTGCATTGCGACATGGCGAAAATAAAAAATAAACAAAAAATGGTATTTAAATAAAGGAATAACTTTGGCATGCCAAATACTCACAGACAAACTAAATCATTCTTCTGTGAAATGCTGGCAATATCACAGCACTGCATTCTTAAAAAAACTTTGTTAAACACTGCTTTCTGGTGTTCGTGGCCGGAATTGCGAGCCCCCAGCACGCAAAAGCTCCGCTTAAGGGTTAATGTTTGGGTCCGTATCTCTGAGTATCTCGGCCGAGCAGCGCGATTTCCCGAGCGAATGCGAATGCGATTCCCCGATTCTCAGCGGAGAGCAGCGAGTGAGTGTGAGAAAATTCTGGGAATGCCACTGCACGGGGCTTCTGGAGCAGAGCTTGAGAGGCGAGCTCTAGTGTTTGTGCGAATTTCGAGCCAGAAGGTCGACAACGCGGTCGTCGCCCAGTTGAAAGAATCGCCCTAACCCAAGAGAATCAGTAACAGCGACACCATTTTTTTAAAGTTTTTTTTTATCAGAATCCAAACTTTGTTCTTTGGTGTTGAGCTGGGTGATAGCCAGCCTAAAAAAGAAGTGACACAGAAGTGAAAGAAAAGTGAAGCAGAAGTGAGATAGAACTTCGATTAATAGCGCGAAACAGAAAACCCGATCCACAGCACACAGCAGAGAGCAAATAGCCGAGGAGCGAGAGTGTAAGTGCAATTGTCACGTTGTTGCAATAAAGCTGCAATGGAAAATAGCAACAATCGCAAGAGAGACCATTATCATATTGCCAATACAAAACAACGCGTTGAGCAACTTACATAAAGAACTCGGTTCATAACGTCCAACACACACTCACACACACACACATAGTGTTTATTAATAAGTGCCGACTGCAGCGCGCACGTTGCACATAGCGGCACACATACATACACACGGCAATCGAAAGCAAAGCAAAGCGTAAACAAAAGCCCACAACACATACCTGACCCTACCGAACGACGCTTTGCGACGATTGCAAATCGTTTCCAATGCAAACACCCTTTGGGAGAACATTACGCATACGCAGTGTGGCACGCAGGCAGCTGCGTTTGCCATCCGGTCACCTGGAGTGCAGTACGCACACTGCGTCTACACGAGGTGAGGTGAACTCACACAGCTAATCGCATCTCGCAGACGATGTGGGTCAGAGCACATTGCGCATACGCAGCGTGGTGCTTTTCAGCAAGCATACGCACCGTGGTCTTAGTAGTACATGGCACGTTTTGGAGGTCTTTTCAAACTCAAGCGACTTTAAAGCCGCAGCCGTCTTACACAAGCCATACAGAGTATCATCCGCGTTGTGCCCCAAACCTTTCCACTCTCTACCCGTAAGTCTGGGCTTATGGGTTTGGGTTATGCGACTGTTGGCCATGTCAGCGGCGCTCCCTGTGCTGCATTACCTAACCTCCGCGGAGTGACGCACGACCAGTGTAATCCAGCAATCCCAGCTATTCCAGCATCCCGGCGGATTCGACCCTTGGCCTTCTTGTCTGGCTGGCTGGCATTTGGCGAATCTGCGTCAAAGTTGGCCCACGTATGGTTACACAATCCTTGGTGGCTGTTTCGGCCCTTGCTCTTTGAAGACTTAAGGGCAAAAGGCAGCTTGTTTACCATTTGGCTAACTATGTTTCTAACAAACTCTGAAGTGCCACGAATAGGGTCCACTCTAATGTATTTTTTGGGTTTGGCTGACTCCGCCGAATCGCGGCGGATGAACCTGTCGCCTTATGCAATCGTTGAAACCAAACTCCTCGCCGCATTCGGTGCTCATTATATGAACGATTACGACATAGTCGACATGGTGAGAAATATGAGTTCTTCGCTGGGTTTATTTTTGTGCACTTGAAGTTTTCACCAAGTCAGCGCCTTTCCTCGCAAAAATGTATCTCCTGCTGCGCTGCAGGTTACATTCTACACCGCACATTGCGCACCAGAATCTCCCGTATCTGTGCTGTAAGCTACTCGCTTTCGCGCGTAGGTGGTTCTGGCTTACTATCTGCGTATCTGCGTATCTTTCTATCTTTGTATCTTTGTATCTGAGTATCTTAGTATATGTGTATCTGCATATCTTTGTATCTGAGTATCTTAGTATCTGCGTATCTGTGTATCTGCGTATCTGAAGCTGGGCTGCATTGCGACTGCATAACGACATCCGTTGGCGGAGCGGCAGAGGCAACAGCAACGCGAGAGTCACGGCACATCGCACTGCACGTGAATGCAGCGTCGTGCCGTCTCGCTCTCGCTCCCGCTGCGCTGGTAATTAGCACAGTGAAGCCTCGTTGCAGGCGACCCGCCCCCCCGTAGTTATCATTCTAAATGCGGCCACAAAGTATCCAAAGAATGGCCACAAATCAGGTGCAAGTCAAGGTGACGATTCCGCAACAAAGCTCTGACCAATTAGGACTTGGAGCAACCCAAGCCAAGATTCACGCACATGAATGGCAGTTGGAACACGTGCAACTGCTGGCTCCCTTCCCTTCCTTTGGCCTGGGATCCTAGAGAGAGTCGGTGGGCGGCTGGGGAGAATACCACGTGTAGAAGGGATAGAACTAACATTCGGAATTCGGAATGCTTGGTTGAAATGGAAACGGGGGAATCGGAGGGGGTTTTCCCAGTGCCGCAACACATTTCGTGATTCATTTCATTACTCGGCCGAAGTGAAACTACTCACCACTACTACAGTGAATTCCCTCACGTTCATGCAACAGCTTTGCTCCGAATGAAAGTGCAGAATAGCAACCGCTTTATTGTGGGCCATTCATTGACCAGAAACTTAGTACTCGGAATCTCCTCGAAGGACATAAGTTAATCAAGAAAGTGAAATCCGCTGAGTTAGTGACTGCAAAGTGGTAAAATGGTTGGCAGGAATAAGATGATGGCAAGCTGCCACACAATTGATGATCCCAAGTCGAGGTCCTGTCAAGGATAAGTAGTAGTGCTAATGGTCACCGGACGATTTTGCAGAATCTCGCTGGCACTGGAACGACAAACACCCCCGTAACTGGACAAGCTGGAGAACCTAAGCACCATGGAGGGCGGCGAGTCCGCGGAGTCCACACACAACACCAAGGTGTCCGACTCGGCTTACTCGAACAGCTGCAGCAACAGCCAGTCGCAGCGCAGGTGAGCACCATTACCCATTGCACCATCATGCGAGGCAGTGCATCAACGATCCTTCTCCCATTCCCCTTTGCAGTGGCAGCTCCAAGTCCCGGCTGAGCGGCAGCCACTCCTCCGGCAGCAGCGGCTATGGCGGCAAACCATCCACGCAGGCCAGCAGCAGCGACATGATCATCAAGCGCAACAAGGACAAGTCGCGCAAGAAGAAGAAGAACAAGGGCGCGGGCCAGGGGGCGGGGCAGGCGGGACAGTCGCTGATCTCGGCGTCGACGAGCCTGGAGGGAGGAGCCGAGGAGAAGCCCCGGCCCAGCGGCAGTGGGTGCGGCGTGGAGCAGCAGAGCTGCCGGGAGCTGCTGCAGGACCAGCAGCACGGCGAGGATCACAGCGAGCCCAAGGCCACGGAGCAGCTGCAGCAGGAAGAGGGAGACCGGTCCGGGTCCGAGTTGGAGGCCGAACGCGTCGAGAACGCGGCCAAGTCGGAGGCGGCACAGAGCTTCCCCATTCCCTCGCCGCTGTCCGTGACCATAGTGCCGCCCTCAATGGGCGGCTGCGCGGGAGTGGGTCACGCCGCCAGCCTGGACAGCGGCCTGGCCAAGTTGGACAAGACGTGGGAGGCAGGAGGTCCGGGCAAGGTGGAGCCCGTGCCGGGTGTGCCGGGCACAGCAGCGGCGGGCACCGGACAGCGCGGGGAGCGGCTGAAGGAGGAGAGCTTCTGCTGCGTCATCTCCATGCACGACGGCATCGTGCTGTACACCACGCCCAGCATCACCGATGTCCTGGGCTATCCGCGCGACATGTGGCTGGGCAGGTCGTTCATCGACTTTGTGCACCTCAAGGACCGCGCCACCTTCGCCAGCCAGATCACCACGGGCATACCCATCGCAGAGTCCCGGGGCAGTGTGCCCAAGGACACCAAGAGCACCTTCTGCGTGATGCTGCGTCGCTATCGCGGTCTCAAGTCCGGCGGCTTCGGCGTCATCGGCCGCCCCGTCAGCTACGAACCCTTCCGCCTGGGGCTCACATTCAGGGAGGCTCCGGAGGAGGCGCGGCCGGACAACTACATGGTCTCCAATGGCACCAACATGCTGCTCGTCATCTGCGCCACTCCCATCAAGAGCAGCTACAAAAGTGAGTGTCTGCTGACTGCTTCCTTGTGTCCATTTAGTTATCTAACCATTGATCTTTCCCAATCTTTCGCGATTCAGTTCCCGACGAGATTCTCTCGCAGAAGAGCCCAAAGTTCGCCATCCGCCACACGGCCACCGGGATCATATCGCACGTGGACAGCGCGGCGGTCAGTGCGCTGGGCTACCTGCCGCAGGACCTGATTGGGCGCAGCATCATGGACTTTTACCACCAGGAGGACCTGTCCGTCATGAAGGAGACGTACGAGATGGTAATGAAGAAGGGCCAGACGGCGGGTGCCTCATTTTGCAGCAAGCCGTACCGCTTCCTCATCCAGAACGGCTGCTACGTGCTCCTGGAGACGGAGTGGACAAGCTTCGTGAATCCGTGGTCCCGCAAGCTGGAGTTCGTCGTCGGACACCATCGCGTCTTTCAGGGTGAGTTCGCCTGCCGAGCCCAATCCCCCAGTGATCCTATAAACAGGCCGCTTGTCCTTGCAGGACCAAAGTCGTGTAACGTCTTCGAGGCGGCGCCCACGTGTAAGCTCAAGATGTCCGAGGAGGCACAGAGCCGGAACACGCGGATCAAGGAGGACATTGTGAAGCGCCTGGCGGAGACGGTGTCCCGTCCATCGGACACGGTCAAGCAGGAGGTATCACGCCGCTGCCAGGCGCTGGCCAGCTTCATGGAGACCCTCATGGACGAGGTGTCCCGGGCGGATCTCAAGCTGGAGCTACCGCACGAGAACGAGTTGACCGTTTCGGAGCGGGATAGCGTGATGCTCGGCGAGATCTCGCCGCACCACGACTACTATGACAGTAAGAGTTCCACCGAGACGCCGCCCAGCTACAACCAGCTAAACTATAACGAGAACCTGCTGCGTTTTTTCAACAGCAAGCCGGTCACGGCGCCGGCCGAGCTCGATCCGCCCAAGACGGAGCCGCCGGAGCCGCGCGGCACCTGTGTCAGTGGCGCCAGTGGTCCGATGAGTCCCGTCCACGAGGGCAGCGGGGGCAGCGGCTCCTCGGGCAACTTCACCACCGCCAGTAACATACACATGAGCAGTGTAACGAACACGAGCATTGCGGGCACGGGTGGCACAGGCACTGGCACTGGCACTGGAACGGGCACTGGCACGGGAACAGGCACTGGAACAGGAACAGGCACTGGCACGGGAACAGGCACTGGCAATGGCACCAATTCCGGCACCGGAACCGGCACCGCAAGCTCCAACTACAGAGGCGGAGGCGTAGCCATACAGCCAGTCACGCTGACCGAATCCCTGCTGAATAAGCACAACGACGAGATGGAGAAGTTCATGCTGAAGAAGCACCGGGAGTCGCGCGGCCGGTCGGGCGAGAAGAGCAAGAAGTCCGCCACCGACACGCTCAAGATGCTGGAGTACAGTGGTCCGGGCCACGGCATAAAGCGAGGCGGCTCCCACTCCTGGGAGGGAGAGGCCAACAAGCCCAAGCAGCAGCTGACTCTGGGCACGGATGCGATCAAGGGCGTGGTTGGCGGTTCAGGAGGAGTAGTGGGCACCGGCGGCGGAGCCGGTGTGGCAGGCGGAGGTGGAACTGGCACAGGATTAGCGGGCACATCGGACGGCAGATTGACCATGAGCTCAGGAGCGGGAGGAGTTGTTGGTGGACCGGGAGGGGCGGCAGCAGCGGCGGGAGTGATCTCCTCGGTGGGCAGCTCGATGCCGGGACCCTCGTCCTATCCCACCTGCACGCAGAACATCAACCTCTGGCCACCGTTCTCGGTGGGCATCACGCCGCCCGTTCACTCCACGCACACGGCCATGGCCCAGAGCAGCTTCTCCTCCGCCGGCCTCTTCCCGACCTTCTACTACATCCCCGCCTCCCTGACGCCCACCAGTCCAACGCGCTCCCCCCGGATGCACAAGCATCCGCACAAGGGTGGCCCCGAAATGCCCACCACCTCGCAGCAGGCGGCTGCCGCGGCCGCCCAGGCCGCCCAGGCCATGCCGCTGCAGTACATGGCCGGCGTGATGTACCCGCATCCGTCGCTCTTCTACACGCACCCGGCGGCGGCGGCTGCCACGGCCATGATGTACCAGCCGATGCCCTTCACCGGGATGACCAACGCGCTCCAGATTCCCGAGCGTCCGTTGGGCTCCCAATCGGCGTACAACAAGTCCATGTACACGGTAAGTCAGTGGCCAGGATCGTACCGCATTGTTCTAATTGCTTTAATCGCACACAGACCACGCCGGCGTCCATGGCGAAGAAGGTGCCGGGGGCATTTCACTCGGTCACCACGCCCTCGCAGGTGCAGCGGTCCTCCTCGCAGAGCGCCTCCGTCAATGCGGAGCCGGGCTGCAGTGCGTCGGTATCCGATCCGTGCAAGAAGGAGGCGCCCGGCTCCTCGCCCATTCCGTCCGTAATGGGCGACTACAACTCCGAGCTGCCATGCAGCAGCAGCAATCCCGCCAACAACAAGGTAGTGTATACGAATGAGGTGCACTGGTCAGTGGGAACAGCATGTGCTCATCCACAGAAATACACGGACAGCAATGGTAACAGCGACGACATGGACGGCTCCAGCTTCTCCTCGTTCTACTCGTCCTTCATTAAGACGACGGACGGATCGGAGAGTCCGCCGGACATCGAAAAGGATCCCAAGCACCGAAAGCTGAAGGTGAGCACTCCAGTTCACCATATGAATCAAAGTAAATCATTTCGCTTTCTGTATTTCGCAGAGCATGAGTCCCTCTGACAGCAAGATCATGGAGCACCCGGAGGAGGACCAGACACAGCACGGCGATGGGTAGTAGCCAGCACCCACAGTTGCTGCTGACCGACGTGCACCAGCGAGTGCGCCGTGTCGATCCCTAGGACGATCCGAGCAGCAGATACCGAGGAGCAACAGGGTCCTGGACACGAGTGAGTACCAGTCCTGGGTAGCAGTCCTGGACACGAGCCAGTCCTGACTTCCAGGATTCCTTATTCCCCAGATCTCCCTTTCCAGTTCTCCGAATCAGCACGAACGCATCCGTGGGATGTCACCATTCAGAATCCGATCGCGTAACGAAAGAAGCAGACGAACTGGCGCGGTAGACAAAGTTGGAGGACCTTGGACCAGAACCCATGCAGGCAGGGCACTATGTAGATCTCAGGCCAAGCAAAGCGTTTAGTTGATATCTGTCCTATGTTTTAGCAGAATATTATGTGTGTTACAAACTAGAGTGGCTCAGCCCTAAGGTTTATTTATCCGAAACTGTTCTATTTATTTATTGTACAATAAACAATATCGAAAAGCCAACGCCCACACACCTGACTAAGTGGCTTCAATCTGGGAAGGATTTCGCTTTGAATAATGAGAGTAATTGTGTAACTTAGTCTGTAGTTAACTTAGTAGTTTGACTTAGCTAGAGATATTCGTTCATTCCGCTTTGAAGAACTCGTCGTAGGGTATGTTGGCCCACAGACTCTGGAGGATGGCCCTAAAGGCCTTGGAGCACGCCTCATTGATCTTCGGCTGGACATCGAGGGCCAGGGTGTTCCACTCCTGGTTCAGCACCTTCAGGGTGCTCTCCCGCAGCTCCTTGTTGTCGTCGAACAGATTGGACAGGTCAAAGTGGCCACTGAAAGGGAAGTTTTAAGTTTTGAGTTTTGCTTAGAAATGCTGGCCATGCTCACCCCTTGATCTTGGTGATCGTCTTGTAGTCGGTGATATTGAGGTAGCTGTGGCCATCGGAGCGCTTCACTGGCTCCGCGGTAATACGCGACTTCGTCTGCACCTCGTTCATCCGGATGGTCAAGTCGCCCTTGCTGACGATGGGCAGGATGAGCAGCTTGCCGTCCACATCGTACTTGGCCCGCACCTCCAGCTCCGGGGTGTCCATGAGCAGGGTGAGCTTGAGCGGCTTGGTCAGGTCCTTGGTGAAGCCCTTCAGGCTCTTGACCACCACCGAGTTGGCCAGATTATACAGCTTGGCATCGCTCATGACCAGCTTGAACTTCAGCGATTCCGAGTGGCCGCCGCTCTCGATGCGCATCGTGCCCAAGTCAATGGGCTCCAGTGCGGCCACCTGCCGCTCCGGAATGCCCTTCTGGAAAGCCTGAAAGAAGGTCTGCGCCTGCGCCACCAAGCACGACTCCTCCTGCAGCTTGCAGCGCTTCAGCGGCGATGCTGTCAATGGAAAGTGAATGGGAATAAAGTAGGAGGTCACTTTTCACTAGCTTAGTTCTTAACTAGGCACAATTGGAAACTCACGAAATCCTTGGGAGGCATCGATTCTGTGGGACACCCAGCTGAGTAGACCCATCCACAAGAGGCACACAGAGGCACTGGTTAACTGCATTTCGCCTTGTTCCGTAGTCCGTAATCTGTGTACTACGATTTAGCCAAGCGAGAACTGACGGAATCCGGCCAAGAGGCGGGCCTATTTATCCTCTGGTGAGGGGTGCAAGTTCAAGATTGAATTAATTGCGCCCAAGTCCGGCGTACCGGCATGCAACTTTATTTTACTGCGTACTGGGAAAACTGGAAAAACATCGCTGTCGATCGCAGAGACATTTGAACTTATTCGAGTCGCATGCATTTTCCTTCCTAAATAAATCATCAGCAAGTAGTAAGAAGTAAGTTGCCGGTATGGATCCGTGAGATACGTCCAAGCTGCTCTCGGATCATTCATCGAATCGAATCGGATCGGATCGGATGTGAGTGAAAGCCGAATGATTCTCAACTGGGTTGCAATGGAGAACTGGTTCCTCCAGTGGAGGCACCATAGAAATGCTCCCACAACAACTGCAAACCCACACGAATATGGTATACCCTGATATCAGAGATACTCTCTCGAGTTCAGACTGGCGGATGCCGCCTGCCAGCTGGTGACCATCGGACCGGTCACTGGGAGGTTGCGAGTGCTCGGCCAATTGACTGTGCGTGCCAAGTTCTAGGTCGCCGTGGACAAGTGTGGAGTCAACTTTGATCTCCCGCCATGTCGGTGATATGACGCCGATTCAACATATGCGCTGAGCAACCGAGAGTTTTGCGAACTGGGACAGTGATGTCGGCCTACAATGCACCATCAAACCCGATGCTAACATGTTACATGTAAATAAAATACTGGCGAACAATGGTTCTTCTAAAAACCTTTTATATATTGCTTTAGATTAACAAAAAATACATACATAACAATTTGTGTGCCGCTCGCTGGCAGATGCATTCATTTTCGGGGCGTGACAATTACCGGAGCTGCACTGTACTCCGCTGTCCGTTAGGTTGTTAAGATCGTTGCCTTGGCCGCCAAAACGCGGCTTATTAGCGGGTAATTAGATAATGAACACGGATCGGAGTCATGTAGAAAGGTAAACAACTTTATTTACATTCAACGCACATGAGCCAGGGGCGGGCGAAAAGGTGAGCGACTCGGGGCACGTGGCGTATGAGTTTGAAGACTATGACTATGGCTATGACTTGGGATCTGAGTCTGAGTCGGAGTCGGAGTCTGAGTCTAAGTCATAGCCTCAGGCTTTTGTGGCGTCCGTGTCGGTGCCCAGGTTCTTCAATGACTGCTCAAACTCCACGCTCTCCACTTGCCGCTTGCCCAGATCGTATGGCGGAGGTCCGATCAGCTGCACCACCTGGTCGTAGTCCAGCGTTTCCTTCTCCAGCAGAGCTTCAGCCAGCTGAAATATAAAAGCGATTAGTGAACTGCACATCCATTAACGTAGTCATAATAAATTTGCTTAAAAGAGTGCAAGCATAACCAATTTATGGAACAACCCGTTTCATTAGGTATTGATTTACTGAAATCAATCATACTCATAATCATCTGTAATTAACGCTGTGAAATATCTAACAAATCTAAAGTGAATTATCTTTATAGTGGGACGTTCTCGAATGGAATGGAATGCATCAAATGGAACAGTTTACAAGGCATGTATACAAAAAAAAATAAATCTATTGATTGTTGCTCAAGAGAGCATCTAAAGGAGTGTCAACAAACCTTTTCCAGCTTATCGCGATGCGTAGTGAGTATCCCCTCGGTGGTCTGGTAGGCGCTGGCCACCACATGTCGCGCCTCGTTGTCGATCATGCTCTCCATGGCCCGCGAGAAGGGCTTCTTGCCACCGCTGCCCATCGCACCGCCGCCCTCCGTCTCATCCGCGTCCCGTACGTAGATGGGACCCAGGGTGTCGTTCATGCCGAACTTTTTGATCTGCGAGTACGCAATCTTGGTCACCTTCTCCAGGTCGTTCTGGGCGCCCGTCGTTATGCGGTTAAAGACTAGATTCTCGGCAGCTCGGCCGCCGAGAGCCATGCACATCTTGTCGAACAGCTCCTCCTTGCTGTACAAATGTTGTTCGCTTGGCGTGTACTGGGCAAAGCCCAGCGCCAGACTAGTGCGCGGCACGATTGTCACCTTGAGCAGGATGTCCGAGTTGGGCAGCATCCAGCCGACCAGGGCGTGTCCCGATTCGTGGTAGGCGATTACCTTGCGCTCCGCCAGCGACAGGGCATGCGAACGCTTCTCAGTGCCGCCTTTGACAAAGTTGACAGTTAAATACTTGAATAATCTTTCTGTGCGAATTTATAGAGCAACTCACCAACTAGACGCTCTACGGCGTACTCAAGGTTCTTGCTGCTGACCTCCTTCTGTGTGTTACGCGCCGCATGCAGGGCGGCCTCATTGCACACGTTGGCGATGTCTGCGCCCGAAAAACCGGGTGTCAGGCGGGCCAAGCGTTGTGAGAAGGTCGTGGGCGGCGACTCCAGTTTGACCGAAGATAGATGCTTCTCAAAGATCTCCTTGCGCTCCGCCAGCGTGGGCAAATCGATGAGAATGTGGCGATCAAACCGACCGGGTCGCAGTAGGGCCTATAAAAATTGGAAAAAGGATTGTTGGTATGGTGATAACGAAAGATTCGATTGAGCTGTACCTTGTCTAGGATATCAGCTCGATTCGTACTGGCCAACATCAGCACGCCCTCCTTGGTGGCCATGCCGTCCATCTCGACCAGCAGCTGGTTGAGCGTCTGCTCCGATTCGCCAGAGCTGCCCTGTCCCATGCTTTCCGTTCCCGAACGTTGACGACCGATGGCGTCTATCTCATCGATGTAAATGATGCATGGCGCCCGCTTCTTGCCCTCCTTGAACAGATCACGCACTCGTGCGGCCCCCAGACCGCCAATCATCTCGATGAACTCGGAGCCGTTCATGCTGAGGAACGGTACCTGGGCCTCGGTGGCGACCGCTTTGGCCAGTAGCGTCTTGCCGCATCCCGGTGGACCCAGGAGCAGGGCTCCTCGCGGCACTTTGGCGCCCAGCCGCTGGTACTTCTCCGGCGACTTGAGGTAATCCACAAATTCCTTCACCTCCTGTTTCGCCTCGCTGAGACCGGCCACGTCCCGGAAAAGCACACCGCGACCGCCATCGAAGGGATCGACCAGCGTAAACTTGGCACGTCCCATTTGGTTCTGCAAAAAATGAACTGCGGATTGAGAGAGATCCTCGGATTTGTAGTCTAAACACTACTACTACTTACAAATGAATCCATGCTCAGCGGGCTCTTCATACTCTTCATGCGTGTGGCAATGGACATAAGCAGGGCGCAGACGAGCAGTAACATGAGAATACGACCGGTGGTGTCCGTCTGCCGGTCGTAGGTGACCGGCACACCATCCTTGATGCCCAAACGCTTTTCCACATCACGCAGCTTCTCCTCGAACTTGTTGGCATCAGCCACCGCCATGTGAAAGATGGTGGAAGACACCTTCCGACCCTTGATGACGGCTCCTTCGTGCAGAATGATGGTCACCATCTCCATGTCGGGTCTTATGATCAGCTCCTTGACCTCACCCACGGCCAGCATGTGGTGCACGAACTCGTTCCACGACACATAGCGCGTGGAACCCTGAACGACGGCAAAGATAAATGGACTGACTACCTTTTGCGGTCTTTATAGTTACCTCTGGTCTCTCGGAACGCGGTGTAATTAGCAGGGAAAAGAAGGCCACAAACATGTAGATGGTGAAAAGCCACAGTACGGCCTTGGTCAGTACAGAACGCATCTTCTCGTCATTCTCGTTGCTGTTTTTGTTGGGATCGTCGCCGGGCTCACTAATGGAACTGCTAGGACTGGGATTACTGGCGGTCCTGTCGGCATCCTCTCCTGGTGCCCTGCTGCTCTTATCCTCATCATCCGCCGCGGCAACTGACTTCTTCTCCTTGGACGAATCATCTTCAGTCTTGGCACTGCCCTTGTCCGCCTGTCCATGCTTTTCCGTCTTGCCATCCGCGCCAGTAGGAGGTTTTGCGGCGCTGCTCAGGCTGCGCAGGTGCATCAGTCGCACCTCCTTGGGGGTCAGCTGCAGGGAGCGAGCTATTAAGCCCACAATCGCCTTGTACTCCGCCTGCAGCTGCTTCACCTAGAAAGAGAAACAGTCAGCATAAGTTTTTCGAGGATTCGCAGAGCTGTATTTCATACCTGCCGCCGGCTAAGTTGGAGGAGCGACAGCTCCCGCCCAATCCTTGGGGGCTGTCCTGTGGCACTGCGGATCTGGGCCAACTGGGAGCCACCGCGGTGCAGCGCATTCCGCACATGCCGCAGGCCCTTCAACATTATTTCCCAATCCCAGACCGGCTGCGACTACGTAACTCCACCGAATCCGAACACAAAACACTATTTCGTTGACAGGTCACGATTAGGTCGCCAGGCCCTACGAATACTGATTGATAACCAAAGAACTCCCTAACTCCTGGGCCACACGCTCTTGGCCAGCCCCAAAAAATGATGATTTAACTGAAATAAAAACACACGAAATTTCTCGATAGATTCCGATAGGTCACACAAATACCGCCTTCCGATATCAATATAGGTAGGCTCCGATAGGTTCAGGCGATAAGTCCCAATCGATATCGATACGTCTTGTTTTTGTCGTTTGTAATGCAATTTTATAAATAATTAATGCACTCTCCGGGAGTTTTACGCCACTTCAGGTGTGCAATTTTAGAAAGCCAGCACATAAATAATGGGATTATTCAAGCTCTTAAACTTATGCGCTACGCAAGGGTCTAAATATTGAGTCATTTTGTTTCGATATACATATTTTTTGGTTTGGCGGGCTCCATACGATCAGCTGATGGGCTTAGTCCACCGATTGAAGAGAACTGATGCACGACGGTTCTGATTATATGAAACTAAGTTGTATCACTCATATTAAACATAATCTTTTAGATTCTTCATCTGAAATACGAAAGTTCGTAAATATGTGAATATAAACACATTTAAGCATGGAAATGGGGGTGCATCCTCCACACTTAGCGAGTGCACCCACCGCGCATATCGCACTGCGCCTATCGATGGTATCGACCAAACAGCTAATTCTTGTATTCATCGCGCCATTCAAAGTACCAAGAATTTTGTTTTGTTTGCAACGCTTTTCGAGGACCCACCGGCGCGACCATGAAGCGATCCAAGGACGAGGACAAGGAGGAGTCGCCGGTCCAACCGACGACCCACAATTCCAGCGCAGGCAGCAACGGTCACGATGTTAAATCTCCGGTGGCCACCACTGCACCGGCGGCCACTTTATCCACAGCGGTTTCGGATACTTCGGGAGCCGGAGCCGGAGCTTCCGTTCGCACCACTGGACGCGTCAAGGTGAGTGTGGCCTGCATCCCTGCCCCCACAATTCTCTGTAGCTGATCATGTATCATTTATCATGTTTGCTGCAGAAACCCAAACAGGTGTACGATCCATCGGACAACTATGTGTCCCGGGCCAGCAGCAATCGCAATTCCCTCGGCGGAACAGTCGTATCTGCAGCCCCGGCCACCTCCAATATCCAATCACCGCCAGCCAAGGAGGCCAGCGATTCGCAGGACTCCACACCCAGTCCGGTCGTTTCGGAGCAACAGCAGCAGCAGCAGCAAGCGGCGCAGCATCGCAACTTCGACACGTGCCAGAAGTGTTCCAAAAGCGAACCCAAGCGCGGATCTGGCCACAAGAGCAACTTCCTCACTTGCAAGGGCTGCATGCAAAAGTGTAAATATCCCCCACTATCCCCACCCCTTTGCTTACTTTACCATAGCTGGCGGAAATCTTGGCACGACCATAATAAAACGTATAGTTTTATTGTTGCTCCATGATATCTACTCGTTGTAGTCGTTTTATCAAAAATCCAAACATGCACAGAAAACAAAACTGGTTTTAAACATCCTGGTATTCTATTCAAAAAAAAAAAAGAAAGTTGTACACTATACTATAAATTCACTGCCTGTGCATATATAGCATATGCATATGTAGCAGTTGAATACAGCAAAAGAAATCGTTATCTTACATGTGTATTTACGTGATATGGTACTTGGCAGGTACTATTTCATTGCGTATTTGCATTCGCATCATTTTTCTTGGATTTTTCTTCATATCTGTCAGTGATTTAAGCTTTCCATCAGTTCGCAAAGACTAATAAAAAGATAATAATAGTTACAAGAAAGCCAGTATTATAAACCTTGTCCTACTTTTAGGCACGATATAACAATAGCTACTGGAATCCTTTTGTAATACGCACATTTTGTCCCATCTTTTCAGGGCACTTTCCATGTCTGCCGGTCACGTTCCAAAACCAGAGCACAGCGCGCAAGAAGTACAAGTGCGACAAGTGTCGCTATTGCCAGGTGTGCAACGTGCGGGGGCGAGATCTGTCCATTTGCAGCTCGTGTGTGGAGGCCTTTCACCCGGACTGCAATGATCCCACCCTCAAGCAAAGCAAAAGCGTCGACAACAATCCCAAGTGGAGATGCTTCCGCTGCGAGGCGAGTAATAGCAGCAACAACACGAGTCCCTCCAGCGAGGAGCAGACGGCGGGTAGGAAATCCACAACGGGCCGCGAGGACCAGCCGGTGGTGCCCAGGAAGTCGAATGCGGGTCGCAAAAAGCGCGTTCAATCCGAGCCCACCGGGCAAGAAAAGCCGGCGAAGATTGAGAAGATAGCCAAACGTAGTCCGCCCCTGAAAACAGACGAGAAGAGCGAGAAGAAAGAAGAGAAGAGAGAGTACAAAAAGGAGGAGGAACCGGAGGAAATACAAGTCAAGGTGGAGAAGGTCGAGCCGGTGGAGATGGAGTCTGTGCAGATTGAGAATCAGCCTGAGAATCAGATTGAGCCAAAACAGGAAGCGCCGCCCTCACGTCTAACGCCAATCGCGGCTGTCGATAGCCCCGTGGAGATGAAGGGTCAGCCCGTATCCAGCTGGTCCGTGGAACAGGTCGTCCACTTTGTTGCCAAGCACTATCCAAAGGAGGCGAACGTGTTCCGCTACCAGGACATTGATGGCGCCTCCCTGCTGCTGCTCACCCGCCAGGACGTGATGAACGGATTCGGCCTGAAGCTGGGACCGGCGCTGCGCGTCTTCGAACTCGTGATGTCCCTGCAAAGTCGATCCGATGACGTGAGACTCGCCTGGTTAGAGTAGCAAACTACCACATCACCCACCCCACCAACTCCCTAGCACCTAAGGTCATGTACCACACCTGTAACTTTAATCAATACTCTCATTCGGAGCCATCGCGCATCCGTTCGCAACCACTAAAGCTTATATTAAGTCTTCTGGCGGATGGCATTGATAGCGCTTAAGTTTTTAAGATGTTCTGTAATCCCACACTTGCAAAAGCACATACTTTGTAAATGATATCTGCTGAATTTGCAACAAACTTTGACTTTTATTAAACTGCTTTTTAAGGGTTAAAGGCGAACGTTTGCTCTTTTATAGATGGAAAGCAATAAAAAAGCGGTGAGCCCAGGCACGTGTTCTTAACATCGTTAAAAGCCATTTGGAACCTGGGACCGTAGCATTTAAAAGTTACTGGCATTTTAGTGCGATGAACTAAATTAAGAGGAAAAACCTAGCACATAAGCATTTTTTTCAAATAAAGTGACAAACTGGCTACGAAACCTTTGTTCTATTTATAACAACTACTTAAAAATGAAATACCCCTCTTTTTTGTCTCATATTTAATCAAACGAAAAAAAACATTTTGAGAGTGGCGTTGTCTCGATATGGAATCACTTTTAAAACCCTGTGCGAGTAATGCGTCTTTAGTACAGATATAAATATATGTAAAAGTGGGTTCTCTTAGATTTCTCCAAAATAAAGTAGTTGGCAATGAATAAACACGCATTCAAGTAAATACATATGATATTAAACCATTCGAACAAAAGTAGTTTGGGCTGTTTAGTTTTGGCCGAACATCAAAAGTAACTTGAAACTATAATTCGTTATAAGTTCTTAGTCTAGACTTGAGTGCAAGTGGATATTTACAAAAGGATAGGAAAGGTACGGCAATTCGGTCCAGTAAATACTGTTGGCATTCCTTAGCGTTTACAAAGTAACAATTCAAATGATTAATAATCAATTCAATGTCCATACTTTAGTGTTGCTAGTGAATACCCTAAATATATTTAAATTACATAAATAATTAAGTATTCTTATCAATCCTTTACATTACAAATATCGTCTCAACAGAAGGTGCTACGAATTGTCCAGTCGTTAATATCCACCCTAACATATATACACACTAAACGTGGGGAATATCAAGTGCACCAGATGCAGTTACCGAACGGCCTCCGGGCTACGGACAAATACTGTTGGCAGATCCGGATTCCTCCAGAGCTAGACGCGTGGCAACAGCTTCTCCTCATCGCCACCAGGTCCCTGCATAGTTGGCTTCGGCGCCGACCTGGCAGGATCGTAGCCGTAGAGAAAGATCGAGGCTATGACCAGCCCAGCTCCAAAGCTGAACTGCAACGTGAGATTGAAATCGAAGATGTAGATGGAGGCCACGCACGAGATGATGATGGCCAGCGAGGTGGCGAAGCCCTTGAGTATGTTATCCGCATACTTGACCACCACGGCCACAATCAATCCACCGCCGGCCTGCAGCAGCACCAGATACCAGACAAACAGATCGTAGCCCTTAAAGAATCCCTGATCGAAGATCCTGCTGCCGTCGTTCACAAAGCAGGTGAGCAGGCCGAAGGGAATGCTAAGCAGACTCAACTGCACATTCCTCATCCACACGGAGATCTCGGCACCCTTGAGGATCTTCTCGAAGTAGATGCCCGCAAATCCGGACAGGAAGCAGGCGCCCAATGCGGCCCACAGTCCAAGCATCCTGTTCTGCACAGGTGCTCCTCCAGCGGAGGCGGCCGTGGCTGCTGCTGCTGCAGCTCCACCGGCTGAACCACTCGACGGTCCCTCCGTTTGGGCCAACTGCACCAGGACGATGCCCATGACCAGGAGCAGCAGCGCTCCCCACTGGGTGTTCAGCAGCTTGCGACGCAGGATGACAACCGCGAACATGGCCGTGGTGAGAATCTTCAGCTGGTACGTCACCTGGTAGGTGGCCGCATCCAAATGGGAGGCAGAGACGTACAGCAGGTTATTCTGCACGATGTAGACCAGCGAGGGGACGCACACCTTCAGCGTGTCCATGGGATTCGCAATGATGGTCTTGTGCAGCGAGCGGACAAACTTCTGGGCATCCTTGCCCTCCTCGTTAAAGACCAGGAACAGGCACGTGATCAGTTTGGCAAACTCGGCCATGAGTACGGCTGCAAACGAAGGCGATAAAAGCAATCAATTAAACACATCTTATAGAAGTATCGTTGTTGGGGTTTTGCAAATAAGTCCGGCCAACTTAAAGAAGAGTCACCAAAGCAGTCCTGAGATCGAGAACATGGTATGTAGTTCGATGGCAAAGCCAAACCCCAATTGTAATCCAAGAATTTCAAACAAACCCTCATGAGCAATCGCCTTAGAAGTTCTATAATAATTTTATCAAACTATTAGGAGCCATATGCGGAAGTGGCTGCTTATCAGTTTCTTTGCCAGCTTCACATTTACCCGAACGGCCATTCCCCGCCTGCCGCTAACCACTAACCACTACCACTACGTCCACCACCTCCACCTCTCGTTTGCTTTCACTGCTGATGTTGCTGCTTGCGTGGACAGACCCACGTTGAGGTGTCGTGGAAGTACCCCACCTCTGGGCAGCAAGGTGACCCTGCTTAGCTGGCGAACCTGGTTGACCTGGCTTGACCTGTTGGCCTGTTGGATGAGCACTTACCCGTGGAGCTGAGGAAGATGTCGCCTGGCCGGGTGCGGGCATAGCGCATGCTGAGGCCCAGGATGGCATTCTGCAGGGTCAGCGTCAGCAGGCTGATGTACTTCAGCGTATTGGCGTTCACTGGGCGATGGGAATAGGAATACGGGATGGGGGCGGGCAGGAGCGCCATATCAGTACCGATGGAGCAACGCCGCCACACTAAAGGCGAAATACTCACTGTGTATGCTGTTCATGGTGCTACGCTTCTAGCTCTCTTTTGTTTTCTCAACTCCAAAGCCAAAGCCAAATAGAAACCGAGGGCAAACAAAACGCCGGAGTTTGGTACACAAAGTGCTGCTAAGCTCAAGACTCCGTTTCTGGCCAAGATCAGTTGTCGGCGGGCTTCTGTACCGTTTCGTTCGGCAGTTCGTTCCGTTCAATTCGGCCAGAGAAGCAGAAGAGCACTAGTTAAGACGACTCCACCGGACCGGTCGACACGTAAACAACAATCAGAGCCCGAAGCTTCTGCCAGCGGCGACTTTTTTTATCGCCGCCAATGTGGTTGTTGTTGCTGTGGCCATGGGCGTGGCCAGAGTCTTGCAGCGGGGACCCTTGAACGCAAGCCTTCTTAATTAAATGCATTCAAAATGAATACTCCATATTTCACTTAAACATAAATACTCCTTGAATATGTTCTCGGGCGAAATATCCCTTTTCTATACCAGGCTACGCCCATGGCCTGCAACTTTTGTTGCTGCTTTTGTGGCAGAGGCCGACTTTTCGATAGCCACAGTGCTGCCATTGCAGCGGGACTTGCGAAAAAAGCTAGAGTTGCATGCAAAATAAGCTAGAGTTGCATGCAAAAAAAGCTAGAGTTGCATGCAAAAAAGCCAAAGGTGAATTTAACCGGCCATTGCCGTTGCGTAAAAGAATAGTATTTACTATATATTTACTATAATTCTTCAATACTTTTAAAAGTTTAAAGCACTACACCAAAGAGATCGAAAGTTGAAAACTAGAGAAAAAATTTATTGGCGAACTAACAGGTAGATGTAAGAATATGCATGCATGTGCACATGTTTGTTCTACATGCATTTGTATGTTACATTTTTTAATTCAGCGGAACATATTTATAGCCATTGAGTTTGCTATTTATTCAGCTGCTGCCGAATATGCGTCACAAAAAGCTAGACAATTGACATAAGCATTAGAAAACATATTAAACCAGTGAATGGTAAAAAACCTGTTGGCGGCGAGCGCAAAATTGTGGTGCAATGCATTTATTGCTATTATTGTAAAAGCAGCATTAGAAATATATAGCCAGTGGGGGGATAAAATACATTTTCTTTTTACTTTGCAGTATGTAAAAACATAAATTGTTACCTTGTTAATTTTAAATCGATAAGCTATTTCAGTTCATCACTGGCATGTGCTTTTGCCTACCCACCTATCGATAGCAGCGTTCGGTGTGGCGATTTCGTAAATAGTTTTCTAATGTGATAATAGTAACAGTTGGCTACTTTCTTGATTATTGCAAAAGCCAGACAAGCCAGGACACGATGAAGGAGCAGCCACTCAAGGAGATCACCCAGCTGATCCACGCCATCAAAGTGGGGTAAGTCGCTGTCGGTTGTTAGGCACTGCTATTCAGTTGGCTTTGACAATGGAACGTATCCTGCAGGTTGGTGGAGGGATCCTACAACATAACCAACAAGACGCTGGACATCTTCAAGTACATCATCATGAGCAAGAGCTGGCAGAACGCCGAGTGAGTTGCATGGGATCGCCCAACAAGGAGAACACATTAATTGATAACCATCCTCCCCCCAAATTGGCAGTGCTCTCATGCAGATTGTTCGCGACCAGTGTAAAATTCTGCAGGCAGCTCTGCCACAGGAGACGGTTACCTCGAACATTGCCAGGCGGATCCTCAAGCTGACGCGCGAGGAGTTCGACCTGCTGCACGCCAAGGTGCAGCACTTTGCGGACGACTCGCAGGCCTCGATGTCGCTCCACAAACTGGTCACTCAGACCAGCGAGAGCAACGTCAGCGTAGATTACTCCGTGCCGCAGCAGGGATTGCGGGAGGCGCTGCTCGATCATCTACAGGAAGTGGAAACGGAGCTGGAGACCAGCTCGGAGAACATTTGCGTCCAGGCCGAGGAGCACATTCACTCGTCGGAGATCATTTTGACACTGGGTCACTCGCGCAGCGTCGAGAACTTCCTCAAACGGGCGATCAAGAAGCGTCAGTTTCTCACCATCATCGTGGCCGAGTGTGCGCCAGCCTGCCGGGTGAGTTGGAAGTCTTTATGTTGCCAGTATGTTGCCTAATTGCTTATGCAACTTTTAGGGTCACAATTTGGCTGCCAGTTTGGCCGGCGAGAAGAATGTGGAGATCGTGGTGATCCCGGACGCGGCCATCTTCGCAATGATGTCGCGCGTCAACAAGGTGATAATCGGCACGCACAGTGTGCTGGCCAATGGCGGACTCAGAGCGGCCTGCGGAGCCTACACAGTGGCCCTGGCCGCCAAGCACTACTCCGTGCCGGTCATTGTACTGGCGCCCATGTACAAACTCTCCCCGCTGCATCTGTGCGAGCAGGACGCCTTCAATATGGTCGGCTGTGCGGAGGATGTGATACCCTACGATTCAATTCCGGCACGCGAGGCCAAGGTCTACAGTCCCATGTTCGATTACGTGCCTCCGGAGCTGATCACCCTCTTCATATCCAACACGTAAGTGGTGCGTTTATCCGCCTTGCGATTGTTTTATTTGGATCCTTTTTACTTACTTAGCGGTGGCCACGCCCCCTCGTATGTGTATCGCCTCCTTACGGAACTGTATCATCCCGAAGATCTGGAGATTTGAAATCGTGTTTGTCTCTGGTTATTTTCTAAACTCTTCTAATAAAGTCTGACCCTCAAATCCACAGTAGCAATACCATTTTGATTCGAATTAATTAAAATTCAATAATTTCATAGTAAACACTTATGAACTTTACAAATCAACAACGGTTACAAATAGCTATATTGAATAAGCAATAACAAAACATATAACACTGCGGTGGATCGGATTTGTGATCCGATTTAGGAACACACTACTTTCTCTCCAGTTAATAGCTGATTTCAGGTAGCACGTTGCTCGTAATATCCCTGCGATACGCGATTCCTAACCTATTTCTGAATATTTTCAAGCAGCTGCGTGAAGTCCGCCAAGCTATCAGCATAGTAGTCCGGCTGGGCTTCCACCGGGGCGTTCAGCATGTCCTCCTTGGTCAGGCAGCCGCTAAGTACCAGCAGGGATTGGAAGCCGCAGGCCTTGCCGAACTGTACATCCTGCACCAGGGTGTCCCCGATAAAGATGCAGCGCTTGCAGTCCCGTATCTCGAACATTTCGCCAAACATCTCGCCCAAAATGGGCGACGGCTTGCCCAGGAACGTGGCCTCGCGTTGCGTGTATCGCTTAACGTGCTCCAGGAAGTCAAAGAACCCGGCCACATTGAGGTTCGCCGCCAGTGGCATAATCACATCGCTGCCGCCGGCTATCAACTGGCAGTCGTCGTTCTCCTGCAGGTGCCTGATGGCCTTCGCCAGCTCCACGTACGAGAGGTCCAGGTGGATGTCGAAAAGCACTGCTCCCACGGGCTTCTCAATGGCCAGGTGATCCACCAGCGACGCGGCCGTCAGGTGCTCCTTGACTTGCTGGAGGAAAAAGCATACGGAAAAGGCACTTGAACTAAATGCATAGGAGTATATGCAATAACTTTTCCGCTTACCAGCGACTCAAACTCGATGTTGTGCTTACGCAACGTTTCGTTTGCTTCCAAGGACATGAGGGAGAAAACGCGCTGCCCCGGTTTGTGCTTCTTCAGGTACCTGACAATGGTCTTCACCGGATGAACGATGTCGTCCTCCTGGACGTTCTTGGCGCCAATGTGCCGAAACATCTCCATGTAACCCTCCTCGGACCGGAAGCTGTTGTTCGACACGAACTTGATTTGCTTGCCGGCCGCTTTCAAGGCATTGACGGCGGCTCCGGTGTTCGGAATCCAGCCGACCAGCAGCCAGACGACGCCATCGCAGTCGCTGATCACCAGATCGAAGGAATCGATAAACTGCCGCTGCTCCTCGAGGCTGAGTTTCAAAATGTGACGTGGTGGCGACATGACGATGTGGGGCCGCTGATTGTTGGTTGGTTTGTTAGCTTGTTGGCTTACAGGAACGGATGCTGCTGGTTGCGCGCGCACGGAAATTCCACAGCCGACTGACTGCCATTGCCGGCATTTAACCTTCAATGTCAACGCATTGACATTGTTCCCCCGATTCCCCGGACTCTATACTGTACTATACTGTCCTAACAAGCGTACGTATGTACATGTTAAGTATCTTTTATTACACGATTTAGCGAACCGACCTGAGCTGAGTGGCTCGTCCGATAAGATTCCGTATGTAAATACAAAGATCTTCTGTGTGGAACGCGGCATGAAAGACTCGTGCCTTGTCCATTTCACATTCCCACCTCTCGTCAGAACGGAAAACAGTCCGCAAAATGCCTAATTTGCTTCCTACTTTATTTGTGGATTTGTATCTTAACGAATACCTTATAAAATTTGCACGCTTTTTGTTTTGTTTATTTCCATAGTGTGTCTGTCTCGGAATTGTAATTTCACTTACAACCTTATATACATATACTTATACAAGCGAACTAGTTCACTGCCAAATTGACTTTAAGATATTGAGTTCTATTTGAAAAGGTTTAAACGATAATCTGGCTTTTACTTTAATAATGTACATATTTTATTTAACTTTTAAGGTTTGGCATGGTATAAATATTATTTACCTGCTTCCTTTTCCGCCTTTCAATTGCAATTTGTGAAAAAACCTCTCGATACACGTGATTGAAGGCGATTGACAGAAGTATTGATCGGTGCATTGGCCCTTTGTTTACACCGTCATTCTTGTTGTTCTCCCAAGCTTATAACTATTGCAAGCACTAGCAAGTACAGTAGATACTCGAGAGGGTGGAACTCTATCACCTGATTGCAGGGAGAAACATGTTTGAGCGTGTTTGCCTCGGTCGGAGCTCAAAGTGGTACAGTTGACGCAGCGGAAAACTAAGCCCAACTAACTAATGATCGTAAACTACCAACAGCGAGAACAGTTGAGTACCGACAGAAGTTCCACTGTGCTGAGCCGTAGACCCACCTGAAACGCCCGTCAACACCTTGACATTGATTGCTGCGGCATTTGG
This sequence comes from Drosophila yakuba, assembly GCF_016746365.2. Lineage (NCBI taxonomy): Eukaryota > Metazoa > Arthropoda > Insecta > Diptera > Drosophilidae > Drosophila > Drosophila yakuba. The sequence goes on along the minus strand of NC_052526.2, from coordinate 5,861,680 downwards.
CCAACGAAAGGGGGAAGGGGTAGGAACAGACGAGGAATGGAAAAGCCGCCGGAACAGAGGAAACCACAAATGGCCAATAATTCAAATTCAAATGCAACATTTCAATTGGCGGTGTCCGGAAGACGCTCGTGTCCGCGGCGGAGAAGGCGCAAGAACTTGGCCAACGAGACGTATACTTGATGTGTGTGCGTGTAGGTTTTCCGGTTTCGGTTTGGGTTTGGGTTTTGTATATCGCATCGCAAGTGCAAATCGATTGCCGGGCCAGCTAGTTTAGTTAGGCGTCTCCCTGATAAGATACCAGTACCAGTTGCGACCGCTTGCGGAGAATTCCGCCAGAAGAAAAGCACATTCGAGCCCCTGAGCTTGGAGCAACTGTTCCCCGCCGGTTATACAACCACTGTAACAAAACCAGTAAAAAAAAAAAAGAACATTGTGGAAAATGTCTGCCTTGGCCAATGGAGGAAAGGAGGAGGATCTGAAAATTCTGGCCCAGCTGAAAAGCATCGAGCAGATCAACGAGCAGCGCCGCATATTCCTCAACAGCACGATCAACGAGGAGGAGACGGAGGTGACAGCGGGCACAAACGGATCGACGATTCGGGAGGAGGAGGACGTGGAGCAGAAACTGAAAGGTTTGGACGAAGCCGAGTCCCCGAAGAGCCCCGAGGAGAAGATGCAGCAAGCATCAGATGACACAGTAGCACCACCGGCACAGGAGCAGCCAGAGGCCAGCGAAAAGGTGGAGCCAGCCAAGCCTCTGCCCCCCAATACGCTTGCCCTGAACGTGAAATACGCCACGCTGCCAAGTCCCAATGTGGTGACCCTGCGATCCCCACTCTCGCCGCCACCCAAGCCGCCCATGCTGGGCCGCACGCGGAGTATAGGCTCTGGCGATGGCAAGAGTCCGGCGAGCAATGGAACTCTCTCGCCCGACAGCTCGATAATCCGCCAGAGCTTTCCCGAAGGCGTGACCACGCCCAGCAAGTCGGCAAAGAGCCCGGCCACGCCCAGCGAGGAAGCGCCGGCGACGGTCTCCGCCCGCCACTACGAGGGACTCATCGAGGAGCTGCGGTGTCCCGGCTGCGCTGGCGCCATGAAGGCGCCCATCCTGCTCTGCAAGAGTGGCCACAGTGTCTGCGAACAGTGCACCCGCATTCTGCTCATGTGCCCGCTCTGCAAGGTAAGGATTGACGTCAGCTCCCCCGAAAGTGTTCGGCGGTTATCAATATCATATTGCCCCAGTGTGCTTCTTATCTAGTGACGTGCATATAAATGTACATTGGCATAAACTTGGGAGCAGTTGGTCGCAGATTGCCATCTTCGACAGGCGCAGGACAGAATGATCTCCAGTTTAGATTACCAGTTTTATTGCCCTACAGCGAGACACCAAGACACCGAAGGTTTCTAATCAATTCTCAAGTGCAGCCCACTATCTGCACTACAAGTCACTATAAATAAACCCCGTCCTGCTCTAGATATATGTACCAGTACTCTTGTAGGGCATACGAACTCCTGTAACCTTCTCACTATTCCGGAACTACGTATCTTCCACTTTAAAGAGTGTGTTCCATTGGGAGCTAGGTTTACACTTTTCCATTAGGCATGCTCTTTAGTCAATGGACAACATAAGTATATCGAAAACCTCGTGTCATATCGCTGATAAGTATGATAAAGTAGTGCTCATCAGTGCTAGAATTCCCAGAAATGGCACAGCTACAAGGGGCATATAATGTGATATGATATTGGTAAAACAGGCTATCCGAAATAACACAAATACCTTTCGCACTGCAGGAACCCTTCACCAACTCGCGATCGCTGACCGTGGAGGCGCTGTGCGCCAAGGCTCACTTCCGGTGCGGACACGCCTCCGGCGGCTGCCAGGTGCGGATGCCGGTCGTCCTGCTGCCGTGGCACGAACAGCAGTGCATGTACAAGCCGATGAAGTGCTTCATGGGCCGCGTGTGGGGCGACTGCCGCTGGCAGGGACGCGAGGTGCAGTGGAAGGAGCATCTGGAGGAGCAGCACGACGACCGCCTGTTCCGGTCCAGCAGCGCGGATCTGCAGTGGAATCTGGCTACGCGACGAAAACCGCTCACCGGCTACTACGTCTTCCAGGCGCACGACGAGATGTTCAACTTCTACGAGATCCACGATCGCCAGCGCGTTCTCTTCACCATGACCTGCACGTCGAACCGGCGCGACAGCAAGTACAACTACGCCTACGAGGTGACGGTGCTGCAGCCGGATAACGAGGCGCTGTCCATGACCCAGAAGTTTCCCGTGCACAGCGAGTACGACAAGGACATCCTCATGGAGGGCACCTGTGTCAGCATTCCGCTGACGGAGCTCAATCGCTTTCTGGACCAGGACAAGGTGAGTTCCCAGTACCCTGAATTGTCCCGAAATTGAGCGATTTACTAATTCGACCGTCACCTGGCAGGTTCTCCACTATCGCGTGAGTGTGCTGGCGGTCAAGTCGCCGCGTCGCGCAAAACCACCGCGCCAAAGTCTGCCGCAGCCGGTGGACCTGGAACAGACCGCGAATGGCGGCGTCAACGGGAAGAGCGTGCCGAGCAACATGATCATTACGCGCACCTACAAGGAGGCCATCGGCGAGGTGGCCAAAGCGGAGGCGGCCACTCCGGAAACGGAGGAGAATCCAACTACCGACGACGCTGGGTCCGATGGAGCTGCCGGTGTGGAACTGGAGCGCAAGTGGGGCACACCGCAGCTGCACTTTAATCGGAAATATCTGCGGAACACTCTGAACGACGCCACGCCCGTGGAGGACGAGCTGCGGCCGCTGGCCGCTGATCTGCGCAATGGACATGGCGACGACAAGCTCTCCCAGTGCAGCAACAGCACGAGTTACACGAAAAAGGTATCGGATTCGCTGCGCAGAAGCTTCCGGGCACTCAAGGCGGATATCGTGGAGATGCGTCCGTTCAGCAAGAAGGCAGTACGGGCTGGCTCTTCCTCTCCGGTGCAAACCAATGGCAAATAGTGATGCGATTTTCTACGTCGTTGTTATTAAACTGCAGTTTTAACAGTCCAGTTGCAAGCATGTAAATATAGCAAATGTTTTAATCTATTGAATATGTACTAAAAGCGAAATCAAAAATAAATTATACTCTACAAATGTTCGTTATTTGAGTCGGATCACAAAACAAAAAAAAAAAAAAATGTCTCATTCCATAGGAAGCTACCAATGAAACGAGTTTGGTATTGGTTTGGATGACTCGTTTTATCTAGGACTTAAGACTGCTCAATTTACACGACTCCTTGCGAGTGCTACAGCAAGCCCTGCATCTCGTTCATGAACTGCAGATAGGCGTCGTCCTTGGTGGGCGGCTTGCTGTGCGCCTCGGAGGGGGCGTGATGACCATCGTTGGCCGCGTGTCTGGGCCTCGCCGCACGGCGCTGATCCTCGCGCTTCACTCGCAACGTGGACGGTACAAAGCGGGTGACATCCGCACTCAGATTCCTAAGCGTAGGTAAGAAAAGTATATTTAGCATTTGGAAGTTATTCTACTACGAAAAGTTAACGCAACTCACCTGATTTGTGGCTTGGCTGTAATGGTGGTCACACCCTTGGCTGACTCCTTCGGCGGCCCTGCGCCGCCTCCCTGCTTATTGTGATGGGCGAGGCGCGGGGGCAGGCCTGGTGGTGGTCCAGGTGGCATCCTGATGCCCATGCGGGGTATTGGCCCCAGGCCATGCGGTGGCCTGGCACCTGGCGGCGGTCCAGGCGGCATGCGTATTCCGAAAGCGGCACCCGGGTGTGGGGGTCGCATGGGCGGCGGTCGGTACATTATGCCCGGCGGTCCAAGATTGTGAATGGGCGGTAGTTGTGGAATTTGTGGCGGCGCAGGCACCGACGACGCTGGTGGCAATGGAATAGTCGGTAATGTGGGCGCTTGCGGTGGAGCAGGCGTTTTGGTCGCTATGGTTGATTTTACTGGTGGTGGTTTGGTTGGCACTTTGGGCATCTCTTCATCGTCATCTGGGTCATCATCGTCCTCACTGTCGGTACTGCTGGCGGATTTCCGATCGGAGCTAGATGCTCGTTCCTGGCGCTTGTCCAAATCATCCCCTTCGTCCTCCTCCCGCTGTTTGTCAGCCTCGTCCTCTTTGGCCGCCAGCTTTCGGTGTTTACGCTTGTGCACATGCTCCATTTCCTTCATGAAGTCGTCGATATTTTGATTATTTGGCTCGGCGGCCTCATTGTCCTTGTCCTTGCCCTTCTTCAACGACTCCTGCTCGTCCTCCTCGCCCTCGCCATCGTAGTCTGTATTGCCCTCGGCATCGGAATCGAGTTCGGACAAGGCAAACAGATCTGGCGGCGGTCCCGGCGGGACGCCCAGCCAATCCTTTTCCTCGTCCTCCTTAGATTTCTCCACTTGCGCCTCGCTGGCAGCTGAATCGCTATTCCTAGCCACGCCTGGCGGAGCACCTGGCGCATAGGGCGGCAAGGCCATTGTCATGGGCGGTGGAGGAAGGCGTATGCCAACGGATGCTCCAAATCCGGCCACCGCCGAACCACCAGCCGATCCGGCAGGTCCGCCTGGCATGGCAGACACCGGAGCGGGCAGCGGAATCTCGTCAATCTGGACGCTCTGGGCGTGCTTAACGCTTTCGTAGTACTGCTGTTTTTTCAGACGCTTCTTCTCGTACTCCACCTCCTTGCGCTTGAGGTCCGCCCAGTGCTCCGGCTCGTCGTTGTGCTGGAAGAGGAACAGTTGAGTTATTAGCTAGACTAGCCCGAGTCTGGCAGCCGAGTCTGTCTTACATAGAGTCGCATTACGCGGTCGAAGGTTTCCTTCAGCTTTTTTCGCTTGTCGCGCAGCACCTTCTCGTTAAGCGGCGATGGTTGCAGAACGTTGTACTCTGTAAATAAAGGGCACTGCATTAGTGGCTGGAACGAATCAGTGCTCGCTTTATCGAGTACTTACCCATCTCGTCGATCTTCTCCATCTCCTCGAGTATCTGAGAGGGATCCTTGTTCTTTAGGACGGCGGCCCGCACCATTTGGCGCTGTTTCTTGTTCTTCTTGAGCTCCTTCTTGCGGGCCTCCTTGCCTGAAAGGTTCAGCTCGGTGGGTACAACAAATCGAGGTGGAAAGGATCGTACTTACGCGCCTGGTCCGTGGGATTCATGTACTTTCCACTCTTGGTGGTGTTAATGGAGCGGCGCCCCATCTCGCTGGCGTTTGGCTGTGGCTGCGACTGAACAAAGGACTACACCTAACCGGCGGCACTTAAATATTGTTACCACCGTTTTCTTCCTGCCGTACTTCCCAATTTTCTGTTATAATGTCACTTATATTTATTTATTTATTATTTTGCAGCACGATAGGCCGATACACGCTCCTGCTGATACCGATAAAACGCGATAGCCCCACAGTAAACACTAGTGCTAGAAGGGCGACCAAAACAGCTATAATCTGACGGGAAATAGCTAGCCACCAATACGTAAAAACTTCAAGCAATTATGTCTTAAGTTAAGTTTATCCCCGATGCTTTACAACACTGACAGTTGGCCAAGTTTAGAACAAGAATAGCCGCGATTATTGCCGGCATATAGTTAATACATTCAAAGACGCAAAATCGCCAGTACAATGGCATTCGAGAACTCTGCACACCAGCTTAAGATTCCAGACGACGGGCTGGACAACCAGAGGATCGATAAGGACGCACCGGTAGGCTGCGACCCATCCGTCAGACAGGCCAGTCAATCCTAATCCCGATTTATTTCATTTAACACCGTGCAAGGCGCCCCAATCCCAGGTCCAAATTGCACCCAAACAGATGCCGGACACAGCAAGCGACAGTGGCAGCGTCATATGGATTTCAAGCGATTCCCTTGCCTCCTCACAGGGGGAGGCCCAGGGAGTCAATGCTACCAAGGAGCTGGCAGACTTCGAGACTTTGTACTGCCGCAAACTACGGGCAAGAGGTAATAACAATAGTACCTTGTTAACACCTGCATTGCCACTCCGATTGCCGCAGGTCCTGGTTCCATCACAGGCCACATGAAGACCCCCAAGTTGGCCAAGAAGCGGTGCTGGCCGGATGGCGAGGACGACAAGCCGGACGCCAAAAAATGTAAGTGGTTGGGCGGGCAAACTGGTCTGGCCAAGCTCATATGGGACAAAACAAGCTTAATTCATGCAGGCGCCTATCATTGAGTTTTAACTAAAGCAACGACAATGGCCTTAAATTTTCCCGCTATCGGTCAACATAGCCGTTTACAGAGCTTCCCTTCCCGCTGTTTTTCAGCACTGGCTTTTGAGCAATTCGTATCGATATACGATAGAGAAAACAGGTCGCCGCCTGAAATCGAAAATAATCAAAGCCGCAGACAAAATTACGAAAACGATTTCGCATCCAAGATGTCCGCCGAACCGTGTGCCAATCCGGAGGACAGCCTGGTCAAACTGATCAACGACTGCAACCTGGAGGAAAATGGCGACGCACAGGTAGGCTGTGACCCCCAGCCGTCAGCCGGCCCAATCAAACCGAATTCCAACTGGTTCATTTCATGTTACCGTGCAAGACGCCCCAATCCCAGGCCCAAATGGAACCCAATCACAGTGCTTCATTTGCGAGCGCCGACAGCGACATCGGCAGCCACATACTGGAGTCGGATGATTCCCATGCTTCGGCGTGCAGCTACCTCCACTCGTCCGAGATTTGCAACTCCTCCGACTTCGAGGAACTGCGCAAGGCGTTCACCAAGGACTCCTCATACTTCGAACTCTCCCTTGATTCAAATAGCCGCAGTGAGTAACAGCCTATTAATGAGTAATAACAATAATAATAATAACAATAACAATAATAATAATAATAACAATAACAATAACGTTCCGAACGCCAAAATAGGTTCTAGTTCCGTGGATACCGACATGGAGATACCCAAGATAGCCGTTAAGCGCCACTCGCCGGGAAGCAATGGCGATGGATTGGTTAAAAAGAAATGTGAGTGCGTAGCCGCAATGATCTGTAACCTAAACCTAAATTTTTGGAATTTAAGCTTACCGAAATCTGGACGAGATGCCCACTCCCTCGAATCGGCCGGTGGTGACGCGCAGTGGTCGTGTTGTAGTATCGCGGTCGAACCAGCAGTTTGACTACTCATCCTCGCAGTCGAAGGGCGATGGCGAGGAGGACTCCGAAGATTTGTCGCTGGATTCCGACGACGAGGACTATCAGGGAAAGGATTTTGAGCAGCCCAAGTGGACGGGTCGCAAACGGCGTAGCTTTAGAAGCAGCAGCAGCAGTGCCAGCAGCACCGATAACAGCCACTCGTCGCCGGAGGCAGTGCCTCGGCTGGTCTATCTCCAATTGGGCGATAAAGTCGTTAAGGTTAGGGACGAGCCACAGTCCAACGTCGTCCTGGAAGACGATGGCGAATTGAAAACGAAGATGCACAAGTTTTTGGGTCTGATTGCGTCACGTCGCAAGCTTTACTATCCTGCGGAGGACTGCGATATGGATCCGGAGGAAAATAATGAGAAAAACGTGTCTTTATCGATCACTCATGTCGCCAATACATCCCCCACGTCCGCACCAACTCCCCCTACTCAATCAGCCAAGCTTCCAATTCGGCCGGATACAACGCACACATCCACATCCACTTGGTCAAAGCTAAATCTATCGCATATCCACTCGCCGACCAAGGCGGAGCGCCAGGCCAAAGTCATGGAAGACTTTGTGCTCCAGGCCATTGTCTACTCCTTTGAGGAGTGCACCCCGGACTCGCTGAAGGAGCCCATTGATCTAAGCGAGCTTCCCAGCAAGAAGCAGCTGGCGACCAACTGCCGCCGCCACAAGAGCAGCGTAGCCTGTTTGGAGCGGCACCGACAGTTCTACGGATTCGTTCAGTCGCTCAGCCCGGCAATCTCGCTCAACATGTGCCATCCGCTGGCGCTCACCTATCGGCAGACCGACTTCTGCCAATGCAAAGTGCCACTGGCCAAGACGCTGTTCAACATGTTCAACCACGCGATCTTCCACTGCGGCCTGCAGGTGCCCATTGTTTGGAAGGAATCCATGAACACGCGCTGGAAGTGCGTGCTTACCATCGATGCCTCCGGCAAGCGAACCGCCGAGATTCTGCTTCTGCGCAGCATCGAGACTGCGGCCGAGCTCATCCAGCCCCTGTTGCACGAAATGTGCCATGCGGCGGCCTTCCTGTTTAACCGGGAGCTAGGTCACGGCGACAATTGCCGTAGATGGTAAGATTCTACTTGTTTTCCATTGAATGCTTCACTTATCTGTGCCCTTGTTTATATCCCAATCCACAGGGCCTACCAGGCGAAGATGGCGTTCCCGGAGGTGCCCACCATCGACGACTGCATGGGCAGCTTCAAGTACACGTGCACCATGTGCACCCGATGCTCCTACGGCGTGGTCGACTTGCAAACGCACAACCTGCGCTGCTACTACTGCCAGTTCGAGGTGAGCGTGAAGCCCTTTTGCAAGACAAACATGCACGACGGCGCCCGATCGGATCCGACGATGACGCCGTTCAAGTGCTTCATCCGGGACAAGTATTTGAAGCTGGGCGAGGAGGGGGGCGCCACGCACTCGTCGAGGATGACGCTGCTCAACGAGGAGTTCGTGAAGATGAACGCAAAGACCTAGCTGCTGGCACACAATTTGCAGAATATATTTTTTAAGTACTATATGAACAACCAAGTTGGGCACCACGAGCATGCAGGAGCCTATTGTGAACACGCTGTGACCTACTTACCTTATATATTTTATACAAACTTTTACATCCTGTACAATTGGGGAACCTCCGAAGCCCAGATGAACCTCAACAAGGAGTTCGGCAGGTCATCTACGTGTTAACAAGTATATATTTTGATGTTGACTACCTAATTACATGTAAATACTAATATAAGTCCCTTGGGAACGCTGCTGCCTAGTAAGAAATACGTTGTGCTATGCATATAGCTATATTCAAACGAAATCAAAAGAGAAATCAAAGCTACTTTAATATGAGAAACAATCGCAGTTGCAGTTCGAATGAAATGCGTTTTTGCGTTTAATGTTTGTGCAACTTGCTATCGGCGCCCCAAAATAAAATCGACAATAATGCAAATACACCAAGTGCAAATAAATTTATTTCCATCCACTTCATGGACTCCACGAATTCTTGAGCGGCGACTAACCCATCATTCCCTTGCTGCGCTTGAAGGCCGCTCCCGCTTTGCGATTGTGGTTGGCACGCGAGGATTTGTGCGCCTCCTTCTGGCCACGACTGCGTTGGGTCTGCTGCGACTGCCCCTGGCCCTTGGGTGCGCCCACTACAGATGAACCCGCTCCCGCTCCCGCTCCTTGTCCTCCGCTCTTCTGGCCGTACTTGGCCATCTGGCGCTGCTGGTAGCGGGCACGTATCACCTCGGGATTTTCGCAAAAGTCTCTGTTGTTGCGCTTCGCCGGCTCCGCATCAGAGCCGCCCTCGGAGCTCTCCTCGTCGTCGTCCTCCACTTCATCTTGTGCCTCGTAGGCGGAATTGAAGGCAGCGCCCTGGAGCCTGGCGCGCAGCAGACTCACTGGCGGCGCTTGACCCTCGTTTAGAGCCTCGTAGCTGTCGTCGTACTCGTCGTCATACTCGCCACTCTCGAGCGGCGTCTCCTCTACCATGGCGTAGTTCTGGTAGCGCTCCTTCAGCTGCTTCAGATCACGCTTATCGTCTAGTAGCTGTTCCGCATTGCGCGGCGCGCCGGGCAATCCCTTGCCCTGCTTGATGATGCACTCGGGCTGGTCGCGCGTCAGCACATCGTAGCGGTCGCCATCGTGGACGTTGTAGTGCCGCAGGCCCGTTTGGCGTTGCTGTGTGTCCTGCGGATCGGGCGGAACATACACCTCCTGCCGATCCATTTGCGCCAGATCCGGCGGCAGATTGTCGTCCAGAATGGCGGCGATGGCCTGCTCGCTGTTCTCGTAGCGGGTGAGCAGGCGCCTTATGAAGCCTCTGCCCAGATCGGGCAGCACATCCAGCACGGCGGTGACCTCCAAGTCGAGGTCCCTGGTGGCTCCGTTCGACGTCGGTGACGGCTGTGGAGAGGTGCGCGAGGAATCCTCGTCCTCGAACTCGGCGTCCTCCTCCTCGGTGTCCACGTTACTGACCATATCGTCGGCCATTATGCCGTTGGGACAGCTGCTCAGCGCCTTCTGGTAACCGGCCACCACGAAGTCCACCTTGTAGTTCTTGCTGGCGATGCAGAGATTGCAAATAACATCGAGTAGCTATATAAACAATAAAGCAGACAACTCACATATTTGGGCAACGTTGGACGAGCAGCTCCATGTCGTGCTCCAGGGGAAACTGCCGCTGGTAGTCCACAACGAAGGCCTGCGCGGACAGGCATTCCTGCATCACTTCCACCAACTGCTGGCCGCGTCCCGCCTCCATCTGCA